>NC_079503.1:67708538-68330805 GCF_030052815.1 Hevea brasiliensis | reverse complement strand
AAGACTATGGCAAGTCTATAGGTTACTCCTTTGTCTATGGTACATGAGTTGAGATCATTAAATGCCAACTTAGAGATTAATGATGAGGGGCAGACAGTAGTAGCATGGCAAGTATAGCCAGTGTTGACTAATCAGATTTGAATGGCTACTCAGAATGATCAAAAGTTTCAGAGGCTGTTGGAAGAAGTCTGGCAGGGCAAGAAACTAGAATTCTCAATTAGAGATAATGGTCTACTGCTACACCAGGGTAGAATGTGTGTTCCTAATGATGTTGATTTGAGGCATATCATTTTGAAGGAAGCACATAAGTCTCCTTTTGCCATGCACCCTGGTGGTTAAAAAATGTATAAAGGGCTAAAGAAGCATTACTAGTGGATGGGTATAAAAAAGATGTGGCCGAATTTGTTTTCAAATGCCTAACTTGTCAGCAAGTGAAGGCAGAGCACCAAATACCCGCTGGGTTGTTACATCCACTACCAATACTAGAATGGAAATGGGAGAGAATAACGATGGATTTTGTGATGGGACTTCCGAGGACACAGAAGAGTCATGATGTAATATGGGTCATTGTTGACAGACTGACCAAGTCTGCTCATTTTCTGCCAGTCCGGATGGACTACATTTTAAGAAGATTGGCCAAGTTATACATTGATGAGATAGTAAGACTGCATGGAGTGCCAGTATCCATCGTATCAGATAGAGATCCTAAGTTTACTTCTAGATTCTGGGGTAGTCTTCAGAGAGCCCTAGGAACTAGATTGAACTTCAGTACGGCATTCCACCCATAGACAGATGGCCAGTCTGAGAGGGTAATTCAAATATTGGAGGACATGCTATGGGCTTGTGTGATTGAGTTTGAGGGTAGTTGGGACATACACTTGCCTTTGATTGAGTTTGCTTACAACAACAGCTACCAATCAAGCATTGGGATGCCTCCATATGAAGCTTTGTATGGTAGAAAATTCAGAACTCCCCTGTGTTGGGATGAGGTAGGTGAAAGAAAGATGATTGGGCCAGAAATTGTTCAGTAAACTGAGGAGAAGATCAGGATGATTAGAGATCGACTCAAGATTGCATCAGACCATCAGAAGTCCTATATTGATTTGAAGAGAAGGGATATTGAGTACACAGTGGGTGAGAAAGTATTCCTCAAGGTTTCCCCTTGGAAGAAAATTATGAGATTTGACAGAAAGGGAAAATTGAGTCCTCGTTTCATTGGGCCACATGAGGTTCTGGAAAGAGTGGGTCCTTTGGCATATCGGTTGGCACTACCTCCAAAGTTGGAGAAGATACATAATATCTTCCATGTGTCTATCTTGAGGAGGTATCGATCAGACCCATCTCATGTACTACCAGTAGAAGAAATTGAAGTGAATCCAAACCTTACATATGAAGAAGAACCCATAGAGATTCTGGCTTATGAGGTGAAGCAGCTACGGAACAAACAGATTCTATTTGTGAAAGTGTTGTGGAACGATCATACAGGCCAAGAAGCTACTTGGGAACGAGAGGGGGACATGAGGGGACAGCACCCACAGTTGTTCAGATGAAATTTCGAGACGAAAGTTATTTTAAGGGGGGGGGGGGGGGAGAGAATTGTAACACCCCTATTTGCATAGCCTGGTATATTTCACTATTCCGGTGATCGGTGTCGGTCCGGATAATTAAGGGGATTAGAAGCACACTTAAGACAACTAGATAAGCCCTGAACACAAATAATTAGTAATTGCAAATTAGTTAAGTATAAATAAGAAAAACAAAACATAAGAAGTTAAACGAGCCGAGAGTCACAGCGATGGGTGACCTTCTCGAGAAGGACTGCGAAGTCGATTTAAACTCAAATTTCGAACTGTAAAATGTGACGCTACTGTCCTTAAGACTATTGCGAACACAGTGGAAAAGACAAAATCACGAAAAAAAAACTGTTAAGCCGGTCAAATAATTAGATCAAGGATCCGGAAGAAATATTGAATTATTTGCAAATCGGGTCGAACCGATGAGGGGAAATTTAGTCAATTGACCCCGAGAGCTGACTCCTGACCTAACTGTCAAATAAAATCGAAGAAAAGAAAATTTCAGAATTGGAAATTAAATTAAAGAACTAAAGAAAAATAAAGGAAAAAGAAAAAAAAAGAAAAAGAAGAAAATGAATTATTACCTCACCCTTGTGACATCATCATTATGCAATAAAAGAATAATTAATTAAATGGAAATTGAATAAGTCAAAAAGCATGATAAATATACAAAAATTAAAAGAAAAACATTGTCATCTTCCTTCCCAATCTTGCCGTCCTCACTCTCTCCTTCATCTCTCTCTGGAAACTCCATGGAAGCTCATTTTGAGCTTGATCAAACCCTAAATCCCACCATAGAAATTTAAACTTTCATCATTAAATCTTGAATTCAAGCTTTGATAGAGAACTTGACAACAAAAAGAAGAAGAGAGGAAGAAGTTTTGAAGAGGTGAAAATTCAAAGTGAGGTTAGTAAGCTAAACTTTTAGCCCTCTATATATTTTTGTGCCACCAGGGTGCATGGCAAAAGGAGACTCATGTGCTTCCTTCAAAATGACCTGCCTTAAATCAACATCATTAGGAACACATATTCTTCCCTGGTCTAGCAATAGACCATCATCTCTGATTGAGAATTCTGGTTTCTTGCCCTGTCAGACTTCTTCCATCAGCTTCTGATACTTCTGATCATTCTGAGCAGCTATCTAATCTGATAAATCAACACTGGCTGTACATGCCATGCAACTGCTGTCTGCCCATCATCATTAATCTCTAAGCTGGCATGCAATGATCTTAACTCATGTACCAAAGATAAAGGAGTAACCCGTAGACTTGCCATAGTCTTGCAACTTAAGGCATAAGCCACAACATTAGCTTTCCCTGGCTGATAGTCTATCAGACAATCATAGTCTTTTATTAACTCTAACCATCTCCTCTGTCTCGAATTCAACTCTTTCTGGGTGCCCAAATACTTCAAACTCTTATGATCTGTGTAGATGTAACACTTTTCCCCATACAAATAATGTCTCCAGATCTTAAGAGCAAACACAATAGCTGCAAGCTCCAAATCATGTGTTGGATAATTTCTCTCATGCAGTTTTAGCTGGCATGATGCATAGGCAATGACATTTCAATCTTGCATCAATACACAACCTAACCCATTGTGAGAAGCATCACTATATACTGTATATTCTTTACTCGGAGTAGGTAAAGTCAGGACTGGAGCTTCAGTCAAACATCTCTTCAATTCATCAAAACTTTGTTGGCATTTATCCGTCCACTGAAATTTCACATCTTTTCTAAGCAGCTTGGTCAATGGAGATGCCAACATAGAGAATCCCTTTACAAACCGACGGTAGTATCCAGCTAAACCGAAAAAACTGTGAATCTCTATGACATTTCTGGGTGGCCTCTAATTAAGGACAGCTTCTATCTTACTTGGATCTACCTTGATGCCCTCTTCTGATATTACATGCCCCAAGAAAGATATTTCTTTCAGCCAAAATTCACACTTCGATAATTTGGCATATAGCTGTTTCTCCCTCAAAGCCTGCAGTACAATCCACAGATGTCTATCATGCTCTTTTTCACTCCTCGAGTAAACCAATATATCATCGATAAATACCACAACAAACTGGTCGAGGTATGGTCTGAAGATAGTGTTCATTAGATCCATAAAAGCAGCCGGAGCATTAGTTAACCCGAATGGCATGACTAGGAACTCATAATGGCCATAGCGGGTTCTGAAGGCAGTTTTAGGGATACTCTGCTCTTGTACTTTCAGCTGATAATAACCTGATCTCAGGTCAATTTTGGAGAACGCAGCTGCACCCCTCAATTGATCAAACAAGTCATCAATATGGGGTAATGGATATCTATTCTTTATTATCACCTAATTCAACTGCCGATAATCAATACACAAATGGAGAGTGCCATCCTTCTTCTTTACAAACAATATTGGTGCTCCCCAAGGTGACACACTAGGGCGGATAAAGCCCTTGTCAAGCAGCTCTGGCAACTGCACTTTCAATTCTTTTAGTTCTGCTGATGCCATTCTGTATGGCATTATGGAGATTGGGTCCACACCAGGCATAACATCAATCTCAAACTGCACTTCTCTTTCTGGAGGTAATCCTAGCAATTCATCAGGAAACACATCCGGAAAATCACATACAGTAGGGATGTCCCTTAGTGCTGGACTCCCCACTTGGGTGTCTATCACATGTGCCAAGTATGCTTCAGACCCCTTTCTGATCATTCTTCTAGCTAGTGCAGCCGAAATGATGTTTGATGGCAGTAAATGCCTCTCCCCATGTATTACCACATCGCCGTACAAAGGGAGACCAAAAGTAACTGTCTTCAGTCTACAGTCAATCATGGCGTAATGCCTGGCTAACCAATCCATGCCTAAGATGATATCATACTTTCTAAAGGGCATTTCAATTAAGTTTAATAGGAAAACATGTCCTTGGATCACCAAAGGACAGTCTCTATAAATTCTGTTGACCCGGACTTCTTATCCTAATGGACTAGTTACTAGCACTTCAAAACCCATTTGCACACAGGGAACAGCAAGTGAACTGACTATGCTAGCACTAACATATGAATGGGTTGAACCCGGATCAAACAATACAAATACTTCTTGATCAGAGATAGAGAATGTACCGGCTACAACATCTGAAGTTTCAACCTCTTCTCACTGTCTCATTGAATAAACCCTGACTCAAGCACTCCTTTGTGCCGACTGACCAACTGTGCCCTGACTGCCAGAAGTAGTGCCTCTACCTCTGCCTCTTCCTCTGCCAACTGACTGTGAACCTCTGGGAGCAGGACTCTGAATAGATCCCTCAGAAGTAGTAGGAGCTGGACCATATCTCGAAGATGGAGCACTAGTGCAGTCTCTTGCTAAATGACCCTTGCCTCCACAGTTAAAGCAGGCTCCAGTGGCCCAATAACACTCCCCCCCATGAATCTTGCCACAAGTCTCACAGGGGCGAGCAGAATGTGAACCCTTGCTCGACTGCTGACCAGACCTAGGGAGTCTCTGTCCAGAGAATCGACCCCTACCAAATCTTCCACCTCAACCCCTGCTGGGTCCACTAAACTTCTTTTTCTTTCCAGAGGTACCACCAGAACTCAGCTCTACTGACTTTTCCCCTTTGTCATTCTCTGATTTCTTAGCTTTCTCTGATTTTTCTTTCACTGGGGACGCTTCTAATTCTATTCTCTCCAACTCAAGTGCTTGAGACATGAGCTCTGACAAATTGCTGTGTCAAAATCCCACAACTTGCATCCTTATGCTAGGCTTCAAACCCATCTCAAATCTCTTGTACCTTGCCTTGCTGGTGGAAAGGAGACTCCCAGTATAATGACTTAAGCAGGAGAACTCCCTCTCATACTCTGCCACTGATCTATTCCTTTGTTTCAAACTCAAAAATTCTTGTAATTTCTGATCAACATATGCATCTGGGATGTATTTCATGCGAACTCTCGATGAAGTCATCCTGTGTCAAGATCGTGGTTCACCAAGGCGTGGGGATGGTCTTCCACCAATCAGATGCATCCCCTTGCAGTAGCAACACAGAATATTCAAACTTCAGTTCATCTGGGCAGTGCAGTTTCTTAAACACTCTGTCCATTCTTTCAAGCCATTGCTCTGCCTCTAAAGGGTCCACTATACCCTTAAATTCTGCAGCCCCATACTTTAATAATTTATCATACTGTCTGGCTAGAGGCAGTGGTTGTGCCACAGGTGGTTGGGGTGGAGCTTGAACAGGCATACCCCCAGCCATTTGTTGAAACATTGCCGCCATCTGCTGTGCGAACTGTGCAGGGAACTGCGGCATTTGTGGGGCTGGTGCTATGGATCCACTGACATTCGGTAAAGCTGGGGCTTCCCCTTGCGCCTCAGCTTCAACAGACTGCTCAACTGAGCGATCCCCTTCTTCCATTTCAGTCTGTAGTAGGGTATCTCGTGAACAAGTAACACAAGGAGATTTCCTCCCGTTAGTTCATATTCATGATGTAATGCACTGTATGCAACAATTATGGACATTGAGCAGTTGTACTTAACAAGGAAAGACACAAATTCACAATTTAAAACATACTTCAAAAACTTGCTCTGATACCACTAAAACATGTCACACCTTACCCCTCTGTAAGGCATAACATGATCCCGTAGAATACCTAATGAACTACCGAACTTCACCTACCGATAACTCATTAAGTACCTTACAAGGGATTTTAAAACAAATTTCTTATTTTTGATAAGTGGTGAGCATTTTCTAATAAGTATTTAAAACATTTAGTTAAAATTAAAACTAGTTAATATTTTTGGTCCATTTTAGTTTTTAACAAATTTTATAAAAATTTTGACAGAGTTCTATCTGTATTTTGAGAAAACAGTTCTACCATGTCTTAGGTTTCCATTGGTTCAAGAATTGCCTAAATCGGAGTTTTCTAGAGAGAGTTATAGCCATTGAAACTTTACTGTTCAAATGGCAAATTTGCAGTTTGCAGATTCAGTGACCCAACTTTGCTCAGTAATTTGATTTGGTTAATGGCATAATTTGGGTTTGTGTTCTTCATGAAAATTTTAGATCTATATCTCATCTAACCACTGGTAAAATTTCAGGTCATTTTGACCTGCCTAGCTCAAGTTATGACCAAATGAACAAACACTATTCATTTGGTCAGTTTGTGCAGTGGCAGCCTGCAATTTTTCAACTTTGATCAATTTGTTCACTAGGTTTTAGTCATTTTTTGGGCATGCTTCCTAAATGAAAATTGTGTCATTTAGTGCCTATTTTCATCTCCAATTAGACCCATATCCATTGGACTTGTAAAATTTCATTTTTGGTCCCTCAAAGGAGATTTTGGTCATCCTGCCAGCACATGACCTTATTCAATCCGAATTGGCTTTTAATTCCAACATTTCTAACACACCTCATTTGGTCACAAATGACCATTTTTCACTTCACATTAGGTCAAAGACACCATTTACAAATTTCTCCAAACTTTTGCCTCAAAACCCTAGGTCTCAAACCCTAACCACTCTAATCCATTGCAATTAACTAATTCAAAGCATATAAACACAATCTTTCAACTCATTCAAGCATCTTAACATGTTTAACTCAATCAAACTCATGCAAATCACTCTCCCCTCCCTGCTGGACGAATTTCAGTTTAGTCCCTCACACATATTTTGTTTTATTTTAAGTTTATTTCTATGCTCTTGATGCTATACATACACTAATTAAACTAAAAACTTGAAGTTTGCATTACTTACCTTGTTAGGTGTCTTTGAACTTTCACTTCCTCTCAATTTTCTTCAATTCTTTGATGACCAATCTTCCTCTCAAGTGATTAAATCAAGTTTTTGTGAAGTAAGTATGGGAGGATTTGGGGTTTAATGGTGGTTTCAAAGCTTGAAGCCAGCTTTAATGGAGGTTTACAATGGTGAGGGAGCGAGAAACGTAAATGGTGAGGAAGATGAGGCTTTTTACTTTTTTTTTCTTTTCTTTTCTTTTGTTTTTATCCTTATGGAAGACTCAAAAATCTATTTAATTAATTTATTAATTATATAACTTATGGCATCATGCATGATATCATGCATGATGTCATCTTCCTACACCTTTTTAACTTTTTCATTTTCTCTTCTTTTTTTTTATTTTTTTATTTTTCTATTAGTTCTTTAATTTAATTCTCGATTTTGAAATTTTCTTTTCTCTGATTTTATTTGACAGTTAGGTCAGGAGTCAGCTCTCGGGGTCAATTGACCAAATTGCCCTTCACCGGTTCAACCCGGTTTGCAAATAATTCCATATTTCTTTCGGCTCTCTGACCTAATTATTTGACTGGCTTAATAGTTCTTTTTCATGATTTTCTCTTTTCCACTGTGTTCATAAGGGTCCTAAGGACAGCGGCGTCACTTTTTACGGTTCGAAATTTGAGTTTAAAACAACTTCGCAGTCGTTCCCGAGAAGGTCACTTATCGCTGTGACTCTCGGCTCGTTTAACTTCTTATGTTCTATTTTTCTTGTTTATACTTAACTAATTGGACATTACTAATTATTTGTGTTTATGGCTTTTCTAGTTGTCTTAAGTGTGGTTCTAATCCTCTTAATTGTCCGGACCGACACCGGTCACCAGAACAGTGAAATATACCAGGCTATACAAATAGGGGTGTTACATTTAGGTTCAAACATTTTCATTTTACTCATAATGGGAATATATGTCCCAAATGACAACTTCACATTATTTACACATTCAATAATTTACCTATGGCGATTATAATTCATAATTTAAATTATGTTGGCGATGTATCATAAGTTCTATTTGTGATGGGGATGCAAGTCCTAACTATCTATTCATATAATTTAAGCGTTCATTAAGTCATCTAAGTGGTTACCATTCATATTTCAAGTCATCTCTAACATTTTCTTGGATTTCAGATTTATGCCTTAGATTCCTCTAGCAATTTGGCTAGGATGTATAGTTCATTTGGTCATACTTCCTTCACGGAAGTTGTTCCTAAATGTCTTTACTTTAATTCCCTTTTTGAATCACTTTATTTGGAATTTTGTAGCTCAAGTTATGGTCAAATTACCACAACTGGTTCATTGACCCTTTCAGGTTCAAGAACCAAGCAGATTCTGGAGTCCAATTTAGTTTAATTATTTGGGCATGTTACAGTCATTTTTAGACCTAATATCCTCCATATGAGTTGTTACTCTATGTCTTAGGGTCACTTAGGCTCAAGATTCATAGTTTTTCTAGTTATAGAGAGTGAATTATAGTTAATTAACTGACTTGGACTCATGAACCCTATAACTTTAGGATTTTAGATTCAGGTCAGCATTTTTGGTTCCCATTTTAGGGTCCTTGCACTCAAAATTTAAGGAAGGTTCCTGAATCAAAGTTAGAGTCCTATTTCTTAGGCTTCCAGATCAATTGTCTCATCCCAATTAGAGTTTTCTAGTGGGAGATATGATCTAAATACTATTCTAGGGTCAAGTGTCTATTTCGTTAAATTTCAAGATTTGGAATACTAACTTGTCCTAGCAATTTCTCCTAGTTCTATTAGGTTTTGGGTTTTGGTCAAAACACCAAATTTGTAGTTCTAGGTATTACATAAACTTTGGCTTTAGTTTCACTACATTTTCAGTTTTGTGAGCCAAGTTATGGCATTTTTTCCATAACTGGTCGGATGGCCTAAAGTCCAGAATTTCTAGGTCAGTTTTGGCCGTAGCAGTCTTGTTGGGCAAAATTTGGTTAGCAATTTGACTAGGTTAGGGTCAGAACTGGGCTCCAAGTTCTTCACAGGAAATGTTCTCCTATGTCTAAGCTTTCCAGTGGTTCAAAAATTAGGTCATTCTGACCTTCCTAGAGTGAGTTATGGCCATTTGAATATTTACTGTTCATATGGTCATTTTTCCAGTTCCAGATTTTGGTTACCTGGATTCAAGCCAATTTTTGGTCACTCTAGGTTCAGTTTCTGGGCAGGGTCTCTACATGAAAAATGTGGCAAATTGTCTTAGGTTTCATCTCCAATTGACCTCACACCAATTGGAGTAACACAACTCTACATATGGCCTAAAAACCACACTGGACTAAAAGTTCAAAAAATCCTACATAAACACAACACTCCCAATACCACCATTCCACACTACTACCAACCTCAATTCACATTCCATGCACTTCAAATAGTCCATAATTGATCTCAAAACATCAATTTATCAACATTTCATTAAATTCCCAATTTTCATACTAAACCCTAACTTCTAAGTTTTGTTTATCTCATGTAACACATATACATCATCAACTAACTCAATATACACATCAATTAACATTAATATACAAGTTTAATTGCAACTAAACCATCAAAACCCTAACCATCTGATGGCTACCAAAAATTGATCCTTCAATTATTCATCACCTTCTTTTAATTTCATGAGAATTTAACTTAATTCACTTCACTAACAAGGATTAAAGAAAGAAAAGAACTTGAATATGGCACTAATCTATTGTAGTTCAAGTTCAAGCTAACCAAAACTTCAATTTCTTCCCAAATTTTTTGCTGCCCCAAGCTTCCTCAAGGTGTAGGGATAATTTTTTGTGAAGGGATCCTAGGGTTATGGGGTAAGATTGGCTAGGGATTTAAGTGAGAAGAAGAGAAAATGGTGGAGCCTCTTCCCATGGAGTTCGGCCATCCTTAGCAAAAAGAAGAAGATGGTGATTTTTTTGGTTTATTTGGGTCATTGTTGACAGAATGACCAAGTCTGCTCATTTTCTGCCAGTCCGGATGGATTACAGTTTAGAAAGATTGGCCAAGTTGTACATTGATGAGATAGTAAGACTGCATGGAGTGCCAATATCCATCGTATCAGATAGAGATCCTAGGTTCACTTCTAGATTCTGGAGTAGTCTTCAGAGAGCCCTAGGAACTAGATTGAACTTCAGTACGACATTGCACCCACAGACAGATGGCCAGTTTGAGAGGGTAATTCAGATCTTAGAGGACATGCTACGGGCTTGTGTGATTGAGTTTGAGGGCAGTTGGGACACACACTTGCCTTTGATTGAGTTTGCTTACAACAAAAGCTACCAATCAAGCATTAGGATGCCTCCATATGAAGCTTTGTATGGCAGAAAATGCCGAACTCCCCTGTGTTGGGATGAAGTAGGTGAAAGGAAGATGATTGGGCCTGAAATTGTTCAGCAAACTGAGGAGAAGATCAGGGTGATCAGAGATCGACTTAAGACTACATCAGACCGTCAGAAGTCCTATATTGATTTAAAGAGAAGGGATATTGAGCATGCAGTGGGTGAGAAAGCATTCCTCAAGGTTTCCCCTTGGAAGAAAATTATGAGATTCGGCAGAAAGGGAAAACTGAGTCCTTGTTTCATTGGGCCATATGAGGTTCTGGAAAGGGTAGGTCCTTTGGCATATCATTTGGCATTACCTCCAAAGTTAGAGAAGATACATAATGTCTTCCATGCGTTTATGTTGAGGAGGTACAGATCTGACCCATCTCATGTACTACCAGTAGAAGAAATTGAAGTGAATCCAAACCTCACATATGAGGAAGAACATATAGAGATTCTGGTTTATGAGGTGAAGCGGCTATGGAACAAGTAGATACCGTTAGTGAAAGTGCTGTGGAACCATCATTCGGGCCAGGAGGCTACTTGGGAATGAGAGGAGGACATGAGGAGACAGCACCCATAGCTGTTTAGAGACTGATACCAGGTAAAATTTTGAGTTGAAATTTATTTTAAGGTGGAGGGGGGGGGGGGGAATTATAACACCCCTATTTGCATAGCCGGGTATATTTCACTATTCAGGTGACTGGTGTCGGTCCGGACAATTAAGAGAATTAGAACCACATCTAAGATAACTAGATAAACCCTGAACACAAATAATTAGCAATTGTCAAATAGTTAAGTATAAATAAGAAAAACAGAACACAAGAAGTTAAATGAGCCGGGAGTTACAACGATGGGTGACCTTCTTGGGAAGGACTGTGAGGCCGATTTAAACTCAAATTTCGAACCGTAAAATGTGATGCCGCGATCCTTAGGACTATTGTGAAAATAGTGGAAAAGAGAAAATCACAAAAAAGAATTGTTAAGTAGGTCAAATAATTAGGTCAGGGATCCAGAAGAAATATTGAATTATTTGCAAATCGGATCGAACCAGCGAGGGGCAATTTGGTCAATTTACCCCTAGAGCTGACTCCTGACCTAACTGTCTAATAAAATTAGAGAAAATAAAATTTCAGGATTAAGAATTAAATTAAAGAACTAAGGAAAAATAAATAAATAAAAAGGAAAAAAAAATTGAAAAAGGTTACTTACATCATGCATGACATCATGCATGATGCAATAAACTTAATAATTAAAAATTTAAAATTATAAGATAATTGTGAATTTATTTAAGATTAAAAATACATAAAAAGAAAAGAAAAGAAAAAAAATTTATGTTGTCTTCATCCCTCACCCAAGCCAGCTCTCTCTCTCTTTCTAAGTTCCCTCACTTCACCTCCATTAAAGCTCATTTTGAGCTTGAAGAAACCCTAAATTCAGCCATAGAAATTGTAAAATCCTTAGTTAAAATTTGTGTTTAAGCTTTGAAAAGAAGATTAAAGAAGCAAAGAAAAGGAAAAAAGAAGAGAATTGAAGAATTAGACATTAAAGATTGAGGTTAGTCATCAAAACTTGGAATTTATAGTCTAGTGATTATGTTTAGTCTAATTAACTTAGATTTTAACTTAAAATGAAAAGAAAATAATTATGGAGGGACTATATATGAATTCGGCCAGCAGTAGGTTAAGGTTAAAATGAGTGAATTTGATGCATTTGAATAGTTGTTTAGGTTGAATTATGTACGTAGACTATGGATAGGTGTTTAGAATGCATTAGATTTGAATTTTATAAAAATTAGAGTTTTGGCACCTAGGGTTTGGGAGAGAAAAATGTGAGAAGTAGCCAAATGATGTGTTTGACCTTGCTTGAGTTGAAAATGGTTATGTATGACCAATTATGGTGTGTAGGAAGTGTTGGAATTAAGTTTGAATTCGGATTGGGTATGGCCATTCTACAGGTAGCATGACTAAGGTCCCTTTCAGGGACCAAAACTAAAAATTTACGAACCCAATTGGTGTGAGGCCAATTGGGAATGAAACTAGACACAAAATGGTACATTTTTCATTTAGAAATCATGCCCAGAAAGTGACCATAGCATAGTGAACAAATTGGCCAAATCCGGATTAGGCAAATTAACCTGTACAAAAATGACCAAATGAACAGTGTTTGTTCATTTGGCCATAACTTGGGTTAGGCAGGTCCAAATGACCTGAACTTTTACCACTAGAAATCTGAGACATAACCCTATAACTTTTGTAAAGAACACAAGTCCAAATTATGCCCTTAACCAAGTCATTTAGCCACCCAAATTTAGTGACCGAAAACTGCCAGAACCAAGTTGGTGCCCAGAAAATCTGGGTTAGACCAATCCGGCCAGCCATGTTCAAATGGCTATAACTTGAGCTACAAAGCTCCAAATGGAGTGATTCAAAAAGAAAAATAAATTTAAGATAATAAGGAACAACTTCAATGAAGAAAACTTAGCCAAATTCTAACAGCAACATGACCAATAGAATAGTACAAAATAGGACACCAAAACTGAAAATTTGAAATTTGTGCCTAAAAGACTTAAGATTTGAGAAAACAGCCAAAACCAACAAATTATGTAACCAAAATGTGATATGTGGGTGAAATTAGAATTCCTATACCTATTAAGCATTAGAAAGTCAACAAATTAACTTGAATAGTATCATGAATAGTAACCCCGAAATACAAATTTTAAAGAACATCACGTTTAGCATATTAAAGCTAGGTATAAGTAGATTTGAATTCATTTTTAGACTTATGGTAAATTGTGATACTGAAACACTGTGAAATTATGTGTTTCAGTTGAAAAGAATACCGGCAAAGAACCCGAGGCATCGAGTCAAGGCCAAGAGGCGACTCGCTTAAGGTTTGTGCATAACATCAATATTCTTTAAAATTCATTTACAAAGTGCATAAAATGTGTATTATGCTTTTGATTTAAATTGTTGAAAGTTTACTTGTATAAATTTGAAATGGCATTAAATGTTTAGTAAATTGCTAAGACAGTTTTGAAACCACAGTTTCATGACCATATATTTGAATGCCTCACTAGCATGACTAGTGGGGGAAATCAATTTTGAATTTTGATTCCTTCTCTGGTTGAAGTGTTGAGGTGTGTGCCAGTAGAAGAAGAAATTGAATGGATATCCATATATTTGAGCTAGCTAGCCTTGTGATGTGATTTCTCATAAGCCTCTGGCTATTGACATGATTATTGTTTCGAATGGCAGGATATAACTGTGTGTTTTTATGAAATTTGTTTTGAGACTTTTGAAATGAAATTGTTTGGATTAAATGCATATAAATCATGTTTTGTATTTATTTCTCATGTTCAATTCAATTTTTGAATAAATATGATTTAAATTCTGCATAAATGTTATTTTAGTATGTTGTGCACCACTGAGTCATAGTACTCAGCGATGGCTATTATTGCTGTCGCAGATATTGAGACTAGAGGAGCAGCAGAGTGAGCTGCTGAGGATTGTGGAGCCACCTTCCTTGAAGTTCTATCAGGTATATTTTATGCCCTGATTGTAATAATTATTTTAATGTATGTAAATGTATGTACATGTAGAACTGGTTATGAGCAGTTTTATAAAGTTTGTAATAATATTAGTTTGGATTTTTCTTATGTAAATTCTAAATTGCTAAATGTAAATTGTTTTAACTTTAATGAAACTGGGAATGAAATTATTTTGTTTTAATTTGAATGAAATTACTTAGTATTATTTTTGGATGATATTGAATTGGAAACTATTGATTTGAATTTTGGAATTTGAGAAATGATGTTGAAATTTGTTGTGGTGGATGTTGAAGTTGTTGAGTTGATGAGATAAATCATTGGAAGTGTTTTTTTTAGGTATTTAAAGAACTGTTTTATCAAAATACAGAGGGCACTTTGCCAAAATTTTTCTAAAATTTGCGGAAAAATACAAAGGGGCAAAAATTTTAACTAGTTTTCAAACTCTAATTAAATGTTTTAATACCTATTAGAAAATGCTCACCACTTTTAAAAAGTAAGAAAATGATTTTAAAATCCCTTGTAGGTTACTTAATGAGTTATCGGTAGGTGAAGTTCGGTAGTTCCTTAGGTATTCTATGGGATCATGTTATGCCTTATAAAGGGGTAAGGTGTGACATGTTTTAGTGGTATCAGAGCGAATTTTTGAAGTATGTTTTAACTTGTGAATTTGTGTCTTTTCTTTGCTAAGTACAACTCTCAATGTCCTTATTTGTTACATACAGTGCATTACATCATAAATATGAACTAATGAAGGGAATCTCCTTGTGTTATTTGTTCAGGAGATATCCTACTCCAGACTGATATGGAAGAAGGAGATCGCTCAGTTGAGCAATCTGTTGAAGCTGAGGCACATGGGGAAGCCCTAGCTCTACAAAATGTTAGTGGGCCAGTGGCACCAGCCTCACAAATGCCGCAATTTCCTACACAGTTTGCACAGCAGATGGCGGCAATGTTTCAACAGGTGGCTGGGGGTATGCCTGCTCAAGCTTCACCCCATACTTCTATGGTGCAACCTCAAGCTCCAGTCAGACAGTATGACAAGCTATTGAAGTATGGGGCCACAGAATTTAAGGGTACAATAGACCCTTTAGAGGTAGAGCAATGGCTAGAAAGAATGGACAGAGTGTTCAAGAAGCTGCACTGTCAAGATGAGCTAAAATTCTAGTACTCAGTATTGCCACTACAAGGGGATGCGTATGATTGGTGGAAGACCATCCCCCACAGCTTGGCTGAACTGCCAGTACTGACCTGGGATGACTTCATCAGAGAGTTTAGGCAAAAATACGTCCCAGATGCATATATGGATCAGAAACTACAAGAATTTCTGAGTTTGAAGTAAGGCAATCGATCAGTGGCAGAATATGAGAGGGAGTTCTCCTACTTAAGCCACTATGCTGGGAGTCTCCTTTCTACCAGCAAGGAAAGGTGCAAGAGATTTGAGACTGGTTTGAAGCCCAGTTTGAGGATGCAAGTAGTGGGATTCAGACACGGTAACTTCTCTGAGCTCATCTCTCAGGCACTTGAGTTAGAAAGAATTGAATCAGAAGCGACCCCAGCAAAAGAAAAATCAGAGAAGGCTGAAAAATCAGAGAAAGATAAAGGGGAAAAATCAGTAGAACAAAGTCCCAGTGGTACCTCTGGAAAGAAGAAGAAATTTGGGGGACCTAGCAGAGGTCGAGGTGGAAGGTTTGGAAGGGGCAGATTCTCTGGACAGAGAACCCCTAGATCTGGTTAGCAGTCGACCAGGGGTCCACAACCTCCCTATCTCTGTGAGACTTGTGGCAAAATTCATGGGGGAGAATGCTATTGGGTAACAGGAGCCTGTTTTAACTGTGGAAGCAATGGTCATCTTGCTAAAGACTGCACCAGTCGCCCTAGATTTGGTCCAGCTCCTACTACTGCAGAAGGATCTATTCAGAGTCCTGCTCCCAGAGGTTCATAACCGGTTGGCAGAGGAAGAGGCAGAGGTAGAGGCAATGCTTCAGGCAGTCAGGGTACTGCTGGTCAGTTAGCACAAGGAAGTACTTTATCCAGGGTTTATACAATGAGACAGCGAGAAGAGGCTGAGACTTTCGATGTTGTAGCTAGTACATTCTCTATCTCTGATCAAGAAGTATTTGTGTTGTTTAATCTGGGTTCAACCCACTCATATGTTGGTGCTAGCATAGTCAGTTCACTTGCTGTTCCGTGTGTCAAAATGTGTTTTAAAGTGCTAGTAACTAGTCCATTAGGACAAGAGGTTCGGGTTAATAGAATCTATAGAGACTGTCCTTTGGTGATCCATGGACATATTTTTTTGTCAGATTTGATTGAAATGCCCTTCAGAGATTATTATATTATCTTGGACATAGATTGGTTAGCCAGGAATCATGCCATGATTGACTGTAGCCTGAAAACAGTCACCTTTGGTTTCCCTCTGTACGGTGATGTGGTAATACATGGGGAGAGGCAGTTACTGCCATCAAACATCATTTTGGCTACACTAGCCAGAGGAATGATCAAAAAGGGGTGTGAAGCATACTTGGCACATGTGATAGACACCCTAGTGGGGAGTCTGACAGTAAGAGACATCCCCACAGTATGTGACTTTTCGGATGTGTTTCCTGATGAATTGCCAGGATTACCTCCAGAAAGAGAAGTGCAGTTTGAGATTGATGTTATACGTAGTGTGGACCCAATCTCCATAACACCATATAGAATGGCTCCAGTAGAATTGAAAGAGTTGAAAGTACAGTTGCAAGAGCTGCTTGATAAGGGCTTTATCCGCCCCAGTGTGTCACCTTGGGGAGCGCTAGTGTTGTTTGTTAAGAAGAAAAGTGGCACTCTCCATTTATGTATTGACTACTAGCAATCGAATAAGGTGACAATAAAGAATAGATATCCATTGCCCCACATTGATGACTTGTTTGATCAGTTGAGGGGTGCAGCTGTGTTCTCCAAAATTGACCTGAGATTAGGTTATTACCAGTTGAAAGTACAAGAGCAGAGTATTCCTAAAACTGCCTTTAGAACCCGCTATGGCCATTATGAGTTCTTGGTCATGCCATTCGAGTTAACTAATGCTCCGGCTGCTTTTATGGATCTGATGAACACTATCTTTAGACCATACCTCGATTGTTGTGGTATTCATAGATGATATATTGGTCTATTCGAGGAGTGCAGAAAAGCATTATAGACATTTACAGATTGTACTGCAGACTTTGAGGGAGAAACAGCTATATGCCAAATTATCGAAGTGTGAATTTTGGCTAAAGAAAATATCCTTCTTGGGGCACGTAGTATCAGTAGAGGGCATCAAGGTAGATTCAAGTAAGATAGAAGCTGTCCTTAATTTGAGGCCACCCAAAAATATCATGGAGATTCGCAGTTTTTTGGGTTTTGCTGGATACTACCATCCATTTGTGAAGGGATTCTCCATGTTGGCATCTTCATTGACCAAATTACTTCGAAAAGATGTGAAATTTCAGTGGACGGACAAATGCCAACAGAGTTTTGATGAATTAAAGAAATGTTTAACTGAGGCTCTAGTCCTGACTTTACCTACTTTGGGTAAAGAATACACAATTTACAGTGATGCTTCTCACAATGGGTTAGGCTGTGTATTGATGCAAGATCGAAATGTCATTGCCTATGCATCACGCCAGCTGAAACCGCATGAGAGGAATTATCCAACACATGACTTGGAGCTTGCAGCTATTGTGTTCGCTCTTAAGATCTGGAGAACTATTTGTATGGGGAAAAATGTTACATCTACACAGATCATAAGTGTTTGAAGTATCTAAGCACTCAGAAGGAGTTGAATTTGAGACAGAGGAGATGGTTAGAGTTGATAAAAGACTATGATTGTCTAATAGACTATCAGCCAGGGAAAGCTAATGTTGTGGCTGACGCCTTAAGTCGCAAGACTATGGCAAGTTTACGGGTTACTCCTTTGTCTATGGTACATGAGTTGAGATCATTACATGCTAGCTTAGAGATTAATGATGAGGGGCAGACAGCAGTTGCATGGCATGTACAACCAGTGTTGATTGATCAGATCAGAATGGCTGCTCAAAATGATCAGAAGTATCAGAATCTATTAGAAGTTAGAATGGGCAAGAAACCAGAATTCTCAGTAAGAGATGACGGTCTACTACTTCAGCAGGGCAGAATGTGCGTTCCTAATGACATTAACTTGAGACAGATCATTTTGAAGGAAGCACATGAGTATCCTTTTGCTATGCACCCTGGTGGCACAAAAATGTATAGAGGGCTAAAGGAGCATTACTGGTGGATGGGTATGAAAAGAGACCTGGCAGAATTTGTTTCCAAATGCCTAGCTTGTCAGCAAGTGAAGGCAGAGCATCAAGTACCAGCTGGTTTGTTACATCCACTACCAGTACTAGAATGGAAATGGGAGAGAATAACAATGGATTTTGTGATGGGACTTCTGAGGACACAGAAGAGTCATGATGCAGTATGGGTCATTATTGACAGACTAACCAAGTCTGCTCATTTTCTGCCAGTCTGCATGGACTACAGTTTAAAAAGATTGGCCAAGTTGTACATTGATGAGATAGTAAGACTGCATGGAGTGCCGGTATCCATCGTATCAGATAGAGATCCTAGGTTCACTTCTAGATTCTGGGGTAGTCTTCAGAGAGCCCTAGGAACTAGATTGAACTTCAGTATGGCATTCCACCCACAGATAGATGGCCAGTCTGAGAGGGTAATTCAGATCTTGGAGGACATACTACGGGCTTGTGTGATTGAGCTTGAGGGCTGTTGGGACACACACTTGCCATTGATTGAGTTTGCTTACAGTAACACCTACCAATCAAGCATTGGGATGCCTCCATATGAAGCTTTGTATGGCAGAAAATGCCGAACTCCCCTGTGTTGGGATGAAGTAAGTGAAAGGAAGATGATTGGGCCTAAAATTGTTTAGCAAACTGAGGAGAAGATCAGGGTGATCAGAGATCGACTTAAGACTGCATCAGACTGTCAAAAGTCCTATTTTGATTTAAAGAGAAGGGATATTGAGTATGCAGTGGGTGAGAAAGTATTGCTCAAGGTTTCCCCTTGGAAGAAAATTATGAGATTTGGCAGAAAGGGGAAACTAAATCCTTGTTTCATTAGGCCATAGAAAGGGTGGGTCCTTTGGCATATCATTTGGCATTACCTCCAGAGTTAGAGAAGATACATAATGTCTTCCATGTGTCTATGTTGAGGAGGTACAGATCTAACCCATCTCATGTACTACTAGTAGAGGAAATTGAAGTGAATCCAGACCTCACATATGAGGAAGAACCCATAGAGATTCTGGCTTATGAGGTGA
The DNA here is from genome assembly GCF_030052815.1 of Hevea brasiliensis. Taxonomy (NCBI): domain Eukaryota; kingdom Viridiplantae; phylum Streptophyta; class Magnoliopsida; order Malpighiales; family Euphorbiaceae; genus Hevea; species Hevea brasiliensis. Next base: position 68,311,281 of record NC_079503.1, on the reverse strand, counting down.
AGCAGCTACAGAACAAGCAGATACCGCTAGTGAAAGTGCTGTAGAGCCATCATTCAGGCCAGAAGGCTACTTGGGAAAAAGAGGAGGACATGAGGAGACAGCACCCATAGCTGTTTAGAGACTGATACCAGGTAAAAGTTCGAATTGAAATTTATTTTAGGGGGGGGGGGGGGAAGAATTGTAACACCCCCTATTTGCATAGCCTGGTATATTTCACTATTCCGGTGATCGGTGTCGGTCCGCACAATTAAGAGAATTAGAACCACATCTAAGATAACTAGATAAGCCCTGAACACAAATAATTAGCAATTGTCAAATAGTTAAGTATAAATAAGAAAAACAGAACACAAGAAGTTAAATGAGCCGGGAGTCACAGCGATGGGTAACCTTCTCGGGAAGGATTGTGAGGTCAATTTAAACTCAAATTTTGAACTGTAAAACGTGACGCTATGGTCCTTAGGACTATTGCGAACACAGTGGAAAAGAGAAAATCACAAAAAAGAATTGTTAAGTAGGTCAAATAATTAGGTCAGTGATCCAGAAGAAATATTGAATTATTTATAAACCGGATCGAACCAGCGAGGGGCAATTTGGTCAATTTACCCCTAGAGTTGACTCCTGACCTAACTGTCTAATAAAATCAGAGAAAAGAAAATTTTGAGATTAAGAATTAAATTAAAGAACTAAGGAAAAATAAATAAATAAAAAGGAAAAAAAATTGAAAAAGGTTACTTACATCATGCATGACATCATGCATGATGCAAGAAACTTAATAATTAAAAATTTAAAATTATAGGATAATTGTGAATTTATTTAAGATTAAAAATACATAAAAAGAAAAGAAAAGAAAAAAAAAATTTATGTTGTCTTCTTCCCTCACCCAAGCCGGCTCTCTCTCTCTCTAAGTTCCCTCACTTCACCTCCATTAAAGCTCATTTTGAGCTTGAAGAAACCCTAAATTCAGCCATAGAAATTGTAAACTCCTCAGTTAAAATTTGTTTTTAAGATTTGAAAAGAAGATTAAAGAAGCAAAGAAAAGGGAAAAAGAAGAGAATTGAAGAATTGGACATCAAAGATTAAGGTTAGTCATCAAAACTTGGAATTTATAGTCTAGTGATTATGTTTAGTCTAATTAACTTAGATTTTAACTTAAAATGAAAAGAAAACAATTGTGGAGGGAGTATTTATGAATTCAGCCAGCAGTAGGTTAGGGTTGAAATGAGTGAATTTGATGCATTTGAATGGTTGTTTAGGTTGAATTATGTATGTAGACTATAGATAGGAAGTGTTGGAATTAAGTTTGAATTCGGATTGGGTATGGCCATTCTGCAGGCAGCATGACCAAGGTCTCTTTCAGGGACCAAAAATGAAAATTTACCAACCCAATTGGTGTGTGACCATTTGGGAATGAAACTAGACACAAAATGGTACATTTTTCATTTAGGAATCATGCCCAAAAAGTGACCATAGCATAGTGAACAAATTGGCCAAATCCGGATTAGGCAAATTGACTTGTACAAAAATGACTAAATAAATAATGTTTGTTCATTTGGCCATAACTTAGGCTAGGCAGGTCTAAATGACCTGAAATTTTAGTAGTAGAAAGCTGAGACATAGTCCTACAACTTTCATGAAGAACACTAGTCCAAATTATGCCTTTAACTAAGTCATTTAGCCACCCAAATTTAGTGACCTAAAACTGCCGGAACCAAGTTGATGTCCAGAAAATCTGGGTTAGATCAATCCGGCCAGCCATATTCAAATGGCTATAACTTGAGCTAAAAAAAAATCCAAATGGAGTGATTAAAAAAGGTAAATAAAGTTAAGACAATAAAGAACAACTTTTATGAAGAAAACTTAGCCAAATTTTAACAGAAACATGACCAATGGAACAGTACAAAACATGACACCAAAACTGAAAATTTGAAATTTTTGCCTAAAAGAAGATTTGAGAAAACAACCAAAACCAACAAATTAGGTATCCAAAATATGGTATGTGGGTGAAATTATAATTCCCATACCTATTAAGCATTAGAAAGTCAATAAATTGACTTGAATAGTATCATGAATAGTAACCCCGAAATACAAATTTTAAAGAACGTCATGTTTAGCATATTAAAGCTAGGTATAAATAGATTTGAATTCATTTTTGGACTTATGATAAATTGTGATACTGAAACACTGTGAAATTGTGTGTTTCAGTTGAAAAGAATACCGAGAAAGAACCCGAGGCATCGTGTTAAGGCCAAGAGGAGACTCGCTTAAGGTTTGTGCACAACATCAATATTCTTTAAAATTCATTTACAAAGTGCATGAAATGTGTATTATGCTTTTGATTTAAATTGATGAAAGTTTACTTGTAAATATTTGAAATGGCATTAAATGTTTAGTAAATTGCTAAGACAATTTTGAAACCACAGTGTCATGACCATATATTGAATGCCTCACTAGCATGACTAGTGAGGGAAATCAGTTTCGAATTTTGATTCCTTCTCTGGCTGAAGTGTTGAGGTGTGTGCCAGTAAAAGAAGAAATTGAATAGATATCCAAGTATTTGAGCTAGCTAGCCTTGTGATGTGACTCTCATAAGCCTCTGGCTATTGAGATGATTATTATTTCGATGGCATGATATAACTATGTGTTTTTATGAAATTTATTTTGAGACTTTCGAAATGAAATTGTTTGGATTAAATGCATATAAATCATGTTTTGTATTTATTTCTCATGTTCAGTTCAATTTTTGAATAAATATGATTTAAATTCTGCATAAATGTTATTTTAGTATGTTGTGCACTACTGAGTCATAGTACTCAGCGATGGCTGTTATTGCTGTCGCAGATATTGAGACTAGAGGAGCAGCAGAGTGAGCTGCTGAGGATTGTGGAGCCACCTTCCCTGAAGTTCTATCGGGTATATTTTATGCCCTGATTGTAATAATTATTTTGATGTATGTAAATGTATGTACATGTAGAACTGGTCATGAGAAGTTGTATAAAGTTTCTAATAATATTAGTTTGGATTTTTCTTATGTAAATTCTAGATTGCTGAATACAAATTGTTTTAACTTTAATGAAACTGGGAATGAAATTATTTTGTTTTAATTTGAATGAATTTACTTAGTATTATTTTGGATGATATTGAATTGGAAACTATTGATTTGAATTTTGGAATTTGAGAAATGATGTTAAAATTTGTTGTGGTGGATGTTGAAGTTGTTGTGTTGATGAGATAAATCATTGGAAGTATTTTTTTTAGGTATTTGAAGAACTGTTTTATCAAAATGCAGACGACACTTTGCCAAAATTCTTCTAAAATTTATGGAAAAATAAAAAGGGACAAAAATTTTAACTAGTTTTCAAACTCTAATTAAATGTTTTAATACCTATTAGAAAATGCTCACCATTCTAAAAAGTAAGAAAATGATTTTAAAATCCCTTGTAAGGTACTTAATGAGTTATCGGTAGGTGAAGTTCGGTAGTTCATTAGGTATTCTACGGGATCATGTTATGCCTTACAGAAGGGTAAGGTATAACATTCTTGCTATTCAGATAGACATTGGTCTCCGAAACAGTAGAACGTACGGACTATCTAAAGTGAGGATGTCACAGTTTGAGTACAATGGTACATGAATATAATTAATGTAAATTGTGATCAATATGGATGATAAAATGAATGTATAAATTATGTAGAAATGTGATTTGGAAAATTTTTCTTCCATCATAACTAGAACTAAAATACTATAAAATATAAATAGAATTTATAATGAAATAATGAAATATAAGAATACTTAATGGTACTATTGTGCTCATGTATTGCCTAGGCACTTGTGTCAGATTGGATAAATTAGCATGCCAATAGGGGATTGTTTGAGCAGTACTACGTAAGGCTTTATGCCCCATATTTATGGCTTTATGCCCGCATTCATGGCTTATATGTCCGATTATTTGTTATCATGACTTTTAAGCCATATTGATTGTATAAGTGGTTGATATTCCGTATTTCACGTCTCATGGTATGATGGCCTAAGACACCACGGTGTCCAGTACCAAAGACCCACTTATCCAATTTAGTCAGCTTGTTATAGATTACTTGAGCAGTGAAATAAATTAAGAATATTATAAATTAAAATATTGGAAATTAAATAAACAAGTTAGAAAGACCTGAAATAAATTAGATTAGCTCTAAGAAATTATTTATTAGAAAGATCTGAAATGAACTAGATTAATATTAAAATTTATCTATTATGAAATAACTCTAAGAATTTTAATTATTATGAAATGATCTAAGACAACTTAGAAAATATTGAGGAAGTGTTAAAAAGATTAGTATCAATCAAAGCAGCAATAAGAGCTTGTAAAGAGTTGCAGCAGAGAAGTTGATTAGGAAAAGAAATACTTTAGTTTAGTATTTATTTTATTCTTTTAGTTTTGCCAGCTCAGCTATAATACAGCTGGACACTTTTCTTTGTGGTGTATATAAACACTGTACTCATTAATTGCAATATATGAGATTCACATTTTTCTCAACTGTTTACTCTGTAATATGGTATCAGAACAACGCTAGATTTGAGGCAGTTATTTTCTCTTTAGCTTTTCCTTTACGATTCTTCTCATTTCTTCTTGTCGCTTTTTCAAGTTTTCTGGTTCATTAATGGCAGATTCAAGCTCATTTCAGCAAGATGTTGCTTCTGGATCTAATGTCAATCCTGTGGAAGACACTTCTTCTCCATTTTATCTTCATCATTCTGATAGTTTAGTAATTGTTACTCTAGAACTCACTTCAACAAATTTTCCATCTTGGAAAAGGTCCTTTCTCTTGGCAGTTTCTATACGTAATAAACAAGGGTTTCTTGATGGATCCAATATTAAACCCTCAACAGAAGACTCAACATATCTACCATGGATAAGGTGCAACAATCTCATTGTGGCATGGCTCTTGAGATCAATCTCACCTCCAATTGCATCAATAGTGTTTTATATGGAAGATGCGAAGTAGATCTGGGAGAAATTGCACCAAAGGTTTTCACAACCTGATGATTCTAAAATCTGTCACCTTCAACATTTGTTGTGTACCATTACCCAAGGTACAAAATCTGTGGATGCATATTTTACTGAATTAAATGGTGTTTCGAAAGAATTAAGGAATTTTAGGCCTTTTCTGAATTGTTCTTGTGGTAAATGCAATCAAGAATGTTTTCAAAGATTTATGGAGGTTCAGCAAAGAGATTATGTGTTTAAGTTTCTTAACAAGTTAAATGAGACTTATTAAGGTTTAAGGTCACAAATCATATTGATGAATCCTTTTCCTACCTTGGATCAAGTCTATAATATGCTTTTGCGCGAGGAAACACAAAGATCTCTCATGATGCAGACTCAAAGTTTTCAGAAACTTCTGCTATAGCTGTCAAAAGGTCCAAACCTTATGTAACTTGCTTTCATTGTGGCAAGTCTGGACATGTTAAGGCCAATTGTTTTCGGTTGATAGGGTTTCCTCCTGATTTCAAATTCTCAAAATCCAAGGTAGGATTTGGTAGTTCTTTTGCAAATTCTAAGCAAGCATCTGCACAGCAAGTCACAAGTAAGTATTTTGTTGATGTTGTGGTTGATAATATTCCTAAGTTGAATCTCTCTAAGGAACAAGTGAACAAGCTAATGTCACTTCTCAATGATCAAGCTAATATCACTGTCCCTAACCCTATTTCATTTTCATCTCCAAATCAAAATGTCTCACAAGTGAATACTGCAGGTATACATTCTTCTATTCTTTCTGCTGCATCACATTCAATTTTTCATAAAATTCTCCTCACTGATTTTATTCAATCACCATGGATTGTGGATAGTGGTGCCACCGATCATATAATATGCAATAGTTCTCTTTTTCACACTTCTGTTTTAGTTAGTGATTCATTTGTTTCTTTACCTAATGGAGTCAAAGTCCAAGTCATAGCTGTTTGTACTGTTAAGCTCAATCCTTATCTTGTTCTTACTAATGTTCTTTTAGTTCCTTCTTTTAATTTCAATTTATTGTCCATAAGTAGACTCATTCATTCCAATCATATATGTTGTATAATTCTTTCCAATTATTGCTTTATCCAGGTCCTTTCATCATGGATGACGATTGGACTAGCTAAGCAAAAGGATGGATTGTTCTACTTATTGCAGCAATATACTTTCTCTCCCAGTAATTGCTCCACTGTGCAGTCTCCTAATGTTTCTTTTGATACTTGGCATCATAGGTTAGGTCATCTTGCTGATGACAGATTAGCTATTTTACAGTCTTTACTTTCTTTTTCCATAAATAAGTCACATTATCATTGTTATACTTGTCCTTAAGCCAAACAAAAGAGGCTTCCTTTTCCTAAACACATTTCTGTTACTGTTTCTCCATTTGAGCTTGTGCATATGGATGTATGGGGCCCTTTGGCATCTCATATGATTTAATCTTAATTTAATCATCTTACATGATTAAAAGACATTTGGCAAGCTTATGTGTAGTGCTATATATCACCATCTCATGGTGCCACATGTCACTCTGTGAAATGACCAAAATGCCCCTGTGTCTTAATTTTGAGTTCTCAATCCAAAATAATTATTTCTTTTCTTCTAATCATTTTATATCAAATATAAATAAATTAATTAATCTTTATTAATTAATTTCTCATTAATTAAATTCATATTTAAACACTTTAAATATAAATTTAACTTATACTATGCATCTAATAATCTAGATTTGGTTTCAAGTCATGCTAGGGACTTTGCAATCTAATTGCAAACCAACCTATTTAATTAATTAATTAAACTCTTTAATTAATTAATTAAATCATATTTAATTTGGTGATTACTTGTGTATGTGTGTGACTTACTAGGCTCATCACTAATTGGCAATGAGATATGATATCAACTCTTAATATCATCAGAACTCTTTCTTACCATAAATGATTTCTCTAAACCATTTTATGTACCCCATAGACCATGGTTAACACCTAGCATAGCATACCATGGCAACCCAATCAGTAATAAGGTTTACCTTAAATGAACCTATAATCATATGTTACCATGCACTAAAATCTCTCTGTTACAAAATCCCAACTCAAGCTAGAGTCATAGTTTATGTCAAACCCCATTTGCTATGAATATTATGTTTTCTTTTAATTCCAGTTCTTGATTAAAAGATTTTCTCATCAAAAACTTTTTTCTGATTAAATCTATCTGTCCTGGCTAGGAAGTTGAAACATCAAGAGCAATTAAATGAACATAGGATTTTATCCCTATTTACTTAGAGGAACAGATTCCATCTTGATCAACACTTACCTCCATATATAACTAGTAGGAGCTAACACATGCCCATATACCCATACACAGTACAAGTATGAAAGCAGTATCAAACTCAAACCACCTATATACAAGATAACTGTGCTATCTCAGGTCTAAGGATTATATGCACTGATATGATTTATGACAATACATTGACAAGAGTAAACTCCATGTGCTTGTCATAAGTGTCACTAGTTTGACCTACTTATCATGTATAAGTGCCTATCATGTTTGTCATATGGAATGAGACTCACCATTTCATCTTATTTACATCTCATATAAATAACTTGGGAACAAACATGAATACAATCTTTCTGGATAAGTCATGTCCTTATTGTGAAGTATCCTCGATTGTGAACCTATTTATGATACTTTGTACTAGAAATACTGTCACTCATATTCTTAACAACTTAAGAATAGAATTTCTAACAAAATATCAATGGACCTTTTCTATTACACATAAATATATTATATAAATGGAAAAGTGAAAATGCCTTTTGTTAATAAAACATGTGCAAGATACATACTAAATGATATGCTCTAGGGCATACTATTAACATTTCTGATCTGGTTTCCAATTTATCAGTGTTCAGCTTTTTGATATAAGCTGGACAACCCCAAATCTTAACATGCTTAAGACTTGGTTTTCTTCCATGCCATGTCTCATAATGTGTGGAAGATACTGATTTTGATGGAATTCTATTCAGAATATACAAAGCTGATTCTAATGCAAATCCCTAAAAGGAGATTGGCATATCAGTATAGCTCATCATACTATTTCAGATACATCATTCAGCTGTGGTGTTCCTGGAGGAGTCAGCTGGGAAACAATGCCATGCTCTCTCAAGTATTCATCAAATTCATTACTCAAGTATTCACCTCCACGATCTGATTGAAGAGCTTTAATACTTTTTTCTGTTTGATTTTATACTTCAGATTTAAATTCTTTGAACTTTTCAAAGGATTCATGTTTGTATTTCATCAAATACAAATACTCAAACCTTGATTTATCATCAGTAAAGGTAATAATATAATGAAAACCGCCTCTATCCATTTCTTTAAATGGACCACATACATCACTATGTATTAGCTCCAAAATATTTTCAGCTCTTAGTCCTTGTCCAATAGAGGGTGATCAAGTCATTTTGCCTTGAAGGCAGGATTCACAAGTTGGAGTAGGTCCAAAACCCAATGAGGATAAAATCCTCATTTTCCCCAGCTTTACAATCCTATCTTCTGCAACATGACCTAACCTTAAGTGCCAAATATATTTTGAACTTGAGTTGATTTTCATCATGGCATTGCATTCTTTTAGATTGCTACACTCTGGGTAGTTCCTATTCCTGTGCCCATCCTTCTGGCAGTGGAAACACTTTCCTTTGCCTCCATCAGCTTTAGTCTTCCCTTTCTGTTTACCTATTTTCTTGGAAGGGCTAGGAATTTAAGGTCTCTTTTTCTTATTGCCCTTCTTCTTGTTGGACTTTCCAGCAGAAGAAGATGCAATCAAAGCTACCTCTTTTCCTTTATTACCTGACATATTCTTTTGGGTAATAACCAGCATGTTGACTAAACCAGCCAAGGTGCATTCCTACTTAGTCATATCGAATTTATCACAAAATTCACAAAAGACTCAAGAAGGTACTAAAGGACCAAATCCGTTTGCAATTGGAAATCCAGTTGCTCAATCAGTCGAATCATCTTGTGGACATGATCCCCAACATTCTGTCCCTCAGACATCCTCATGCGGAACAACTGTCTAGATATCTCATACCTAGCATTCCTGCTGTGCTCACCATACAACTCTTGTAGGTGAAGGAGGACCTCACTCACACTCTGCATGTTCTCATGCTACTTCTGTAACTCATTACTCATAGAAGCAAGCATGTAACACTTGGCTCTCATATCATGCTCCTTCCACTTGTCCAAAGTTTCATGTTACTCTTGTGTGGCCTGTGGAGGTGAGGGACCAGGAACCTGTGAGTCTAGAACATATCCACTATGTTCAAGGTTTAGGACAAGTTTCAAATTTCTTAGCCAATCAGATATATTAGGTCCTGTCAACCTATTGTGATCAAGTATGCTTGCAAGGATATTGGATGGTGGTGGTTGTTCTGTGCTCATTATTATTACAAAATTAATTGCAGAAAATAACCAGATTAATTAGTAAATGTATCATGTAATTAACTAAAATAATTATGCTCTTTTAATCAAATTGGTCCTCCCACTAACTTAGCGAATCCTACACTTTCAAAGTAGAAAACAAAAATCCTAGTTGGATGGATTTTTAGTGGGTGATTGAATTCTTATAATTCTGTTGATCATTCTCGGGTACATCCATTATTGGAATTACAATAAACTATAAGTGAGCAACTCCTTGCCCATCACATCTCATGTGAGGTTTAATCCTTTACCTAGCCCCTAATGCACAAAATCTCAGGTACATCCACTATTGACTTATCTTGCATTAGTTAAGTTGATCCCATTGAGCTTGTAATTATGCAAATAATTTTAATATCCTTAGGTACATCCAATATTGGCCACCAAACCATTTACATATTTACAATATCTCATGCTTAGTAATTATTCTTAAGAAAATCTCTTAAATTAATTGTATCTTATGCAAGTATTTAAAATTTCTTAAAATAACTGCCTCAATGGAGGGCCCATGTTATAATTACATTAATTATAGCATTTCCAATTTAATCATTTGTTTGGAAGATTTTATGGTTATCCTAATTACTATTAAGGTCTCACTTTGCAATTATCCAATTAGCATTCATATATCATATACTTGCATATATTCCCATACATCTCATGCATTCATGGATAATAAATAAATATGGTATGATCATGGACTTTTCTAAGGGATTCAATTCTGAGCCACCAAGAATTGAATCAGGGCATTCCTAGGTGCATTTCATTCATTCATATTACAGGAGTTGTTGAAGGAGTACATAATCAACACTTGATATTGAATTCCTCCCACTGGTCCCACCAATGCTCTTGACCTCCTTCTCTTCTTGCAATCCAATATTACATAGTAATCCTTGGCAAACCAAGGCGCATTTTCAAGAACTAAATAAATGAAATTACAAGTCAAAATTACTACAACCTTAATAATACATGCCCAAAAATAAATTAAAATAAATTAAAATAAATTAATTAATTTACAACCCAAAGAAACATAAAAGAAATAAATCCAATCACATTGGTCTTTTATAGTCCATGATCATGCATCATGCATATCACTATTTAACAATTAAATAAAACATACATACTTAAATTAAATTGAATATCTCATATTCAACTTAAAAATCCAGATTTGAATATGATTCAAACAAATTTAAAAATTCAGATTTGAATCACATTCAAACAAATTTATAAATTCAGATTTGAATCACATTGAAATAACTTTTAAAATTCAAATTTGAATCATATTCAAACAACTTTAAAAATTCAGATTTGAATCACATTCAAACAACTTTAAAAATTCAGATTTGAATCACATTCAAACAATTTTTAAAATTCAGATTTGAATCACATTCAAACAACTTTTAAAATTCAGATTTGAATCATATTCAAATAACTTTAAAAATTTAGATTTGAATCAAAATTTAATTGTGTGATTAAAACACCTAATTAAACATTTTAATTTGTCATAGGATGAACCTTATATCATACAACAATTGTAGATTCAAAAACCCAAACCTTGCACACACCATTAGTGTTCATCACCATGCCGCCACTTTTCCTTTGCAACTAGCAATGGATCTATCATCTCATGATCAAACCACACAATTAAATCATATAATCAACAATCTAAATGGCAAATATAGTGGCTCTGATACTAATTGAAGGAGCGGAAGCATGAAAAACATAAGTTTATATCATTGAATTCAAAATTTTTTTAACTAAGTTCATATGCATCATGCAAGATTCATTTTTATCTATTTGATTTCAATGATAAACAATATATTAAAACTTTTTTAATATATTTTTGGATCTATATTTGCTATTTAAGATTTTAGAATTAATCAGATTAATTCATTAGAACCCTAGATTAGATCAAGAACAAGTGCACTAACCTTTTTGATGCACTGCAGTGTGTTTGGCACCTTTGGGATGTGCCTAGGACACCAAATGTTGTCCCTCTAGCTTGTCCACACCAAGATAACCAATGGCAGCCCCTTGAACAGCTTCTAAAGCTTTTCCAACCAATTAGAAAATCAATTTTTGCCTTTTGAGAGATTACAGATGTAAATAGGACATTAGAAATGATTTCTAGTATTTTTAATTCAAGAGATTATTGTCTAATCTCTTTGAATTGATGAGAGATGAAGAAAAAGAGAAGAAGTTACAGCCAAGGGTGGCAGCACAAAATAGATGAATGGCAACTTGTATTTTTTCTTTTCATTCTATTCCTTATACAGCTAGGTCACCACTTAAAACCCTTGCCACATGTCACCTTTTAATTAGCTCTAGGTTTAATTGACTCAATCATATTGTGCCAAGTGTAAAACCTATATTTAATCTTGACTTTGATCATCTTACATGATTAAAAGACAAATGATAAGCTTATGTGTAGTGCCATGTGTCACCATCTCATGGTGCCACATGTCACCCTGTGAAATAACCAAAATACCCCTGTGTCTTAATTTTGAGTTCTCAAATCAAAATAATTATTTTCTTCTTCTAATCAATTTATATCAAATATAAATTAATTAATTAATCTGTATTAATTAATTTCTCATAATTAAATTCATATTTAAACACTTTAAATATAAATTTAATTTATACTATACATCTAATAACCTAGATTTGGTTTCAAGCCATGCTAGGGACTTTGTAATCTAATTGCAAACCAAACCCATTTAATTAATCAATTAAACTCTTTAATTAATTAATTAAATCATATTTAATTTGGTGATTACTTTTGTATGTGTGTGACTTACTAGGCTCATCACTAAATGGCAAGGAGACATGATATCAACTCTTATTATCATCAGAACTCTTTCTTACCATAAATGATTTCTTTAAATCATTTTATGCACCTCACAGACCATGGTTAACACCTAGCAGAGCATGCCATGGCCACCCAATTAGTAATAAGGTTTACCTTAAATGAACCTATAATCATATGTTTCCATGCACTAGAATCTCTCTGTTACAAAATCCCAATTCGAGCTGGAGTCATGGTTTATATCAAGCCCCATTTGCTATGAATATTATGTTCTCGTTTAATTCCAGTTCTTGATTAAAAAGATTTTTCTCATCAGAAACTCTTTTCTAATTAAATCTATCTGTCCTGGCCAGGAACTTGAAACATCAAGAACAATTAAATGAACATAGGATTTTATCCCTATTTACTTAGAGGAACAGATTCCATCTTGATCAACACCTACCTCCATATATAACTAGTAGGAGCCAACACATGCCCATATACCCATACAAAGTACAAGTATGAAAACAGTATCAAACTCAAACCACCTATATATAAGATAACTATGCTATTTCAGGTCTAAAGATTATATGCACTAATATGATTTATGACAATGCATTGACAAGAGTAAACTCCATGTGCTTGTCATAAATGTCACTAGTTCGACCTATTTATCATGTACAAGTGCCTATCATGTTTGTTATATGGCATGACACTCACTATTCCATCTTATTTACATCTCATATAAATGACTTGGGAACAAACATGATTATAATCTTTCTGGATAAGTCATGTCCTTATTGTGAAGTATCCTCGATTGTGAACCTATTTATGATACTTTGTGCTAGAAATACTGTTACTTATATTCTTAACAACTTAAGAATAGAATTTCTAACAAAATATCAATGGAACTTTTCTATTACACATAAATATATTATGTAAACGGAAAAGTAAAAATGCCTTTTATTAATAAAACATGTATAAGATACATACTAAATGATATGCTCTAGGACATACTACTAACAGTTAGGTCATGTTGTAGAAGATAGGATTACAAAACTGGAGAAAATGGGGATTTTATCTTCATTGGGCTCTGAGCCTACTCCAACTTGTGAATCTTGCCTTCAGGGCAAAATGACTAAATCACCCTTTGTAGGACAAGGGCTAAAAGCTAAAAATATTTTGGAGCTAATACATAGTGATGTATGTGGTCCATTTAAAGAAATGGCTAGAGGTGATTTTCATTACTTTATTACCTTTACTGATGATAAATCAAGGTTTGGGTATTGTATTTGATGAAATACAATCATGAATGCTTTGAAAAGTTCAAAGAATTTAAATCTGAAGTAGAAAATCAAACAGGAAAGAGTATTAAAGCTCTTCGATCAGATCGTGGAGGTGAATACTTGAGTACTGAATTTAATGAATACTTGAGAGAGCATGGCATTGTTTCCCAACTGACTCCTCCAGGAACACCACAGCTGAATGGTGTATCTGAAAGGAGAAATTGTGCCCTATTGGATATGGTACATAGTATGATGAGCTATACTAATATGCTAAGCTCCTTTTGGGGATTTGCATTAGAATCAACTTTGCATATTATGAATAGGATTCCATCAAAATCAGTATCTTCCACACCTTATGAGATATGGCATGGAACAAAACCAAGTCTTAAGCATGTTAAGATTTGGGGTTGTCCAGCTTATATCAAAAAGCTGAACACTGATAAATTGGAAACCAGATCAAAAAAGGGTGGATTTGTTGGATATCCAAAAGATAGTTTTGGATATTATTTTTATTTGCCTACATCACAAAAAGTTGTGGTAAGTAGAGATGCCACATTTCTTGAACAACAGTTTGTTCAAGAAGGAAGCAAAGGAAGGCAAATAGAGTTAGAGTTGGAGAATTCTGACCAACCAATGGATCATATGGATATAGATCCATCTAGTCAACCTACACCTATTGATGAAACATCTACAGCTGTTCCTTATAGAACAACCAGGATATCTCACCCACCAGTGAGATATGGTTTCCTTCATGAAGAAGAACAAGAGTTGTCTACTCATGAAGAAGTAGATCATGGAGATGATCCACTTACCTATGAAGAAGCTATATCAGATATAGACTCTTTAAAATGGATCGATGCTATAAAATCCGAGATTGATTCCATGTATAAGAAACAAGTTTGGGATCTTATTGACCCACCTGAAGGTATTGTACCTATAGGGAACAAATGGGTTTTCAAGAAGAAAATTAGTTCTGATGGAAAGGTAGAGACCTATAAAGCAAGGGTAGCAGCGAAAGGGTTTCGCCAAAGGCAAGGAATTGACTATGATGAGACTTTCTCGCCTGTTGCCATGCTTAAATCAATTAGGATTCTATCAGCAATAGCTGCATACTATGATTATGAGCTTTGGCAGATGGATGTCAAAACATCTTTTCTCAATGGATACATTGAAGAAAACATTTTCATGGAACAACATAGGGGTTTTGAATCCCAAGATGGTTCCAAAGTGCGCAAGCTAAAGCGATCTATAATACCCATGTTTGCATAACCTGGTATATGTTACTGTTCCGGTGATCGGTATCAGTCCGGACAATTAAGAGGACTAGAACTATGTTTAAGACACCTAGAAAAGCCCTGATTGAAAATAAATAGTGATTACCAGATGGAAAAGTAAAAATAAGAAAAACAGAACATAAAAGGTTAAATGAGCCGGGAGTCACAGCGATGGGTGACCTTCTCGGGAAGTGACTGCGAGATCAGTCTAAACTCAAATTTTGAATCGTAAAATGTGATGCCGCGGTCCTTAGGACTATTGCGAGCACAGTGGAAAAGAGAAAATCACAGAAAAGAATTTTTAAGCAGGTCAAATAATTAGGTTAGGGATCCGGAAGAAATATCGAATTATTTGCAAACCGGATCAGACCGATGAGGGGCGATTTGGTCAATTCACCCCTAGAGCTGACTCCTGACCTAACTATCCAATAAAATCGGAGAAAAGAAAATTTCAGAATTGGGAATTAAATTAAAGAAACAAAAAAAAAAAGGAAAAAGAAAATAAAAATAATAAAATGACATCATCATGCATGACATAATAAAACTATAATTTTAAATTTGAAAAATGGGATAATCATCTACTAAATCAATTTTTAGTCTTCTTCTTTTTCTCTTTACTGCCACACTTCACCCATCTCTCTCTCACACAAATTTCTCTCAAATTTCACCATGGAAGCTTATGGTTAAGCTTCCTAAACCCTAATTTCAATATTAAATCCCCTACTTTCCTTAAAGAAAACAAGTAATTGAGCCTTGAAAAGAAGATTGAAGAAAGAAAAATTTAAGAAGAAGGTGGAAAAATTGAAGAGGGAGAAGCTACATAAAGCGTTTAGTTCAAATCATCTAATCTCTCCTTATATTCATGCATATATACTTGGATTAACTTAGACAATTGAGAAAAATGAAATAAAATCAAGCATGTTAGAACCCTAATGAAATTCGGCTGCCATGGTGGTAGTGTAAATTGATGTGTTTTGGTTTGATAAAATATGTATACAAGTTCAATTAAGTGTGTAGAGAATGTTTAGATACTTTAATTGCATAAATTGAAACCCTTGGAAAAATTAGGATTCTTGGAACTTAGGGTTTGGGACAAAAATTATAGAAAATGGTCAATGGATATAAAGGACCTTATTTGAGTTGAGAAATGGTCAATTGTGACCATTTGAGGTGTGTATGAATTGTTAGAAATAAGTTACAATTCGGATTGGTTAAGGTCAATATACAGATAACTTGACCTAGGTCCCTTTCAGGGACCAAAACTGAAAATTTACCAACCCAATTGGTGTGAGGCCAATTGGGAATGAAACTAGACACAAAGTGGCACATTGTTCATTTAGGAATCATGCCTAGAAAGTGACCATAACTTAGTGAACAATTAGGTTAAATCTGGATTGGGCACACTGACATGTACAAAAATGACTAAATGAATAGTAGTTACATAAATGACCATAACTTAGTCTAGGAAGGTCAAAATGACCTGAATTTTTACCAGTAGAAAGCTAAGACATAGCCCTACAACTTTCATGAAGAAAAAAAACCCAAATTTTGACTATAACCTATTTGAAAATCCACCTGCAGTCAACACACCAAAACTGCCAGAACCAAGAAAGTGCCCTGAATTCTGGGTTTGAACTAATCCAGCCAGCCTTAGAAAAATGGCCATATCTTGGGTTACAAAACTCCAAATGGAGTGATTCAAAAAGGGAATTAAATCTAAGACAGTAAGGAACAACTTTGATGAAGGAAAGTTGGCTAAATTTCCACTGTAGACAGACCAATGGAACAGTACAATCAAGTAACCCAAAACTGAAATTTTGAGATTTAACCCTAATAGGCTTTGAATTGAATTTGGCAATCAATGCCAACAAAAATATGACTCAAAATGTGGTATGTGGGTGTAATTAGAATTATCATATCTAATTAGTATGAAAAAGTCAATATTTTGACCAAATAGTGAAATGAATAGTAGCCACAATTATACTAAGTACAAAGGACTCAATTTTGTGGGATAAATTAAGTGTATAAAATTTAATTATTGAATTTATTTATTAGAAATGAATTGAATAGATATTGAAACACTATAGTTATGTGTTTTAGTGGGAAAGGAGCCCTCCAAGGAAGGAGGAGGAATTGAACCAAGACAAGTCTAGATAAAAGGTTTGTGCACAACTAACTCTTTTGTTATTTTTCACTTCCAAATTTATTTGAATAAATTTATTGTATGATTTATGATTTTTGTTGTGTTGAGAATTTTAACTTGTTGAATGAAATTGTATAAATTAAATGTAAATTTTCTTATGCATTTAAGGATTTATTGCATGGCTTTGAGGATTATAAATTTTAAGTTTGATGTGTTGCCAACCTTGAGCATGAATTTATAATGATTAAATATGTTAATCATTTGTAAACACTTTTGTAAATAGAAATTGTTTTGAAACCACAGTTGACATGGCAATATATTTTGAATTCTCATTAGCTTGTCTAGTGAGATATCTCCTCCACTAGATGGGGTGAGTTCCTTCCTCTCTTGCTTGCCAGTTGGGGAAGAGTTTGGATGAGTACTCATATATACTAGCTAGTCTTTGTTCCTCCCTTTTAGCCCCGATTATTGGGAGAGTTTGAAATATCATGGTGTACAACACGGCATCTATTATGAATTTTGGGTCATGGGTTCAACTGTGTGAATTGTTGGCAACGCTCTTTAAATTATGCATAGTTTGATAAATTGTGGTTGAAATAAATAATTTGTCAGTGATTTCAAATTTTTTTTGTATTGTTTCTGGATTTAAAAGAAATGTAGATAAATAGTTACTATTTGATCAAAATATTATTCAAATGAATAATTTGCATGAATGAAAATATTGATTTCTGAATGTTATGGATTTTGAAGAATTTAGAAATTTTAAATTTTTATTTGTTACGAATTGTCAAGCATAACTTGTATTAAGTTTTAAATTATTAGTTTGTGCACCACTGAGTTCACCACTCAGAGATAGCTTTGTATGCTGTCGCAGGTGAAAGAAAATATAGAGCCGCTGAGCTAGGTTACTGAAAGACACAGTGAGACTATCTTCACGTATATCATAGGTATACCCTTGTATATTAGATTTTGATGTAACTCTGTAATTATATGTATATAATTTCATTTGAGCAGTTGTATCAACTCTTTTGTAATACACTTTTGGAATGTAATCAAATACAAATTATTGTAATATTATCTTGAGATTTTATGTACTTATAAAGTTTTGTACTATTAAATTTTTAATGCTCCCAGGAATGTAAATATTAATTTTGTTACCTTAATGAGACGTTTCAATGTTTGATTTAATTTAAACGGTGTATTGAGTTGCTTGTGCTGATTTGTGAAATGAAATTGATTAATGGAGTTGTGATTGGGAAATATATTGGGAGTGTCTTTATTTTCAAGTTTTGAAGAACTGTTTTCTCAAAATACAAATGGCACTATGTCGAAATTTTTAAAAAAATTGCGGAGATTTTAAATATCTAAAAATTTGATTTATGTTTGGACTTTAAATAACGGTTTTTAATATTTGAAAAAAATTTTACCCACCAATTTAAAAATGAACGAAATTTGTTTTAAAATCTCTTGTAGTATATTTAATGGGTTATCGATAGGCGAAGTACGGCAATTCATTAGGTGTACTACGGGAGCATGTTACATCTTACGAGGAGTAGGGTGTGACACAATCTATTTATGGGTTAAAACAAGCTTTGAGGAGTTGGAACATCCATTTTGATGAAGCCATTAAGTCATTTGGTTTTATCAAAAATGAAGATGAGCCATGTGTATATAAGAAGGTTAGTGACAGTGCTATCACTTTTCTTGTCTTATATGTGGATAATATACTATTGATAGGTAATGACACAGGTATGTTGATAACTATAAAGGTATGGTTGTCAAATACATTCTCCATGAAAGACTTAGGGGAGGCAACCTATATTCTTGGGATTCGCATCTATAGAGATAGAGTGAAAAAGTTAATTAGTTTATCCTAAAGTCTATACTTGGAAAAGGTGTTAAAGAGGCTTAACATGCTTGATTCCAAGAGAGGATTGTTACCATTGAGACATGGTATCCACCTTTCTAAAGAGATGTCTTCAAAGACACCTGAAGAAAGAGATAAAATGGCCAGGATTCCATATGCTTCGACTATTGGAAGTTTGATGTTTGCAATGTTGTGTACTAGGCCGGATATTGCATATGCTGTTAGTTTGACTAGCAGGTATCAATCCAATCCAGGTTTGGAATACTGGATAACTGTCAAGAATATCCTTAAATACTTGAGAAGAGCTAAAGATTTATTCTTAATATATGGAGGTGGTGACTTGCAATTGGATGGTTATACTGATTCTGATTTCTAATCAGATATCGATGATAGAAAGTCTACCTTTAGGTTTGTGTTCATCTATAATGGAAGTGCAGTCAGTTGGAAGAGTTCCAAACAGAGCTCGACTACAGATTCCACTACCATGGCGAGTATATTGCTGCATTAGATGCTACAAAAGAAGTTGTTTGGATATAAGGAACCCCGGTCTCACTAGAAATCCAAACACATAGAAAGGCACTACCACATTATCAGAGAAATAGTTGGGCGAGGCAATGTAGCCATGCATAAAATAGCATCAGCTAAAAATCCAGTTGATCTATTCACTAAGCCTATGTCACAAATTCAGCTAGACCATCATCTTGAGAAGATGGGTCTAAGATATTGTAATGAATGGCTCTAGTGCTAGTGGGAGATTGTTAGTAGTATGCCCTAGAGCATATCATTTAGTATATATCTTGTACATGTTTTTATTAACAAAAGGCATTTTTACTTTCCTATTTACATAATATATTTATGTGTAATAGAAAAGGTCTGTTGATATTTTATTAGAAATTGTATTCTTAAGTTATTAAGAATATGAGTGACAGTATTTCTAGCACAAAGTATCATAAATATGTTCACAATCGAGGATACTTCATAATAAGGATATTACTTATCCAGAAAGATTGTAATCATATTTGTTCCCAAGTTATTTATATGAGATGTAAATAAGATGGAATGGTGAGTCTCATGCCATATAACAAACATGATAGGCACTTATACATGATAAGTAAGCCGAACCAGTGACATTTATGATAAGCACATGAAGTTTACTCTTGTCAATGTATTGTCATAAATCATATCAGTGCATATAATCTTTAGACTTGAGATAGCATAGTTATCTTGTATATAGGTGGTTTGAGTTTGATACTGCTTTCATACTTGTACTGTGTATGGGTATATGGGCATGTGTTGGCTCCTATTAGTTATATATGGAGGTAGGTGTTGATCAAGATGGAATCTATTCCTTTAAGTAAATAGGGATAAAATCCAATGTTCATTTAATTATTCTTGATGTTTCAAGTTCCTGGCCAGGACAGATAGATTTAATCAGAAAAAGAGTTTCTGATGAGAAAATCTTTTAATCAAGAATTGTAATTAAAAGAGAACATAATATTCATAGCAAATGGGGTTTGACATAATCCATGACTCCAGCTCGAATTAGGATTTTGTAATAGAGAGATTTCAGTGCATGATAACATATGATTATAGGTTCATTCAAGGTAAACCTTATTACTAATTAGGTGGCCATGGCATGTTATGCAAGTGTTAACCATAGTCTATGAGGTGCATAAAATGATTTAGAGAAATCATTTATGGTAAGAAAGAGTTCTGATGATATTAAGAGTTGATATCATGTCTCATTGCCAATTAGTGATGAGCCTAGTAAGTCACACACATACACAAGTAATCACCAAATTAAATATGATTTAATTAATTAATTTAAGAGTTTAATTGATTAATTAAATAGGTTTGGTTTGCAATTAGATTGCAAAGTCCCTAGCATGGCTTGAAACCAAATCTAGGTTATTAGATGTATAGTATAAGTTAAATTTATATTTAAAGTGTTTAAATATGAATTTAATTATGAGAAATTAATTAATAGAGATTAATTAATTAATTTATATTTTATATAAATTGATTAGAAGAAGAGAAATAATTATTTTGGGTTGAGAACTCAAAATTAAGACATAGGGGTATTTTGGTCATTTCACAGGGTGACATGTGGCGTCATGAGATGGTGACACATGGCACTACACATAAGCTTGGTATATGTCTTTTAATCATGTAAGATGATCAAAGTTAAGATTAAATATAGGTTTGACACTTGGCACAATATGATTGGGTCAATTAAACCTAGAGCCAATCAGAAGGTGACATGTGACAAGGGTTTTAAGTGGTAACCTAGCTATATAAGTGTAAAGATGAAAGAACAAAAAATATAAGCTGCTGTATTCTCTTGGTCACCACTTAAAAAATATAAGCATAGCATCTTTACAGCAACTTATATTTTTTGTTCTTTCATCCTTACACTTATACAGCTAGGTCACTACTTAAAACCCTTGCCATATGTCACCTTCTGATTGGCTCTAGGTTTAATTGACCCAATCGCATTGTGCCAAGTGTCAAACCTATATTTAATCTTGACTTTGATCATCTTACATGATTAAAAGACATTTGGCAAGCTTATGTGTAGTGCCATGTGTTACCATCTCATGGTGCCACATGTCGCCCTGTGAAATGACCAAAATACCCCTATGTCTTAATTTTGAGTTCTCAACCCAAAATAATTATTTTTCTTCTTCTAATCAATTTATATCAAATGTAAATTAATTAATTAATCTTTATTAATTAATTTCTCATTAATTAAGTTCATATTTAAACACTTTAAATATAAATTAACTTATACTATACATCCAATAACCTAGATTTGGTTTCAAGCCATGCTAGGGATTTTGCAATCTAATTGTAAACCAAACCTATTTAATTAATCAATTAAACTCTTTAATTAATCAATTAAACTCTTTAATTAATTAATTAAATCATATTTAATTTGATGATTACTTGTGTATTTGTGTGACTTTCTAGGCTCATCACTAATTGGCAATGAGACATGACATCAACTCTTAATATCATCAGAACTCTTTCTTACAATAAATGATTTCTCTAAATCATTTTATGCACCTCATAGACTATGGTTAACACCTAGCATAGCATGCCATGGCCACCCAATTAGTAATAAGGTTTACCTTAAATGAACCTATAATCATATGTTACCATGCACTAGAATCTCTCTGTTACAAAATCCCAATTCGAGCTGGAGTCATGTTTATGTCAAACCCCATTTGCAATGAATATTATGTTCTCTTTTAATTCCAGTTCTTGATTAAAAGATTTTTCTCATCATAAACTCTTTTATGAATAAATCTATCTGTCCTGGCCAGGAACTTGAAACATCAAGAACAATTAAATGAACATAGGATTTTATCCCTATTTACTTAGGGTAACAGATTCCATCTTGATCAACACCTACCTCCATATATAACTTGTAGGAGCCAGCACATGCCCATATACCCATACACAGTATAAGTATGAAAGCAGTATCAAACTCAAACCACCTATATACAAGATAACTGTGCTATCTCAGGTCTAAAGATGATATGTACTGATATGATCTATGATAGTGCATTGACAAGAGTAAACTCCATGTGCTTGTCATAAATGTCACTGGTTCGACCTACTTATCATGTAAAAGTGCCTATCATGTTTGTTATATGGCATGAGACTCACTACTCCATCTTATTTACATCTCATATAAATAACTTGGGAACAAACATGATTACAATCTTTCTGGATAAGTCATGTCCTTATTGTGAAGTATCCTCAATTGTGAACCTATTTATAATACTTTGTGCTAGAAATACTGTCACTCATATTCTTAACAACTTAAGAATAAAATTTCTAACAAAATATCAATGGACCTTTTCTATTACACATAAATATATTATGTAAACAGAAAAGTGAAAATGCCTTTTATTAATAAAACATGTACAAGATACATACTAAATGATATGCTCTAGGGTATACTACTAACAATCTCCCACTAGCACTAGAGCCATTCATTACAATACCTTAGAGCCATCTTCTCAAGATGTTGGTCTAACTATGCTTGTGACAAAGGTTTAGTGAATGGATCAGCTGGATTTTTCAGCTGATGCTATTTTCTACATGGCTACATCGCTTTACCCAACAATTTCTCTAATAATGTGGTAGCGCCTTTCTATGTGATTGGATTTCTAGTAAAATCGAGGTTCCTTATATCTAAACATATTCTTTTGCAGCATTTGGTGCAACAATATATACAGCCTCGGTAGTGGAAATTACAGTCGTACTCTGTTTGGAACTCTTCCAACTGACTGCACCTCCATTACAAATGAACACATACCCAGAGGTAGACTTTTTATCATCGATATCTGATTGGAAATTAGAATCAGTATAACCATCCAATTGCAAGTCACAACCTCCATATATCAAGAATAAATCCTTAGTTCTTCTCAAGTACCTAATGATATTCTTGACAGCTATCCAGTGTTCCAAACCTGGATTGGATTGATACTTGCTAGTCAAACTAACAGCATATGCAATATCCGGCCCAGTACACAACATTACATACATCAAACTTCCAATTGCCGAAGCATATAGAATCCTAGCCATTTTATCTCTTTCTTCAGGTGTCTTTGAAGACATCTCCTTAGAATGGTGGATACTATGTCTCATTGGTAATAATCCTCTCTTGGAATCAAGCATGTTAAACCTCTTTAACACCTTTTCTAAGTATAGACTTTAGGATAAACTAATTATTCTTTTGGTCTATCTCTACAGATGCGAATCCCAAGAATAGAGGTTGCCTCACCTAAGTCTTTCATGGAGAATGTATTTGATAACCATACCTTTATAGTTGTCAACATACCTGTGTCATTACCTATCAATAGAATATTATCCATATATAAGATAAGGAAAGTGATAACACTATCACTAACCTTCTTATATATACATGGCTCATCGTCATTTTTGATAAAACCAAATGACTTAATGGTTTCATCAAAACGGATGTTCCATCTCCTCCAAGCTTGTTTTAACCCATAAATGGATCGCTTTAGCTTGTGCACTTTGGAACCATCTCGGGATTCAAAACCCCTAGGTTTTTCCATGAAAATGTTTTCTTTAATGTATCCATTGAGAAAAGTTGTTTTGACATCCATCTGCCAAATCTCATAATCAGAGTATGCAGCTATTGCTAATATAATCGTAATTGATTTAAGCATGGCAACATGCGAGAAAATTTCCCCATAGTCGATTCCTTGCCTTTGGCGAAACCCTTTCGCTACTAGCCTTGCTTTATAGGTCTTTGCCTTTCCATCAGAATCAATTTTCTTCTTGAAAACCCATTTGTTCCCTGTAGGTAAAATACCTTCAGGTGGGTCAACAAGATCCCAAACTTGATTCTTATACATGGAATCAATCTCAAATTTCATAGCATCAATCCATTTTGAAGAGTCTATATCTGATATAACTTCTTCATAGATAAGTGGATCATCTCCATAATCTACTTCTTCATGAGTAGACAACTCTTGTTCTTCTTCATGAAGGAAACCATATCTCACTGGTTGGTGAGATACCCTGGTTGTTCTACGAGGAATAGCTGTAGATGTTTCATCAATAGGTATAGGATGACTAGATGGATCTATATCCATCTGATCTGTTGGTTGGTCAAAATTCTCCAATTCTAACTCTATTTGTTTCCTTTGCCTCCTTCTTGAACAAACTGTTGTTCAAGAAATGTGGCATCTCTACTTTTCACAACCTTTTGTCATGTAGGCAAATAAAAATAGTATCCAAAACTATCTTTTGGATATCCAACAAATCGACCCTTTTCTGATCTGGTTTCCAATTTATCAGTGTTTAGCTTTTTGATATAAGCTGGATAACCCCAAATCTTAGCTTTTCTTTTAGGGTCTCATGCATCATGAAAGATTCATTATGTACCTAATTGATTTCAATGTTCAATTGCATATTAAAATTTTTTTAATATGTAGTAGGATCTACATTTGCCATTTAAGATTTTAGAATTAACAAATTAATTCATTAGAACCCTATATTGATACAAGAATATGTGCACTAACCTTTTGATGCACTGTAGATGTGATTGGTACCTTTGTGAAGCACCTAGGACCCCAAATGTTGTCCCTCTAGTTTGTCCACACCAAGATCACCAATGGTAGCCCCTTGAACAGTTTTTCAAGCCTTGCCAACCAATTAGAAATTGGGGATTTGCCTTTAGAGAGATTATAGATGTATATAGAACACTAGAAACAATTTCTCGCAATTTTAATTCAAAAGAATATGGGCAATTCTCTTTGAATTGATAAAAGAAGAAGAAGAAGAAAGGAAGAAGGCATAGAGGTGGTGGCACCTATGAGATAAAACTCAAAATGTATATATTATTCTTTCATTCTTTCCCTTTTATAATTAGGTCATCACTTAAAACCCTTGCCACATGTCATCTTCTGATTGCACCTTAATTTTAATTGACCTAATCATATTAAGCCAAGTGTCAAAGCTAGGTTTAATCTTGACTTTGATTATCATGCATGATAGGAAGACAAATGACAAACTATGATGCCATGTGTCACCATCTCATGGAGCCACATGTCACCCTGTGAAATGATCAAATTGCCCTTGTGTTGTAATTTTGAGTTCTCAACCCAAAATAATTATTTCTCCTCTTCTAATTAATTTATATCAAATATAAATTAATTAATTAATCTCTATTAATTAATTTTTCATAATTAAATTCATATTTAAACACTTTAAATATAAATTTAACTTATACTATACATCCATTAACCTAGATTTGGTTCAAGCTATGCTAGGGAATTTGCAATCTAATTGCAAACCAAACCTATTTAATTAATCAATTAAACTATTTAATTAATTAATTAAATCATATTTAATTTGGAGATTATTTGTGTATGTGTGTGACTTACTAGGCTCATAATTAATTGGCAATGAGACATGATATCAACTCTTAATATCATCGAACTCTTTCTTACCATAAATGATTTCTCTAAATCATTTTATGCACCTCATAGATCATGGTTAACACCTAGCATAGTATGTCATGGCCACCCAATCAGTAATAAGATTTACCTTAAATGAACCTATAATCATATATTACCATGCACTAGAATCTCTTTGTTACAAAATCCCAATTCGAGCTGGAGTCATGGTTTATGTCAAACTCCATTTGCTATGAATATTATGTTCTGTTTTAATTCTAGTTCTTAAACCAATTGGAAATGAAACTTAAGACATAGGGTTAGAACTTTCATGAAGAGACCCAACCCAGAAACTGCCCAGAAATTGCCTAAAACTTAGCTTGAACTTGGAGACAAAATTCTGGAACCTGTAGAATTAGGCACATGAACAATAAACTTTGAATGGCCATAACTCTCTCTAGAAAACTCCGATTTAGGTGATTCTTGAACCGATAGAAACTTAAAACATAGTAGAAGATTTCATATGAAGAACTTAAGGCTAAATTATGGATTTAACCCAATCAAATTGCTAATCAAAATTGAATCACCAAATCTATAGAAATCTAGAAATCTGCAGATTTACCATATGAACAGTAAAATTTGCATGGCCATAACTCTCTCTAGAAAACTTCAATTTAGGCAATTTTTGAACCAATGGAAACCTAAGACATAGTAGAACATTTCGTATGAAGAATATTAGACCAAATTATGGACTTATCTTAATCAAATTGCTGAACAAAGTTGGATCATCAAATCTGCTAGAACTAAAACTGTAAGGTGAACAGTAATGTAAATAGTAACTATGTTTTGGTCATAACTTGAGCTACACAACTCTGAATTAGGTGATTCAAAAAGGAAAATAAAGTTAAGACCCAGATGAACAATTTTCATGAAGAACACCTCACCAAATTATGATCAAAACTAGGTTAAAAATTGGGTTCAAAGATTGGGACACCAAGTTGTCCAAAATTAAAACTTTCTAAACTTTGCAAAGCTAATTTGGGATGCATTAGACATTCATGTAATGAGTTCTTGGCAGCAATTGAGATGCATATTGAGGCATTCTATTTGTGTATTTTTAGTGGAGAAAGAGGTTGGGACGGACAAGGAATAGTGAGTAAAGAGAAAGGAGAGCATTGAAGGTTTGTGCACAACTAACCTTTTTCTTTGAATCACCACTAAGTCATGTCCTTATTGTGAAGTATCCTCGATCGTGAACCTATTTATGATACTTTGTGCTAGAAATACTATCACTCATATTCTTAACAACTTAAGAATAGAATTTCTAACAAAATATCAATGGACCTTTTCTATTACACATAAATATATTATGAAAATGGGAAAGTGAAAATTCATTTTATTAATAAAATATGTACAAGATACATACTAAATGATATGCTATAGGGCATACTACTAACAATCTCCCACTAGCACTAAAGCCATTCATTACAATATCTTAGACCCATTTTTTCAAGATGCTGATCTACCTGAGTTTGTGACATAGGTTTAGTGAATGGATCAGCTGGATTTTCAGCTGATGCTATTTTCTACATGGCTACATCGCCTTGCCCAACTATTTCTCTGATAATGTGGTAGCGCCTTTTTATGTGTTTGGATTTCTGGTGAGACCGGGGTTCCTTAGCCTGTATGACTGCTCCATTTTTGTCACAGTGAAGTAAAACTGCTGACTCAATGGAAGGAACTACTGTAAGTTTTGTCACGAACTTCTTTAGCTAAGCAGCTTCCTTTGCAACATCTGATCCAGCATTATACTCAGCCTCAGTAGTGGAATCTATAGTCGTACTCTGTTTGGAACTCTTCCAACTAACTGCACCTCCATTACAAATGAACACATATCCAGAGGTAAACTTTTTATCATCTATATCCGATAAAAAATCATAATCAGTATAACCATCCAATTGCAAGTCTCCACCTCCATAAATCAAGAATAAATCCTTAGTTCTTCTCAAGTACTTAAGGATATTTTTGACAACTTTCTAGTGTTCTAAACCTGGATTGGATTGATACTTGCTAGTCAAACTAACAGCATATGCAATATCTGGCCTAGTACACAACATTGCATACATCAAACTTCCAATAGCCGAAGCATATGGAATTCTGGCCATTTTATCTCTTTCTTCAAGTGTCTTTGAAGACATCTCTTTAGAAAGGTAGATACCATGTCTCACTGGTAACAATCTTCTCTTGGAATCAAGTATGTTAAACCTCTTTAACTCCTTTTTCAAGTATAGACTTTGGGATAAACCAATTTTTCTTTTCGCTCTATCTCTATAGATGTGAATCCCAAGAATATAGGTTGCCTCCCCTAAGTCTTTCATGGAGAATGTGTTTGACAACAATACCTTTACAGTTGTCAACATACTTGTGTCATTACCCATTAACAGAATATCATCCACATATAAGACAAGGAAAGTGATAGCACTGCCACTAACCTTCTTATATACACATGGCTCATCCTCATTTTTGATAAAACCAAATGACTTAATGGCTTCATCAAAACGGATGTTCCAACTCCTCGAAGCTTGCTTCAACCCATAAATGGATCGCTTTAGCTTGCATACTTTGGAACCATCTTGGGATTCGAAACCCCTTCTTTATTCTATGAAAATATTTTCTTCAATGTATCCATTGAGAAAAGTTGTTTTGACATCCATCTGCCAAATCTCATAATCATAGTATGCAGCTATGGCTAATAGAATCCTAATTGATTTAAGCATGGCAATAGGCAAGAAAGTCTCCTCATAGTCGATTCCTTGCCTTTGGCGAAACCCTTTCACTACTAGCCTTGCTTTATAGGTCTTTACCTTTCGATCAGAACCAATTTTCTTCTTGAAAACCCATTTGTTCCCTATAGGTACAATACCATCAAGTGGGTCAACATGATCCCAAACTTCATTCTTATACATGGAATCAATCTCGGATTTCATTGCATCAATCCATTTTGAAGAGTCTATATCCGATATAGCTTCTTCATAGGTAAGTGGATCATCTCCATGATCTACTTCTTCATGAGTAGATAACTCTTGTTCTTCTTCATAAAGGAAACCATATCTCACTAGTGGGTGAGATACCCTGGTTGATCTATGAGGAATAACTGTAGATGTTTCATCAATAGATGTAGGTTGACTAGATGGATCTATATCCATCTGATCTGTTAGTTGGTCAGAATTCTCCAATTCTAACTCTATTTGCCTTTCTTTGCCTCTTTCTTGAACAAACTGTTGTTCAAGAAATGTTGCATCTCTACTTATCACAACCTTTTGCGATGTAGGCAAATAAAAATAATATCCAAAACTATCTTTTGGATATCCAACAAATCGACCCTTTTCTGATCTGGTTTCTAATTTATCAGTGTTCAGCTTTTATATATAAGCTGGACAATCCCAAATCTTAACATGCTTAAGACTTGGTTTTCTTCCATGCCATATCTCATAAGCTGTGGAAGATACTGATTTGGATGGAACCCTATTCAGAATATGCAAATCTGATTCTAATACCAATCCGCAAAACGAGATTGTCATGTCAGTATAGCTCATCATATCTAATAGGGTACGATTTCTCCTTTCAGATACACCATTCAGCTTTGGTGTTCCTAGAGGAGTCAGCTGGGAAACAATGCCGTGCTCTCTTAAGTATTCATCAAATTCAGTACTCAAGTATTCACCTCCATGATCTGATCGAAGAGCTTTAATACTCTTTCCTGTTTGATTTTTGTAACACCCTCACTGTAGTAATTCCGTACAATCTACTGTTCCGATTACCGGTGTCAGTCCGGATAGCTATAACATCAGGAAAAATATTTAAACTAAAGTGAGGAACCATAATTAACTTAAATATTAATAAGAAAAATTTAGGAAAAATTTTAGAAATAAAATACAACCAAGTTAAATGAGCTGGTGCCCTAGCGATGGGTAACCCAGTGGGAAGTTTCGGTCCTCGCAACTAGGAGCCCTAGACCCGAGAGAAAATTCATAAAATAATTTTTGGGACTCCAGAGAAGAGTCATTGAGGTTTCTATGGCATTAGAATGCCAAGAAAATGCTTAGAAAAAATTTTCAATCGGTACAGACAATTTTAATCTATTAAGCCAAACGGAGGGCATTTTAGTTATTTCGTCTTCAAAGATGATTTTTGGCAGACTTGTCCAGTTAAGTAAATAATTATTATGAACCAAAATATGAATAAATATTAATTAAAATTAAATTAAAAAGGGGTAGAAAAGAAAAGAAGTGGAAATAAAATAAAACTCACATTTATGACATAATCATGATGTCATAAATGAATAAATTTAAAACCCTAACTAATGGGAATTTGCCAAGTCACTTAAAAGGGATATTTATCACTAACTGAGACTAGAAAAATGAAAGAAATTTATGTTCTTCTTCTTCATTTTCTCGGCAGCCCTCTCTCACACATCTAAACCACCAGTAAAGTCTTCTTTACTATCTCTCTTCCATAACCCTAGTTCCATACCATAAAACCTCATTTTTCCTTCATGAAATATTGTCCCTACCACTAGAGCAAGCATTGGACAGTAATTTGAAGAAGGAAAAAAAAATTTTTAGAGACTTGGAAAAGTTAGCAAAAGAGGTTAGTGTCCAATCTCTTAGCACTTTTACTTGATTCATGCTTAATGCCATGAGATAAGTAGAAAATGTAAGAAAAACAAAATAAAAATTATGTGTATCCATCCCTATAAATTATGTGGTTCGGGTTTGATGAATTTACTTGAAGTAAAGTGTTTATGAGCTTCCCATAGCATGAGATGAATGCTTGAACATGATTGTGTAAGTGAAATGCAAGTATTTTGCATGAATGAACTTGAGAACTTGGACATTTGAATAACAATAGGGTTTGATCATGTAATGATATCTTAACCTTGTAATGGTCAATTAGTGACCATTTGAATGTGTGTGAGGAGGAATTGAAGTGAGTAATGATGTTGGAGTGGAACTTAGGCATGCTGCCCTTGGTGACCTGCAGGACTAGGTGTGAGTCCAGCAGGTTTGGGCAGTTATAAATGGAGTTGTAGAGGTTCAATTGGTGCAAGGCCAATTGGACATGAAACTAGACACATAATGACACCACTTTTGTAAAGAAACCCTACCCAGAAAACTAAACCAAGTTGACCTAAAAATTTCCCTAATCCGGGTGACTTGCATTCTGCCTGGGCAAAATGACCAAATAAATAGTGTTTATTCATTTAGTCATAACTCAGTGTTGAAAGGTCCAATTGACGTAAAATTTTACCAGTAGAAAGCTAAGACATAGACCTACAACTTTCATGAAGAACATAAATCAAAATTCTGATCATAACCTAGTCAAATTGCCAACCAAACTTAAGTTACCAAATCTGGCAGAACCAGTTTTGTCCAGAATTTTGGATTCTGTCCAATCCGGCCAGTTATGGTGGTTAGGCCATAACTTGAGATAAAAAAACTCCAAATAGAGTTATTCAAAAAAGGAAATGTAACTAGACACAAAAAGGAACAACTTTCATGAAGACAATTTTGCCAAATTCCTACTGTACAAATGACTAATGGAATAGTAAACTTAGTGCTTGAAATTTGAAAATTGTGAATAACCAACACTAAGCTTAGAAATGGTATTGGCAACCAATACCAACAATTTTCGAATGTAAAATGTGATATGTTGGGAATATTAGAACCAATGTACCTATTTTCTATGCAAAAGTCAACATTTTAGTTGACTAATGAAATGAATAGTAACAATTAAACTTCAATTTCAAGAATTGTAAAATTTAAAAGTGTAACATGCCCTAGTACACCTAGCAAGATTGGTTTGGATAGGTTGGCATGCCAATAGGGTTCAGTTAGCAGTACTGCACATGGCATTATGCCATTCTGTGTTTTTATGGCTTTTAGCCATTCTGATATTGTGATGATACTTGGCCTTGTGCCTAATATTTATTGTAGCTCATTAGTTGTTCTGTTGCACACCGGGAGATACATATGTGACCGATGGCGTGACGGCCTGAGGTACTTGATGTTAGTAGTATGCCCTAGAGCATATCATTTAGTATGTATCTTGTACATCTTTTATTAATAAAAGGCATTTTCACTTTTTCGTTTACCTAATATATTTATGTGTAATAGAAAAGGTCCATTGATATTTTGTTAGAAATTCTATTCTTAAGTTG
This sequence comes from Hevea brasiliensis, assembly GCF_030052815.1. Taxonomy (NCBI): domain Eukaryota; kingdom Viridiplantae; phylum Streptophyta; class Magnoliopsida; order Malpighiales; family Euphorbiaceae; genus Hevea; species Hevea brasiliensis. The sequence goes on along the minus strand of NC_079503.1, from coordinate 68,279,298 downwards.
TTAAGAATATGAGTGACAGTATCTCTAGCACAAAGTATCATAAATAGGTTCACAATCAAGGATACTTCATAATAAAGACATGACTTATCCAGAAAGATTGTATTCATGTTTGTTCCCAAGTTATTTGTATGAGATATAAATAAGATAGAATGGTGAGTCTCATGCCATATAAAAAACATGATAGGCACTTATACATGATAAGTAGGCCGAACCAGTGACACTTATGACAAGCACATGGAGTTTACTCTTGCCAATGTATTGTCATAAATCATATTAGTGCATATAATCTTTAGACCTGAGATAGCACAGTTATCTTGTATATAGGTGGTTTGAGTTTGATACTATTTTCATACTTGTACTGTGTATGGGTATATGGGCATGTGTTGGCTCCTACTAGTTATATATGGAGGTAGGTGTTGATCAAGATGGAATCCATTCCTCTAAGTAAATAGGGATAAAATCCTATGTTCATTTAATTGTTCTTGATGTTTCAAGTTTCTGGCCAGGACAGATAGATTTATTCAGAAAAGAGTTTCTGATGAGAAAATCTTTTAATGAAGAACTGGAATTAAAAGAGAACATAATATTCATAGCAAATGGGGTTTGACATAAACCATGACTCCAGCTTGAATTGGGATTTTGTAGCAGAAAGATTCTAGTGCATGGTAACATATGATTATAGGTTCATTTAAGGTAAACCTTATTACTGATTGGGTGGCCATGACATGCTATGCTAGGTGTTAACCATGGTCTATGAGGTGCATAAAATGATTTAGAGAAATCATTTATGGTAAGAAATAGTTCTGATGATATTAAGAGTTGATATCATATCTCATTGCTAATTAGTGATGAGCGTAGTGAGTCACACACATACACAAGTAATCACCAAATTAAATATGATTTAATTAATTAATTAAAGAGTTTAATTGATTAATTAAATAGGTTTGGTTTGCAATTAGATTGCAAAGTCCCTAGCATGGCTTGAAACCAAATCTAGATTATTGGATGTATAGTATAAGTTAAATTTATATTTAAAGTGTTTAAATATGAATTTAATGAATGAGAAATTAATTAATAAAGATTAATTAATTAATTTAAATTTAGTATAAATTGATTACAAGAAGAGAAATAATTATTTTGGGTTGAGAACTCAAAATTAAGACACAGGGGCATTTTGGTCATTTCACAGGGTGACATGTGGCACCATGAGATGGTGACACATGGCATTACACATAAGCTTGCGAAATGTCTTTTAATCATGTAAAATGATTAAAATTAAGATTAAATATAGGTTTGACACTTGGCACAATGTGATTGGGTCAATTAAACCTAGAGCCAATCAGAAGGTGACATGTGGCAAGGGTTTTAAGTGGTGACCTAGCTATATAAGCGTTGTTATGAAAAGAAAAAATGACAATCAGTTGCTGCCTCCTTTGTGCCACCACCCTTGGAGCTCCCATTCTCTCTTCTTCTTCATCTCTCATCAATTCCAAGAGATTAGCAAACAATCTCTTGAATTAAAAATGCTAAAAATTATTTCTAGTGTCCTATTTACATCTTAAATATCTCAATAGGAAAAACTTGATTTTCTAATTAATAGAAAAAGCTTTAGAAGCTGTTCAAGGGCTGTCATAGGTGAACTTGGTGTGGACAAGCTAGAGGGACAACATCTGGTGTCCTAAAGACGCATCCCAAAGGTACAAATACGCTGCAGTGGGTCAAGAGGTTAGTGTATTTATTCTTGATCTAATCTAGGGTTCTAAAATTAATCTGATTAATTCTAAAATCTTAAATGGAAAATACAGATCTAAATACATATTAAAAGAGTTTTAATATGTTGTTTATCATTGAAATCAAATAGATAAAAATAAATCTTGCATGATGCATGTGATCCTAGGTGAAAATTTTTTGAATTCAATGGTATAAACTTGTGTTTTTCATGCTTCCGCTCCTTCAATTAGTATCAGAGCCACTATATTTGCCATTTAGATTATTGATTATATGATTTAATTGTGTGTTTTGATCATGAGATGATTTATCTATTGCTGGTTGCAATGGATGTGTGGCAGCATGCTTGATGAACTCCAACATGGTGCGCATGGTTTGGGAAGATCATGGTGCGCATGGTTGTCATTAAATTCTGCAATTGTTGCATGATCAAAGGTTCATCATATGACTAATTAAAATGTTTAATTAGGAGTTTTAATCGCACAATTAAATTTTGATTCAATTCAGAATTTTAAAAATTGTTTGAATGTGATTCAAATCTGAATTTTAAAAGTTATTTGAATGTGATTCAAATATGAATTTTTAAAGTTGTTTGAATCATATTCAAATCTAAATTTTTAAAGTTGTTTGAATAATATTCAAATCTGAATTTTTAAAAATTATTTGAATGTGATTCAAATGTGATTTTTAAAAATTGTTTGAATGTGATTCAAATATGAATTTTTAAGGTTGTTTGAATGTGATTCAAATCAGAATTTATAAATTTGTTTGAATGTGATTCAAATCTGAATTTTAAATTTGTTTGAATCATATTCAAATCTGGATTTTTAAGTTGAATATGAGATATTCAATTTAATTTAAGTATGTATATTTTATTTAATTGTTAAATAGTGATATGCAATATGGATGATCATGGACTATAAAAGACCAATGTGATTGGATTTATTTCTTTTATGTTTCTTTGGCATTGTAAATTAATTAATTTATTTTAATTTATTTTGGGCATGTATTATTAAGGTTGTAATAATTTTTGGGTTGTAATTTTATTTATTTAAATTCTTGTAAATTCGCCTTGGTATGCTAAGGATTACTATGTAATTGGATTGCAAGAAGCTCAAGGAGGTCAAGAGCATTGGTGGGACCAGTGGGAGGAATTCAAGATCAAGTGTTGATTATGTATTCCTTTAGCAACTCTTGTAAAATGAATGAATGAAATGCTCCTAGGAATGCCCTGATTCAATTCTTGGTGGCGTAGAATTGATTCCCTTAGAAAGTCCATGATCATACCATATTTACTATTTATCCATGAATGCATGAGATGTATGGCAATGTATGCAATTATATGATATATGCATGATAAATGGATAATGTGCAAAGTGAGACCTTATTAGTAATTAGGATGACCATAAAATCTTCCAAACAAATGATTAAGTTGGAAATACTATAATTAATGTAATTATAACACAGGCCCTCTATTGAGGCAATTAGTTTAAGAAATTTTAAATACTTGAATAAGATGCAATTAATTTAAGAGATTTTCTTAAGAATAATTGTTAAGCATGAGATGTTGTAAATATGTAAATGGTTTGGTGGCCAATATTGGATGTATCTGAGGACATTAAAATTATTTACATAATTATTGGCTCAATGGGATCTACTTAACTAATACAAGATAAGTCAATAATGGATGTACCTAAGATTTTGAGCATTAGGGGCAAGGTAAAGGATTGAACCTCACATGAGATGTGATGGGCAAATAGTTGCTCACTTATAGTTTATTGTAATTCCAATAATGGATGTACCTGAGGATGATCAATAGAATTATAAGAATTCAATCACCCACTAGAAATCCATCCAACTAGGATTTCCGTTTTCTACTTTGGAAGTGTAGGATTCCCTAAGTTAGTGGGAGGACCAATTTGATTAAAAGATGATAATCATTTTGGTTAATGACTTGATACATTTACTAATTAATCTGATTGTTTTCTACAGTTAATTTTCTAATAATAATGAGCACAGAACAACCACCACCATCCAATATCCTTGCAAGCATACTTGATCGCAATAAGTTGACAGAACCTAATCTCTCTGATTGGCTAAGAAATTTGAAACTTGTCCTGAACCTTGAACATATAGAATATGTTCTAGACTCAAATGTTCCTGGTCCCTTATCTGCAGAGCCCACTCAAGAGGAACATGAAACTTTGGACAAGTGGAAGGAGCATGATATGAGAGCTAAGTGTTACATGCTTGCTTCCATGTGTAATGAGTTACAGAAGCAGCATGAGAACATGCAGAGTGCAAGTGAGATCCTCCTTCACCTACAAGAGTTGTATGGTGAGCACAGCAGGAATGCTAGGTATGAGATATCTAGACAGCTATTCCGCATGAGGATGTCTGAGGGACAGAATGTTGGGAATCATGTCCACAAGATGATTCGGCTGATTGAGCAGTTGGAACATCTTAACTTTAACATGGATTTTCAACTACAGACGGATTTGATCCTTCAGTCCCTTCCTGAGTCTTTTGGGAATTTTATGACAAATTTCCATATGACTAAATAGGAATGCACTTTGGCTGGTTTACTCAACATGCTGGTTATTGCCCAAAAGAAAATGCCGAGCAATAAAGGAAAAGAGGTAGCTTTGATTGCATCTTCTTCTACTGGAAAGTCCAACAAGAAGAAGGGCAATAAGAAAAATAAACCTCAGATTCCTGGTCCTTCTAAGAAAATAGCTAAACAGAAAGGGAAAACTAAGGCTGATGGAGGCAAAGGAAAGTGTTTCCACTGCCAGAAGGATGGGCACTGGAAGAGGAACTACCCAGAGTATCTTGCTTCTCTGAAGAAAAAGAAGGATAGACCTTCGGAAGGTATGTCCATATCTTGTTATTTAGATTCTGATGATACTCATAGTTCATCTACAGCTTGGGTTTTAGATACTGGTGTTAGTTTTCACATTTCTCATGATATGCAGGAACTAGCAAATAGTAGCAGCTTGCGTTCTCAAGATGTTAGAGTCCGGATTAGCAATGGCTCAACTATTGAAGCTTTAGCCATAGGATCTAAATCTTTTTACATGTCTGGACATGTTTTGTGTTTGGATAATATTTTATATGTACCTGATGCTTTTAAGAACATCATTTCTATATCTAGTTTGACTAGAAATGGCTATGAATTTTAGTTCATAGATGAAGTTTGCAATATTTATTTTGGAATAAATATATTGGTTCAGGTTATATGAATGATGATCTTTATTGTTTAGATAATAACGACAAACATAAAATGAATGCAAGTGATCTAAATGAATGCAATGCCATGGTGAAAAACAACTCAAGTTCAAAATATATTTGGCACTTAAGGTTATGTCATGTTGCAGAAGATAGGATTGCAAAATTGGAGAAAATGGGGATTCTATCCTCATTGGGCTCTGAGCCTACTCCAACTTGTGAATCTTGCCTTCAGGGCAAAATGACTAGATCACCCTTTACTGGACAAGGGCTAAGGGCTGAAAATATTTTGGAGCTAATACATAGTGATGTATGTGGTCCATTTAAGGAAATGGCTAGAGGTGGTTTTCATTACTTTATTACCTTTACTGATGATAAATCAAGGTTTGGGTATTTGTATTTGATGAAATACAAACATGAATCCTTTGAAAAGTTCAAAGAATTTAAATCTAGAGTAGAAAATCAAAAAGGAAAGAGTATTAAAGCTCTAGAAAATCAAACAAGAAAGAGTATTAAAGCTCTTCGATCAGATCGTAGAGGTGAATATTTGAGTACTGAATTTGATGAATACTTGAGAGAGCACGACATTGTTTCCTAGCTGACTCCTCCAGGAACACCACAGCTGAATTGTGTATCTGAAAGGAGAAATCGTACCCTATTGGATATGGTACGTAGTATGATGAGCTATACTCATATGCCAATCTCCTTTTGGGGATTTGCATTAGAATCAACTTTGTATATTCTGAATAGGATTCCATCAAAATCAGTTTCTTCTACACCTTATGAGATATGGATGGAAGAAAACCAAGTCTTAAGCATGTTAAGATTTGGGGTTGTCCAGCTTATATCAAAAAGTTGAACACTGATAAAATGGAAACCAGATCAGAAAAGGGTCAATTTGTTGGATATCCAAAAGATAGTTATGGATATTATTTTTATTTGCCTACTTCACAAAAGGTTGTGGTAAGTAGAGATGCCACATTTCTTAAACAATAGTTTGTTCAAGAAGGAGGTAAAGGAAGGCAAATAGAGTTAGAATTGGAGAATTCTGACCAACCAACAGATCAGATGGATATAGATCCATCTAGTCAACCTACACACATTGATGAAACATCTACAGCTATTCCTCATAGAACAACCAGGGTATCTCACCACCAGTGAGATATGGTTTTCTTCATGAAGAAGAACAAGAGTTGTCTACTCATGAAGAAGTAGATCATGGAGATGATCCACTTACCTATGAAGAAGCTATATCAGATATAGACTCTTCAAAATGGATTGATGCTATGAAATCTGAAATTGATTCCATGTATAAGAATCAAGTTTAGGATCTTGTTGACCAACTTGAAGGTATTGTACCTATAGGGAACAAATAGTTTTTCAAGGAGAAAATTGGTTCTGATGGAAAAGTAGAGACATATAAGGCAAGGCTAGTAGCGAAAGGGTTTCGCCAAAGGCAAGGAATCGACTATGAGGAGACTTTCTTGCCTGTTGCCATGCTTAAATCAATTAGGATTCTATTAGTAATAGCTGCATACTATGATTATGAGATTTGGTAGATGGATGTCAAAACAGCTTTTCTCAATGGATACATTGAAGAAAACATTTTCATGGAACAACCTAGGGGTTTTGAATCCCAAGGTGGTTCTAAGGTGTGCAAGCTAAAGCGATCCATTTATGGGTTGAAGCAAGCTTCGAGGAGTTGGAACATCCGTTTTGATGAAGCCATTAAATCATTTGGTTTTATCAAAAATGAGGATGAGCCATGTGTATATAAGAAGGTTAGTGACAGTGCTATCACTTTCCTTGTCTTATATGTGGATGACATACTGTTGATGGGTAATGACACAGGTATGTTGACAATTGTAAAGGTATGGTTGTCAAATACATTCTCCATGAAAGATTTAGGGGAGGTAACCTATATTCTTGGGATTCGCATCTATAGAGATAGAGCGAAAAGAATAATTGGTTTATCCCAAAGTCTATACTTGGAAAAGGTGTTAAAGAGGTTTAACATGTTTGATTTCAAGAGAGGATTGTTGCCAGTGAGACATGGTATCCACCTTTCTAAAGAGATGTCTGCAAAGACACCTAAAGAAAGAGATAAAATGGCCAAGATTCCATATGCTTTGACTATTGGAAGTTTAATATACGCAATGTTGTGTACTAGGCTGGATATCACATATGCTGTTAGTTTTACTAGCAGGCATGAATCCAATCCAGGTTTGGAGCACTGGATAGCTATCAAGAATATCCTTAAGTACTTGAGAAGAACTAAGGATTTATTCTTGATTTATAGAGGTGGAGACTTGCAATTAGATGGTTATACTGATTCTGATTTTCAATCAGATATCGATGATAGAAAGTCTACCTCTAGGCATGTGTTCATTTGTAATAGAGGTGCAATCAGTTGGAAGAGTTCCAAGTAGAGCATGACTACAGATTCCACTACCGAGGCTGAGTATATTGTTGCATCAGATGCTGCAAAGGAAGCTGTTTGGATAAAGAAGTTCGTGACAGAACTTGCAGTAGTTCCTTCCATTGAGTCAGCAGTTCCACTACACTGTGACAATAATGGAGCAGTCATACAGGCTAAAGAACCCAGGTCTCACCAGAAATCCAAACACATAGAAAGCTGCTACCACGTTATCAGAGAAATAGTTAGACGAGGTGATGTAGCCATGCAGAAAACAGCATCAGCTGAAAATCTACCTGATCCATTCACTAAGCCTATGTCACAGACTCAACTAGACCTACATCTTGAGAAGATGGGTCTAAGATATTGTAATAAATGGCTCTAGTGCTAGTTGGAGATTGTTAGTAGTATGCCCCAGAGCATATCATTTAGTATGTATCTTGTATATCTTTTATTAATAAAAGGCATTCCACTTTTTCGTTTACATAATATATTTATGTGTAATAAAAAAGGTCCATTGATATTTTGTTAGAAATTCTATTCTTAAGTTGTTAAGAATATGAGTGACAGTATCTCCAGCACAATGTATCATAAATAGGTTCACAATTGAGGATACTTCATAATAAGGACATGACTTATGCAGAAAGATTATATTCATGTTTGTTCCCAAGTTATTTGTATGAGATATAAATAAGATGGAATGGTGAGTCTCATATCATATAACAAACATGATAGGCACTTATATATGATTTCTAGGCCGAACCAGTGACACTTATGACAAGCACACGGAGTTTACTCTTGTCAATGTATTGTCATAATGTTAGTAGTATGCCCTAGAGCATATCATTTAGTATGTATCTTGTACATATTTTATTAACAAAAGGCATTTCCACTTTTCTGTTTACATAATATATTTATGTGTAATAGAAAAGGTCCATTGATATTTTGTTAGAAATATTATTCTTAAGTTGTTAAGAATATGAGTGACAATATTTCTAATACAAAGTATCATAAATAGGTTCACAATCGAGGATACTTCATAATAAGGACATGACTTATCCAGAAAGATTGTATTCATATTTGTTCCCAAGTTATTTATATGAGATATAAATAAGATGGAATGGTGAGTCTCACGCCATATAACAAATATGATAGGCACTTATAAATGATAAGTAGGCCGAACCAGTGACGCTTATGACAAGCACATGGAGTTTACTCTTGTCAATGTTTTGTCATAAATCATATCGGTGCATATAATCTTTAGACCTGAGATAGCACAATTATCTTGTATATAGGTAGTTTGAGTTTGATACTGCTTTCATACTTGTACTATGTATGGGTATATGGGCATGTGTTGGCTCCTACTAGTTATATATGGAGGTAGGTGTTGATTAAGATGGAATCTGTTCCTCTAAGTAAATAGAGATAAAATCCTATGTTCATTTAATTGTTCTTGATGTTTCAAGTTCTGGCAGACAGATAGATTTATTCAGAAAGAGTTTACGATAAGAAAATCTTTTAATCAAGAACTGGAATTAAAAGAGAACATAATATTCATAGCAAATGGAGTTTGACATAAACCATGACTCCAGCTTGAGTTGGGATTTTGTAACAGAGAGATTCTAGTGCATGGTAACATATGATTATAGGTTCATTTAAGGTAAACTTTATTACTAATTGGGTGGCCATGGCGTGCTATGCTAGGTGTTAACCATGGTCTATGAGGTTCATAAAATGATTTAGAGAAATCATTTATGGTAAGAAAGAGTTCTGATGATATTAAGAGTTGATATCATGTCTCATTGCCAATTAGTGATGAGCCTAGTAAGTCACACACATACACAAGTTATCACCTATTTAAATATGATTTAATTAATTAATTAAAGAGTTTAATTGATTAATTAAATATGTTTGGTTTGCAATTAAATTGCAAAGTCCCTAGCATGACCTGAAACCAAATCTAGATTATTGGATGTGTAGTATAAATTAAATTTATAATTAAAGTGTTTAAATATGAATTTAATTAATGAGAAATTAATTAATAGAGATTAATTAATTAATTTATATTTGATATAAATTAATTAGAGGAAGAAAAATAATTATTTTGGGTTGAGAACTCAAAATTAAGACACAGGGGCATTTTGGTCATTTCACAGTGTGACACGTGGCACCATGAGATGGTGACACATGGGATTACACAAAAGCTTGCCAAATGTTTTTTAATCATGTAAGATGATTAAAATCAAGATTAAATATAGGTTTGACACTTGGCACAATGTGATTGGGTCACTTAAACCTAGGGCTAATCAAAGGGTGACATGTGGCAAGGGTTTAATGTGTTAACCTAACTATTTAAGTGTTGTTATGAAATAGAAAAGAAACCAGTAGCCACTCCTCTCCTTTGTCATGCCACTTTGAGGCTTTTCATCTATTCTTCTTCATCTCTCATCAATTCAAAGAGATTAGCCATCAATCTCTTGAATTAAGAACGCTAGAAATTGTTTCTAGTGTGCTGTTTATATCTCTAATCTCTTAAAAGGAAGAACTTGAATTTCTAATTAATAGAAAAAACTTTAGAAGCTGTTCAAGGGCTGCCATAGGTGTTCTTGGTGTGGACAAGCTAGAGGGACAACATCTGGTGTCTTGAAGACGAATCTCAAAGGCACAGACACGCTGCAGTGCATCAAGAGGTTAGTGTAATCGTTCTTAACTTAATCTAGGGTTCTAAAATTAATCTGATTAATTTTATAATCTTAAATGGCAAATACAGATCCAAAAACATATTAAAAGAGTTTTAATATGTTTTTTATCATTGAAATCAAATAGATAAAAATAAATCTTGCATGATGCACGTGACCCTAGGTGAAAATTTTTGAATTCAATGGTATAAACTTGTGTTTTTCACGCTTCCGTTCCTTCAATTGGTATCAGAGCCACTATATTTGCCATTTAGATTGTTGATTATATGATTTAATTGTGTGATTTGATCATGAGATGATTGATCCATTGCTGGTTGCAATGGATGTGTGGTGGCACACATGGTGAAGCCACCATTGGTGGCGGCAACAATGGTTCTTCAAGGTGGCGCAAGGTTTGCTTTTTAATTTACAATTGTTGTAAGATCTAAAAGCTCATCCTATGTCTAATTAAATTGTTCAATAAGAATTTTAATCACACAATTAAATTATGATACAAATCAGAATTTTAAAAATTTTTTGAATGTGATTCAAATCTGAACTTTAAAAGTTGTTTGAATGTGATTCAAATCTGAATTTTTAAAGTTGTTTGAATAATATTTAAATCTGATTTTTTAAAATTGATTGAATAAAATTCAGATCTGATTTGTTAAAAAATGTTTGAATGTGATTCAAATATGATTTTTTAAAAAAATGTTTGAATGTGATTCAAATATGAATTTTTAAAGTTGTTTGAATGTGATTCAAATCCGAATTTTTAAATTTATTTGAATCATATTCAAATCTGGATTTTTAAGTTGAATATGAGATATTCAATTTAATTTAAGTATGTATGTTTTATTTAATTGTTAAATAGTGATATGCATGATGGATGATCATGGACTATAAAAGACCAATGTGATTGGATTTATTTCTTTTATGTTTCTTTGGGATTGTAAATTAATTAATTTATTTTGGGTATGTATTATTAAGTTTGTAATAATTTTTGGGTTGTAATTTTATTTATTTAAGTTCTTGTAAATTCGCCTTGGTATGCCAAGGATTACCATGTAATATTGGATTGCAAGAAGTTCAAGGAGGTCAAGAGCATTGGTGGGACCAGTGGGAGGAATTCAAGATCAAGTGTTGATTATGTACTCCTTCAGCAACTCTTGTAAAATGAATGAATGAATGCACCTAGGAATGCCCTGATTCAATTCTTGGTGGCTCAGAATTGAATCCCTTAGAAAGTCCATGATCATACCATATTTACTGCTTATCCATGAATGCATGAGATGTATGGGAATGTATGCAATTATATGATATATGCATGCTAAATGGATAATGTGCAAAGTGAGACCTTAATAGTAATTAGAATGACCATAAAATCTTCCAAACAAATGATTAAGTTGTAAATGCTATAATTAAAGTAATTATAACATAGGCCCTCCATTGGGGTAATTATTTTAAGAAATTTTAAATAGTTACATAAGTGCAATTAATTTAAGAGATTTTCTTAAGAATAATTGTTAAGCATGAGATGTTGTAAATATGCAAATGGTTTGGTGGCCAATATTGGATGTACCTGAGGACATTAAAATTATTTACATAATTACTGGCTTAATGGGATTAACTTAACTATTGCAAGATAAGTCAATAATGGATGTACCTGAGATTTTGAGCATTAGGGGCTAGGTAAAGGATTGAACCTCACATGAGATGCTCACTTATAGTTTATTGTAATTCCAATAATGGATGTACCTGAGGATGATCAATAGAATTATAAGAATTCAATCACCCACTAGAAATCTATCCAACTAGGATTTCTGTTTTTTACTTTGGAAGTGTAGGATTCGCTAAGTTAGTGGGAGGACCAATTTGATTAAAAGACCATAATCATTTTGGTTAATTACATGATACATTTACTAATTAATCTGGTTATTTTCTGCAGTTAATTTTCTGATAAAAATGAGCACAAAACAACCATCACTATCCAATATCCTTGCAAGCATACTTGATCACAATAGGTTGACAGGACCTAATCTGTCTGATTGACTAAGAAATTTGAAACTTGTCCTGAACCTTGAACATATATGATATGTTCTAGATTCAAATGTTCCTGGTCCCTTAGCTCCAGAGGCCACACAAGAGGAACATGAAACTTTGGACAAGTGGAAGGAGCATAATATGAGAGCTAAGTGTTACATGCTTGCTTCCATGAGTAATGAGTTACAGAAGCAACATGAGAACATGCAGAGTGCGAGTGAGATTCTCCTTCACATACAAGAGTTGTATGGTGAGCACAGCAGGAATGCTAGGTATGAGATATCTAGACAGCTATTCCATATGAGGATGTCTGAGGGACAGAATGTTGGGGATCATGTCCACAAGATGATTCGGCTGATTGAGCAGTTGGAACATCTTGACTTCAACATGGATTTCCAACTATAGACGGATTTGATCCTTCAGTCCCTTCCTGAGTCTTTTGGGAATTTTGTGACAAATTTCCATATGACTCAACAGGAATGCACCTTAGCTGGTATACTCAACATGCTGGTTATTGCCCAAAAGAATATACCGGGCAATAAAGGAAAAGCGGTAGCTTTAATTGCATCTTCTTTTGCTGGAAAGTCCAATAAGAAGAAGGGCAATAAGAAAAAGAAACTTCAGATTCCTGGTCCTTCCAAGAAAATAGCTAAATAGAAAAGGAAGACTAAAGCTGATGGAGGCAAAGGAAAGTGTTTCCACTACCAACAGGAAAGTGTTTCCATTACCAGTAAGAAAGTGTTTTCACTGCCCAGAGTATACCAATCTAAAAGAATGCAATGCCATGGTGAAAACCAACTCAAGTTCAAAATATATTTGGCACTTAAGGTTATGTCATGTTGCAGAAGATAGGATTGCAAAACTGGAGAAAATGGGGATTCTATCCTCATTGGGCTCTGAGCCTACTCCAACTTGTGAATCTTGCCTTCAGGGCAAAATGACTAGATCACCCTTTATTGGAAAAGGGCTAAGAGCTGAAAATATTTTGGAGCTAATACATAGTGATGTATGTGGTCCATTTAAAGAAATGGCTAGAGGGGGCTTTCATTATTTTATTACCTTTACTGATGATAAATCAAGATTTGGATATTTGTATTTGATGAAATACAAACATGAATCCTTTGAAAAGTTTAAAGAATTTAAATCTAAAGTAGAAAATCAAACAGGAAAGAGTATTAAAGCTCTTCGATCAGATCGTGGAGGTGAATATTTGAGTACTGAATTTGATGAAAACTTGAGAGAGCACGGCATTGTTTCCCAGCTGACTCCTCCAGGAATGCCATAGCTGCATGGTGTATCTGAAAGGAGAAATCGTACCCTATTGGATATGGTACATAGTATGATGAGCTATACTGATATGCCAATCTCCTTTTGGGGATTTGCATTAGAATCAGCTTTGTATATTCTGAATAGGATTCCATCAAAATCAGTTTCTTCCACACCTTATGAGATATGGCATGGAAGAAAACCAAGTCTTAAGCATGTTAAGATTTGGGGTTGTCCAGCTTATATCAAAAAACTGAACAGTGATAAATTGGAGACCAGATCAGAAAAAGGTCAATTTGTTGGATATCCAAAAGATAGTTTTGGATATTAATTTTATTTGCCTACTTCACAAAAGGTTGTGATAAGTAGAGATGCCACATTTCTTGAACAACAGTTTGTTCAAGAAGGAGGCAAAGGAAGGCAAATAGAGTTAGAATTGGAGAATTCTGACCAACCAACAGATCAGATGGATATAGATTCATCTAGTCAACCTATACCCGTTGTTGAAACATCTACAGCTGTTCCTCGTAGAACAACCAGGGTATCTTACCCACCAGTGAGATATGGTTTTCTTCATGAAGAAGAACAAGAGTTGTCTACTCATGAAGAAGTAGATCATGGAGATGATCCACTTACCTATGAAGAAGCTATATCAGATATAGACTCTTCAAAATGGATTGATGCTATGAAATCCGAGATTGATTCCATGTATAAGAATCAAGTTTGAGATCTTGTTGACCCACCTAAAGGTATTGTACCTATAGGGAACAAATGGGTTTTCAAGAAGAAAATTGGTTCTAATGGAAAGGTAGAGACCTATAAGGCAAGGCTAGTAGCGAAAGGGTTTCGCCAAAGGCAAAGAGTCGACTATGAGGAGACTTTCTCGCCTGTTGCCATGCTTAAATCAATTAGGATTTTATTAGCAATAGCTGCATACTATGATTATGAGATTTGGCAGATGGATGTCAAAACAGCTTTTCTCAATGGATACATTGAAGAAAACATTTTTCATGGAACAACTTAGGGGTTTTGAATCCCAAGATGGTTCCAAGGTATGCAAGCTAAAACGATCCATTTATGGGTTGAAACAAGCTTCGAGGAGTTGGAACATCCATTTTGATGAAGCCATTAAATCCTTTGGTTTTATCAAAAATGAGGATGAGCCATGTGTATATAAGAAGGTTAGTGACAGTGCTATCACTTTCCTTGTCTTATATGTGGATGACATACTGTTGATGGGTAATGACACAGGTATGTTGACAACTATAAAGGTATGGTTGTCAAATACATTCTCCATGAAAGACTTAGGGGAGGTAACCTATATTTTTGGGATTCGCATATATAGAGATAGAGCGAAAAGAATAATTGGTTTATCACAAAGTCTATACTTGGAAAAGGTGTTAAAGAGGTTTAACATGCTTGATTCCAAGAGAGGATTGTTACCAGTGAGCCATGGTATCCACCTTTCTAAAGAGATGCCTCCAAAGACACCTGAAGAAAGAGACAAGATGGCTAGGATTCCATATGCTTCGGTTATTGGAAGTTTAATGTATGCAATGTTGTGTACTAGGCCGGATATCGCATATGCTGTTAGTTAACTAGCAGGTATCAATCCAATCCAGGTTTGGAACACTGGATAACTGTCAAGAATATCCTTAAGTACTTGAGAAGAACTAAGGATTTATTCTTGATTTATGGAGGTGCAGACTTGCAATTGGATGGTTATACTGATTCTGACTTCTAATCAGATATCGATGATAGAAAGTCTACCTCTCGATATGTGTTCATTTGTAATGGAGGTGCAGTCAGTTGGAAGAGTTCCAAATAGAGCACGACTGCAGATTCCATTACAGAGGCTGAGTATATTGCTGCATCAGATACTGCAAAGGAAGCTGTTTGGATAAAGAAGTTCATGACAGAACTTGCAGTAGTTCCTTCCATTGAGGCAGCAGTTCCACTACACTGTGACAACAATGGAGCAGTCATACAGGCTAAGGAACTAAGGTCTCACCCAAAATCCAAACACATAGAAAGGCACTACCACATTATCAGATATATAGTTGGGCAAGGCAATATAGCCATGCAGAAAAATAACATCAGCTGAAAAATCTAGCTGATCCATTCACGAAGCTTTTGTCACAAGCTCAGTTAGACCGACATCTTAAGAAGATGGGTCTAAGGTGTTGTAATGAATGGCTCTAGTGCTAGTGGTAGATTGTTAGTAGTATGCCTTAGAGCATATCATTTAGTATGTATCTTGTACATATTTTATTAATAAAAGGCATTTCCACTTTTCCGTTTACATAATATATTTATGTGTAATAGATAAGGTCCATTGATATTTTGTTAGAAATATTATTCTTAAGTTGTTAAGAATATGAGTGACAATATTACTAGTACAAAGTATCATAAATAGGTTCACAATCGATAATACTTCATAATAAGGACATGACTTATCCAGAAAGATTGTATTCATATTTGTTCCCAAGTTATTTATATGAGATATAAATAAGATGGAATGGTGAGTCTCATGCCATATAACAAATATGATAGACACTTATAAATGATAAGTAGGCCGAACTAGTGACACTTATGACAAGCACATGGAGTTTACTCTTGTCAATGTTTTGTCATAAATCATATCAGTGCATATAATCTTTAGATCTGAAATAGCACAGTTATCTTGTATATAGGTAGTTTGAGTTTGATACTGCTTTCATACTTGTATTATGTATGGGTATATGGGCATCTGTTGGCTCCTACTAGTTATATATAGAGGTAGGTGTTGATCAAGATGGAATCTGTTCCTCTAAGTAAATAGAGATAAAATCCTATGTTCATTTAATTATTCTTGATGTTTCAAGTTCCTGGCCAGGACAGATAGATTTATTCAGAAAAGAGTTTCTGATGAGAAAATCTTTTTAATCAAGAACTGGAATTAAAAGAGAACATAATATTCATAGCAAATGGAGTTTGACATAAACCATGACTCCAGCTTGAGTTGGGATTTTGTAACAGAGAGATTCTAGTGCATGGTAACATATGATTATAGGTTCATTTGAGGTAAACCTTATTACTAATTGGGTGGCCATGGCGTGCTATGCTAGGTGTTAACCATGGTATATAAGGTTCATTAAATGATTTAGAGAAATCATTTATGGTAAGAAAGAGTTCTGATGATATTAAGAGTTGATATCATGTCTCATTGCCAATTAGTGATGAGCCTAGTAAGTCACACACATACACAAGTTATCACCTATTTAAATATGATTTAATTAATTAATTAAAGAGTTTAATTGATTAATTAAATAGGTTTGGTTTGCAATTAAATTGCAAAGTCCCTAGCATGACTTTAAACCAAATCTAGACTATTGGATGTGTAGTATAAATTAAATTTATATTTAAAGTGTTTAAATATGAATTTAATTAATGAGAAATTAATTACTAGAGATTAATTAAATAATTTATATTTGATATAAATTAATTAGAGGAAGAGAAATAATTATTTTGGGTTGAGAACTCAAAATTAAGACACAGGGGCATTTTGGTTATTTCACAGTGTGACACGTGGCACCATGAGATGGTGACTCATGGGATTACACATAAGCTTGCCAAATGTTTTTTAATCATGTGAGATGATTAAAATCAAGATTAAATATAGGTTCGAAACTTGGCACAATGTGATTGGGTCACTTAAAACTAGAGCTAATCAAAGGGTGACATGTGGCAAGGGTTTAATGTGTTAACCTAGCTATTTAAGTGTTGTTAAGAAAAAAAAAAGAAACCAGCAGACACTCCTCTCCTTTGTCATGCCACTTTGAGGCTTTTCATCTATTCTTCTTCATCTCTCATCAATTCAAAGAGATTAGCCATCAATCTCTTGAATTAAGAATGCTAGAAATTGTTTCTAGTGTCCTGTTTACATCTCTAATCTCTTAAAAGGCAGAACTTGAATTTCTAATTAATAGAAAAAACTTTAGAAGTTGTTCAAGGGCTGCCATAGGTGTTCTTGGTGTGGACAAGCTAGAGGGACAACATCTGGTGTCCTGAAGATGAATCTCAAAGGTGCAAACACGTTGCAGTGCATCAAGAGGTTAGTGTAATCGTTCTTAATTTAATCTAGGTTTCTAAAATTAATCTGATTAATTTTAAAATCTTAAATGGCAAATACAGATCCAAAAACATATTAAAAGAGTTTTAATATGTTGTTTATCATTGAAATCAAATAGATAAAAATAAATCTTGCATGATGCATGTGACCCTAGGTGAAAATTTTTGAATTCAATGGTATAAACTTGTGTTTTTCACGCTTCCATTCCTTCACATAAATTATATCAGTGCATATAATCTTTAGACCTGAGGTAGCATAGTTATCTTGTATATAGGTGGTTTGAGTTTAATACTGCTTTCATATTTGTACTGTGTATGGGTATATGGGCATGTGTTGGCTCCTACTAGTTATATATGGAGATAGGTGTTGATCAAGATGAAATTTGTTCCTCTAAGTAAATAGGGATAAAATCCTATGTTCATTTAATTGTTCTTGATGTTTCAAGTTCCTGGCCAGGACAGATAGATTTATTCAGAAAAGAGTTTCTGATGAGAAAATCTTTTAATCAAGAACTGGAATTAAAAGAGAACATAATATTAATAGCAAATGGGGTTTGACATAAACCATGACTCCAGCTTGAATTGGGATTTTGTAACAAAGAGATTCTAGTGCATGGTAACATATGATTATAGGTTCATTTAAGGTAAACCTTATTACTGATTGGGTGGCCATGGCATGCTATGCTAGGTGTTAACCATGGTCTATGAGGTGTATAAAATGATTTAGAGAAATCATTTATGGTAAGAAAGAGTTCTGATGATATTAAGAGTTGATATCATGTCTCATTGCCAATTAGTGATGAGCCTAGTAAGTCGCACATATACACAAGTAATCACCAAATTAAATATGATTTAATTAATTAATTAAAGAGTTTAATTGATTAATTAAATAGGTTTGGTTTCAATTAGATTGCAAAGTCCCTAGCATGGCTTGAAACCAAATCTAGATTATTGGATGTATAGTATAAGTTAAATTTATATTTAAAGTGTTTAAATATGAATTTTATTAATGAGAAATTAATTAATAAAGATAAATTAATTAATTTAAATTTGGTATAAATTGATTAGAAGAAGAGAAATAATTATTTTGGGTTGAAAACTCAAAATTAAGACACAGGGGCATTTTGATCATTTCATAGGGTGACATGTGGCACCATGAGATGGTGACACATGGCATTACACATAAGCTTGCCAAATGTCTTTTAATAATGTAAGATGATTAAAATTAAGATTAAATATAGGTTTGATACTTGGCACAATGTGATTGGGTCAATTAAACCTAGAGCCAATCAGAAGGTGACATGTGGCAAGGGTTTTAAGTGGTGACCTAGCTATATAAGCGTTGTTATGAAAAGAAAAAATAACAATCAGCTGCTGCCTCCTTTGTGCTGCCACCCTTGAAGCTCCCATTCTCTCTTCTTCTTCATCTCTCATCAATTCCAAGAGATTAGCAAACAATCTCTTGAATTAAAAATACTAGAAATTGTTTCTAGTGTCCTATTTACATCTTTAATCTCTCAAAAGGAAAAACTTGATTTTCTAATTAATAGAAAAAGATTTAGAAGCTGTTCAAAGGCTGCCATAGGTGAACTTAGTATGGACAAGCTAGAGGGACAGCATCTGGTGTCCTAAAGATGCATCCCAAAGGTACAAATACGCTGTAGTGTGTCAAAAGGTTGGTGTATTTGTTCTTGATCTAATCTAGGGTTCTAAAATTAATCTGATTAATTCTAAAATCTTAAATGGTAAATACAGATCCAACGACATATTAAAAGATTTTTAATATATTGTTTATCATTGAAATCAAAATAGATAAAAATAAATCTTGCATGATGCATGTGACCCTAGGTGAAAATTTTTTGAATTCAATGGTATAAACTTGTGTTTTTCATGCTTCCGCTCCTTCACTTGATACCCAGTGCCAGTTTACCCATTTATCCAGTCAAGTCATCCAGTATAAGTTACTTGGGCAACCAAAAATGAAAGTGGATAAATTTAATGAAATAATAAATATAACAAGTATAAAATAAATAAGACTACAAATAATTATCAAAAATATGTCTACAATGAGACATTAATACATTCACTACATATTTATTTCCTGTTATTTCTTTTTATTCTATTGTTGGCACCACTAAGCATTATTGCTTAGCACGTTGCTTTTTGCCACGTGTAGGTTCTGGAGAGACCGACAGAGAGCCCAGTAGACCACCAACAGCTCTGTATAGTGTCTGTGTCACCTCACCGTCTTCAGTGCATTGGTAGGACACTAGGTTTCATTTTGGTATTATGTAATCAAACTTTTATTTTTTCATGTATAATTGAGACTTATGTAATGTATTTTGATATTAATGTAAATAATGTAAATAATAGAACATTGAGTATTTATTTATGACTTGTATATGAATATTATGTGAAATGAATGAATGAGAAATGGAAATATTGTTGAAAAATATTGAGACATTGTTGATGAAATGAAGTTTGGGAATGACTGAAAACATATTGGAAGTGTTTTTCACAGGTTCCGAAGAACTGTTTTCTCCATTTTTAGCCGGTACTCTGCCGGATTTTCTATAAAATTTGTAGAACCTCAAACAAATTTATGATTTCAATAAATGACTGAAATGAATGATATTTCACAAATTGTACTTCATAACTATGAAAGAAATAAATTAAGAAGAAGAAAAATGATTGAAATAAAGTAGGGTGTTCCAGTACATCCGTGTGACATATCTTACTCAACTATACTGTAGAAGGGTAAGGGGTGTCAGAATTTTCTACTTCAGATTTAAATTCTTTGAACTTTTCAAAGGATTCATGTTTGTATTTCATCAAATACAAATATCCAAACCTTGATTTATCATTAGTAAAGGTAATAAAGTAATGAAAACTACCTCTAGCTAATTCTTTAAATAGACCACATACATCACTATGTATTAGCTCCAAAATATTTTCAGATCTTAGCTCTTGTCCTACAAAGGACGATATAGTCATTTTGCCCTGAAGGCAAGATTCACAGGTTGGAGTAGGTTCAGAACCCAATGAGGATAGAATCTCCATTTTCTCTAGTTTTGCAATCCTATCTTCTGCAACATGACTTAACCTTAAGTGCTAAATATATTTTGAAATTGAGTTGATTTTCACCATGGCATTGCATTCATTTAGATCACTTGCATTCATTTTGTGTTTGTCATTATTATCCAAATAATAAAGACCATCATTCATATAACCCGAACCAACATATTTATTTCCAAAATAAATATTACAAACATCATCTGTGAACTGAAATTCATAGCCATTTCTAGTCAAACTAGATATAGAAATGATGTTCTTAAAAGCATTAGGTACATATAAAATATTATCCAAATACAAAACATGTCCAGACATGTAAAAAGATTTATATCCTATGGCTAAAGCTTCAACAGTTGAGCCATCGCCAATCCGGAGTCTAACATCTCGAGAACGAAAGCTGCTACTATTTGCTAGTTCCTGCATATCATAAGAAATGTGAGAACTGGCACCAGTATCTAAAACCCAAGCTGCAGATGAACTATAAGTATCATCAAAATCTAAATAACAAGATATAGACATACTTTTCGAAGGCGTATCCTTCTTGTCCTTCAGAGAAGTAAGATACCCTGGGCAGTTCCTTTTCCAATACCCATCCTGCTGGCAGTGGAAACACTTTTCTTTGCCTCTATCAGCTTTAGTCTTCCCTTTCTGTTTATCTATTCTCTTGGAAGGACCAAGAATCAGAGGTTTCTTTTTCTTATTGCCCTTCTTCTTGTTGGACTTTCCAGCAGAAGAAGATGCAATCAAGGCTACCTCTTTTCCTTTAGTTCCCAGCATATTCTTTTGTGCAATAACTGGCATGTTGAGTAAACCAGCCAAGGTGCATTCCTGTTTAGCCATATGGAAATTTGTCACAAAATTCCCAAATGACTCAAGAAGGGACTGAAGGATCAAATCCGTCTACAGTTGGAAATCCATGTTAAAGTCAAGATGTTCCAGCTGCTCAATCAGCCAAATCATCTTGTGGACATGATCTCCAACATTCTATCCCTCAGACACCCTCATGCGGAACAGTTGCCTAGATATCTCATACCTAGCATTCCTGCTGTGCTCACCATACAACTCTTGTAGGTGAAGGAGGATCTCACTCGCACTCTGCATGTTCTCATGTTGCTTCTGTAACTCATTACTCATAGAAGCAAGCATGTAACACTTGGCTCTCATATCTTGCTCCTTCCACTTGTCCAAAGTTTCATGCTCCTCTTGAGTGGCCTCTTGAGGTAAGGGACCAGGAACATTTGAGTCTAAAACATATCCTATATGTTCAAGGTTCAGGACAAGTTTCAAATTTCTTAGCCAATCAGATAGATTAGGTATTGTCAACCTATTGCGATCAAGTATGCTTGTAAGAATATTGGATGGTGGTGGTTGTTCTGTGCTTAATATTATCAGAAAATTAACTACAGAAAATAACTAGATTAATTAGTAAATGTATCATGTAATTGGCTAAAATGATTATGGTCTTTTAATCAAATTAGTCCTCCCACTAACTTAGCGAATCCTACACTTCCAAAGTAAAAAACGGAAATCCTAGTTGGATGGATTTCTAGTGGGTAATTGAATTCTTATAATCCTATTGATCATCTTTAGGCAAATCTATTATTGGAATTACAATAAATTATAAGTGAGCAACTCCTTGCCCATCATATCTCATGTGAGGTTCAATCCTTTACCTAGCCCCTAATGCTCAAAATCTTAGGCACATCCATTATTGAGTTATCTTGCATTAGTTAAGTTAATCCCATTGAGCCAGTAAACATGCAAATAATTTTAATGTCCTCAGGCACATCCATTATTGGCCACCAAACCATTTACATATTTACAACATCTCATGCTCAATAATTATTCTTAAGAAAATCTCTTAAATTAATTGTATCATATGCAACTATTTAAAATTTCTTAAAATAATTGCCCCAATGGAAGGCCCATGTTATAATTACTTTAACTATACCATTTCCAACTTAATCATTTGTTTGGAAGATTTTGTGGTCATTCTAATTACTATTAAGGTCTCACTTTGAACATTATCCAATTAACATGCATATATCATATACTTGTATATATTCCCATACATCTCATGCATTCATGGATAATAATAAATATGGTATGATCATGGACTTTCTAAGGGATTCAATTCTGAGCCATCAAGAATTGAATCAGGGCATCCTTAGGTGCATTTTATTCATTCATATTACAAGAGTTGCTGAAGGAGTACATAATCAACACTTGATCTTGAATTCCTCCCACTGGTCCCACCAATGCTCTTGACCTCCTCGATCATCTTGCAATCTAATTACATAGTAATCCTTGGCATACCAAGGCGAACTTGCAAGAACTAAATAAATGAAATTACAACCCAAAAAATATTATAACCTTTATAATACATGCCCAAAATAAATTAAAATAAATTAATTAATTTACAACCCAAAGAAACATAAAAGAAATAAATCCAATTACATTGGTCTTTTATAGTCCATGATCATCCATCATGCATATCACTATTTAATAATTAAATAAAATATAACCAAGTTAAATGAGCCGATGCCTTAGCGATGGGTAACCCAGTGGGAAGTTGCGGTCCTCGCAACTAGGAGCCTTAGACCCTAGAAAAAATTCATAAAATAATTTTTCGGACTCCAGATAAGAGTCATTGATGTTTCTATGGCATTAGAATGCCAAGAAAATACTTAGAAAAATTTTTCAATCAGTACAGACAATTTTAGTCTGTTAAGCCAAACGGAGGGCATTTTGGTTTTTTTGTCTTCAGAGATGATTTTTGGCCAACTTGTCCAGTTAAGTAAATAATTATTATGACACAAAATATGAATAAACATTAATAAAAATTAAATTAAAAAGGGGTAGAAAAGAAAAGAAATGGAAATAAAATAAAACTCACATTTATAACATAATCATGATGTCATAAATGAATAAATTTAAAACCCTAACTAATGGGAATTTGCCAAGTCACTTAAAAGGGATATTTATCACTAATTGAGACTAGAAAAATGAAAGAAATTTCTGTTCTTCTTCTTTATTTTCTCGGCAGCCCTCTCTCACACCTTTAAACCACCATTAAAGTCTTCTCTGCTCTCACTCTTCCATAACCCTAGATCCATACCATAAAACCTCATTCTCCCTTCATGAAAAATTGTCCCTACCACTAGAGCAAGCCTTGGACAAGCAATTTGAAGAAGGAAAAAAGAAGTTTTAGAAACTTGGAAAAGTTAGCAAAAGAGGTTAGTGTCCAATCTCTTAGCACTTTTACTTGATTCATGCTTAATGCCTTGAGATAGGTCGAAAATGTAAGAAAAATAAAATAAAAATTATGTGTATCCATCCCTATAAATTTCAGCAGCCTAGGGGTGGTTAGGGTTTGATGAATTTACTTGAAGTAAAGTGCTTATGAGCTACCCATAGCATGAGATGAGTGCTTGAACATGATTGTGTAAGTGAAATGCAAGTATAGTGCATGAATGAACTTGAGAACTTGGACATTTGAATAACATTAGAGTTTGCTCATGTAATGATATGTTAACCTTGTAATAGTCAATTAGTGACCATTTGAATGTGTGTGAGGAGGAATTGAAGTGAGTAATGATGTTGGAGTGGAACTTAGGCATGCTGCCCTTAGTGACCTGCAGGACTGGGTGTGAGTCCAGCAAGTTTGGGCAGCTATAAATAGAGTTGTAGAGGTTCAATTGGTGCAAGGCCAATTAGACATGAAACTAGACACATAATGGCACACATTGGTGAAGAAAACCTGCCCAGAAAACTAAACCAAGTTGACCTAAAAATTGCCCTAATTCGGGTGACTTACATTCTGCCTGGGCAAAATGACCAAATGAACAGTGTTTATTCATTTGGTCATAGCTCAGTGTAGAAAGGTCCAATTGACCTGAAATTTTACCAGCCAAAAGCTGAGACATAGACTACAACTTTGATGATTAACAAAAATCCAAATTCTGACCATAACCTAGTCAAATTGCCAACCAAACTTAGGTTACCAAATCTAGCAGAACCAGTTTTGCCTAGAATTTTGGATTCTGTCCAATTCGTCCAGTTATGGTGGTTAGGCCATAACTTGAGATAAAAAACTTCAAATGGAGTGATTCAAAAAAAGAAATGTAACTAAACATAATAAAGAATAACTTTTATGAAGACAATTTTGCCAAATTCCTACTGTACAAATGACTAATGGAATAGTAAACTTAGTGCTTGAGATTTGAAAATTGTGAATAACCAACACTAAGCTTAGAAATGGTATTGGCAACCAATACCAATAATTTTAGAATGCAAAATGTGATATGTTGGGAATATTAGAACCAATGTACCTATTGTCCATGCAAAAGTCAACATTTTAATTGACTAATGAAATGAATAGTAACACTTAAACTTCAATTTCAATAATTGTAAAATTTAAAAGTGTAACATGCCCTAGTACTCCTAGCAAGATTGGTTTGGATAGGTTGGCATGCCAATAGGGTTCAGTTAGTAGTACTGCACATGGCATTATGCCATTCTGTGATTTTATGGCTTTTAGCCATTCTGATATTGTGATGATACTTGGCCTTGTGCCTAATATTTGTTACAGCTCATTAGCCGTTCTGTTGCACACCGGGAGATACATATGTGACCGATGGTGTGACGGCCCGAGGTACTTGATACCCAGTGGCAGTTTACCCGTTTATCTAGTCCAGTCATCCAGTATAGGTTACTTGGGTAACCAAAAATAAAAGTGGATAAATTTAATGAAATAATGAATATAATAATACAAAATAAATAAGACTACAAATAATTATCGTAAATATGTCTGTAATGAGACATCAATACATTCACTACATATTTATTTCCTGTTATTTCTCTTTATTCTATTATTGGCACCACTAAGCATTATTGTTTAGCGCGTTGCTTTTTGCCACGCGTAGGTTCTGGAGAAACCAACAGAGAGCCCAGTAGACTACAGATTGGGTGAGACCATCTACAGCTCTGCATAGTGTTCGTGTCACCTCACCGTCTTCAGTGCATTGGTACGACACTAGGTTTCATTTTGGTATTATGTAATCCAACTTTTATTTTCTCGTGTATAATTGAGACTTATGTAATGTATTTTGATATTAATGTAAATAGTGAAATTGTGTTTATGAATGGAACATTGAGTATTTATTTATGACTTGTATATGAATATTATGTGAAATGAATGAATGAGAAAAGGAAATATTTTTGACAAATATTGAGACATTGTTGATGAAATGAAGTGTTTTTCACAGGTTCCAAAGAACTATTTTCCCCATTTTTGGCGGATACTTTGCCGAATTTTCTATAAAATTTGTGAAACCTCAAATAAATTTATGATTTCAATAAATGACTAAAATGAATGATATTTCACAAATTGTACTTCATAACTATGAAAGAAACAAATTAGGAAAAATAAAAATGATTGAAATAAAATAGGTGTTCCGGTACATCCGTGTGACATATCTTACTCGGCTATACTGTAGACGGGTAAGGGGTGTCACATTTAGTGGTATCAGAGCGCGGTTTAGGCATTTTTGGGTCTAGATCGAGTCCATACCATGCATTGCATTTGTAAGAGTCGAGGTGACACTAATGCAGATTTGTTTGTCTTTGTTATTTTGATTAGGATATGGACCCCATGTCACAGAGGGCAGTTGAGGAGGAAGTGGAGAGTCATGCTCCACCTGATGCAGTTGAGACTGGGGGTAGGGGAGAACCTGCTCCACTAGCTCCAGCAGAGCCTGCTTAGCCTCCACAGGCCATGTTTCAGCAAATGGCCGAGTTCTTCAGACAAATGGCTGGGGTAATGCTACCACCACCACCACCTCCACAGCAGAAATCACATCTGGAAAGATTAAGAAAATTTGGAGCAGTGGATTTCTTTGGCAAGAGAGAAGATGATTCTGTTGCAGCCGAAAACTGGTTGAACAGAACAGGGAGAGTTCTAAAACAACTGCACTACACTTCAGAGCAAAATCTAGAAGCTGCTATATCTTTGCTGTAAGATGATGCCTACCAATGGTGGGATACAGTATCTAGTGAAGTGCAGCCAGAACTAATAACCTGGGACTTCTTCCTCTCAGATTTCAAAAAAAAGTATGTGGGCAGTGTATACTTGGAAGAGAGAAGAAGAGAATTCATTAACCTAAGACAGAGACAGCTGACAGGGGCAGAGTATGAAAAGGAATTTGTCAGACTGAGTCGCTATGGAAGGGAGATAGTCCCTAATGAGGCTAAAAGGTGTAAAAGATTTGAAGAGGGATTAAATGACAACATAAAGATCATGAGTAGAAGCTACAATAAAAGTTGAAAGAGTCAAAATAAGTGAGCAGACCAGAAGAAAGAGATAGCAGAAGAGGGGCCCGGGTCAGTTTAGCTCATCTCCTGCACCAGGGAAGAAGTTTAAAGGTCCGCCTGCACAGAGTTCAGGTCAACCTCAAGGTCAGGGTCAGTCCTAGAAGCTCAGGCCATAGTTTAAACTTAGAAGAGGCCACTCCACATCATCAGTGGGCAGCTCTCCAGGAACGGTGTTCAGGGGACCAGCCCCAACATCTTCTACATGTCCGCATTGCCTGAAGTGGCATAAGGGGGAGTGTTGGAGAGTAACGTGTCACACCTTATCCCTCTGTAAGGCATAACATGATCACGTAGAATACCCAATGAAGTACCGAACTTCACCTACTGATAACTCATTAAGTACCCCACAAGGGCTTTTAAAATAATTTTCTTACTTTTTAGAAGTGGTGAGCATTTTCTAATAGGTATTAAAACATTTAATTAGAGTTTGAAAACTAGCTAAGATTTTTGTCCCATTTTATTTTTTCGCAAATTTTATAAAAATTTTGGGTGAGTGCTATCTGTATTTTGAGAAAACAGTTCTTCAAATACCTGTAAAAAGCACTTCCAAAGATTTATCTTAACAACTTCATCAATTCAACATCCATCCCAACCAATTTCAACATCATTTCTCAATTTCCAAAATTCAACATCATCAAAATACTATAATTCAATTTTATTCAAATTAAAGCAAAATATTTCCATTCATATTTCAAATAAGATAAAACAATTTTGATACATCATTCTAAATATTTACATTAGGAAAAATCCAAATAAAAAATTATTACAAGATTTATACAACTGCTCATGACCATTTCCTACGTTTACATACATTACATACATCAAAATAATTTTTACAATCAGGGTATAAAATATACCTGATAAACTTCAGAGTAGGTAGCCCCTCAATCCTCAGCAGCTCACTCTGCTGCTCCTCTCGTCTCTATATCTGCAATAGCAATAACAGCCATCGCTGAGTACTAGGAATTAGTGGTGCACAACATGCTAAAATAACCTTTATGTAAAATTTAAATCTTACTTATTCAAAAATTAAACTAAACATGAAATATAAATTCAAAACATGATTTATATGATTTTAATCCAAATAATTTCATTTCAAAAGTCTCAAAATAAATTTCATAAAAACACACAGTTATATCATGCCATTTGAAACAAATATCATCTCAATAGCCAGAGGCTAAGGAGAAGTCATATTACAAGGCTAGCTAGCTCAAATATATGGGAACCCATTCTTTTTCTTCTTTTACTGGCACACACCTCAACACTTTAGCCAGAGAAGGATTCAAAATTCGAAACTGATTTCCCCCACTAGTCATGCTAGTGAGGCATTCAAATTTATGGTCATGACACTGTGGTTTCAAAACTGTCTTAACAATTTACTAAACATTTATTGCCATTTCAAATACAAACAAATAAACTTTCAACAATTTAAGTCAAAAGCATAATACACATTTTGCAATATAAGTAATTCATTAAATGCATTTTTGTAAATGAATTTTAAAGAATATTGATGTTGTGCACAAACCTTATACGAGTTGCCTCTTGGCCTTGACTCGACACCTCAGGTTCTTTTCCGGTATTCTTTTCCACTGAAACACATAGTTTCACAGTGTTTTAGTATCATAACTTATCATAAATCCAAAAATAAATTAAAATTTACTTTTATCTAGCTTTAATATGCTAAAATTGACGTTCTTTAAAATTTGTTTTTCAGGGTTACTATTCACTACACTATTCAAGTCAATTTATTGACTTTCTAGTGCTTAATAGGTATGGGAATTCCAATTTCACCCACATACCACATTTTGGTTACTAAATTTGTTGGTTTTGGTTGTTTACTCAAATTTTAAGTCTTTTAGGCAAATTTGCAAATTTTCAGTTTTAGTGTCCTATGTTACACTGTTCCATTGGTCATGTTGCTGTTAGAATTTAGCTAAGTTTCCCTCATAGAAATTGTTCCTTATTGTCTTAAATTTATTATCCTTTTTGAATCACTCCATTTGGAGTTTTGTAGCTCAAGTTATAGCCATTTGAATATGGCTGGCCGGATTGGTCTAACCCAGATTTTCTGGGCACATTCTGGGTTCTGGCAGCTTTAGGTTACAAAATTTGGGTGACTAAATGACTTATTTAAGGGCATCATTTGGATTTGTGTTCTTCATGAAAATTTTAGGTCTATATCTTAGCTTTTTAATGGTAAAATTTCAGTTCATTTAGACCTGCCTAGCCCAACTTACGGCCAAATGAACAAGCACTGTTAATTTGGTCATTTTTGTACAGGTCAGTTTGCCTAATCCGGATTTGGCCAATTTGTTCACTATGCTATGGTCACTTTTTGGGCATGATTCTTAAATGAAAAATGTGTCAATCTGTGTCTAGTTTCATTCCCAATTGACCTCACACCAATTGGGTTAGTAAATGTTCAGTTTTGGTCCCTGAAAGGGACCTTGGTCATGCTGCCAGAAAACTGACCACATCCAATCCGAATTTCTAATTCAATTCCAACACTTCCAACATACCACAATTGGTCACAAATGACCATTTTTCAGCTCAAACTAGGTCAAACACACCATTTGACCAATTCTCCAATTTTTGTCTTCCAAAACCCTAGGTCCAAACCCTAACTCACTAGTTTGTTACATTTAATTAATTCCAAACATACAAACACCATTTTTCAACTCATTCAAGCTTCCTAACACATTTAATTCAATCAAACTCATGCATTCTCATCTCAAACCCTAGCTGGCTGAAATTCCATATAGTCCCCCAAAGATGTTTTCATTTCATTTTAATCATATTTCTAGGTTTATTCAACTATAAACACAATTAATTCAACTAGAAAATCAAGTTTAGTTTACTAACTTTAGTGCAGAATTTCAATCTTCCTTCCTTCAATTTTTCCTTCTTTCTTTCTCCTTGAATCCTCTTTTCTAATTGCCCAAACAAAGTTTAATCATGGTAGGTAAATTTTCTATGGTGGGATTTGGTGTTCTTTAAGCTCAAAAATGAGCTTCAATGGAGGTTTTTGGTGAGGGAGGGATGAGAGAAATGGGGCTGCAAGTTTGGGAAGAAAAAGACTTTTTTTTTATTTTTTTTTTCCCTCTTTTCTTTTATGTTTTTAATCCTTTAGGAAGACCACAATTATCCAAAATTAATTTTTTAATTATAATATTTATTGTATCATGCATGATGTCATGCATGATGTCATCACTTTTTCACTTTTTTATTTTCCTCTTTTATTATTATTTTTTTTTATTTTTCCATTAGTTCTTTAATTTAATTCCCAACTCCAAAATTTTCTTTTCTCTGATTTTATTTAACAGTTAGGTCAGAAGTTAGCTCTAGGGTTCAATTGACCAAATTGCCCCTCGCCGGTTCAACCCGGTTTGCAAATAATTCAATATTTCTTCTGGATCCTTGACGTAATTATTTGACATGCTTAACAATTCTTTTTCGTGATTTTTTCTTTTCCACTGTGTTTGCAATAGTCCTAAGGACAGCGATGTCACATTTTACAGTTCGAAATTTGAGTTTAAATCAACCTCGCAATCCTTCCCAAGAAGGTCACCCATCGCTGTGACTCTCGGCTCATTTAACTTCTTGTGTTTTGTTTTTCTTATTTATACTTAGCTAATTGACAATTACTAATCATTTGTGTTTAGAGCTTATCTAGTTGTCTTAAGTGTGGTTCTAATCCCCTAAATTATCTGAACTGACAATGGTCACCGGAATAGTGAAATATATCAGGCTATATAAATAGGGGTGTAACAATTCTCCCCCCCTTAAAATAAATTTCGTCTCAAAATTTTACCTGGTATCAGTCTCTAAATAGCTGTGGGTGCTGTCTCCTCATGTCCTCCTCTCGTTCCCAAGTAGTTTATTGGCCCGAATGATGGTTCCATAGCACTCTCACTAACGGTATCTGCTTGTTCCGTAGCTGCTTCACCTCATAAGCCAGAATCTCTTTGGGTTCTTCCTCACATGTGAGGTCTGGATTCACTTTAGTTTCTTCCACTGGTAGTACATGAGATGGGTTTGATCGATACCTCCTCAACATAGACACATGAAAGACATTATGTATCTTCTCCAACTCTGGAGGTAGTGCCAAACGATATGCCAAAGGACTCACTCTTTCCAGAACCTCATATGGCCCAATGAAACGAGGACTCAGTTTTCCCTTCTTGCCGAATCTCATAATTTTCTTCTAAAGGGAAACCTTGAGGAATACTTTCTCACCCACTGCATACTCAATATCCCTTCTCTTCAGATCAATATAGGACTTCTGACGGTTTGATGCAGTCTTAAGTCGATCTCTGATCACTCTGATCTTCTCCTCGGTCTGCTGAACAATTTCGGGTCCAATCATCTTCCTTTCACCTACTTCATCCCAACACAGGGGAGTTCTGCACTTTCTGCCATACAAAGCTTCATATGGAGGCATCCCAATGCTTGATTGGTAGCTGTTGTTGTAAGCAAACTCAATTAAAGGCAAGTGTGTATCCCAACTGCCCTCAAACTCAATCACATAAGCCCGTAGCATGTCCTCCAAGATCTGAATTACCCTCTTAGACTGGCCATCTATCTATGGGTGGAATGCAGTGCTAAATTTCAATCTAGTTCCTAGGGCTCTCTGCAGATTACCCCAGAATCTAGAAGTGAACCTAGGATCTCTGTCTGATACGATGGATACTGGCACTCCATGCAGTCTTACTATCTCATCAATGTACAACTTGGCCAATCTTTCTAAACTGTAGTCCATCCAGACTGGCAGAAAATGAGTAGACTTGGTTAGTCTGTCAATAATGACCCAAACTGCATCATGACTCTTCTGTGTCCTCGGAAGTCCCATCACAAAATCCATCGTTATTCTCTCCCATTTCCATTCTGGTACTAGTAGTGGATGTAACAACCTAGCAGGTACTTGATGCTCTGCCTTCACTTGCTGATAAGTTAGGCATTTGGAAACAAATTCTGCCACATCTCTTTTCATACCCATCCACCAATAATGCTCCTAAACCCTCTATACATTTTTGTGCCACCAGGGTGCACGGCAAAAGGAGACTCATGTGCTTCATTCAAAATGATCTTCCTCAAATTAAAATCATCAGGAACACACATTTTACCCTGGTGTAACAGTAAGCCATCATCTCTTATTGAAAATTTTGGTTTCTTGCCCTGTCTGACTTCTTCTAATAGCTTCTGATACTTTTCATCATTCTGAGCAGCCATTTTGATTTGATCAATCAACACTAGCTGTACATGCCATGCAACTGCTGTTTACCCCTCATCATTAATCATTAATCTCTAAGCTGGCATGTAATGATCTCAACTCATGTACCATAGACAAAGGAGTAACTCGTAGATTTGCCATAGTCTTGCGACTTATGGCGTCAGCCACTGCATTAGCTTTCCCTAGCTGATAGTCTATCAGACAATCATAGTCTTTTATCAACTCTAACAATCTCCTCTATCTTAAATTCAACTCTTTCTAAGTGCCAAGATACTTCAAACTCTTATGATCTATATAGATGTAACACTTTTCCCCATACAAATAGTGTCTCCAGATCTTAAGAGCAGACACAATAGCTGCAAGCTCCAATTCATGTATTAGATAATTCCTCTCTTGCGGTTTCAGCTGCCGTGATGCATAGGCAATGACATTTCGATCTTGCATCAATACACAGCCTAACCCATTGTGAGAAGCATCACTGTAAACTGTGTATTCTTTACCTGGGGTAGGTAAAGTAAGGGCTGGAGCTTCAGTCAAATATTTCATCAATTCATCAAAACTCTGCTGGCATTTGTCCGTCCACTGAAATTTCACATCTTTCCTAAGCAGCTTGGTCAATGGAGATGCCAACATAGAAAACCCCTTCACAAATCGATGGTAATATCCAGCTAAACCCAGAAAACTGTGAATCACCGTGATATTCCTGGGTGGCCTCCAATTAAGGATAGTTTCTATCTTACTTGGATCTACCTTAATGCCCTCTACTGATACTACGTGCCCCAAGAAAGATATTTCTTTTAGCCAAAATTCACATTTCGATAATTTGGCGTTTAGCTGTTTCTCCCTCAAAGTCTGTAGTACAATCCGTAGATGTCTATCATGCTCTTCTGCACTCCTCGAATAGACCAATATATCATTTATGAATACCACAACAAACTGGTTGAGGTATGGTCTGAAGATAGTGTTCATCAGATCCATAAAAGCGGCCGGAGCATTAGTTAACCCGAATGGCATAACCAAGAACTCATAATGGCCATAGCGGGTTCTAAAGGTAGTTTTAGGAATACTCTGCTCTTGTACTTTCACCTGATAATAACCTGATCTCAGGTCAATTTTGGAGAACACAGCTGCACCCCTCAACTGATCAAACAAGTCATCAATGCGGGGCAATGGATATCTATTCTTTATTGTCACCTTATTCAACTGTCGATGGTCAATACATAAGCGGAGAGTGCCATCATTCTTCTTAACAAACGATACTGGTGCTCCCCAAGGTGACACACTAGGGTGGATAAAGCCCTTGTCAAGCAGCTCTTGCAACTGCACTTTAAACTCTTTCAATTCTGCAGGTGCCATTCTATATGGTGTTATGGAGATTGGGTCCACACAGGGATAACATCAATCTCAAACTGCATCTCTCTTTCTGGAGGTAATCATGGCAATTCATCAGGAAACACATCCGAAAAGTGACATACAGTAGGAATGTCCCTTAGTGATGGACTCCCCACCTGGGTGTCTATCACATGTGCCAAGTATGCTTCACACCCCTTTCTAATCATTCTTCTGGCTAGTGCAGCCGAAATGATGTTTGATGGCAATAAATGCTTCTCCCCATGTATTACCACATCATCGTACAGCGGGACACCAAAAAGTGACTGTCTTCAACCTATAGTCAATCATGGCGTGATACCTGGCTAACCAATCCATGCCCAAGATGATATCATAATCTCTGAAGGGCATTTCAATCAAATCTGACAGAAAAACATGTCCTTGGATCACCAAAGGACAGTCTCTATAGATTCTGTTGACTCGAACCTCTTATCCTAATGGACTACTTACTATCACTTCAAAACCCATTTTGACACGTGGAATAGTAAGTGAACTGACTATGCTAGCACTAACATATGAGTGGGTTGAACCCGGATCAAACAACACAAATACTTCTTGATCAGAGATAGAGAATGTACCGGCTACCACATCGGAAGTCTCAGCCTCTTCTCACTATCTCATCGTATAAACTCTGGCTGAAGCACTTTCTTGTGCTGACTGACCAACAATACCCTGACTGCCAGAAGCAATGCCTCTACCTCTGCCTCTTCCTCTGCCAACTGGTTATGAACCTCTTGGAATAGGACTCTGAATAGATCCTTCTGCAGTATTAGGAGCTGGACCGAATCTAGGAGCACTAGTGCAATCTTTTGCAATATGACCCTTGCCTCCACAGTAAAAAAAGGCTCCTGTTGCCCAATAGCATTCTCCCTCATGAATCTTGCCACAAGTCTCACAGAGGCGAGAAGGTTGTGAACTCCTGCTCGACTGTTGACCAGACCTAGGGAGTCTCTGACCAGAGAATCTGTCCCTTCCAAACCTTCCACCTCGACCTCTGCTAGGTCCCACAAATTTTTTCTTCTTTCTAGAAGTACCACTAGAACTTTGCTTTACTGACTTTTCCCCCTTATCTTTCTCTAATTTCTCAACTTTTTCTGATTTTTCTTTTACTGGGGTCGCTTTTGATTCAATTCTTTCCAACTCAAGTGCCTGAGAGATGAGCTCTAAAAAATTACTATGTCTAAATCCCACTACTTGCATCCGTAGGCTGGGCTTCAAACCCGTCTCAAATCTCTTGCACCTTTCCTTACTGGTAGCAAGGAGACTCCCAGCATAGTGGCTTAAGCGGGAGAACTACCTCTCATATTCTACCATTGTTTTGTTGCCTTGCTTCAAACTCAGAAATTCTTATAGTTTCTGATCCACATATGCATCTGGGATGTATTTCTATTTGAACTCTCTGATGAAGTCATCCCAGGTCAGTACTGGTGATTCTGCCAAGCTGTGGGGGATGATCTTCCACCAATCATACGCATCCCCTTGCAGTAGCGATACTGAATACTCAAATTTTAGTTCATTTTGGTAGTGCAGCTTCTTGAACACTCTGTCCATTCTTTCTAGCCACTGCTTTGCCTCTAGTGGGTCTACTGTACCCTTAAATTCTGTAGCCCTATACTTCAACAGCTTGTCATACTGTTTAACTGGAGCTTGAGGTTGCACCACAGTAGTCTGGGGTAGAGCTTGAGTAGGCATACCCCCAGCCATTTGTTGAAATATTGCCGCAATCTGCTGTGCGAACTGTGCAGGAAACTGCGGCATTTGTGGGGCTGGTGCCACTGACCCACTGACATTCTGTAGAGCTGGGGCTTCCCCTCGTGCCTCAGCTTCAACAGATTGCTCAACTTAGTGAGCCCCTTCTTCCATTTCAATCTGAAGTTAGGATATCTCCTGAACAAATAACACAAGGAGATTCCCTCCATTAGTTCATATTCATGATGTAATGCAATGTATGTAACAAATAAGGACATTGAGCAGTTATACTTAATAAAGAAAAGACACAAATTCACAAGTTAAAACATACTTTAAAAATTTGCTCTGATACCACTAAAACATGTCACACCTTACCCCTCTGTAAGGCGTAACATGATCTCGTAGAATACCCAATGAAGTACCAAACTTCACCTACTGATAACTCATTAAGTATCCTACAAGGGATTTTAAAATCATTTTCTTACTTTTTAGAAGTGGTGAGCATTTTCTAATAGGTATTAAAACATTTAATTAGAGTTTGAAAACTAGCTAAGATTTTTGTCCCATTTTATTTTTCTATAAATTTTATAAAAATTTTGGCACAGTGCCATCTGTATTTTGAGAAAACAGTTCTTAAAATACCTGTAAAAAGCACTTCCAAAGATTTATCTCAACAACTTCATTAATTCAAATCCATCCCAACCAATTTCAACATCATTTCTCAATTTCCAAAATTTAACATCATCAAAATACTATAATTCAATTTTATTCACATTAAAGCAAAATATTTCCATTCATATTTCAAATAAGATAAAACAATTTAGATACATCATTCTAAATATTTACATTAGGAAAAATCCAAACCAAAATTTATTACAAGATTTATACAACTGCTCATGACCATTTCCTACATTTACATACATTACATATATCAAAATAATTTTTACAATCAGGGTATAAAATATACCCGATAAACTTCAGAGTAGGTAGCTCCTCAATCCTCAGCAGCTCACTCTGCTGCTCCTTTAGTCTCTATATCTGCGACAGCAATAACAGCCATCGCTGAGTACTAGCACTCAGTGGTGCACAACATACTAAAAAAACCTTTATGCAAAATTTAAATCATACATATTCAAAAATTAAACTGAACATGAAATATAAATTCAAAATATGATTTATAAGATTTTAATCCAAACAATTTCATTTCAAAAGTCTCAAAACAAATTTCATAAAAACACAGTTATATCATGCCATTCAAAACAAATATCATCTCAATAGCCAGAGGCTGAGGAGAAGTCACATCACAAGGCTAGCTAGCTTAAATATATGGGAACCCATTCTTTTTCTTCTTTTACTAGCACACACCTCAACACTTTAGCCAGAGAAGAAATCAAAATTCGAAACTGATTTCCCCCACTAGTCATGCTAGTGAGGCATTCAAATATATGGTCATGACACTGTAGTTTCAAAACTTTCTTAGCAATTTACTAAACATTTATTGCCATTTCAAACACAAACAAATAAACTTTCAACAATTTAAGTCAAAAGCATAATACACATTTTGCAATATAAGTAATTCATTACATGCAGTTTGTGTAACACCCTAGGCAAATCCCACATCGGCAAAACACGGGAGAGATGCTGGGTTTATAAGTTGGCAGTTCGTAACCCCTAGTGACGCATTTTAAAACTGTGAGGGCTTCGGCTTAGAGCGAACAATATCACTAGTGGGCCGAGCCGTTACATTTAGTGGTATCAGAGCAGAGGTTTAGGCGGTCCTAGACCTAGATAGATAGAAAGAAATAGTTGCATCACATGCATGGGCCTTTAGATAGAGTCGGGGTGACACTAATGTAGATTTGTTCTTTATCTATTTTATAGGATCGATGGCATCTGATCCTTTAAAGCACGGACCTCCAGGACCGATAGAGAAGGAAGTAGAGAGTCAAGCACCTGCACCTGCGTTTAGTCAGGGGCGTAGCAGCAGTAGAGCAGAACTTGGGTACTTTAGTAAGGACACAATAGGCCTTCCTAGAGCAAATGACTCAATTGCTCCGTCAGGTCACTGGAGCTATGCCGCCACCTCCCCAGCTAATATATAGGACCCCAGTAGAGAGAGTTAGAAATGATGAGCAGTTTAGGAGAGACAGGCAGTGCAAGAGAGGGTCTGGACCTGGCCAGTCCAGCGCAGCTACTACAGAGAGCAAGAGATCCAGGGGGTCTTAGGGTTAGATTCAGAGCAGAGAACAGAGGCAGAGGTTCCGATTTGCCCTGAGGAGAGGAGGTCAGATGAGTGTATCAATTGGCAATTCTGTGGGTCCTATAGCACGGAGATTAACCCCGATGCCAGTTTGTATACATTGTAGGAAGAACCATAGAGGAAAGTGTAGATTACTAATGGGTGGATGTTTCAGATGTGGGTCCATAGAGCATTTTTTTGAAAGATTGCCCACGGAGGAGTGCTCCCACAGCTCCATCACAAACTCAGAAGTCTGCCCTGATAGTACAGAGGGGTAGAAGACCGATGAGACCAGAGATAGCTGGTACATCATAGAGAGCTTCTAAGACTATAGAACACCCCGAGGCTGAAGTAGCATCCCGCGTGTATGCTATGGCTCGAGAGGAGCCAAATCTGGTAGATGTTATCAGAGGTACATTTCCTAATTATAATACCTTTAAGTATGTTTTGATAGACCCTAACTATGTTCACCCCTATATATGCATTATACCTCCTATTGAAATAGGATACCGATAGATGGGTCAGAAGATGACATACTCGTCACCAACCTTTTAGGTCACCAAGTGATTGTAGATTATCAACCGAAAAGGATCGTGTTAAAGATAATAGATGGAAATGAGAAGGAGGTTGTATATGAGAGGAAAGAAGATGAGTACAGAATTGGTTGAAAAAAAGAAAAAAGAGTTAGTCTATTAGGATATACCGTGGTAACTATGCAATGCTCTTGACGTTTGTGCTGTAAGCTGCAGATTACAGTACCGACTTAGGACTATTGTGTAGAGCTATGTATTTCCAATAGTAAATCGAGATAAGGATAAGATTGTAGAACTAGGATTAATAAGACAGGCTAAAGAAAAGTAAATATTATAACACAAAAAGGCGAAAAGACGAGGAGATAGCAGTCCCTCGATTAATTACACTGTGTAAATTTCGAGGACGAAATTTTATATAGAGGGGAAGAATTGTAATGCCCTCACCATAGGTAGTCCGTACATTTTACTGTTTCGACGACTAATGTCAGTTCGGACAGTTAAAATGTTTGAAACTACACCTAGACTATAGTGAGGAGGCATAAATTGAAGAAATAAATGTTAAGAAAATATAGGAAAAATGTAGAGAAAAAAAAATAAATTAAAGTTTAGAGAATTTATAAATTGGTATAAAATAATAAAAATAACCCGATAAGTACCATGAAATGTATTTTGGTCATTTCACCCTAGCGGTGAATTTTAACTTAAATGTCAAATTAAAATTTGAAAATAGAATAATTAACATAAATTAATTTTATGAATTTGAATTTGAAAAATGAGAAGAGAAAGAAGAAGAAAAGAAAAGAAAAGAAAAGAAAAGAAAGGAAATAGATTTATGAAATTTAAAAACAATAAAGTACACATAAATGTATATATATAAATAACCACAAGAGACAAAACCCCACCAACTATCTTCTTCTTCCTCTTCTCTCTCTCTCCTTGCCGTCTCCCTTGGTCTCTCCCTCCCCACCATTGTTATCAAGCTTAAAGCTTGATTTCCTCTTCATTTACCCATCAAAACCCATAGCTCTCTTCACAAATAATTCTCCCACTCCATAAGGAAGTTTTAGATACCCATTTGAAGAAGAGAAATTGAAGTTTAGCAAGACACCCAAAAAGGTTAGTGCTCAAAACTCTTAATCTCTTCTTTAAGCATGAAAATCCTGAAGGAACGGAAGCGTAAAAAACACAAGTTTATACCATTGAATTCAAAAATTTTCACCTAGGATCACATGCATCATGCAAGATTTATTTTTATCTATTTGATTTCAATGATAAACAACATATTAAAACTCTTTCAATATGTTTTTGGATCTGTATTTGCTATTTAAGATTTTAAAATTAATCAGATTAATTTTAGAACCCTAGATTAAATCAAGAATGATTACACTAACCTCTTGATGCACTGCAGCGTGTCTGCGCCTTTGAGATTCGTCTTCAGGACACCAGATGTTGTCCCTCTAGCTTGTCCACACCAAGAACACCTATGGCAGCCCTTGAACAGCTTCTAAAGCCTTTTAAGAGATTAGAGATGTAAACAGGACACTAGAAACAATTTCTAGTGTTCTTAATTCAAGAGATTGATGGCTAATCTCTTTGAATTGATAAGAGATGAAGAAGAAGAGATAAAAACCCTCAAAGTGGCGTGACAAAGGAGTGTGGCTACTGGTTGTGTTTTATTTTCTCATAACAACACTTAAATAGCTAGGTTAACACATTAAACCCTTGCCACATGTCACCCTTTGATTAGCTCTAGGTTTAAGTGACCCAATCACATTGTGCCAAGTGTCAAACCTATATTTAATCTTGATTTTAATCATCTTACATGATTAAAAACATTTGGCAAGCTTATGTGTTATGCCATGTGTCACCATCTCATGGTGCCACGTGTCACACTGCAAAATGACCGAAATGCCCCTGTGTCTTAATTTTGAGTTCTTAACCCAAAATAATTATTTTCTTCTTCTAATTAATTTATATCAAATATAAATTAATTAATTAATCTCTATTAATTAATTTCTCATTAATTAAATTCATATTTAAACACTTTAAATATAAATTTAACTTATATTATACATCCAATAATCTAGATTTGGTTTCAAGTCATGCTAGGGACTTTGCAATCTAATTGCAAACCAAACCTATTTAATTAATCAATTTAAACTCTTTAATTAATTAATTAAATCATATTTAATTAGGTGATAACTTGTGTATGTGTGTGACTTACTAGGCTCATCACTAATTGGCAATGAGACATGATATCAACTCTTAATATCATAGAACTCTTTCTTACCATAAATGATTTCTCTAAATCATTTTATGAACCTCATAGACCATGGTTAACACCTAGCATAGCATGCCATGGCCACCCAATTAGTAATAAGGTTTACCTTAAATGAACCTATAATCATATGTTACCATGCACTAGAATCTCTCTGTTACAAAATCCCAACTCAAGCTGAGTCATGGTTTATGTCAAACTCCATTTGCTATGAATATTACGTTCTCTTTTAATTCCAGTTCTTGATTAAAAGATTTTCTCATCGAAACTCTTTTACGAATAAATCTATACATCTGGCCAGAACTTGAAACATCAAGAACAATTAAATGAACATAGGATTTTATCTCTATTTACTTAGAGAACAGATTCCATCTTGATCAACACCTACCTCCATATATAACTAGTAGGAGCCAACACATGCCCATATACCCATACACGGTACAAGTATGAAAGCGATATCAAACTCAAACTACCTATATACAAGATAACTGTGCTATCTCAGGTCTAAAGATTATATGCACTGATATAATTTATGACAAAACATTGACAAGAGTAAACTCCATGTGCTTGTCATAAGTGTCACTGGTTCGGCCTACTTATCATTTATAAGTGCCTATCATGTTTGTTATATGGCATGAGACTCACCATTCCATCTTATTTATATCTCATATAAATAACTTGGGAACAAACATGAATACAATCTTTCTAGATAAGTCATGTCCTTATTATGAAGTATCCTCGATTGTGAACCTATTTATGATACTTTGTGCTAGAAATATTGTCACTCATATTCTTAACAACTTACGAATAATATTTCTAACAAAATATCAATGGACCTTTTCTATTACACATAAATATATTATGTAAACGGAAAAGTGGAAATGCCTTTTATTAATAAAAATATGTACAAGATACATACTAAATGATATGCTCTAGGGCATACTACTAACAATCTCCCACTAGCACTAGAGCCATTCATTACAATATCTTAGATCTATCTTCTCAAGATGTCGGTCTAAGCGAGTGCGTGACATTGGCTTAGTGAATGGATCACCGGATTTTCGGTGATGCTATTTTCTGCATGGCTATATCGCCTTGCCCAACTATATCTCACGATCTTGTGGTAGTGCCTTTCTATGTGTTTGGATTTTGGGTGAGACCTTAGTTTCTTAGCTCAGTGATTGCTCCATTATTGTCACGATGTAGTGGAACTGGCGACTCAATGGAAGGAACTCATGTAAGTTATGTCACGAACTTCTTTATCCAAGCGGCTTCCTTTGCGGCATCGATGCAACAATATACTCGGCTTACGTAGTGGAATCTGCAATCGTGCTCTGTTGGAACTCTTCCAACGATCGCACCTCCATTACAAATGAACACATATCCAGAGGTAGACTTTCTATCATCGATATCTGATTGGAAATCAGAATCAGTATAACCATCTAGTTGCAAGTCTCCACCTTCATAAATCAAGAATAAATCCTTAGTTCTTCTCAAGTACTTAAGGATATTCTTGTGACTATCGATGTTCCAAACCTGGATTGGATTGATACCGCTAGTCAAACTAACGACATATGCGATATCCGGCCTAGTACACAACATTGCATACATTAAACTTCCAATAGCCGAAGCATATGGAATCCTGGCCATCTTATCTCTTTCTTCAGGTGTCTTTAGAGACATCTCTTTAGAAAGATGGATACCATGTCTCACTGGTAACAATCCTCTCTTGGAATCAAGCATGTTAAACCTCTTTAACACCTTTTCAAAGTATAGACTTTGGGATAAACCAATTATTCTTTTCGCTCTATCTCTATAGATGCGAATTCCAAGAATATAGGTTGCCTCCCCTAAGTCTTTCATGGAGAATGTATTTGACAACCATATCTTTATAGTCGTCAACATACCTGTGTCATTACCCATCAACAGTATGTCATCCATATATAAGACAAGGAAAGTGATAGCACTATCACTAACCTTCTTATATACACATGGCTCATCCTCATTTTTGATAAAACCAAAGGACTTAATGGCTTCATCAAAACGGATGTTCCAACTCCTCGAAGCTTGTTTCAACCCATAAATGGATCGCTTTAGCTTGCATACCTTGGAACCATCTTGGGATTCAAATCCCCTAGGTTGTTCCATGAAAATGTTTTCTTCAATGTATCCATTGAGAAAAACTGTTTTGACATCCATCTGCCAAATCTCATAATCATAGTATGCAGCTATTGCTAATAAAATCCTAATTGATTTAAGCATGGCAACAGGCGAGAAAGTCTCCTCATAGTCGATTCCTTGCCTTTGGCGAAACCCTTTCCCTACTAGACTTGCCTTATAGGTCTCTACCTTTCCATCAGAACCAATTTTCTTCTTGAAAACCCATTTGTTCCCTATAGGTATAATACCTTCAGGTGGGTCAACAAGATCCCAAACTTGATTCTTATACATGGAATCAATCTCGGATTTTATAGCATCAATCCATTTTGAAGAGTCTATATCTGATATAGCTTCTTCATAGGTAAGTGGATCATCTCCATGATCTACTTCTTCATGAGTAGACAACTCTTGTTCTTCTTCATGAAGAAAACCATATCTCACTGGTGGGTGAGATACCACAGTTGTTCTACGAGGAACAGTGTAGATGTTTCATCAACGGGTATAGGTTGACTAGATGGATCTATATCCATCCGATATGTTGGTTGGTCGAATTCTCCAATTCTAACTCTATTTGCCTTCCTTTGCCTCCTTCTTGAACAAACATTTGTTCAAGAAATGTGGCATCTCTACTTATAACAACCTTTTTGAAGTAGGCAAATAAATAATATCCAAAACTATCTTTTGGATATCCAACAAATCGACCTTTTACGATCTGGTCTCCAATTGATCGGTGTTGACTTTTGATATAATTTGGACAACCCCAAATCTTAACATGCTTAAGACTTGGTTTTCTTCCATGCCATATCTCATAAGGTGTGGAAGAAAGCGATTTTGATGGAATCCTATTCAGAATATACAAAGTGATTCTAATGCAAATCCTAAAGAAGATTGGCATATCGGTATAGCTCATCATACTACATACCATATCCAATAGGTACGATTTCTCCTTTCGGATACACCATTCGGTTGTGGTGTTCTGGAGGAGTCGGTGAGAAACAATGCCATGCTCTCTCAAGTATTCATCAAATTCAAGACTCAAATATTCACCTCCACGATCGATCGAAGAGCTTTAATATTCTTTCTGTTTGATTTTCTACTTGATTTAAATTCTTTGAACTTTTCAAAAGATTCATGTTTGTATTTCATCAAATACAAATACCCAAACCTTGATTTATCATCGATGCGTAATAAAATAATGAAAACCCCTCTAGCCATTTCTTTAAATGGACCACATAAATCACTATGTATTAGCTCTAAAATATTTTCAGCTCTTAGCCACTGTCCAACAAAGGGTGATCTAGTAATTTTGCCATGAAGGCAAGATTCACAAGTTGGAGTAGGCTCAGAGCCCAATGAGGATAGAATCCCCATTTTCTCGGTTTGCAATCCTATCTTCTGCAACATGACATAACCTTAAGTGCCAAATATATTTTGAACTTGAGTTGGTTTTCACCATGGCATTGCATTCTTTTAGATTGCTATACTCTAGCCAGTGGAAACACTTTCTTACTGGCAATGGAAACACTTTCCTATTGGCAGTGGAAACACTTTCCTTTGCCTTTGTCAGCTTTGGTCTTCCCTTTCTGTTTAGCTATTTTCTTGGAAGGACCAGGAATCTGAAGTTTCTTTTTCTTATTGCCCTTCTTCTTGTTGGACTTTCCAGCAGAAGAAGATGCAACCAAAGCTACCTCTTTTCCTTTATTGCCTGGCATATTCTTTTGGGCAATAACCAGCATGTTGAGTAAACCAGCTAAGGTGCATTCCTGTTTAGTCAAATGGAAATTTGTCACAAAATTTCCAAAAGACTCAGGAAGGGACTGAAGGATCAAATCCGTCTGTAGTTAGAAATCCATGTTGAAGTCAAGATGTTCCAATTGCTCAATCATCCGAATCATCTTGTGGACATGATCCCCAACATTCTGTCCCTCAGACATCCTCATACGGAATAGCTGTCTAGATATCTCATACCTAGCATTCCGCATGTTCTCATGTTGCTTCTGTAACTCATTACTCATGGAAGCAAGCATGTAACACTTAGCTCTCATATCATGCTCCTTCCACTTGTCCAAAGTTTCATGTTCCTCTTGTGTGGCCTCTGGAGGTAAGGGACCAGGAACATTTGAATCTAGAACATATCCTATATGTTCAAGGTTCAGGACAAGTTTCAAAT
The DNA here is from genome assembly GCF_030052815.1 of Hevea brasiliensis. NCBI lineage: Eukaryota > Viridiplantae > Streptophyta > Magnoliopsida > Malpighiales > Euphorbiaceae > Hevea > Hevea brasiliensis. Next base: position 68,234,697 of record NC_079503.1, on the reverse strand, counting down.
TTCTTAGCTAATAAGACAGATTAGGTCCTGTCAACCTATTGTGATCAAGTATGCTTGCAAGGATATTGGATGGTGGTGGTTGTTTTGTGCTCATTTTTATCAGAAAATTAACTGCAAAAAATAACCAGATTAATTAGTAAATGTATCATGTAATTAACCAAAATGATTATGGTCTTTTAATCAAATTGGTCCTCCCACTAACTTAGCGAATCCTACACTTCCAAAGTAGAAAACGGAAATCCTAGTTGGATGGATTTCTAGTGGGTGATTGAATTCTTATAATTCTATTGATCATCCTCAGGTACATCCATTATTGGAATTACAATAAACTATAAGTGAGCAACTCTTTGCCCATCACATCTCATGTGAGGTTCAATCCTTTACCTAGCCCCTAATGCTCAAAATCTCAGGTACATCCATTATTGACTTATCTTGCATTAGTTAAGTTGATCCCATTGAGCCAGTAATTATGCAAATAATTTTAATGTCCTCAGGTACATCCAATATTGGCCACTAAACCATTTACATATTTACAACATCTTATGCTTAACAATTATTCTTAAGAAAATCTCTTAAATAAATTACATCTTATGCAACTATTTAAAATTTCTTAAAATAATTGCCCCAATGGAGGGCCTATGTTATAATTACTTTAATTATAGCATTTCCAACTTAATCATTTGTTTGGAAGATTTTATAGTCATTCTATTTACTATTAAGGTCTCACTTTGCACATTATCCATTTAGCATGCATATATCATATAATTGCATACATTCCCATACATCTCATGCATTCATGGATAAGCGATAAATATGGTATGATCATGGACTTTCTAAGGGATTCAATTGAGCCACCAAGAATTGAATCGGGGCATTCTAGGTGCATTTCATTCATTCATTTTATAAGAGTTGCTGAAGGAGTACATAATCAACACTTGATCTTGAATTCCTCTCCTTTGGTCCTACCAATGCTCTTGACCTCCTTGAACTTCTTGCAATCCAATATTACATAGTAATCCTTGGCATACCAAGGCGAATTTACAAGAACTTAAATAAATGAAATTACAACCCAAAAATTATTACAAACTTAATAATACATGCCCAAAATAAATTAAAATAAATTAATTAATTTACATTCCCAAAGAAACATAAAAGAAATAAATCCAATCACATTGGTCTTTTATAGTCCATGATCATCCATCATGCATATCACTATTTAACAATTAAATAAAACATACATACTTAAATTAAATTGAATATCTCATATTCAACTTAAAAATCCAGATTTGAATATGATTCAAATAAATTTAAAAATTCAGATTTGAATCTCATTCAAACAAATTTAAAAATTCAGATTTGAATCACATTCAAACAACTTCAAAAATTTAGATTTGAATCACATTCAAACATTTTTTAAAAAATCAGATTTGAATCACATTTAAACATTTTTTAAAAAATCAGATCTGAATTTTATTCAATCAATTTTTAAAAATCAGATTTAAATATGATTCAAACAACTTTAAAAATTCAGATTTGAATCACATTCAAACAACTTTTAAAATTCAGATTTGAATCACATTCAAATAATTTTTTAAAATTCTGATTTGAATCATAATTTAATTATGTGATAAAAACTACTAATTAAACACTTTAATTAGTCAAAGAATAGGCCTTAGATCATACAACAATTGCAGAATTAAAAGCCAAATCTTAAACCACCCATGGAAGCCAAACCATGCGCACCATTGATGGTGTTTTTTCAAGTATGCCGCCAACTTGCTTTGCAACCAGCAATGAACTTTTGATCTCATGATCAAACACACAATTAAATCATATAATCAACAATCTAAATGGCAAATATAGTGGCTCTGATACCAATTGAAGGAACGGAAGCGTGAAAAACACAAGTTTATACCATTGAATTCAAAAATTTTCACCTAGGGTCACATGCATCATGCAAGATTTATTTTTATCTATTTGATTTCAATGATAAACAACATATTAAAACTCTTTTAATATGTTTTTGGATCTGTATTTGCCATTTAAGATTTTAAAATTAATCAAATTAATTTTAGAACCCTAGATTAAATCAAGAACGATTACACTAACCTCTTGATGCCTTCGCAGCGATATGCACCTTTGAGATTCGTCTTGGGGCCGGATGTTGTCCCTCTAGCTTGTCCACACCAAGAACACCTATGGCAGCCCTTGAACAGCTTCTAAAGCCTTTTAAGAGATTAGAGATGTAAACAGGACACTAGAAACAATTTCTAGTGTTCTTAATTCAAGAGATTGATGGCTAATCTCTTTGAATTGATAAGAGATGAAGAAGAAGAGATAAAAACCCTCAAAGTGGCGTGACAAAGGAGTGTGGCTACTGGTTGTGTTTTATTTTCTCATAACAACACTTAAATAGCTAGGTTAACACATTAAACCCTTGCCACATGTCACCCTTTGATTAGCTCTAGGTTTAAGTGACCCAATCACATTGTGCCAAGTGTCAAACCTATATTTAATCTTGATTTTAATCATCTTACATGATTAAAAAACATTTGGCAAGCTTATGTGTTATGCCATGTGTCACCATCTCATGGTGCCACGTGTCACACTGCAAAATGACCGAAATGCCTCTGTGTCTTAATTTTGAGTTCTTAACCCAAAATAATTATTTTCTTCTTCTAATTAATTTATATCAAATATAAATTAATTAATTAATCTCTATTAATTAATTTCTCATTAATTAAATTCATATTTAAACACTTTAAATATAAATTTAACTTATATTATACATCCAATAATCTAGATTTGGTTTCAAGTCATGCTAGGGACTTTGCAATCTAATTGCAAACCAAACCTATTTAATTAATCAATTTAAACTCTTTAATTAATTAATTAAATCATATTTAATTAGGTGATAACTTGTGTATGTGTGTGACTTACTAGGCTCATCACTAATTGGCAATGAGACATGATATCAACTCTTAATATCATCAGAACTCTTTCTTACCATAAATGATTTCTCTAAATCATTTTATGAACCTCATAGACCATGGTTAACACCTAGCATAGCATGCCATGGCCACCCAATTAGTAATAAGGTTTACCTTAAATGAACCTATAATCATATGTTACCATGCACTAGAATCTCTCTGTTACAAAATCCCAACTCAATTTGAGTCATGGTTTAAGTGAAACTCCATTTGCTATGAATATTATGTTCTCATTTAATTCCAGTTCTTGATTAAAATGATTTTCTCATCAGAAAATCTTTTATGAATAAATCTATCTGTCCTGGCCAGGAACTTGAAACATCAAGAACAATTAAATGAACATAGGATTTTATCTCTATTTACTTAGAGGAACAGATTCCATCTTGATCAACACCTACCTCCATATATAACTAGTAGGAGCCAACACATGCCCATATACCCATACACAGTACAAGTATGAAAGCAGTATCAAACTCAAACTACCTATATACAAGATAACTGTGCTATCTCAGGTCTAAAGATTATATGCACTGATATTATTTATGACAAAACATTGACAAGAGTAAACTCCATGTGCTTGTCATAAGTGTCACTGGTTCGGCCTACTTATCATTTATAAGTGCCTATCATGTTTGTTATATGGCATGAGACTCACCATTCCATCTTATTTATATCTCATATAAATAACTTGGGAACAAACATGAATACAATCTTTCTGGATAAGTCATGTCCTTATTATGAAGTATCCTCGATTGTGAACCTATTTATGATACTTTGTGCTAGAAATATTGTCACTCATATTCTTAACAACTTAAGAATAATATTTCTAACAAAATATCGATGGACCTTTTCTATTACACATAAATATATTATGTAAACGGAAAAGTGGAAATGCCTTTTATTAATAAAAATATGTACAAGATACATACTAAATGATATGCTCTAGGGCATACTACTAACAAATCCTGCTAAACCAAGTGAAGATTTACATGAAATTAAAAAGAAAAATTTGGGAAAGAAACCCTTGAATTTGGCAGCCCTAGAGGAACCATGAAAATGATGGATTTTGTTGGTTTTAGTTTAGTTAGGGAAGTTAATTAACAAGGTATGATATGTGGGAATTGATTTCATGGTTATATATGTGAATTTGATGTTTGAAATTAGGGTTGTACACTTGAAAGTGGGGATTTTGTGACATTTTTTAAATTGACCTAATTGTGTTGAGATTGATGATAATAGAAGTGACATGTATGCTTATTTGGAATTTAGAGAAGGAGGAGATTGAATTTTGGGAGTGTTAAATTTTCTGCAGGTTGGGACTCAATGAGTCTAGTGTGTTTGTTGAACCCTCACTAACAATGTGTGACTCCAATTGGTATGAGGCCAATTGGAGGTGTTTGGGACATCCAAACCTTCATTTTTCAAGGAGGAAACCTACCCAAATTCTATCAAAATCATGACCAATTCTCTACCCAAACCCAGATGACTAAAACTGCCAACTCAGAAAATGACCAAATGAACAGTACGTGTTCATTTGGTCATAACTCTCTCTATACTGGTCCAAATGACCTAAAATTTCATCAATGGAAAGTTTAGACATAGGGCTACACTTTTCATGCAGACCACTTAACCCAATTTTGCCTTTAACCAATTCAAATTGTTAGCACAATTTGGGTCACTAAAACTGCCAACCCAAAAAATGACCAAATGAACAGTACGTGTTCATTTGGTCATAACTCTCTCTATACTGGTCCAAATGACTTAAAATTTCATCAATAGAAAGCTTAGACATAGGGTTACACTTTTCATGAAGACCACTTGACCCAGTTTTGCCTTTAACCAAATCAAATTGTTAGCATAATTTGAGTCACTAAAACTGCCAACCCATAAATTGTCCAAACTACTGTTCTTTTGGTATTTTGACCATAACTTGAGTTCTATAACCCCAAATTCAGTGATTCAAAAACTGAAATTCAAGTTTAAACATAGAGGAGCAATTGTTATGAAGGAAGTGTGACTAAATAGGCATCCTAACCTAGTCAAATTCCTAGATAAATATAATACATCAACATGAACCTAAAGAAAGGTTCATGGGAAAAATGCTATATATAAAAATTAAAATACTCATAAGATAATTAAATATTAAAAATGATATGAATATGTAAATTGGAACTAATGTCCTATTAATATGAAATTAATGGTACCAATGAACAGTACTAGAAAATAGTAATAGTGAATAGTGCTAAATTAATTAAAAATGTTTAATTGCCCATAGTATACCTAGACTTATTTATTTAGTTTGGATAAATTGGTATACCAATTAGGGACTATAGATAGCAGTACTGCCTACCGAGAAAATCATGAACTGACAATATATGTCTGGTATGATTGTTCTAAAGGCTATATGCCTACTTACTGGCCATTGTGCCTACTTTATTTCTGGCTTTACAAGCCTGATAGCGGGTCTCATGCCCGACAGCTGGCCTCGTGCCTGACAGGCATATACTGGACAGACATATGGCTGTCTAGCCAGTATATACCTATGCATCCAGCTTTTATAATTTGTTATAGGTTTCTTGGGCATTGAAAATGATTAATTAAGATTGAATATACAATAAGTAAACAGAAAAGATCCTGATAAATTAAATTGTTCCCAAAGTGAAATAAAAATGTAAAAGATACAAAAATTATGAATTTACCATTATTATTTAAATTATTAAATCATTGTTATTATAAATTATGCAACACTAAGCGTTATGATTAGCGCGTTGGTTTTTCATCGCGTAGGTACTGGAGATCAGTCCTAGCAGTCGCAGTAGCAACAGTAGTAGTGCTCACACAGAGACCAATCAGATCTGCCAATGTTTACTAGTCACCTCTACAGTTGTATTTTGATAGGACCCATGTATAGACTAGTATTTTGGTTCATTATGTTTAGTCATGATGTATTTCATTTTGGACTTGTAATTAAACTTTGAGATTGAAATGAAAACTTGTAATTTATTATCTATGAATTTCTATATAAATGCAATAGTTGATACTTCATTTTTAGATCTCATAAATAATTGTAAATGATATGATACAAGAGAATATGATAGGGAAATGTGTGAAATGAATATGGACATGTTAACAGGTGATTAGTGGAACCCGCCAGATGCTAATAAAACAGGGGAGGCTCTGTCCGGGTCTCCACAGAAATAAGATATATAAAAAAAAATTCTACACATAAATTACCTAACTTAAATGACATTAAAATTTACAATAGACATGACAAGACAAGTTAGGGTGCTCCGACATCGAATGTGGCACTCATCTCTTAGCTACACTGTAGACGGGTGAGGGGCGTCACGTTCATGATTTTAAAACGCGTCACTAGGGGTTATGAACTGCCAATTTATAAACCCAGCATCTCTCCTATGTTTTGCCGATGTGGGATTTGCCTAGGGTGTTACAATCCACCCCCCTTATGGGACTCAGCGTCCTCGCTGAGGTTTGCCCCACCATCGCTCAAGGTTGCAAGCGGAGCGGCTCTGATACCACAAATGTAACGGCCCGGCCTACTAGTGATATTGTCCGCTCTGGGCTGAAGCCCTCACGGTTTTAAAACGTGTCACTAGGGGTTACGAACTGCCAACTTATAAACCCAGCATCTCTCCTGTGTTTTGCTGATGTGGGATTTACCTAGGGTGTTACATTTTGTAAATCAATTTTAAAGAATATTGATGTTGTGCACAAACCTTATACGAGTCGTCTCTTGGCCTTGACTCGACACCTCGAGTTCTTTCCCGGTATTTTTTCCATTGAAACACATAGTTTCACAGTGTTTCAATATCATAACTTATCATAAATCAAAAAATAAATTCAAATTTACTTTTATCTAGCTTTAATATGCTAAAATTGACGTTCTTTAAAATTTGTGTTTCAAGGTTACTATTCACTACACTATTTAAGTCAATTTGTTGACTTTCTAATGCTTAATAGGTATGGGAATTCTAATCTCACCCACATACCACATTTTGGTTACTAAATTTGTTGGTTTTGGTTGTTTACTCAAATTTTAAGTCTTTTAGGCAAATTTGTAAATTTTCAGTTTTGGTGTCTTATGTTGCACTGTTCCATTGGTCACATTGCTGTTAGAATTTAGCTAAGTTTCCTTCATAGAAATTGTTCCTTATTGTATAAATTTATTCTCCTTTTTGAATCACTCCATTTGGAGTTTTGTAGCTCAAGTTATAGCCATTTGAACATGGCTGGCCGGATTGGTCTAACCCAGATTTTCTGGGCACATTTTGGGTTCTGGCAGTTTTAGGTCACCAAATTTGGGTGACTAAATGACTTAGTTAAGGGCATAATTTGGGTTTATGTTCTGCATAAAAGTTTTAGGTCTATATCTCAGCTTTCTACTGGGAAAATTTCAGGTCATTTGGACTTGCCTAGCCCAAGTTATGGCAAAATGAACAAACACTGTTCATTTGGTCATTTTTGTACAGATCAGTTTGCCTAATCCGGATTTGGCCAATTTGTTCACTATGCTATGGTCACTTTTTGGGCATGATTCCTAAATGAAAAATGTGCCATTCTGTGTCTAGTTTCATTCCCAATTGGCCTCATACCAATTGGGTTGGTAAAGTTTTAGTTTTGGTCCCTGAAATGGACCTTGGTCATGCTGCTAGAAAACTGACCACATCCAATCTGAATTTCCATTCAATTCCAACACTTCCAACATACCACAATTGTTCACAAATGACCATTTTTTAGCTCAAACTAGGTCAAACACACCATTTTGACCAATTTTCCAATTTTTGTCTTCCAAAACCCTAGGTCCAAACCCTAACTCACTACTTTGTTACATTTAAGTAATTCCAAACATACAAACACCATTTCTCAACTCATTCAAGCTTCCTAACACATTTAATTCAATCAAACTCATACATTCTCATCTCAAACCCTAGTTGGCCGAAATTCCATATAGTCCCCAAAAGATGTTTTCATTTCATTTTAAGCATATTTTTAGGTTTATTCAACTATAAACACAATTAATTCAACTAGAAAATAAAGTTTAGTTTACTAACCGTAGTGCAGAATTTCAATCTTCCTTCCTTCAATTTTTCCTTCTTTCTTTCTCCTTGAATCCTCTTTTCTAGTTGCCCAAACAAAGTTTAATCATGGTACGTAAATTTTCTATGGTGGGATTTGGTGTTCTTCAAGCTCAAAAATGAGCTTCAATGGAGGTTTTTGGTGAGGGAGGGATGAGAGAGATGGGGCGGCAAGTTTGGGACGAAGAAGACTTTTTTTTATTTTTTTTTCTTTCTTTTCTGTTATTTTTTTAATCCTTTAGGAAGGCCACAATTATTCAAAAATAATTTTTTAATTATAATATTTATTGCATCATGCATTATGTCATCACTTTTTCACTTTTTCTTTTTCCTCTTTTTTTTTTAATTTTTTTTTATTTTTTCATTAGTTTTTTAATTTAATTTATGACTCTGAAATTTTCTTTTCTCTGATTTTATTTGACAGTTAGGTCAGAAGTCAGCTCTAGGGGTCAATTGACCAAATTGCCCCTCGCCAGTTCGACCCGGTTTGCAAATAATTCAATATTTCTTCAGGATCCCTGACCTAATTATTTGGCTCGCTTAACAATTATTATTCGTGATTTTCTCTTTTCCACTGTGTTCGCAATAGTCCTAAGGACCGCGGCGTCACATTTTACGATTCAAAATTTGAGTTTAAATCGACCTCGCAGTCCTTCCCGAGAAGGTCACCCATCGCTGTGACTCTCGGCTCATTTAACTTCTTGTGTTCTGTTTTTCTTATTTATACTTAGCTAATTGACAATTACTAATCATTTGTGTTTAGGGCTTATCTAGTTGTCTTAAGTGTAGTTCTAATCCCCTAAATTATCCGGACAGACACTGGTCATCGGAATAGTGAAATACACCAGGCTATACAATTAGGGGTGTTACATAATGAGTGCCTGCTTAAGGTATGGGTCAACAGAGCATCAGTTAAGGAACTATCCACGCAGAACTACTATAGCTACTCTAACACAAGCAGATAGACCTGCTCCTGCACCTCATAGGGGTAGGAAGTCAGGTAAATCTGAGGTAGTGGGACCATCACAGAGACCTGTATATGAGCCAGCCAAGAGGCCAGAGGTCAGAGCACCTGCCAGAGCCTATACCATAAGAGCTTAGGAGGAGCAAGATGCCCCGGACGTCATCAGGGGTACATTCTCCCTCTACAATACATCTGTTCATGCATTGGTGGATCCAGGATCCACTCATTCATACATCTGCATCAACCTACCCATAGAAAAAGGGATATTAGTAGGGGAGAGTAACCAAGACATTCTGGTCACTAATCCATTGGGCCACAGTGTAGTGGTGAACAAAATATACAAGGGTTGCCCGTTAAGGATTTAGGGGTATGAATTCTTGGCAGACCTGATTGAGTTGCCTTTCCATGAGTTTGGCGTGATTTTGGGAATGGACTGGTTGTCACGTCATCAGGCAATGGTTGATTGTAAATTGAAGAGAATTTCCTTGAAGACTTCTGAGGGTAATGAGATTATAGTTGTGGGGGAAAGGACAGATTTCTTATCCAATGTCATCTCAACCACAGTGGCAAGAAAACTGATGAGAAAAGGCTGTGAAGCCTACCTAGCGCATGTGGTGGACACTAGGCAGGCTAAGCTAGATCTATGGGACATACCCACAGTAAGAGACTTCCCAGATATGTTCCCTGAAGAATTGCCTGGTTTGCCACTAAAAAGGGAAGTTGAATTTGCTATTGAGATACTGCTGGGTACAGCACCAATCTCTATTGCTCTTTATAGGATGGCACCCACAGAATTGAAGGAACTGAAAATCCAGTTACAGGAGTTACTGGATAAGGGGTTCATACACCCCAATGTGTCACCATGGGGAGCTCCAGTGCTGTTTGTAAAAAAGAAGGATGGGACTTTGAGGTTATGCATTGATTACCAGCAGTTGAATAAAGTGACTGTGAAGAAAAAATATCCATTGCCTAGAATTGATGATCTATTTGATCAGTTGAAGGGAGCAGGAGTATTTTCTAAAATCGATCTCAGATCAGGGTATCATCAATTGAGGGTGAAGGATGCAGATGTACCAAAGACTGCATTCAGGACTCGGTATGGGCATTATGAGTTTCTAGTGATGCCCTTTGGCCTAACAAATGCACCAGTAACATTCATGGACCTTATGAACCGTATCTTTCATCCATACCTAGACCGGTTTGTAGTGGTCTTTATTGATGATATTTTGGTGTATTCCAAGACCAGGGAAGAACATGATGAGCATTTGAGGATTGTTCTGCAAACCCTGAGAGAAAAGAAGCTGTATACTAAGTTATCCAAGTGTGACTTCTGGTTGAATGAGATTGCATTCCTTGGACACATAGTGTCAGTTGATGGGATTAGGGTGGATCCCAAGAAAATAGAAGTTGTGATGGAATGGAAGCCTCCCAGAAATAGTACTGAGGTCAGAAGTTTCTTGGGACTAGCTGGGTATTACAGAAGATTTGTGAAGGAATTTTCTTTAATAGCTGCTCCAATGACCAAGTTGTTACACAAGAATGTCAGATTTGACAGGAATGATAAGTGTCGAACCAGTTTTGAGAAGTTGAAGGCTATGTTGACTGAGGCACCAGTGTTAACAGAGCCAGTGTCGGGAAAGAACTTTGTGTTCTACAGTGATGGCTCTGATAATGGGTTTGGGTGTGTATTGATGCAAGAGGGGAAGGTGGTCGCCTATGCTTCCAGACAGCTATGGCCACATAAATAGAACTACCCTACCCATAATTTAGAACTTGTAGCAATTATCTTCGCACTGAAGAAATGGAGGCACTACTTGTATGATGAAAAGTGCTACATTTATACAGACCACAAAAGCCTGAAATACTTGCCAACCCAGAAGGAGCTCAACCTTAGACAAAGGCGATGGATTGAGTTCCTGAAGGACTATGATTGTGTGATTGACTACCATCCTGGGAAGGCAAACGTAGTTGCTGATACTTTGAGCAGAAAATCCATCACAGCTTTGAGATCATTGAATGCCCATCTATCCTTGGCTCGAGATGGAGCTATTTTGGCTGAGTTGTAAGTGAGGCCAAACCTGCTACAGCAGATTTTAGATGGGCAAAAGGTAAATGAGAAATTAATGACTACTGTGAGTAAAATCTCAGAAGGGAAAGTAACTGACTATGAGATGAAAGCAGATAGGTGTCTGTACTACAAAGGAGAGTATGTGTACCAGATGATGGGGAATTGAAAGCCAGTATTCTGAAAGAGGCACATACCAGTGTTTATAAAATGCACCCAAGAAGTATAAAAATGTATCATAACTTGAAGCTTCATTATTGGTGGCTTAGTATGAAGAAGGACATAACTGACTATGTGACTAAATGTTTGACATGTCAGCAAGTCAAGGCAGAACATCAAGTTCCATTGGGTTTGCTACAGCCTATATGCATACCTGAATGGAAATGGGATCCAGTCACCATGGATTTTGTAAGTGGTCTACCTCTCACCCAGAAGAAGCATTACGCAGTATGGGTGATAGTAGATAGATTGACAAAGTCAGCACACTTTCTGCCAGTTAGGACTGACTACTCACTGGAGAAGTTAGCAGAATTGTATATCAGTGAGATCGTTAGACTGCATGGAATTTCACTTTCCATCATATCTGATCGAAACCCAAGGTTTACATTGAGATTTTGGAAGAAGTTGCATGAATCCTTGGGTACATAACTCCACTTCAACACAGCTTTCCATCCTCAGACGGATGGGCAATCAGAAAGAATAATCCAGGTAAACAATTGAAACCAATTGAACTAATACAAATATTGAACTGAAATGATAATAATAACATGAAATATATGTCAGGTCCTTGAGGATATGTTGAGGAGTTGTGCCATTGAGTTTGAGGGAAGTTGGGATAGATACCTCCCACTGGCAGAATTTACATACAACAATAGCTACCAAGCTAGCATCCAAATGGCCTCGTATAAAGCACTGTATGGGAGGAAATGTAGAACTCTAGTGTGCTGGACTAAATTAGGCGAAGATAAACTGGTAAGGCCAGACCTGGCAAAAAAGACTGAGGATAAAGTAAAACTAATCAAAGCTAATCTGAAGGTTGCCTCAAACAGACAAAAATCTTATGCCGACCTAAAGAAAAAAGAAATAGAATACGCGGTTAGCGACAAAGTGTTCCTTAAGGTGTCACTGTGGAAGAAGGTACTAAGGTTTGGAAGAAAAGATAAGTTAAACCCTAGGATCATTGGACCATATGAAGTCATTGAACGTGTGGGTCCAGTGGCCTACAGGCTAGCTTTACCACCAGAGCTGGACAAGATCCACAATGTATTCCACGTATCTATGCTAAGAAGATACCGCTTAGATCCTTCACATGTCATCTCCATGGAAGAAATTGAAGTACAACTGGATTTGACATACGAAGAAGAACCGATACGGATCCTGGCTTGGGAAGTGAAAGAGTTGAGGAATAAGCAGATTCTAGTGGTAAAAGTGCTTTGGAGGCACCACAACACCGAGGAGGCAACTTGGGAAAGTGAAGAGATGATGAGGCAACTGTTCCCTCAACTGTTTGCATCAGGTAAATTTCGAGGAAGAAATTTAAATTAGAGGGGAAGAGTTGTAACACCCTCACTGTAGCAATTTCGAACAATCTACTGTTCTGGTAATTGGTGTCTATCCGGACAGGTAGAACCTCAGGAAAAATATTTAAACTAAAGTGAGGAACCATAATTAACTCAAATACTAATAAGAAAAATTTAGAAAAAATTTTAGAAATAAAATACAACCAAGTTAAATGAGCCGGTGCCCTAGCGATGGGTAACCTAGTGGGAAGTTGCAGTCCTCGCAACTATGAGCCCTAGACCCAAGAGAAAATTCATAAAATAATTTTTGGGACTCCAGAAAAGAGTCATTGAGGTTTTTATGGCATTAGAATGCCAAGAAAATGCTTAGAAAAAATTTTCAATCAGTACAGACAATTTTAGTCTGTTAAGCCAAACGGAGGGCATTTTGATTATTTCGTCTTCAGAGATGATTTTTGGCCGACTTGTCCAGTTAAGTAAATAATTATTATGACACAAAATATGAAAAAACATTAATAAAAATTAAATTAAAAAGGGGTAGAAAAGAAAAGAAATGGAAATAAAATAAAACTCACATTTATGACATAATCATGATGTCATAAATGAATAAATTTAAAACCCTAACTAGTGGGAATTTGCCAAGTCACTTAAAAGGGATATTTATCACTAATTGAGACTAGAAAAATGAAAGAAATTTATGTTCTTCTTGTTCATTTTTTTGGCAGCCCTCTCCCACACCTTTAAACCACCATTAAAGTCTTCTCTACTCTCTCTCTTTCATAACCCTAGTTCCATACCATAAAACCTCATTCTCCCTTCATGAAAAATTGTCCCTACCACTAGAGCAAGCCTTGGACAGCAATTTGAAGAAGGAAAAAAGAAGTTTTAGAGACTTAGAAAAGTTAGCAAAAGAGGTTAGTGTCCAATCTCTTAGCACTTTTACTTGATTCATGCTTAATGCCATGAGATAAGTAGAAAATGTAAGAACACAAAATAAAAATGATGTGTATCCAGCCCTATAAATTTCAGCAGCCTAGGGGTGGTTAGGGTTTGATGAATTTACTTGAAGTAAAGTGTTTATGAGCTACCCATAGCATGAGATGAGTGCTTGAATATGATTGTGTAAGTGAAATGCAAGTATAGTGCATGAATGAACTTGAGAACTTGGACATTTGAATAACAATAGGGTTTGATCATGTAATGATATGTTAACCTTGTAATGGTCAATTAGTGACCATTTGAATGTGTGTGAGGAGGAATTGAAGTGAGTAATGATGTTGGAGTGGAACTTAGGCATACTACCCTTGGTGACCTGCAGGACTGGGTGTGAGTCTAGTAAGTTTGGGCAGCTATAAATGGAGTTGTAGAGGTTTAATTAGTGCAAGGCAATTAGACATGAAACTAGACACATAATGGCACCACTTTTGTGAAGAAACCCTGCCCAGAAAACTAAACCAAGTTGACTTAAAAATTGCCCTAATCCGGGTGACTTGCATTCTGCCTGGGCAAAATAACCAAATGAATAGTGTTTATTCATTTGGTCATAACTCAATGTAGAAAGGTCCAATTGACCAGAAATTTTACCAGCAGAAAGACATAGACCTACAACTTTCATGAAGAACACAAATCCAAATTCTGACCATAACCTAGTCAAATTGCCAATCAAACCTATGTTACCAAATCTGGCAGAACCAGTTTTGCCCAGAATATTGGATTCTGTCCAATCCAGCTAGTTATGGTGGTTATGGCATAAATTGAGATTAAAAACTCCAAATGGAGTGATTCAAAAAAGGAAATGTAACTAGACACAATAAGAAACAACTTTCATGAAGACAATTTTGCCAAATTCCTACTGTACAAATGACTAATGGAATAGTAAACTTAGTTTTTAAAATCTGAAAATTGTGAATAACCAACACCAAGCTTAGAAATGGTATTGGCAACCAATACCAACAATTTTAGAATACAAAATATGGTATGTTGGGAATATTAGAACCAATGTACCTATTGTCTATGCAAAATTCAACATTTTAGTTGATTAATGAAATGAATAGTAACACTTAAACTTCAATTTCAAGAATTGTAAAATTTAAAAGTGTAATATGCCCTAATACACCTAGCAAGATTGGTTTGGATAGGTTGTCATGCCAATAGGGTTTAGTTAGCAGTACTGCACATGGCATTATGCCATTCTGTGATTTTATGGCTTTTAGCCATTCTGATATTGTGATGATACTTGGCCTTGTGCCTAATATTTGTTACAACTCATTAGCTGTTCTATTGCACACCAGGAGATACATATGTGACCGATGGTGCGACGGCCCGAGGTACTTGATACGCAGTGCCAGTTTACCCGTTTATCCAGTCCAGTCATCCAGCATAAGTTACTTGGGCAATCAAAAAGAAAAGTGGATAAATTTAATGAAATAATGAAAATAACAAGTATAAAATAGATAAGACTACAAATAATTATCGAAAATATGTCTGCAATGAGAC
The DNA here is from genome assembly GCF_030052815.1 of Hevea brasiliensis. Classification (NCBI taxonomy): domain Eukaryota; kingdom Viridiplantae; phylum Streptophyta; class Magnoliopsida; order Malpighiales; family Euphorbiaceae; genus Hevea; species Hevea brasiliensis. Next base: position 68,219,566 of record NC_079503.1, on the reverse strand, counting down.
ATCAATACATTCACTGCATATTTATTTCCTATTATTTCTTTTTATTCTATTATTAGCACCACTAAGCATTATTGCTTAGCGCGTTGCTTTTTGCCATGCGTAGGTTCTGGAGAGACCGACAGAGAACCGAGTAGACCACAGACTGGGTGAGACCATCTACAGCTCTGCATAGTGTCCGTGTCACCTCACCGTCTTCAGTGCATTGGTAGGACACTAGGTTTCATTTTAGTATTATGTAATCAAACTTTTATTTTATCATGTATAATTAAGACTTATGTAATGTATTTTGATATTAATATAAATAGTGGAAATTGTGTTTATTCATGACTTAACCTTAAGTGCCAAATATATTTTGAACTTGAGTTGATTTTCACCATGGCATTGCATTCATTTAGATCACTTGCATTCATTTAGATCACTTGCATTCATTTTGTGTTTGTCATTATTATCCAAATAATAAAAACCATCATTCATATAACCCGAACCAACATATTTATTTCCAAAATAAATATTATAAACATCATCTGTGAACTGAAATTTATAGCCATTTCTAGTCAAACTAGATATAGAAATGATGTTCTTAAAAGCATCAGGTACATATAAAATATTATCCAAACACAAAACATGTCCAGACAAGTAAAAAGATTTAGATCCTATGGCTAAAGCTTCAACTGTTGAGCCATCGCCAATCCGGAGTCTAACATCTTGAGAACGAAAGCTGCTACTATTTGCTAGTTCTTGCATATCATAAGAAATGTGAGAACTGGCAGCAGTATCTAAAACCCAAGCTGTAGATGAACTATGAGTATCATCAAAATCTAAATAACAAGATATAGACATACCTTCCGAAGGTGTATCCTTCTTATCCTTTAGAGAAGCAAGATACCCTAGGCAGTTCCTTTTCCAGTGCCCATCCTGCTGGCAGTGGAAACACTTTCCTTTACCTCCATCAGCTTTAGTCTTCCCTTTCTGTGTAGCTATTCTCTTGGAAAGACCAGGAATCTAAGGTTTCTTTTTCTTATTTCCCTTCTTCTTATTGGACTTTCCAGCAGAAGAAGATGCAATCAAGGCTACCTCTTTCCTTTAGTGCCTGGCATATTCTTTTGTGCAATAACCAGCATGTTGAGTAAACCAGCCAAGGTGCATTTCTGTTTAATCATATGAAAATTTGTTACAAAATTCCCAAATGACTCAGGAAGGGACTGAAGGATCAAATCCGTCTGTAGTTGGAAATCCATGTTAAAGTCAAGATGTTCTAGCTGCTCAATCAGCCAAATCATCTTGTGGACATGATCCCCAACATTCTATCCCTCAGATATCCTCATGCGGAATAGCTGCCTAGATATCTCATACCTAGCGTTCCTGCTGTGCTCACCATATAACTCTTGTAGGTGAAGGAGGATCTCACTTACACTCTGCATGTTCTCATGCTGCTTTTGTAACTCATTACTCATAAAAGCAAGCATGTAACACTTGGCTCTCATATCATGCTCCTTTCACTTGTCCAAAGTTTCATGTTCCTCTTGAGTGGCCTCTAGAGGTAAGGGACCAGGAACATTTGAGTCTAGAACATATCTTATATGTTCAAGGTTCAGGACAAGTTTCAAATTTTTTAGCCAATCAGATAGATTAGGTCTTAGCAACCTATTGCGATCAAGTATGCTTGTAAGAATATTGGATGGTGGTGGTTGTTCTGTACTCAATATTATCAGAAAATTAACTGCAGAAAATAACCAGATTAATTAGTAAATGTATCATGTAATTAACTAAAATGATTATGGTCTTTTAATCAAATTAGTCCTCCCACTAACTTAGCGAATCCTACACTTCTAAAGTAGAAAACAAAAATCCTAGTTGGATGGATTTCTAGTGGGTGATTGAATTCTTATAATCCTATTGATCATCCTCAGGCACATCCATTATTGGAATTACAATAAATTATAAGTGAGCAACTCCTTGCCCATCACATCTCATGTGAGGTTCAATCCTTTACCTAGCCCCTAATGTTCAAAATCTCAGGCACATCCATTATTGACTTATCTTCCATTAGTTAAGTTGATCCCATTGAGCCAGTAAACATGCAAATAATTTTAATGTCCTCAGGCACATCCATTATTGGCCACCAAACCATTTACATATTTATAACATCTCATGCTTAACAATTATTCTTAAGAAAATCTCTTAAATTAATTGCATTATATGCAACTATTTAAAATTTCTTAAAATAATTGCCCCAATGGAGGGCCCATGTTATAATTACTTTAATTATACCATTTCCAACTTAATCATTTGTTTGGAAGATTTTGTGGTCGTTATAATTACTATTAAGGTCTCACTTTGCACATTATCCAATTAGCATGCATATATCATATACTTGCATACATTCTCATACATCTCATGCATTCATGGATAATAATAAATATGTTATGATCATGGACTTTCTAAGGGATTCAATTCTGAGCCATCAAGAATTGAATAAGGGCATTCCTAGGTGCATTTCATTCATTCATATTACAAGAATTGCTGAAGGAGTACATAATTAACACTTGATCTTGAATTCCTCCCACTGGTCCCACCAATGCTCTTAACCTCCTTGATCTACTTGCAATCCAATTACATAGTAATCCTTGGCATACCAAGGCGAATTTACAAGAACTAAATAAATGAAATTACAACCCAAAAATTATTACAACCTTTATAATACATGCCCAAAATAAATTAAAATAAATAAATTAATTTACAATCCAAAGAAACATAAAAGAAATAAATCCAATCACATTGGTCTTTTATAGTCTATGATCATCCATCATGCATATCACTATTTAATAATTAAATAAAACATGCATACTTAAATTAAATTGAATATCTCATATTCAACTTAAAAATCCAGATTTGAATATGATTCAAACAAATTTAAAAATTCATATTTGAATCACATTCAAACAAATTTAAAAATTCAGATTTGAATTACATTTAAATAAATTTAAAAACTCATATTTGAATCAAAATTTAATTGTATGATTAAAACTCCTAATTAAACACTTTAATTAGTCATGAGCCTCATTATTGGCCTTGGAACCAAGCCCACAAACAAACCCAAACAGCCATGCGCAAGGTTGAAAGGATCAAACCATGCGCACCATGGTGTTCTTCCTCAAGCCACCACTTTTATTGGTCCAACCAGCAATGAAACAATCATCTCATGATCAAATCACACAATTAAATCATATAATCAACAATCTAAATGCAAAATATAGTGGCTCTGATACCAATTGAAGGAGCAGAAGCATGAAAAAATACAAGTTTAGATCATTGAATTCAAAATTTTTTCATCTACGGTCACGTGCATCATGCAAGATTCATTTCTATCTATTTGATTTCAATGATAAACAACATATTAAAAATCTTTTAATATATTTTTGGATCGACATTAACCATTTAAGATTTTAGAATTAACAGATTAATTCATTAGAACCCTAGATTAGATCAAGAACAAGTGCACTAACCTTTTTAATGCACTGTAGTGTGTTTGGTACCTTTGGGATGCGCCTAGGACACCAGATGTTGTCCCTCTAGCTTGTCCACACCAAGATCACCAATGGCAGCCCCTTGAACAGCTTCTAAAGCTTTTTCAATCAATTAGAAAATCAGGTTTTGCCTTTTGACACTAAAAATGATTTCTAGTATTTTTAATTCAAGAGATTATTGGCTATTCTATTTGAATTAATGAGAGATGAAGAAGATGAGAGGGAGAGCAAGGCAAGGATGGTATTTTGTTATTTTATCCTTTCTTTTATATAGCTAAGTCACCACTTAAAACCCTTGCCATATGTCACCTTTTTATTGGCTCTAGGTTTAATTAACCCAATCACATTGTACCAAGTGTCAAAACCTATATTTAATCTTGACTTTGATCATCTTACATGATTAAAAGACATGTGGCAAGCTTATGTGTAGTGCCATGTGTCACCATCTCATGGTGCCACTTGTCACAGTGTGAAATGACCAAAATACTCTTGTGTCTTAATTTTGAGTTCTCAACCCAAAATAATTATTTCTCTTCTTCTAATCAATTTATCTCAAATATTAATTAATTAATTAATCTCTATTAATTAATTTCTCTTAATTAAATTCATATTTAAACACTTTAAATATAAATTTAACTTATATTATACATTCATTAACCTAGATTTGGTTTCAAGCCATGCTAGGGACTTTGCAATCTAATTGCAGGCCAAACCTATTTAATTAATCAATTAAACTCTTTAATTAATTAATTAAATCATATTTAATTTGATGATTACTTGTGTATGTATGTGACTTACTAGGCTCATCATTAATTGGCAATGAGACATGATATCAACTCTTAATATCATCAGAACTCTTTCTTACCATAAATGATTTCTCTAAATCATTTTATGCACCTCATAGACCATGGTTAACACCTAACATAGCATGCCATGGCCCAATTAATAATAAGGTTTATGTTAAATGAACCTATAATCATATGTTACTATGCAGTAGAATTTCTCTGTTACAAAATCCCAATTCAAGCTGGAGTCATGGTTTATGTCAAACCTTATTTGCTATGAATATTATGTTCTCTTTTAATTTCAGTTCTTGATTAAAAACATTTTCTCATCAGAAACTCTTTTCTGATTAAATCTATCTGTCCTGGCCAGGAACTTGAAACATCAAGAACAATTAAATGAACATAGGATTTTATCCCTATTTACTTAGGGTAACAGATTTCATCTTGATCAACACCTACCTCCATATATAACTAGTAGGAGCCAACACATGCCCATATACCCATACACAGTACAAGTATGAAAGCAGTATCAAACTCAAACCACCTATATACAAAATAACTGTGCTATCTCAGGTCTAAAGATTATATGCACTATATGATTTATGACAATACATTGACAAGAGTAAACTCAATGTGCTTGTCATAAATTTTACTGGTTCGACCTATTTATCATGTATAAGTGCCTATCATGTTTGTTATATAGCATGAGACTCGCCATTCCATCTTATTTGCATCTCATATAACTAACTTAGGAACAAATATGATTACAATCTTTCTGGATAAGTTATGTCCTTATTGTGAAGTATCCTCGATTGTGAACCTATTTATGATACTTTGTGCTAGAAATACTGTCCCTCATATTCTTAATAACTTAAGAATAGAATTTCTAACAAAATATCAATGGACCTTTTCTATTACACATAAATATATTATGTAAACGGAAAAGTGAAAATGATTTTTATTAATAAAGTATGTACAAGGTACATACTAAATGATATGCTCTAAGGCATACTACTAACACTACATTCGGTTCCGGAGCACCTTATCTTATCTTACTTTATTCCTTTAATCATTTTCAAGTTATTATCTTTCAATATCAGTTAATTTTCGATAGAGAAACTAACAAAGTTTTCCCTATTTTACTAACGTTTGACGTGTTTTACTATTTACCTATTTGAAAATTTTCAATAATATTTTGAAATAAAAATCTCATCATTTCATGCATCATCTATATATTTCAATTTCGTATTCAAATCCATACAATTTCATTCATATCCATTTCCATACATTCCCATTCATGCTCAACTCATTTGTGAAAATTTTCTATCTCCATTAATTTACAACACATAAATATTAATTACAATTTTCTAGTTTACATTTCAATATAAGAAATATTTTTATTATACAAAATACATAAAATGACTAATGTGAGCCCTATCTACATGCATTGCTGATGAGGTGACAACCTTGAACCCTTCTAACACTTCTGCAAATTTGGACTTCAAAATCTCAATCTAATATCCACTGGGTTTTGCCTTCAGTACCTGCGCGAAGGAAACAAATCCATCGCGCTAAGCATTTCTACTTAGTGGTGCAATAATATAACAAAGAAAATAATATACAAATAAAGAAAGAAATGGATTATACTTTGGATACTCTGGAATTTAATCTAATTTAATATAATACCTCTAGTATCAATTATTTTTCTTTCTAATTTATTCCTCTTAAGAAGCAATTTACTCCTCTTCAAAAGCACTCAATTCTTTCACAATAATTAAATATTCTTACTCATTTATTTAATTGCTAATATTTTCAGCTGCTAATATTCTTGACTTATTTCAATAAATTTCACTGCCCAAGTAACCTATGACAGGCTGACTAAACTGGATAATGGGTCGCTGGCACTGGACACCATGGTGCCTCGAGCCGTGCAGTAAGAATGGCTAAAAAGCCATGATAACACATAATCGGACATAAAAGCCATGAGTACGGGCGTAAAGCCATAAGTGCGGGTGTAAAGCTATGAGTGTGGGCATAAAGCCTTTCGCAGTACTGCTAAAACAATACCCTATTGGCATGCCAATCTATCCAATCTGACACAGGTATCTAGGCAATACATGGGCACATAGTACCATTAAGTGTTCGTAAGTTTCATTATTTTATTATAGGTTCTAATTATAATTTCTAGCATTTTAATCATTTTCATAATAGAAATATAAATCTCCAAGTCTAATATTTACATAATTTACATATTCATCATAATTTATATAGTCATTATATTATCCATATTGATCACAATTCAAAACAATGGTTCACATGTACCATTGTATTCAAAATATTTTTTTTTTGTCCTTTCTCCCATAATGGGAACTAAAGTCTTATTTATACATTCATTTATTCATTGCCCTATTTATATAAATTATTATTCATATTTCAAGTAGTCCATGAATATTACATGGATTTCAAATTTAACTAAATTTTCCTTAAATCCTAGTGTCACTCAAATTCAAAAATTTAAATCAACTATTTATATTATCTATATCTTAACCATTACAATAGCTTTCTAATTTATTATACCCTTTCCTATTTATATAGTCATTATATTATCCATATTGATCATAATTCAAAACAATGGTTCACATGTACCATTGTATTCAAAATACTTTTTCTTGTCCTTTCTCCCATAATGGGAACTAAAGTCTTATTTATACATTCATTTATTCGTTGCCCTATTTATATAAATTATTATTCATATTTCAAGTAGTCCATGAATATTACATGGATTTCAAATTTAACTAAATTTTTCTTAAATCCTAGTGTCACTCAAATTCAAAAATTTAAATCAACTATTTATATTATCTATATCTTAACCATTACAATAGCTTTCTAATTTATTATACCCTTTCCTATATCATTGGGGTCACTCAACTTCACCATTCACCATTTTACCTACCACACCTATATTAACAACTACAATGGTTCTTATAGTTTATTTTTCTACTTCACATAATATAGTGGTTACTATTGATTTGACCATTTCCATTCAAAGGTTGACTTTTTGATTCATAATAGATTTGTTAAGCCTAAGTTCACCAATATACCACATTTTACATTTTATTTTTGTTGGCATTGATTTCTAATACCATTTCAAAGCTTATTTTATGTTATTCAAAATTTTCAAATTTCATACCTTAAGTTTACTGTTCCATTGGTTTATGCTATCGTGAGAATTTGGCTAATGTTTCTTCATCAAAGTTGTTCCTTTATGTGTTTTCTTTAATTTACTTTTTGAATCACTCCATTTGGAGTTTTCTAGCTCAAGTTATGGTCATTTTACTATAACTGGCCGGATTGACCTGTACCTAGAATTTCTGGGCAATCCTAGTTCTGCCAGATTTGGTATCTTGACTTTGGTGGACAATTCTATTAAGTTTTGGTCAAAATTTGAAATTATGTTCTTCATGAAAGTTGTTCTAAATTATCTAATCTTTCCATTGATATAAAATTTATGTCATTTGGACATTTCTACGCTGAGTTATGGCTTGGTCACTTTTACCAGGTCTAAAATTGGTTACTCAGATTTGGCCAATTTTTAGGACATCCTAAGTTTGTTTTCTGGGCAAGGTTTCTTCATCAAAGTTGTGCCATTATGTGTTTAGTTTCATGTCCAATTGGCTTTGCACCAATTGAACCTACACAACTGAAGTTAAAGCTACCTAACCTTACTGGACTCATATCTAGCCCTGCAGGTCACTCAAGGTTGCACCTCTAATCTCAATTCCCATGGCACAATTCACTTTATTTCCTACTCAAACACAACCAAATGGTCACTAATTGACCATTAGAACTTCCTTTCACCGCTACATGAGCAAAATAATAAATTGTTGCCCAAACGCTAACCCTAAATTTTCAATTTTCCTACTCATGCATAACACTTGGACTTCAACCTCTAATCCATACACACTCCTCAAACACCATCATTAAACCAATTTAATTCAGTTTAAATCATCAAAATCATCACTCACTTAAAGCTGCCAAAATTCATGGTTGGTTATACATACATATTTTCTTTTATTCTTCAACAAATTGAACTCAATTTAGCTTTCTAAACAAAAGATAGGAAGGAAGGAAATAAGTATATGCACTAACCTTGTTTGATGGAATTTCTAAGCTTCTAAAACTCTTTCTTTTCTCTTCCTTTTTGCTACCTCAAGCTTGCTCTAGTTGCAAGGATAAATTTTAGTGAAGCAAGCTAGTGGTTTTATGGTGAAATGGAGAGGGAAATGGAGCTTTGGTTGAATTGACAATGTTGAAGGGTGTAAAAGAGAGAGATACGGCTGGGTTGAAGAAGATAGCAGATTGTTTCCTTCAATTTTTCTGCCCATTTTATGCTTTTAATTAAGTTTATAGATAGGTGTCACAATATGATTGGGTGGGGGCATTTTAGTGACATCATGTGATGTCATAATTCCAAATTTCCTTCATTTTCTTTCCTTTTCTTTTCTACTCATTTTCAATTTAATTTTTAGCAATATTTATTCATATTTTATGTCATAATAATTATTTACTTAACTGGACAAGTCGGCCAAAAATCATCTCTGAAGACGAAATGACCAAAATGCCCTCCATTTGGCTTATTGACCCAAAATCATCTGTATCGATCAAAAAATTTTTCTAAGCCTTTTCTTGGTATTCTAATGCCATAGAAACCTCAATGACTCTTCTCTGGAGTCCCAAAAATTATTTTATGAATTTTCTCCTGAGTTTAGAGCTCCTAGCTATGAAGACCATAACATCTCACTAGGTTACCCATTGCTAGGGCACCGGCTCATTTAACTTGGTTGTATTTTATTTCTAAAATTTTTCTTAAATTTTTCTTATTATTATTTAAGTTATTTATGACTCCTCACTCTAGTCTAAATATTTTTCCAGACATTCTAGTGATACACTTGAATTGTATAGATGTTTTTAAGCACATTTACATTCTATTTCATAGCATTTAGGCAAGTATTTTCAAGCATAATAGTTTATTTTATTAGTTTTCTTAATTTTTACTGTAAAGCCCTTAATTCCATGTTTTCTGCATCATTTTAGATGTTTAGGTGAAGCTACAGAAGTATAGGAGTGCAAGAAAATCTTGGAGGAGTCAAGAGATAGAGAATTGTTGCTGATACAAAGTACACAGGTCGTGTAAACCAAGCCCTAGACCTGTGTAAATCTCTGCCAGAAGAAGGCCAAGAGAATCGATGAGAAACACAAGTGCACTGTCACACCCTACTCCTCGTAAGATGTAACATGCTCTCGTAGTACACCTAATGAATTACTATACTTCGCCTACCGATAACCCATTAAATATACTACAAGGGATTTTAAAATAATTTTTGTTCATTTTTAAATTGGTGGGTAAAATTTTTTTCAGATATTAAAAACCTTTATTTAAAGTCCAAACATAAATCAAATTTTTAAATATTTAAAATCTCTACAATTTTTACAAAAATTTCGACAGAGTGCCATCTGTATTTTGAGAAAATAGTTCTTCAAAACCTGAAAATAAAGACACTCTCAATATATTTCTCAATCACAACTACATTAATCAATTTCATTTCACAAATCAGCACAAGTAACTCAATACACCGTTTAAATTAAATCAAACATTGAAACGTCTCATTAAGGTAACAAAATTAATATTTACATTCCTTGGAGCATTAAAAATTTAATAGTACAAAACTTTATAAGTACATAAAATCTCAAGATAATATTACAAAAATTTAAGGTCACCCATCGCTGCGACTCTCGACTTATTTAACCTTTATGTTCTGTTTTTCTTAATTTTACTTTTTTATCTGGTAATCACTATTTATTTTCGATCAAGGCTTTTCTAGGTGTCTTAAACATATTTCTAATCCTTTTAATTGTCTGGACTGATACCGGTCACCAGAACAGTAACATATACTAGGCTATGCAAATAGGGGTGTTGCAATTCTCCCCCCCCCCCTTAAAATAATTTCATCCTCAAAATTGTGTCCACTATCTGTCCTTAAATAGTCATAAATGTTGTTTTTTCATGTTTTTCTCACATTTCTAAGTAGCTTCATAATCAGAATAATGATTCATAGCACTTTAACCAACACTATTTACTCATCGATTGCTTACCTCGTGTGCCAAGTTTCTTATGAGCTTCTGTCATAAGTTAGATTCAAATTCATTTCAATTTTACAGGTAAGCAAATCTATGTGCTAGTGGATCTACTTTTTCTAGGACCTCGTACGATCCTATGAGTGAGAACTTAGTTTTACTCTTTTCTTCTCAAATCTCTTGATCATTTGATGCAACCTTCAGTTTAGTTTAGAATATTTTAGTCTTTCCTTGCTGTTGTTTTAGCAATTATTTTCCTTTGTAGTCTTTTTTTTTTTAAATGACCTTGTTGGTCATATATGAACTGCTTATCTCTTTCTTGGCCATAGGTCCATAACCATTATTTTACCATCTCCATTTATGACCAAGGTCTATGTGCCATTTTGCACCGTCTTGTTTGATTTTGTTTAACTTATTTCTTTTTTTTTTTATAAAATAGTTCGGGATATCATTACACATTTTAAGTAAGTTGTTTGCCCTGGTGGAAATTCCTCATCTAGTGTTTTTCTCCTTTCTTATTGTTCTATTTATTTCTTTTTTTTTTTTTCATTTCACAACTTAACTTTAATTATTTTTTTCCTCAATCTTATCTTCTTTCTTAACTTGACTGTCGAGTCATAATTTAGCACCTCTTATCGTTTCTAATAAATCCACTATACTTTAATATTACTTTGATTTGGTCCTCTGACCATTCTAGTCAACACTTTAACTAATATTCATAATGTTTCTTTATTACATTTGCACCAACTATTCAAATTTTTACTTCTATATTTTCTTTTATCTATCGATATCCTATAGCTTATTTTCCGCTGGTTTGCGATCATTACCTTTTTTTTTTTTTTTTAACTATAAACAATTCTTCAATCTTAAGAAGGGAGTCTAACAGACTCTCCTTTTTCCTATGCTATTCAAAAGTTTTGCTCTAATTCTAATCTAATCCTTATGATGCACACAATAAAATTGTGCTCTTCCTAAAGAATACCTGGCCAACTAGTTCCTATCGAATTACTGTTATCAGTAGAACATCATTTCTTGACTGTTTTATAAGTTATAATTATCATCCATAACATCCTGTCTCTTCCAGGGGAACAAAATCATATCTTGTGTCTCACTGCTACACAAATAGAATACTGTTCTTTACTAAACTTTGAGCAAAAGATCCATTGCAATACCAGAACAACTATAAACCCCATATCGGAGATTTGATGACTTAGCCCTATAGGTGTTATTTTTAAATTTTGACCATGCTAAAATCTCTAGTCCCATAATAATTCCTGATGTACTGTAATTTGTGCTAGAGTAACAGAGTCGTTAACTCTCACTACCTTGCAAGCTTGATCTTTTGATATTCTAATTGTAGAGTTTTAAATCCCGAATTAGGATTTTCAAACTCAATTCTAGTAATAAAACTCTATTCTAGTATATTTGGACCAGAGCAAAAGCCATTTGAAACTATTCTTATCCTTGTGTACTATTGGGTAGCACATAGCTCTACACCATAAATCCCAAGTCAGTACTATAATCTGCAGCTTACAGCACAAACATCAAGAACATTACATAGTTACTATGATACATCCCAATAGATCAACCTTCCCTATATCTTATTTCTCTCAAATCCACTAATATCTTAAACTTATTTTGATTATGGTATCTACTGACATCTATCAACAATAATACCTTTGCTTTCATCTAGGGTAGATATATTACTACAACTTACTTTTAGGTCCTCTTGCCTTACCTAATTAGGCTTACTAATTAACTTTATAATTTATCATAGTCTAGGAGATGTCTCTCACTAGAAACTTTTCCAAAATTAATTCCAATCACGCTTATTATCTCAATTCTTATCCTAAAAAACTAATCACTAACACATAAAAATTTATCTCCATGCAAGGGAATAGCAGTAGAACATATAATTTTGCATTAGCATATAAATAAGTGGAGCTGGAATCAAATAGTACATAATTATTCCTTTCACAAGTTAAGAACATACCGGCAACTACATCTGAAGTCTCTACTTTTTCCCCTCGATGCATGGCGTTCCCTCTTTCTAGTGTATTCCTCTGCTTAGGTTGGTCCATTGTGCTAGTATTACCCAAAGTGCTATCTCTACTTCTACCTCTGCCCCTACTAACTATTAATGAGTGTCGACACCATATTTTGGCCGATCCCTAGAATCAATAAAAAATCTTTTCTTTGAACAGCTAATCACGTTTCCGGTCCCTCCTTGATAGGCGGTCACATTTCCGATCTCTCCTCACAGAAAATTGAATCAATGCTAAGTCCTCACACTCATTAAAGCCTCGCCGATCTCTCAAAATCATTTTACCGACCTCTCAAACCCGATGCCGAATTTCCGGACTTGTCGGGTATATTCCTGATCTCTGTTGATGAATAAAATGAACGGGCACTAGATCTTTTCCTACCAGTTTTATTGCCGACCTCCTTTCCGAAAGTTTAAGAGCTAAAGTTTTGGTTCGATTCCGATCTTAAGTGTTCGAGTTAAATTTTCAGTCAAGTTCTGTTCAGCATTTCTTCCCTACCGATCTCATGTTCAAAGTGCTTTCCGATCTCTCATACTTAGATTAATAATCACATTTAGTTTTGTTTTGCTGTGCTCATACAATCAAATACTCAGACAAATAATGGTTTAAAATTTTCCGATCACAATCATTCATTGAACAAAAGGCATTTCATTTCATGTCATAATTTGTACAAGTTATTCGGCTGGGGGATCACCCCCAGCCTGATCTACATTTGGATCACTCCCTCTCTCCCTCTCACCCTCGGCTTCATCATCACTGTCTTCATCATTGTCCTCAGGAGCCACATCGGCCATCCAAGAAAAGTCTTCTTCTGGGTAACGCTCCTGGAGTGCGGTCAAGAGATCCTTGTGAGCCTTCACATAGGCCTCGGCTATTCCCGTCACCATCTCTTCATCCCTCTCCTTAAGCTCCTTATCTTTCTCCTTAAGCTCCTTATCCTTTGCCTCAAGTTCCTCTATAAGTTGAGCGACACAACGAGCGTTGGCATGAAGCACTGGACTTCCTTAAGAGCACGGTCCCTCTCATCCAAAGCACGATTCTGTCGCCAACCGGTCTTCATGGAGCTTTGCGTCCCTCGACTTGAGATATATAATCCCGAGCGGATGAGAGTTGGGATCGGAGGGAATCCACCTCCTGATTCTTCTTCCCGATCTCCTTACCCAGGCGCTGAATCCTCTCCCGGATCATGGTCTGGTTCACCAGACACTCCACGTTTAAGCTCATGGTCCGAGTCAATATGTCGTCGAGACCATGGATAGCTGTCCGATCCTCCCGAAAGAAGATGGTAGACCCGGGACTTTGGCGAAATCGAGTTCTCTCTATCCGGTTATTCCTCAAGCGATCGATCTTGAGCACCCGAGAAGAGGTCCTCAAGCTTGAGAAGGCCCCCTTCCTCGCTTGGAACAACTGCAAGAGTCGGAGGCTGCTCCTCCGACCTAGGAGGAGATCGGGTAGCTTCAGTGGTCGGCGGGCCCGAAGGTTGGGGAGGATCACTTTGTATCTCTCCAGGTTCGTGACCGGGCGTTTGGAGTCGTTCCGAACGCTTTATCTCCTTTATCTTCCGGAGATCTCTCTCTCCTTCTTAGTTTCCTTGAACCCTCACCACCCGCCATACCTGCACAAAGAAAAGGTTAGTGAGATCACCAAGGTCGTGAGAATTGAGATATAGAAAATACCGATGCCGAGGTTAGAGAGCGGAAGTTCGCGGTCTTGGCCAGTGAGCAGTCCAATGGTGCGGCTCAGCCACCGAATCAGACAAGAATACTTTTTAGTGGCAGCCTCACTCTTGAGATCCATAACTATCAAACTTTCCTCTTCGCTCGTGGTAATATGGTTGGAAGCAAGGGTCCTGGTACCACCTGGGGAAGTCCTCAAGCGGCTCGGATCTTTGCTCCTCACAATGAAAAACGATTCTTCCAGTTCTTAAGAGACGAGGCGGTCGGAAAAGAGCCCGCAATTAGGCCGCTGAAAGAACCGATGGTCATCGTCCTTTCGGTGAGTTAGCAACACTTTAAGGTCGATTCCCTTAGCTCGGCATAGACCTCGGAAAGCAACCAAGATCCGCCACGAGTTGGGGTGGATTTGAACTATGGATATTCGGTGAAATTTTAGGACATACTTATAGATATCGGCTAGAGGGAACCTAAGACCAGCCTTTAACTGTTCTTCGTACACCATGAACATGTCATCCTATTCAAAAGAATGATCGACACGAAGATCGCCATGGCACTTGATCACTCATATGAATCGGGACAAATGTTGTATTCTTGAACAAGCGATTGCAGATCGGATTCGAAGAACCGATGGAAGCTCGTCTATGTGAAGGGTCTCTCTCCTTGAAGATCGGCGCGTACGCGTTAATGTTTCGACCCGACCCCGACCTGGAGCTGAGACCCTAAGGGGTCCAGGTTGCGCGCTTGGCCGCCTCTTCTTCATTAGACGATGACCAAGAGAACTCAATGGAAGGAGGGCTCGCCGCTCTCGACCTTCTGCACGCTCATTTTCAAAAGAAACAAAGAACTTAAACAAAAAGAAGATCAAAGTCCTTACGAGTCTAATCGTCGGAGGAACTGGAGAAAATGAGAGAACTTCAGCTATGAGCAGAGGCGAAAATGAAATGAGAGAACAAGCGCTAACCCTCCCCTATTTATACTAGTCCGAGCATTTAATGCTCGCGAGGTTCTAGGCGGCGCATCGATTGGTGAGACTCGACAGCTGTTCTGACACTTCTCTCAAATATCCGAATGTTCAGAGATCGATTAATTGGAGATCGGCATAATAAGTTAAATATTTTGAATAAAGGATTAGTCAAGTGTCATTCAAGTAAAGAACCAGATCGGATAACCACCTTAGAGATCGGAAAATAATCAATGCAAAAATAATAAGATGATAACTGCTAAATAAAGTCTTTATTTGCAAAAAGATCGGATTACATCATTTGGGCGATCTCTAGGGATCGGATTACAATAAAGGACAGACTACATCATTTGGGTGATCTCTAGAGATCTGATTACATTGACAGACTACATCATTTGGGCGATCTCTAGAGATCGGATTACACTAACATTGGATCACATCATTTCTGTGATCTCTAGAGACCGGTGAAAAATCCTATCTGAAGAGGCTGATCTAAGGATCAGTTTATAACTGATCCCAAGGATACTCCCAGGAGATCCATGGATCAGTTTATAACTAATGCCAAGGATACTCCCAGGTGATCTAAGGATCAGTTTATAACTGATCCCAAGGATATTGCCGGATGCCTCATCAACACCCAATGTGGATCAGAATCGCGTTGAACACTCAATGTGATGAGAAGCCGAATGAACTCAGTTGAGCAACTCGAGATCGGTACAACCAAAGCCCGCAATACGGATCGGTCAAATCCAGTTCTCTCACCATCGTCAATTAGGACCATCCAATCACCGGGATCGTAAATTTTCAGTCGAGGAATAGGGAATTCCATCGGAAGAGGATCAAAACCACGATTGTAGCTTAACTTTCTAGAACCAAGAAACAAGGAGAAAGAGAGAAAAATCGAATGAAGGAAATGCCACTATCAGGGTATATATAGGGAAAATGGGCATTTAATGCCGAAAGCAGCGGACGTTTGAAAATCGAGATGTAATTAATGCTTGGACCGAATCAGATCGATCAAGGGATAAAGAGATCGGAGATAGGAGATCGCATGAGAGATCGGAATAGGAGCTAGGGAGGATCGGAAGACAAAAAGAATAAGACAAATTCCAATAACCGTCGCAGAGCCGAGGTAGTTAAAGCGTGATGACGAGATCTCCACCGCACGCCTAAGAATCGCCGCAATGCCGACAGTGCGGGGTATGTCATGACATCCCAATCTCCACCGTTGATCTCACTTGTAAGGATGAATCCGAACCCTTGGATCAAAAGAAAAGATGACAATACCAGAGTTTTTCACTCTCAGCCCTCAGATAGTTCCTGACAAGAGGATTCAAGACCATCGGATTAAAAGAGGAAAAGGACAAATACTTTGAGAAGCGATCTCAGCCATTCGTTTTGATTCTCTTTAATTCCTGAACATCCGATCATGTACTTCAAAATCTTGACCCTCCATCTTCCTCAAAATAAATCCTGACCCTTCATGGGGAGCACCCGATTCCTATAAATACCTGCATGAAAAACTGTTCAGGGACGAAAAAAAAACGGACAAAAATATAGACAAGAGGCTGCTATTATCGTGGAGGAACTCTGAAACTTCATTCAGTTTGTTACTCTGCTGTTTTGTAGTGATCAAAAAGACTTTTGAAACTAGTTTTCAGGAGTGTTTTCTTGGAAAAGATTTTGAATACTGGAACTCTACATTTCCAGTTTGTTCATTATCTGGTCATACTCTCGTCATCTTTGCTTTCTTTTCTTCTGTTCAAGCTCAACTTCCTTCCACCTGGTTCTTACCCGGTTAACTTTTAGCTAAAGCATCTCTCGGTTTCACGACAGACATCAACTCTCAGGCTGGTTAATCCGCCATCTTCATCATTATTTACCACCTCATAGTTATTTCAATACATTTGGCTCCTCACAGACATCAACTCTCAGGCTGATCAATCCGCCATCTTCATCACTATTTACCACCTCAGTTATTTCAATATATTTGGCTCCTCACAGGTAAGAGTTCATATTACTGTTTTATTAAGTATTTGCGTTTACTTTTCGCACTTTCTTTGTTCTCTCTACGTACGCGGTTTACTCTAAGTTTATTCTAAGAAAAAAATCTCAAAGAACGTTACTCTCGAATTATCTCTTTAGTGATCGGTCCATCATTTCGTCAATTTTCGTCATTTCTGAATACGAGCTTTTAGCTCCTAGTAGCGTGTAAGTGGTCAGGCAAAATACAGGTATCTGCAACTTAAGGGCCTCTTTTACAAGAGAAAGCTTGAATAACACGTCAGGAAAATAGCCAAACTATTAGGCTGACGTGAACGGGAATTCGGCAAGATACCATGAAGAGGAATAAAACCAAAATAAACTAGACAGAACAGATCGGACATTAATAGGTATGCGTGAAATGACTACATGGAAGGTCGGTAAATCAAGTTTAGTATTACCCATTTAGTCATAGGGTATCAAGAAACCTAACCTCCAGCATTTTTGAATGCCAGAAACCTTAGTTTTAGGTTCTTGTGACATGTAGCTGAAATTGAAATTCGGGAGATCGGCAAAGCCCCTTCGGGCTCTGCTAATCCGAAAGAGATCGGAGGAGAGTTCTTATCAGGTCTCACTTAAAATTTTAATAAATACTTAAAAGAGGTCGGAGGAGAGTTCTTATCCGAGCACAATTAAAAATGTGTAATAAATATTTAATAGTGATCGGAGGAGAGTGCTTATCCGGTCTCCGCAAAAAATTTTAATAAATGCTTAATAGAGATTGGAGGAGAGTTCTTATCGGTCTCGACTTAAAATTTTAATGAATACTTAAAAGAGGTCGGAGGAGAGTTCTTATCCGATCCCAAATTAAAATCTCTAATAAATATTTAATAGGGATCGGAAGAGAGTCCTTATCCGATCCCCAACCAAAATTTTAATGAATATCTAAAAGAGGATCGGGGGAGAGTTCTTATCCGATCTCCTAAATTAAATTTTAAATAAAACATTCCTTTTTAAGTAAAATTAACATGCAAAAGTAATTCACTAAGGTTGTCTCATTTACTTATGTATCTGGGTGATCCTAATCAGTGAAAAATCAAACATTCCTTTTACCAAAAGGACTAACATTCCCATCCGAGCCCTTCTAACTAATTTATAAAGGACGCAAAATTAAATCTACCTACCCTTATTAAGGGACGAGGTGGGGTGCCTAACACCTTCCCCACCCGTTTACGGACCCCGAACCTAGAATCTCTGTCTTGAAGTGGTTTCATTCTTTATTTATCTTCTTAAATGGTTTTCTTTAGTTTCCCTCAAAACTAAGGTGGCGACTCCTCACTCTTTCCCACTTCGGTGAGTGATCGTCCGGGCGACCGCAAAATCCCATTGCGACAATGAGCTTCTAAAATCAGAACCTTGGACTGATTCTTTTGGTATAGTATGTGGCATAAATCGACGTGCGCTAGTACAATCTTGGATGAAATGTCCGATTCCACAACAATTGTAGTAGGCTCCAGTGACCCTATAGCAAATACCCCCATGTAATTTTCCATAAACGTCATAGATACGGATAGGGTAGGAACTTCTAGTTCTTTGACGAATGGCTCTTGATTGCTTTAGCCCTGAAGATCCGCCTCTGTCATACTTAGGAGCACGAGGTCCCTCAAAATCTTTTCTCTTTCCCAAATTACTAGGTTTCCCACTTTTCTCTTTTTCATGCTGCTCTTGAGGGGGTTGGGTTTGTACTTGGGCACAGGTTGTGATTATCGACCATTTGCTAAAGCGGGGCACGTAATTTGTATAGGAGGATCAGTGCACTTGGACCTCCAACGCTCTGCCAAACTGGGGCCTCTCCTTGTACGTCAGCTATATCAGACTGCTCTACCCTTTTATCCCCTTTGTCCATATCTATTCACATGATTTTTTTTTTAATTTTCTGTACAATCAACACAAGGAGATTTCTCCCCGTTAGTTCATATTTATGATGTAAATGTACTATATGTATCAAACATTCGAGCAGCTGTACTTATCAAAAAATATTTCAAATTCACAATTCAAAATTTACTTTAAAAACTAGCTTTGATACCACTAAAACATGTCACACCCTACTCCTCGTAAGATGTAACATGCTCCCGTAGTACACCTAATGAATTGCCGTACTTTGCCTACCGATAACCCATTAAATATACTACAAGGGATTTTAAAACAATTTTCGTTCATTTTTAAATTGGTGGGTGAAATTTTTTCAGATATTAAAAATCTTTATTTAAAGTCTAAACATAAATCAAATTTTTAGATATTTAAAATCTCCGTAATTTTTACAAAAATTTTGGCAGAGTGTTGTCTATATTTTGAGAAAACAGTTCTTCAAAACCTGAAAATAAAGACACTCCCAATATATTTCTCAATCACAACTCCATTAATCAATTTCATTTCACAAATCAGCACAAGCAACTCAATACACCGTTTAAATTAAATCAAACATTGAAACGTCTCATTAAGGTAACAAAATTAATATTTACATTCCTGGGAGCTTTAAAAATTTAATAGTACAAAATTTTATAAGTACATAAAATCTCAAGATAATATTACAATAATTTGTATTTGATTACATTCAAAAAGTGTATTACAAAAGAGTTGATACAACTGCTCAAATGAAATTACATACATATAATTATAGAGTTACATCAAAATCTATTATACAATGGTATACCTATGATATACTCGAAGATAGTCTCACTGTGTCTTTTAGTAACCTAGCTCAGCGGCTCTATATTTTCTTTCACCTGCGACAGCATATAAAGCTATCGCTGAGTGGTGAACTCAGTGGTGCACAAACTAATAATTTAAAACTTAATACAAGTTATGCTTGACAATTCATAACAAATAAAAATTTAAAATTTCTAAATTCTTCAAAATCTATAATATTCAGAAATCAATAATTTTATTCATGCAAATTATTCATTTGAATAACATTTTGATCAAATAGTAACTATTTATCTATATTTCTTTTAAATCCCGAACAATACAAAAAAAAAAATTGAAATCACTAACAAATTATTTATTTCAACCACAATTTATCAAACTATGCATAATTTAAAGGGCGTTACCAACAATTTACACAGTTGAACCCATGACCCAAAATTCAAATAGATGCCATGTTCTACACCACGACATTTCAAACTCTCCCAATAACCGAGGCTAAAAGGGAGGAACAAAGACTAGCTAGTATATATGAGTACTCATTCAAACTCTTCCCCAACTGGCAAGCCAGAGAGGAAGGAACTCACCCCATCTAGTGGAGGAGATATCTCACTAGATAAGCTAATGAGAAATCACAATGTAACACCCCTATTTGCATAACCTGGTATATGTTACTGTTCAGGTGATCGGTATCGGTCCGGACAATTAAGAGGATTAGAACTATGTTTAAGACACCTAAAAAAGCCCTGATCGAAAATAAATAATGATTACTAGATAACAAAGTAAAAATAGGAAAAACAGAATATAAAAGGTTAAATGAGCCGAGAGTCATAGCGATAGGTGACCTTCCCGGGAAGTGACTGCGAGGTCAGTCTAAACTCAAATTTCGAACTGGAAAATGTGACGCTGTTGTCCTTAGGACTATTGCGAACACAGTGGAAAAGAGAAAATCACAGAAAAGAATTGTTAAGCAAGTCAAATAATTAGGTCAGAGATCCAGAAGAAATATTGAATTATTTACAAACCGGGTCGAACCGATGAGGGGCAATTTGGTCAATTCACCCCTAGAGCTGATTCCTGACCTAACTGTTCAATAAAATTAGAGAAATGAAAATTTCATAATATAGAATTAAATTAAAGAAGTGAGGAAAAAGAAAGGAAAAAGAAAAGAAAATAAAATTAAAAAAAATGACATCATCATGGATGACATCATGTATGACTCAATAAATAATTATCAATTATTTACTTAATTTGACTAGGTCAATTTGGGATAAATACACATAAAATAACAAAATAAAGAAATTTATTTTTAGTCTTCTTTCTCATGGATTTCCGCCACTCTCTCTTTCTCTCTAATTCTCTCACAATTCCACCATTTTTAACCCTTAAAAGCTTGATTTCTCCTCCCTTCCTCACCATAAAAACCCTAAACACCAACATTAAAGTTTGATTTTAGACCTTGGTGGAGTGATTAGTAACAAAAAGAAGAAGAAAAGAAGGAGACTTGGAGAATTAGAGAATCCATAAATCAAGGTATGTATAAATTGGTTTTAAATCTTTAAATACTACTTGAAATTTAGTTGAGATGCTTAGAAATTGTGAAGAAAATGAAAATAATCTTGCATGCATGATGAGTAGAAAATTTCAGCAGCCATGGTACCCTAGAGTTTATTGGTGTTTAGTTAGGTTAAACATGAAATCTTGGTGAATTAATGTTGTATAGGTGATTTATATGTTTAAATTGCATGAATTGAGCTAAGCATGAAAATTGGGGTTTGGCACCTAGGGTTTTGGAAGACAAAAATATGAGAATGTGTTAAATGGTGTGTTTGACCTAGTTTGAGCTGAAAAATGGTCATTTGTGACCAATTGAAGTATGTTAGAAGTGTTGGAACCAAATGCAAATTCAGATTGCTTAGGGTCATGCTATAGGCAGCAGGACCAAGGTCCCTTTCAGGGACCAAAACTGAAAATTTACAAGTCCAATTGGTATGAGACCAATTGGGAATGAAAATAGACACAAAATAGAACATTTTTCATTTAGGAATCATGCCCAGAAAGTGACCATAGCATAGTGAACAAATTGGCCAAACCTGGAATTAGGCAATCTGACCTGTACAAAAATGACCAAGCTATAACTTGGGCTAGATAGGTCTAAATGACCTGAAATTTTACCTGTGGAAAGTCTAGATATAGACCTAAAACTTTCATGAAGAACACAAACCCAAATTATGCCCTTAACCAAGTCATTTGGCTACCCAAAGTTGGTGACGTAAAATTGTCAGAACCAGTTTGGTGCCCAGAAATCTAGGTTAAGTCCAATCCGGCAGCCATGATTCAAATGGCTATAACTTGAGCTACAAAACTCCAAATGTCACACCTTACTCCCCCGTAAGATGTAACATGATCTCGTAGTACGCCTAATGAATTACCGTACTTCGCCTACCAATAACACATTAGATATACTACAAGGGATTTTAAAACAATTTTCGTGAAATTTAAATCATCGCTTAAAATATGGTGTTATAAAAATTTTTGAAAATTTCGACAAAGTGTTGGCTGTATTTTGAGAAAACAGTTCTTTAAACCTAAAATGGAAAACACTCCCAATATGTTTGCCCAAATACAACTCCAATAACTTCATTTCAACTCACAATTCAAATCTCAATAATCAAATCAATTCATTTTCAAACCAATCTCATCATAAAGATCATTTCATTGATTACAAGACTCAACATTTATATCACAATAATTTACATTTAATTACATACCAAAATATTTTACAAGAGTTTTTATACAACTGCTCAAATAATTTACATACATATTATTACATGCATACATCAAAACCTATGTACATGGGTATAGCTGGAGCTGATCTAAATGTCTCTTCAAAGAAGCTTACTCAACTGCTTTATGCTCTTTTCATCTACGACAGTATACAAAGCTATCGCTTAGTGGTGAACTCAGTGGTACATAACTATAATTTAAAACATAGTACAATATACATTGACAAAATTTACAGCAAATAATTTGGAAATCTGAATACTCATCAAATTCCAAAACTCAAAATATTCATTTTCAATAATATAAATCATTTGTATAAAATGACTTTGATTATGAAATTCAATTTATCAAATCATAACTAACCATTTAAGGTAATTCCAACAATTTATTAGAGATAAAGATTAATTCCAATAAAATCAATTATACATAAATCCCATTTGAAATAAAAATTCTTTACTATTCAATAACCATTCTTTATCTCGAAAACCATTCTTTATCTCAAAAGCCATTCTTTATCTCAAAAACCATTCTTTATCTCAATGCCATTCTTTATCTCAAAAACTATTCTTTATCTCACTAACTATGCAAGACTAATCCGAAATGACCATCTTCGGGGTGATTCTAACTCCTATGGTCAGGGAGGTCGAATCGGATTCTAACTCCCTATGGTCGGGGAGGTCGAATCATCGTGCACAGTACACATCACAATAATGAATCTTTCGAAAGGGCCATAACATAAAAACTTAGATCTAACCTCTAATAAGAGGAGAATCTAAGCCTGTGCACGTACCATGGTAATCAAAACACAACTAACTCCATTGTTTTCTCAACAAATGAGAGAGACGGGTAATAACCTAGTCAAGCATCTATAGTGAGATATAAAACAACATCACAATCCTTTTAGTGAGCATAAATCACAATACAATTCGATTCAAAATCAATTCCAATATCCAATAATTTTTATGCTCATCACAATTCAAATCATAAATTTGCATTTTTCCATGCAAATTGCCCATCACAATTCAAAACATGTTCTATCACAATTTTTCAAAACATAATTTATTCAATCCACAACAATGCTTAATACTTGTGGAAATACCATTTCACAAAGCTAAATTCATACATATTATAACAATTTCAATAATCATTGAATTAAATCCAATGCTTATTAAACATAATACATAAGAAAAATATGTCATTTAATCATATGAAATATTCAGAACAAAATCAGTTAAAAACTAATTGTGCACAAACCTGATTTGATCGCTCCTAGGCCTTGACTCAATGTTCTTTATGCTTCTCAATATCCTTATCAACTGAAACACACAATTTAAAGTGTTTCAGTACTCAATGAATTTGTTTCCAACTATAAAATCTAATATCTAAATTTTCTTGGTGCTATTCCCTTCAATTCATTTCTTTAGTCAACTTATAATGTTGACCCTTGATGCACTCTAAGTGAATCAATTCCAATGTTACCAATATGTCACATTTTATAGCCCTTTAGTGTTGGTATATGTTACCAAATTCATTTTCAAGTGTATTGCATTTTATTGCAATTTATCGGATTTCGGTGTACTATTTTGACCTAGCTAGACGACCTAGTTTCCTCGGTTTTCGGGTTTCGGTCCAAACTACAAACTTGTAGGTCTATGTTTTATTGCATGTGGGGCAAAATTTTAGGTCATTCTGAGTAGTGTAGACCAAGATATGGTCAATTTACCAATGTTGGATAGAATGCACTAAAATGGTAGGCTTAGGTCATTTTTAGGTCATTTTCACTTCGGCCAGTTTTGATACCCGAACTTGTGTAAGCTATTTGGCTTGGTTCTGGCCATTTCTGGGCTTTGGTGTCTTCATAAGAATTGTAGATCTATGTCTATTCATGGTAAAAATTTCAGGTCAATTGGACCTGTTTTGAGTGAGTTATGGTCCTCCTAATGACTACTGTTCATATGGTCAAAAATTCTGGCCTGCACTTACCTATTCCGGATTTGGTCAATTTTTATGTCACTTTGTGGACAGAATTTAGGTAAGCTTCCTTCATGAAAGTTGGCACATTTTGTGCCTATTTTCACTTCCAATTGGTCTCATACCAATTGGAGTCACACACTTAAGGTTCTAAGCTAAAACATATACTGCCTTACTATACATTCTTCATCACTTACCAATTACACTTCCAATTTGACATTCCTCCTCCTCCTCATGACTTCATTATTTATTCATAGCACTTTTACAAATACTAAACACAATTCCAGCAAGCATATTGGGTAGAACACTCAAGTGCTCAATGCACACAATTCACCATTAAAGTCCAACATTCACATCCACCCAAATTCAATGAACATCAACACTTATTTTACACATACACTTCCATGGCAATTATACAAACTGCCCACAATTCAACACCATCATATTTCATTAATAAATTTCATATTCACACACACAAATTCATGATTTTATAGGCTTTCAAACATGGCAGTTTGCCAAAGCATCAAGGTCCCATTTCAAACCCTTAATTCAAGCACTAACATGCACATACTTGGACATTAAACTACTACCACTTCTATTTGAGTTAATCAACCTTAATTCCCATCAAATACATATAAGAATAAGTCACTAACCATGCATTTTCATGGCTGCCAAAACTAAGGTTCACCAATACTCATCATTTCCTCAATTTTTCTTAGCAATTCAACTTACCCAATGCTCAACACAAGGATTAGTGAAGGTAAATGGAAAGATTAAGCACTAACCTCAACTTGAGCTTTACAAATCCATGGAATTTCCTCTCTTTTTTGCTGCCCACATACTGCCCATGGTGTGAAGACCACTTTTAATAAAGGGAGTTTGAAGAAATATGGCTTGAATCATGGTAGATTTGAGCTTATGCATGAATGGCCATGGAGGAAGCTTGGAGGAAAATCACATTCGGCAAAGAAAAAGAATGAAAAAGAAAATGAATCCTTGAGTGGAAAAATCTTTCCTAGTGGTCCTTATATACTCCACTAATGCCCCACTAATCATAATTAAAAATTTGATTAATTTAAGATTTCCTTTAATTGCAATTATGCCCTCCAATTCCCTTAAATTACATGTTATCTTGAATTTCATTTTTCATTAAATTTTCAAAATATAATACCACTTATTTTTCATGGAAATTTAGGTAAAAGTCAACTCTAGGTGTCAAATGACCAAAATGCCCCTCTTCGGGTCAAATTCAGATTTTTTTGGTAACACCGATTTAATCCTTGTCTCGCCGATTTTCTTAAATTTTTGTTTTTATTTGTACTGATTTACTAATTTTTCTTTGACTTTTTTAATGTTAATTATACCTCAGTAGACCTTTAATTATGTCCCGAAAATATTTTCCCTAGTTCCCCGCAGTCCAGGGCTAGTCAACGGTCATCGCCGTAACTTCCCAGTGCGGTCACTCATCGCTACGGGTTCGGCTTGTTTAACTTAGTCACATTTTATCTCTTTTATTTTTCCTTAATTTTTTTATTACATTTTTCATTATTTTATACTTCCTCACACACATTCTGCAGTAGTTCCGCATATTCGACTTTTCGAGATAGACATTAATCGTCGGGACAAGGGACGATTTGACTACTTAAATTTAGGATGTTACACTAAATGGAGTGATTCAAAAAGGAGAATAAAGTTAAGACAATAGGGAACATTTTCTATGAAGAAAGTTTTGCTAAATTCTAACAGAAAAATGACTAATGGAACAGTGCAACATAAGACACCAAAACTGAAAATTTACAAATCTGCTTAAAAGACTTAGAATTTGAGAAAACAACCAAAACCAACAAATTTAGTAACCAAAATGTGGTATGTGGGTAAAGTTGGAATTCCCATACCTATTAAGCATTAGAAAGTTAACAAATTGACTTGAATAGTGTCATGAATAGTAACATCGAAATACAAATTTTAAAGAACGTCAAGTTTAGCATATTAAAGCTAGGTACAAATAGATTTGAATTTATTTTTGGAGTTATGATAAATGGTGATACTTAAACACTGTGAAACTGTTTGTTTCAGTGGAAAAGAATACCGGGAAAGAACCCGAGACATCGAGTCAAGGCCGAGAGGCAACTCGTATAAGGTTTGTGCACAACTAACTATTTTTTTATTTTTACTTCTAAATTGATTTGAACAAGTTTATTTTATAATTTATAATTTTGTTGTGTTGAGGATTTTAATTTGTTGAATGAAATTGTATAAATTAAATGTAAATTTTCTTATGCATTTAAGAATTTATTGCATGATTTTGAGGATTGTAAATTTTAAGTTTTATGTGTTGCCAACCTTGAGCATGAATTTATGATGATTAACTATGTTGATGATTTGTAAACACTTTGTAAATAGAAATTATTTTGAATATGATTTGAAACCACAGTTGACATGGCAAAATATGTTGTGAATTCTCATTAGCTTGTCTAGTAAGATATCTCCTCCACTAGATGGGGCGAGTTCCTTCCTCTCTGGCTTGCTAGTTGGGGAAGAGTTCGAATGAGTACTCATATTTACTAGCTAGTCTTTGTTCCTCCCTTTTAGCCTTGGTTATTGGGGAGAGTGTGAAATGTCGTGGTGTACAACACGGTATCTATTTGAATTTTGGGTTATGGGTTCAACTATGTGAATTGTTGGCAATGCCTTTAAATTATTCATAGTTTGATAAATTGTGGTTGAAATAAATAATTTGTCAGTGATTCAAAATATTTTTGTATTGTTTCGGGATTTAAAAGAAATGTAGATAAATAGTTACTATTTGATCAAAATGTTATTCAAATGAATAATTTGCATGAATGAAAATATTAATTTCTGAATGTTATGAATTTTAAAGAATTTAGAAATTTTAAATTTTTATTTGTTATGAATTGTCAAGCATAATTTGTATTAAGATTTAAATTATTAGTTTGTGTACCACTGAGTTCACCACTCAGCGACAGCTTTGTATGCTGTCGCAGGTGAAAGAAAATATAAGGTAGCTAAGCAAGATTACTGAAAGGCATAGTAAGACTATCTTCGGGTATATCATAGGTATACCCTTGTACTTTAGATTTTGATGTAATTCTGTAGTTATATATATGAAATTTACTTTGAGCAGTTGTACCAACTCTTTTGTAATATATTTTTGGATTGTAATTAAATACAAATTATTATAAGGTTATCTTGAGATTTTATGTATTTATAAAGTTTTGCACTATTGAATTTTTAATGATCCTATGAATGAAAATATTAATTTTGTTACCTTAATGAGATGTTTCAATATTTGATTTAATTTAAACAGTGTATTGAGTTGCTTATGTTGAATTGTGAAATAAGATTGAATAATGGAGTTGTGATTGAAAAAAATATTGGGAGTGTCTTTATTTTCAGGTTTGAAGAACTATTTTCTCAAAATACAAACGGCACTCTGCCGAAATTTTTGTAAAAATTACGGAGATTTTAAATATTTAAAAATTTAGTTTATGTTTGGACTTTAAATAAAGGTTTTTAAAATCTGAAAAAAAAAAATTTACCCACCAATTTAAAAATGAATGAAAATTGTTTTAAAATCCCTTGTAGTATATTTAATGGGTTACCAGTAAGCGAAGTACGGTAATTCATTAGGTGTACTACGGGAGCATGTTACATCTTACGAGGAAGAGGGTGTGACACATAACATATATTTCCATGTCAACTGTGGTTTCAAATCATATTCAAAACAATTTCTATTTACAAAGTGTTTACAAACCATTAACATTTTGAATCATCATAAATTCATGCTCAAGGTTGGCAACACATCAAACTTAAAATTTACAATCCTCAAAACTATGCAATAAATCCTTAAATGCATAAGAAAATTTACACTTAATTTATACAATTTCATTCAACAAATTAAAATCCTCAACACAATAAAATTATAAATCATAAAATAAACTTGTTCAAATTAATTTAGAAGTGAAAAGTAACAAAATAGTTAGTTGTGCACAAACCTCTTATCTAGACTTGTCTTGGTTCCATTCCTCCTCCTTCCTTGGAGGGCTCCTTTCCCACTAAAACACATAACTAGAGTATTTCAATATCTATTCAATTCATTTTCAATAAATAAATTCAATAACTAAATTTTGTACACTTAATTTATCTCATAAAATTGAGTCCTTTATACTAAGTATAATTGTGGCTACTATTCATTTGACCATTTGGTCAAAATATTGACATTTTCATACTAATTAGATATGCTAATTATAATTACACCCACATACCACATTTTGAGTCATATTTTTGTTGGCAGTGATTGCCAAATTCAATTCAAAGCCTGTTAGGGTTAAATCTTAAAATTTCAGTTTTGGGTTACTTGTTTATACTATTCCATTGGTCTGTCTACAGTAGAAATTTGGCCAACTTTCCTTCATCAAAGTTGTTCCTTACTGTCTTAGCTTTAATTCCCTTTTTGAATCACTCTATTTGGAGTTTTGTATCCCAAGATATGGCCATTTTCCTAAGGCTGGCCGAATTAGTCTAACCCAGATTTTCTTGGCACCAACTTGGTTCTGGCAGTTTTAGGTCACTAATTTTGGGTGGTTAAATGACTTAGTTAAGGGCATAATTTGGGTTTGTGTTCTTCATGAAAGTTGTAGGGATTTGTCTTCAATTTCTACTGGTAAAATGTCAGGTCATTTGGACCTGCCTAGCCCAAGTTATGACCAAATGAACAAACACTATTCATTTAGTCATTTTTGTACAGGATAGTGTGCCCAATTCCTGGTTTGGCCAATTTGTTCACTATGTTATAGTCACTTTCTAAGCATGATTCCTAAATGAAAAATGTGTCATTTTGTGTCTAGTTTCATTCCCAATTGGCCTCACACCAATTGGGTTGGTAAATTTTTAGTTTTGGTCCCTGAAAGGGACCTTGGTCATGCTGCCTGTGGAATGACCATAAACAATCCGAATTTAAACCTAATTCTAACACTTCCTACATATCACAATTGGTCATACATGACTATTTTTCAACTCAAGCAAGGTCAAACACATCATTTGGCTAATTCTCACATTTTTCCTCCCAAAACCCTAGGTGCCAAAACCCTAATTTTCATGCTTAGCTCAATTCATGCAATTAAGGTATCTAAACATTCTCTACACACTTAATTGAACTTGTATACATATTTTATCAAACCAAAACACATCAATTCACACTACCACCATGACAGCTGAATTTCATTAGGGTTCTAACATGCTTGATTTTATTTTATTTTTCTCAATTTTTTAAGTTAATTCGAGTATTTATGCATGAATATAAGGAGACATTAGATGATTTGAACTAACCTCTTTATGTAGCTTCTCCCTTTTCAATTTTTCCACCTTTTTCTTAAATTTTTCTTTCTTTAATCTTCTTTTCAAGGCTCAATTACTTGTTTTCTTTAAGGAAAGTAGGGGATTTAGGGTTGAAATTAAGGTTTAGGAAGCTTAACCATAAGCTGCCATGGTGGAAATTGAGAGAAATTTGTGAGAGAGAGAGATGGGTGAAGTGTGGCGGTAAAGAGAAGAAGAAGAAGAATAAAAATTGATATTTTTTTCTTTTAATTTTAATTGGTCACTTTAGTAGATGATTATCCCATTTTTCAAATTTAAAATTATAGTTTTATTATGTCATGCATTATGTCATGCATGATGATGTCATTTTATTATTTTCATTTTCCTTTTCCTTTTTTTTTGTTTCTTTAATTTAATTCCCAATTTTGAAATTTTCTTTTCTCCGATTTAATTGGACAGTTAGGTGAGGAGTCAACTCTAAGGGTGAATTGACCAAATCGCCCCTCGTCGATCTGATCCGATTTGTAAATTATTCAATATTTCTTTCGGATCCCTGACCTAATTCTTTAACCTACTTAACAATTCTTTTCTGTGATTTTCTCCTTTTCACTGTGTTCGCAATAGTCCTAAGGACCGCAACATCACATTTTACTATTCGAAATTTGGGTTTAGACTGACCTTGCAGTCACTTCCTGGGAAGGTCACCCATCGTTGCGACTCCCAGCTCATTTAACTTTTATGTTCTGTTTTTCTTAATTTTACTTTTCTATCTGGTAATCATTATTTATTTTCGATCAGGGTTTTCTAGGTGTCTTAAACATAGTTCTAATCCTTTTAATTATCCGGACCGATACCGATAACTGGAACAGTAACATATACTTGGCTATGCAAATAGGGGTGTTACATACACGGGTCGTGTAATTAGACCCATGTAAGTCTCTGCAGGGACCCGTGTAAGTCTCTGCCGAGCGCAAGTTTGAAGAAACTTATGGGAACAAAAGTACACGGCCCGTGTAATCAGGCCCGTGTAGGTGGCGTAGACCTGTGTAACTTTCTGTGCCAAAACAAGACCACGCGATTCTCCTCCAGCAAGTTACACAGCCCTACTTTGCGGGACCCGTGTAGTGACACACGGGCTGTGTACTATGCTGCAGCTAGTTTTATAACTCGAATTTCCCTCCTGTTTTCTGATAAAAATGAGACTCAAGGCCCTTTGGACTCAGAGCAACCTAACCTTAGAGCAACCAATATAAATAGAAAAGAAAATGTCAAAAGATGACTGTCACGGGGAGACTACCGAAGGTTGCTGCTATCAGGTTCCGCGTCAATACCAAAAGCAGTTCTCCAGTTGAAGTTCAATAAGATCAAAACTGCAAACTATCTTCGGTTTCTTAGTTTCATCCCCCTAGACAGATTCCTATTGCTTTATTTCTTTACATGATTTTCTTTTTACTGTCTTTACTTTTTATCATGATGTTTGCTGAACTCACCATGAGTGATTAGTTTCCTTATTCTAAATTTAAGAGAGTAATGCTTGTAATTATTATTATGAATGAACATTAAGTTTTATTTACTGGATTTAAGATTCGTTTCTTGATTTAATTTCTTGTGATCCTAATGAAAGAGCGAAAGCATGAAAAACACAAGTTTATATCATTGAATTCAAAAATTTTTCACCTAGGGTCACATGCATCATGCCAGATTCATTTTTATCTATTTGATTTCAATGATAAACAGCATATTAAAACCTTTTGATATATTTTGGATCTAGATTTTCCATTTAAGATTTTAGAATTAATCAGATTAATTCATTAGAACCCTAGATTAGATCAAGAACAAGTGCACTAACCTTTTGATGCACTTCAGTGTGTTTGACACCTTTAGGATATGCCTTAGGACACCAGATGTTGTCCCTCTAGTTTGTCCACACCAAGATCACCTATGGCTGCCCTTGAACAGCTTCTAAAGCTTTTTCTATAAAATAGAAAATCAAGTTTTGCCTTTTGAAAGATTACAGGTGTAAACAGGACACTAGAAACAATTTCTAATTTTTTTAATTCAAGAGATTGTTTGCTAATCTCTTTGAATTGATGAGAGATGAAGAAGAAGAGAAGGGAGAGCAGCCAAGGGTGGCAGCACAAAGAGATGAATGGCAGCTTGTATTTTTGTGCTTTCGTCCTTACACTTATATAGCTAGTCACCACTTAAAACCCTTGCCACATGTCACCTTCTGATTGGCTCTAAGTTTAATTGACCCAAGCACATTGTGCCAAGTGTCAAACCTATATTTAATCTTAATTTTAATCATCTTACATAATTAAAAGACATATGGCAAGCTTATGTGTAGTGCCATGTGTCACCATCTCATGGTGCCATATGTCACCCTGTGAAATGACCAAAATACCCCTGTGTCTTAATTTTGAGTTTCAACCCAAAATAATTATTTCTCTTCCTCTAAACAATTTATATCAAATATAAATTAATTAATTAATCTCTATTAATTAATTTCTCATCAATTAAATTCATATTTAAACACTTTAAATATAAATTTAACTTATACTATACATCCAATAACCTAGATTTGGTTTCAAGCCATGCTAGGGACTTTGCAATCTAATTGCAAACCAAACCTATTTAATTAATCAATTAAACTCTTTAATTAATTAATTAAATCATATTTAATTTGGTGATTACTTGTGTATGTGTGTGACTTACTAGGCTCATCACTAATTGGCAATGAGATATGATATCAACTCTTAATATCATCAGAATACTTTCTTACCATAAATGATTTCTCTAAATCATTTTAGGCATCTCATAGATTATGGTTAACACCTAGCATAGCATGCCATACCATAGCCACCCAACTAGTAATAAGGTTTACCTTAAATGAACCTATAATCATATGTTACCATGCACAAGAATCTCTCTACTGCAAAATCCCAATTTGAGCTGGAGTCATGGCTTATGTCAAACCCCATTTGCTATGAATATTATGTTCTCTTTCAAATCCAGTTCTTGATTAAAAAGATTTTCTCATCAGAAACTCTTTTCTGATTAAATCTATCTGTCCTGGCTAGGAACTTGAAACATCAAGAACAATTAAATGAATATAGGATTTTATCCCTATTTACTTAGAGGAACAGATTCTATCTTGATCAACACCTACCTCCATATATAACTAGTAGGAGCCAACACATGCCCATATATCCATACACAGTACAAGTATGAAAGCAGTATCAAACTCAAACCACCTATATACAAGATAACTGTGCTATCTCAGGTCTAAAGATTATATGCACTGATATGATTTATGACAATAGATTGATAAGAGTAAACTCCATGTACTTGTCATAAATGTCACTGGTTCGGCATACTTATCATGTATAAGTGCCTATCACGTTTGTTATATGGCATGAGACTCACCATTCCATCTTATTTACATCTCATATAAATAACTTGGGAACAAACATAATTATAATCTTTCTAGATAAGTCATGTCCTTATTGTGAAGTATCCTCGATTGTGAACCTATTTATGATACTTTGTGCTAGAAATACTGTTACTCATATTCTTAACAACTTAAGAACAAAATTTCTAGCAAAATATCAATGGACATTTTCTATTACACATAAATATATTGTGTAAACGGAAAAGTGAAAATACCTTTTATTAATAAAAATATGTACAAGATGCATACTAAATGATATGTTCTAAGGCATACTACTAACAATCTCCCACTCGCACTAGAGCCATTCATTACAATATCTTAGACCCATCTTCTCAAGATGTCGGTCTAGCTGAGTTTGTGACATAGGCTTAATGAATGGATCAGCTAGATTTTCAACTGATGCTATTTTCTGCATAGTTACATCGCCTCGCCCAACTATTTCTCTGATAATATGGTAGCGCCTTTCTATGTGTTTGGATTTCTAGTGAGACCGGGGTTCCTTAGCCTGTATGACTGCTCCATTGTTGTCACAGTCAAGTGGAACTGCTGACTCAATGGAAGAAACTACTGCAAGTTTTGTCACGAACTTCTTTATCCAAACAGCTTCCTTTGCAGCATCTGATGCAGCAATATACTCAGCCTTGGCAGCGGAATCTGCAATCGTACTTTGTTTAGAACTCTTCCAACTGACTGCACCTCCATTACAAATGAACACATACCCAAAGGTAGACTTTCTATCATCGATATCTGATTGAAAATCAGAATCAGTATAACCACCCAATTACAAGTCACCGCCTCCATATATCAAGAATAAATCCTTAGTTCTTCTCAAGTACTTAAGGATATTCTTGACAGCTATCCAGTGTTCCAAACCTAGATTGGAATGATAACTGCTAGTCAAACTAACAGCATATGCGATATCCAGCCTAGTGCACAACATTGCATACATCAAACTTCTAATAGCCAAAGCATATGGAATCCTGGCCATTTTATCTCTTTTTTCAGGTGTCTTTGGAGACAAGAAATCTCTTTAGAAAGGTGGATACCATGTCTCATTGGTAACAATCCTCTCTTGGAATCAAGCATATTAAACCTCTTTAACACCTTTTTCAAGTATAGACTTTGGGGTAAACCAATTATTCTTTTCACTCTATCTCTATAGATGCGAATCCTAAGAATATATGTAACACCCCTAAGTTCGGTAGTGCGTTCTACTGTTCCGGTGACCAGTGTTGTCCGGACAGCTAGAATGCCTAGAACTACACTTCGATATGAGTGAGGAGACATTAAATAATGAAATACAAGAAAAGAAAATACAAGAAAAATAAAGGAAAAATAATAGTAAAGAAATGCAACTAAGTTAAGCGAGCCGAGAACCTTAGCGATGGGTGACCGCACCGGGAAGTCACGGCGTGGACTGTTGACTAGCCCTGGACCGCGGGGAACCCTGAAAAATAATTTTAGGAGTTAAAGAGACATCAATTGAAGTAGAAATATCATTAGAAATATCAAAGAAAAATTAAATAATTAGTACAAAGAAAAGCGAGAAATCGAAAAACGGACAAAACCCGATGTTACCGAAAATTAGGAATGCAACTCGAACAGGGGCATTGTGGTCATTTGACACCCCGAGTTGTCTTTTGACCTAAATTTCCATTAAAAATAAATAATATTATACTTGGAAAATGTCATGAAAAATTAAATTGGTGGTACCTAATGTAAATAGCAAAAATTAGGAGTTAAATGTGGAAAAAATGGAACCTTAGAATAAACAATGATTTAATTCTTACATAGTGGTCCACTAACTCATTTAAGTGGGCCACTAAAGCTTCATTTGGGCAGAATATACATCTTCATCTTCAACCTTAGAACCAGCAGAAAATTTGCTCCCAAAAAACTCCATTGACGCATGGTTGAAGCTCCATGCATATGAGATTCAAGCTTATTTCCTTCTACCTTCCTTCATCAAAGTTAGTCTACACCACTTGGGCAGTAGATTGGCAGCAAGAAGACCAAGTTTTGGTGAAGATTTAAGAAGTCTCATCCATAGGTAAGTTTGAGTTTTTGATTGTTGCTTTGTTAAAGTTTGTAAGGGTGTTATGGGTGTTTGATTTATGGAGAAATTTTTGAGTTTTGATGTTGAATGGGAATGTGTACTTTTGGCAGCCATGGAAACACCTTGAAGGCAGTTTAATTGTGCTTGTAAATGGTGAATTAAATGATTGATTAAATGTATATTGTGTAGAAAATTGTTTGGGTAATGTATACTTAGTATATGTAAATGTAAAATGAGATTTAAAGCTTGGAAAGTAATGGAATGTAAGTGTACCATTGTGGCAGTTTGTTAACTCTTGAAGAATGCTGGAATTCATGCTTGGTTTATGGAATAATGATGTTAAAATGTGTTGGTTGTTATGGCAGTTTGAATGTATGTATAGTGGTGTGAAGGTTGGACATGTGAATGAGCTTGGTTATGGAGTTAAATTGTTGTAAATTGAGTTGGGCAAATTCTGCACTTGTTGGTGCACATTGAATGTAATTGTAAGCTGCCAAAATGACCTATAATGTGTTGTGAATTATGTTTAGGTCATGGTACAACCAGAATTAGTTTGAATGTTAAGTTTGGTGAGTGTTAAAAGTGATGTTTGATATGTATGCAAGAATTGCAATAAGGCAGTTTGTATTTTAGGCCTATAACTTTAAGTGTGTGGCTCCAATTGGTATGAGACCAATTGGAGGTGAAACTAGGCACAAAATGTGCCAACTTTCATGAAGGAAGCTTGCCAAAATTATGCTTGCAAGGTAGCTTGAAAAATGACCAAATTCGGATTAAGTGCAAATGAGGCCTAAAAATTGACCATTTGGGCAGCAGTTAGTTTTTAGGCCATAACTCACTCAAAACAGGTCCAATTGACCTGAAATTTTAACCATGAATAGTTAAGACCCATATCTACAAGTTTTTAGTTTTGACCAAAATTCGAAAACTGAGGGAACTAGGTCGTCCGACTAGGTCAAACTAGTATCCCGGAATCCAGCAAATCGCAAGAAAATGCAGTATACACGGAAATGAATTTTGTAACACTCCTAAGTTCAGTAGTGCGTTCTGTTGCTCCGGTGACCAGTGTTGTCCGGACAGCTAGGATGCCTAGAACTACACTTTGACATGAGGGAGGAGACATAAAATAATGAAATACAAGAAAAGAAAATACAAGAAAAACAAAGGAAAAATAATAGCAAAGAAAGGTAATCAAGTTAAGCGAGCCGGGAAACCTAGCGATGGGTGACCGCACCGGGAAGTCACGGCGTGGACCGTTGATCGCCTCGATCATGGGGAACCCTGGAAAACATTTTTAGGACATAAATAGACCCTTATTGAAGTATAAATCTCATTAGAAAGATTAAAGAAAAATTAAATATTTAGTACAAAGAAAAGTGAGAAATCGAAAAACAGACAAAATACGGTGTTACCGAAAAATCGGGAATGTAACCCGAACAGGGGCATTATAGTCATTTGACATCTCGAAGTGTCTTTTGACCTAAATGTCCATTAAAAATAAATAATATTACACTTAGAAAATAAAATGAAAAATTAAATTGGTGGTACCTAAAATAAATAGTGGAAATCATGGGTTAAATGTGGAATAAGTGGGAAGTTAGCTTAAAATATGATTTAATTTTTTAGTGGACCACTAAGGGGATTAATTAAATACATAGTGGGACATGTGTACACTTAAAATGAAGCTGAATAATTCATCTTCCTCATTTGCATTCAACTTGCCGAAATGAAGAACCTTGAAACCTCCATGGACGTGTTGTGTAAAGCTTGATTTCGTCTCTCCATTTCAACTCCAATCCTTTAAGTTCCTTCATGAAAAATGGTCTACACATCACAAGGAAGATATTGATACCAATTTTGAGAAGTTTGGTGAAGGTTTAGCAAGTTACAATTAAAGGTAAGTTTGCATTTTTGAGAATTTCTTTGTTAAAGTTTATGTTCATGTTATGGGTGTTGGTTTGGTGAAGGAAAATTTCGTCTTGAAATTTTACCGGGTATCAATCTCTGAACAACTGTGGGTGCTATCTCCTCATGTCCTCCTCTCGTTCCCAAGTAGCCTCCTGGCCCGAATGATGGTTCCACAACACTTTTGCCAACGGTATCCGCTTGTTTCGTAGCTGCTTCACCTCATAAGCCAAAATCTTTATGGGTTCTTCCTCATATGTGAGGTCTGGATTCACTTCAATTTCTTCCATTGGTAGTACATGAGATGGGTCTAATCGATACCTCCTCAACATAGACACATGGAAGACTTTATGTATCTTCTCTAACTCTGGAGGTAGTGCCAACCGATATGCCAAAGGACCCACTCTTTTCAGAACCTCATAAGGCCCAATGAAGCGAGGACTCAGTTTCCCCTTTCTGCCGAATCTCATAATTCTCTTCCAAGGAGAAACCTTGAGGAAAATTTTCTCACCCATTGCATACTCAATATCCCTTCTCTTAAGATCAATGTAGGACTTCTGACGGTCTGATGCAGTCTTAAGTCAATCTCTGATCACTCTGATTTTCTCTTCAGTTTGCTGAACAATTTCGGGTCTAATCATCTTTCTTTCACCCACATCATCCCAACACAACGGGGTTCTACATTTTCTGTCATACAAAGCTTCATATGGAGGCATCCTAATGCTTGATTGGTAGCTGTTGTTGTAAGCAAACTCAATCAAAGGCAAGTGTGTATCCCAACTGCCCTCAAACTCAATCACACAAGCCCATAGCATGTCCTCCAAGATCTGAATTACCCTCTCAGACTGGCCATCTGTCTGGGGTGAAATGCAGTATTGAAGTTCAATCTAGTTCCTAGGGCTCTCTGAAGACTAACCCAGAATCTAGAAGTGAACCTAGGATCTCTGTCTGATACGATGGATACTGGCACTCCATGCAGTCTCACAATCTCATCGATGTACAACCTGGCCAATCTGTCTAAACTGTAGTCCATTCGGAGTGGTAGAAAATGAGCAGACTTAGTCAGTCTGTCAACAATGACCCATACTGCATCATGACTCTTCTGTGTCCTCCGAAGTCCCATCACAAAATCCATTGTTATTCTTTCCCATTTCCATTCTGGCACTGGTAGTGGATGTAACAACCCAGTGGGTACTTGATGCCCTGCCTTCACTTGCTGACAAGTTAGGCATTTGGAAACAAACTCTGCCACATCTCTTTTCATACCCATCCACCAGTAATGCTCCTTTAGCCCTCTATACATTTTTGTACCACTAGGGTGCATGGCAAAAGGAGACTCATGTGCTTCCTTCAAAATGATCTACCTCAATTCAACATCATTAGGAACACACATTCTGTCCTGATGTAGCAGTAGACCATAATCTCTTATTGAGAATTCTAGTTTCTTGCCTTGTTGGACTTCTTCCAACAGTCTCTGATACTTCTGATCATTCTGAGCAGCCATTCTAATCTAATCAATCAATACTGGCTGTACATGCCATGCAACTGCTATCTGCCCCTTGTCATTAATCTCTAAACTGGCTTGTAATGATCTCAACTCATGTACCATAGACAAAGGAGTAACCCGTAGAGTTGCCATAGTCTTGCGACTTAAGGCGTCAGCCACAACATTAGCTTTCCCTAGCTGATAGTCTATTAGACAATCATAGTCTTTTATCAACTCTAACCATCTCCTCTGTCTCAAATTCAACTCTTTCTGGGTGCCCAAATACTTCAAACTCTTATGATCTGTGTAGATGTAGCATTTCTCCCCATACAAATAGTGCCTCCAGATCTTAAGAGCAAACACAATGGCTGCAAGCTCCAAGTCATGTGTCGGATAATTTCTCTCATGCAATTTTAGCTGGCGTGATGCATAGGTAATGACATTCCGATCTGGCATCAACACACAACCAAACCCATTGTGAGAAGCATCGCTGTAAACTGTATATTCTTTACCCGGTGTAGGTAAAGTCGGATCGAGCCTACCAAACATCTCTTCAATTCATCAAAACTCTGCTGGCATTTGTTCATCCACTGAAATTTCACATCCTTTCTAAGTAGCTTGGTCAATGGAGATGCCAACATGGAGAATCCCTTCACAAATTGACGGTAGTATCTAGCTAACCCCAGAAAACTGTGAATCTCTGTGATATTTCTGGGTGGCTTCCAATTAAGGACAACTTCAATTTTACTTGGATCTATCTTGATGCCCTCTTCTGATACTACATACCCCAAAAAGGATATCTCCTTCATCCAAAATTCACATTTCGACAATTTGGCGTATAGCTGTTTCTCCCTCAAAGTCTGCAGTACAATCCGTAGATGTCTATCATGCTCTTTTGCATTCCTCGAGTAAACCAATATATCATCGCTAAATACTACAACAAACTGGTCGAGGTATGGTCTGAAGATAGTGTTCATCAGATCCATAAAAGCAGCCGGAGCATTAGTTAACCCGAATGGCAAGACCAAGAACTCATAATGGCCATAACGGGTTCTGAAGGCAGTTTTAGAAATACTCTGCTCTTGTACTTTCACCGATAATAACTCGATCTCGTGTCAATTTTGGAGAACATAGCTTCACCGATCAAACAAGTCATCAATGCGGGCAATGGGTATCGTTTTATTGTCACCTTATTCAATCGCCGATAGTCAATGCATAACCAGAGAGTGCCATCCTTCTTCTTTACAAACAATACCGCACTCCAAGGTGACACACTAGGCGTATGAAGCCCTTTGTCAAGCAACTCTTGCAATCAGATTTCAATTCTTTTAGTTCACTGGTGCCATTCTCAGATGGTGTTATGGAGATTGGGTCCACACTGTGCATAACATCAATTTCAAATCGCACTTCTCTTCTCGGAGGTAATCCTGCAATTCATCAGAAATACATCCAAAAGTCACATACTGAGGAATGTCCTCGCTTTGGACTATCCACTTGGGTGTCTATCACATGTGCCAAGTACGCCTCACACCCTTTCCTAATCATTTTTCTAGCCAGTGCAGCAGAATGATGTTTGAAGGTAATAAATGCCTCTCCCCATGTATTACCACATCACCGTACAGAGGGAGACCAAAAGTGACTGTCTTCAGTCTACAGTCAATCATCGCATGATGCCTGGCTAACCAATCCATGCCCAAGATAATATCATAATCTCTGAAGGGCATTTCAATCAAATCAGACAGAAAAGTGTGTCCTTGGATCACCAAAGGACAATCCCTATATAATTTATTTACCCTGACCTCCTGGCCTAATGGACTAGTTACTAGCACATCATAATCCAGTGGTACACATTGGATAGCAGTAGAACACATCACATTAGCATTAACATACGAATGTGTGGAGCTAGGATCAAATAACACATGTACATCTTGGTCAAGGATGGAGAAAATACCAGCTACTATGTTTGATGTTTTAGCTTCCTCCCTCTGACGCATGGTATACACTTCCGATCGTGCGCCATCGATCTCGGGCTGGTTAATAGTGCTTTGACTTTTAGGAGTGTTACTAGGACCCCTACCTCTGCCTCTACCTCTACCAACTGACTGTGACCCTCTAGGTGCAGAGACTTGGACTGATCCTTCAGATGTAGCAGAAGGTCCAGACCGGCATGGACTAGTACAATCCTTAGCGAAATGTCTGCTCCCTCCACAGTTAAAACATGCACCGGTGGCCTTGAAACACACCCCACCGTGTGTTCTACCATAAGTTTCACACTTCCGTACTGATAGGGCTCCTCGGGTGCTCATGGGTCTGTGACTGCATCGGGTGGTCTTTGGCCGAGAATCGCCTCTTCTAGATCTACGGAGCCGGATCCCCAAACTGCTTCTCTTCTCGTAACCACTCTCGTGTACTTGTCCAGTAGTCTTT
Source organism: Hevea brasiliensis (assembly GCF_030052815.1). Lineage (NCBI taxonomy): Eukaryota > Viridiplantae > Streptophyta > Magnoliopsida > Malpighiales > Euphorbiaceae > Hevea > Hevea brasiliensis. Next base: position 68,178,334 of record NC_079503.1, on the reverse strand, counting down.
TCAGTCTTCTCTTTCTCTTGTGTACCCTTCTTCACTGCCCCTTCTGATTCTATCTTTTCCAATTCTAGGGCTTGTGAGATCAATTCAGTGAAATTCTGATGTCGAAAACCCACAACTTGCATTCTCAGATTCGGCCTTAACCCGGACTCAAACCTCTTACATCTGTCTTTGGGGGTGGAGACTAAGCTTCCAAACAGAGTGGCTCACCAAGAGAAGTCTCTCTCATATTCTGTTATGGTTCTGTCCCCTTGTTTCAAACTCAAGAATTCTTGTAACTTCATATCCACATATGCATCGGGGACCCACTTCTATCGAAACTCCCTCAAAAAGTCTGACCAAGTAAGGACTGGAGGTTCTACCAGGCTGTGGGGGATGTTCTTTCACCATTCATATGCATCCCATCAGAGAAGAGATACTGAATATTCAAATTTTAATTCTTTAGTACAATGCAGCTTTCTGAAAACCCGTTCCATTCTTTCCAACCACTGTTCTGTCTCCAGTGGATCCACAATGCCCTTAAACTCGGTGGCCCCAAATTTCATAAATTTTTCATATTACCGAGCTGAGGGCTGTGGTTGTGCTATAGGTGCTTGCATCTGAGCTTAGGGTGGCACATTTCCCGCCATTTGCTAGAAAAACACAGCCATCTGCTGTGCAAACTGAGCAGGGAACTACGGTGTTGGAGTAGGAGCTGGAGTAGCTGACCCACTCACGTTCTGGAGTGCTGGGGCTTCCACTTGAACCTCAACCTCAATAGATTGTTTCATGGAATGATCTCCTTCTTCCATTCTGTTTTCCCAAAATTTCTACTTCCTGAGATCAAACACAAGGAGGTTGACCTCCGTTAGTGCATATTCATGATGTAAATATGTCATATGTATCAATTGAAGACACTTGAGCAGTTGTACTTGTCAAAGAAATAGTCACATGCATAGTCAAAATTTATTGTAAAACCATGCTCTGATACCACTTAAACATGTCACACCTTACACCTCTGTAAGACATAACATGATCCTGTAGACTACCTAATGAACTACCGAACTTCACCTACCGATAACTAATTAATGATCAATGCCGCATTGTACACCACGACAAAGCAATCTACAACCCCATTAATCGAAATCAATGAGGGAGGTGGCTAGCTAGCTAATGAGTACTCATCCGATCTACAACCTCAACTGGTAAACCAGAGAGGGAGGAAAAATAATCGATCTCACCCCATAAATGGAGGAGGAGTAATGTGATGCTGTCATGCTAAGTGTGAACACAAAATCAATTCAAAACACTATTCAAATAATTAATGAGAAATCCAATAAATTTCCAAAGTCATAGTTTCATTCACAAGGTGGCAACACAATTTATGATTAACATCAAATTTTTCATAAATTATACTAAATCACTTTTTCAATGACAAAATGCTCAAATAAGGTTTATTGTGCACAAACCTGACGTGAGTCACCTCTGGGCCTTGACTCAGTCTCTCAGCCCTTCCAAGTCTTTTTCAGCTGAAACACACAGTTTCACAGTGTTTCAGTACCATAACTTAGCATAAATCCAAAAATAAATTTAACTTCACTTTTACCTAGCTTATATCTGCTAAACTCGACGTTCTTTAAAATTTGTGTTTTGGGGTTATTATTCACTGCACTATTCAAGTCAAATTGTTGACTTTCTAAGGCTTAATAGGTATGGGAACTCCAACTTTACCCACATACCACATTTTGGTCACCAAACTTGTTGGTTTTGGTCATTTTCTCAAAACTTAAGTCTTTTAGGCAAAATTGCCAATTTTCAGTTTTGGAGTCCTAAGTTGCACTATTCTATTGGTCATTTTACTGTTGGAATTTGGCAAAACTTCCTCCACAAAAAATGTTCCCTAATGTCTTAAGTTTATTCTCCTTTTTGAATCACCCCAATTGGAGTTTTTTAGCTCAAGTTATGGCCATTTGAACCATGGCTGCCGAATTGGATTCAACCTAGAATTTTGGGCAATTTTTGGTGCTGGCAGTTTTAGGTCACCAAATTGGGGTGGCCAAATGACTTGGTTAATGGCATAATTTGGGTTTGTGTTCTTCATGAAAGTTTTATGTCTATATCTCATTTAACCACTGGTAAAATTTCAGGTCATTTAGACCTTCCTAGCTCAAGTTATGACTAAATGAACAAACACTATTCATTTGGTCAGTTTATATAGGGCAGCCAGCAATTTTCTAACTTTGGTCAATTTGTTCACTAGGTTTTGGTCACTTTTTGGGCATGCTTCCTAAATGAAAATTGTGTCATTTAGTGTCTATTTTCATTCCTAATTGGTCTCATACCAATTGGACTTGTAAAATTTCATTTTTGATCCCTCAAAGGCAACTTGGTCATGCTGCCAGCAGCATGACCACACTCAATCCGAATTTGGCCTTAACTCCAACCATTCCAACACACTTCATTTGGTCACAAATGACCATTTCTCACTTTAAATTAGGTCAAAGACATCATTCACCCATTTCTCACATTTTTGGTCTCTAAACCCTAAGTGTCCAAACCTTAAACACACTAAATTATTGCATTTAACCAATTCAATGCAAATCAATGTCATTAGCACATCCATATAAGCTTGCCTACCATATTAAATTCAATCAAAACTCAAACATATGCATAGTAACCCTAGTTGGCCAAATTTTCAGTTTGGTCCTTCACAAATGTTTTTATTTCATTTTAAGTTAAGATCTAAGTTACCTACACCAAGAACACAAATATTAAACATAAATTTTCAATTTAAATTCACTAACCTTAAACTTTGAATTTCAATCTTCAATTCCACTCCTCTTTCCTTCCTTCTTTCTTGCTCAATCCTCTTCTCAAGTGACTAAAACAAGTTTTTATGTAGTAATAATGGGAGAAATTGGAGTTTAGTAGGGATTTAAGAGCTTGAAGCAAGCTTTAATGGAGTTTTAACAATGGAGATGTGAGGGAGAGGGAGAGTGACGGGTTGAAGAAGACTTTTGTGTTTTATTTTTGGTTTTTTTTATTAGTTCTTTAATTTAATTCTTAGTTCTGAAATTTTCTTTTCTCCGATTTTATTTGACAGTTAGGTCAGGAGTCAGCTCTCGGGGTCAATTGACCAAATTTCCCCTCGTCGGTTCAACCCAGTTTGTAAATAATTCAATATTTCTTCTGGCTCCCTGACCTAATTATTTGACTGGCTTAATAGTTCTTTTTCGTGATTTTCTCTTTTCCACTGTGTTTATAATGGTCCTAAGGACCGCGACGTCACATTTTACTATTCGAAATTTGAGTTTAAATCGACTTCGCAGTCGTTCCCGAGAAGGTCACCCATCGTTGTGACTCTCGGCTCGTTTAACTTCTTATGTTCTATTTTTCTTGTTTATACTGAACTAATTAACAATTACTAATTATTTGTGTTTATGGCTTCTCTAGTTGTCTTAAGTGTGGTTCTAATCTCCTTAATTATCCGGACCAACTCCGGTCACCGGAACAGTGAAATATACCAAGCTATACAAATGGGGGTATTACAGTAAACTTTATTACTAATTGGGTGGCCATGGCATGCTATGCTAGGTGTTAACCATGGTCTATGAGGTTCATAAAATGATTTAGAGAAATCATTTATGGTAAGAAAGAGTTCTGATGATATTAAGAGTTGATATCATGTCTCATTGCCAATTAGTGATGAGCCTAGTAAGTCACACACATACACAAGTTATCACCTATTTAAATATGATTTAATTAATTAATTAAAGAGTTTAATTGATTAATTAAATATGTTTGGTTTGCAATTAAATTGCAAAGTCCCTAGCATGACTTGAAACCAAATCTAGATTATTGGATGTGTAGTATAAATTAAATTTATATTTAAAGTGTTTAAATATGAATTTAATTAATGAGAAATTAATTAATAGAGATTAATTAATTAATTTATATTTGATATAAATTAATTAGAAGAAGAGAAATAATTATTTTGGGTTAAGAACTCAAAATTAAGACACAGGGGCATTTTGGTCATTTCACAGGGTGACATGTGGCACCATGAGATGGTGACACATGGCATTACACATAAGCTTGTCAAATGTTTTTTAATCATGTAAGATGATTAAAATCAAGATTAAATATAGGTTTGACACTTGGCACAATGTGATTGGGTCACTTAAACCTAGAGCTAATTAAAGGGTGACATGTGGCAAGGGTATAATGTGTTAACCTAGCTATATAAGTGTTGTTATGAGAAAAAAAAAAAAAACACAAGTAGTAGCCACTCCTTTGTGCTGCCACCTTGGTGTGAAATTCTCTCCTCTTCTTCTTCTTCTCTCATCAATCCAAGAGATTAGAAAAATAATCTCTTGAATTAAGAACACCAGAAATTGTTTCTAGTGTCCTGTTTACATCTCTAATCTTTTAAAAGGCAGAACTTGATTTTCTAATTAATAGAAAAAGCTTTAGAAGTTGTTCAAGGGCTGCCATAGGTGTTCTTAGTGTGGACAAGCTAGGGGAACAACATCTGGTATCCTAAAGACGAATCTCAAAGGCGCAAATACACTATAGTGCATCAAGAGGTTAGTGTGTTTGTTCTTGATTTAATCTAGGGTTCTAAAATTAATCTGATTAATTCTAAAATCTTAAATGGTAAATACATATCCAAAAATATATTAAAAGTGTTTTAATATGTTGTTTATCATTGAAATCAAATAGATAAAAATAAATCTTGCATGAAGCATGTGACCCTAGGTGAAAATTTTTGGTATAAACTTGTGTTTTTCATGCTTTCGCTCCTTCAATTGGTATCAGAGCCACTATATTTGCCATTTAGATTGTTGATTATATGATTTAATTGTGTGTTTTGATCATGAGATGATTTATCCATTGCTGGTTGCAATGGAGGTGTGGCGGCATGCTTGAAAAACACCATCAATGGTGCGCATGGTTTGGCTTCCATGGGTGGTTCAAGGTTTGGCTTTTAATTCTGCAATTGTTGTATGATCTAAGGCCTATTCTTTGACTAATTAAAGTGTTTAATTAGTAGTTTTAATCACACAATTAAATTATGATTCAAATCAGAATTTTAAAAATTATTTGAATGTGATTCAAATCTGAATTTTAAAAGTTGTTTGAATCTGATTCAAATCTGAATTTTTAAAGTTGTTTGAATCATATTCAAATCTGAATTTTTAAAGTTGTTTGAATAATATTCAGATTTGATTTTTTAAAAAATGTTTGAATGTGATTCAAATCTAATTTTTTAAGAAATGTTTGAATGTGATTCAAATCTGAATTTTTTAAGGTTGTTTGAATGTGATTCAAATATGAATTTTTAAATTTGTTTGAATGAGATTCAAATCTGAATTTTTAAATTTATTTGAATCATATTCAAATCTGGATTTTTAAGTTGAATATGAGATATTCAATTTAATTTAAGTATGTATATTTTATTTAATTGTTAAATAGGGATATGCATGATGGATGATCATGGACTATAAAAGACCAATGTGATTGGATTTATTTCTTTTATGTTTCTTTGGGATTGTAAATTAATTAATTTATTTTAATTTATTTTGGGCATGTATTATTAAGTTTGTAATAATTTTTGGGTTGTAATTTTATTTATTTAAGTTCTTGTAAATTCGCCTTGGTATGCTAAGGATTACTATTGGATTGTAAGTTCTTGTAATATTGGATTGCAAGAAGTTCAAGGAGGTCAAGAGCATTGGTAGGACCAGTGGGAGGAATTCAAGATCAAGTGTTGATTATGTACTCCTTCAGCAACTCTTGTAAAATGAATGAATGAAATGCACTTAGAATGCCCCGATTCAATTCTTGGTGGCTCGAATTGAATCCCTTAGAAAGTCCATGATCATACCATATTTATATATTGTCCATGAATGAATGAGATGTATGTGAATGTATGCAAGATGTGATATAAGCATGCTAAATGAATAATGTGCAAAGTGAGACCTTAATAGTAATTAGGATGACCATAAAATCTTCCAAACAAATGATTAAGTTGAAAAATGCTATAATTAAAGTAATTATAACATGGGCCTTCCATTGAGGCAATTATTTTAAGAAATTTTAAATACTTACATAAGATGCAATTAATTACTTGCATAAGATGCAATTAATTTAAGAGATTTTCTTAAGAATAGTTGTTAAGCATGATATGTTGTAAATATGTAAATGGTTTGGTGGCCAATATTGGATGTACCTGAGGACATTAAAATTATTTGCATAATTATTGGCTCAATGGGATCAACTTAACTAATGCAAGATAAGTCAATAATGGATGTACCTGAGATTTTGAGCATTAGGGGCTAGGTAAAGGATTGAACATTACATGAGATGTGATGGGTAAGGAGTTGCTCACTTATAGTTTATTGTAAATCCAATAATGGATGTACCTAAGGATGATCAATAGAATTATAAGAATTCAATCACCCACTAGAAATCCATCCAACTAGGATTTCCGTTTTCTACTTTGGAAGTGTAGGATTCGCTAAGTTAGTGGGAGGACCAATTTGATTAAAAGACCATAATCATTTTGGTTAATTACATGATACATTTACTAATTAATCTGGTTATTTTCTGCAGTTAATTTTCTGATAATAATGAGCACAGAACAACCACCACCATCCAATATCCTTGTAAGCATACTTAATCGCAATAGGTTGATAGGACCTAATCTCTCTGATTGGCTAAGAAATTTGAAACTTGTCCTGAACCTTGAACATATAGGATATGTTCTAGACTCAAATGTTCCTGGTTCCTTACCTCCAGAGGCCACCCAAGAGGAACATGAAACTTTGGATAAGTGGAAGGAGCATGTTATGAGAGCTAAGTGTTACATGCTTGCTTCTATGAGTAATGGGTTACAGAAGCAGCATGAGAACATGCAGAGTGTGAGTGAGATCCTCCTTCACCTACAAGAGTTATATGGTGAGCATAGCAGGAACGCTATGTATGAGATATATAGGCAGCTGTTCTGCATGAGGATGTCTGAGGGACAGAATGTTGGGGATCATGTCCACAAGATGATTCGGCTGATTGAGCAGTTGGAACATCTTGACTTCAACATGGATTTCCAACTACAGACGGATTTGATCCTTCAGTCCCTTCCATGCTAGAAACAACTTATCCATATTACCTAAAAAGGTCAACACATGCATTGACTTGTGAATTATATAATAGTTAGTAAACTCAAAAAAAAAATTGAAGGATTAAACAATTAATTTATAATGTGCCCTAGTTTGCCTAGTTGACTAGTATGGATAGGTTGGTATGCCAATAGGATTCTGACAGCTGTTCTGTAAATGGCTTCATGCCATACTGTGTTTTTACGGCTTATAATCACGCACTGTGACTTTAATAGCCTACGGCTATACATATTGTGTATTTATTCTTCGCTTATCGCCAGATTGACTATATGGCTTCTTAGCCACACTGTTTGCACACCGGGAGACACTTTGTGACCGATGGTGTGACGGCCCGAGGTACTAGGTACCCAAAGGCGATATCCGTTTATCCAGTCTAGTCAGTATATAGGCTACACGGGCAGTAATTCAAGTACTACTAAATTCAAATAACTAAATTCAGTCTTCTGACATACAACACTACCAAAATTAGCAGATATTGAAATGTTAGCAAATAAAGGTAGAATCAACAATTGTGAAGAACACCGATGCCATAAATTTGTTTACTTTATTTTAATGTATATTTCTTTATATTTGACACTACTAAGCAAAATTGCTTAGCGCGTTGCTTTTGTAACGCGTAGGTATTGGAGATACAGCTGGGGAGCCCAGCAGACCTACGATCGGGTGAGACATCAGATCTGCACAGGAGTCCAGAGTCATCTGCACTGCATTGCATACATGGTAGGACTTAGGATATCTTGTATTTTGTACTTTTGTTGTATATTTGAAATTCAGCCCTGTATTTTATAATGTTATGAAAGCTCTAAAGTTTGTAATATTTTGTACATATTAAATAACATGGAAATTTTCTGTATATATTTAAATTATTATGGACTGTATTATGGAACTATTTAATGACTGTAAAAGTCTATTGACTTTACTGAGAAATAGAGACTGTGAAATATTTGAGATTTTGATATTATTATATTAAACTGTTTTTAACAGGTTTGGAAGGACAGTTTGTCCGAAATGCAGATGGCACCTTGCCAAATTTTTATTACTATTTTAAAACAGTGACTTTATTAAAGTGTGAAAATAGAACCAGCATGCTATGAATAGCACATAAACACTTCCTAAAATCAAATTGAGTTTAGAAAATGTGATAATCATAGACTAGGTGCTCCGGCACGCCGTGTAGCACGCCTTGCTCTGCTATTCTGTAGATGGGTAAGGGGTGTTACATTTAGTGGTATCAGAACACGGTTTAGGCGTTTCTGGACCTAGATAGATTGGACATCATGCATTGCATTGTAAGTGTTAAGATGACCCTAATGCAGATATTTTGATTTGTTTTGTTATTTTGATCGGAATATGGACTCCACATCGCAGAGAGCGGTCGATGAGGAAGTAGAAAGTCATGCTCCATCTATGACTGAACTAGGAGACAGGAGGGAACTTGCTCCACCAGTACCAAATGCACCAGCCACATTTCAGCAAATGGCTGAGTTCTTTAGACAGATGGCAGGAGTTATGCCACCACCACCAGCTCCACATCAAAAATCTCATATGGAGAGACTCAGGAAGTTTGGAGCAGTGGACTTTCTGGGCAAAAGAGAAGATGATTCTGTCATAGCTGAAAACTGGTTGGACAGAACTGAAAGAGTCTTGAAACAACTTCATTGTACTCCAGAGCAGAATTTGGAAGCTGCTGTATCACTACTGCAGGATGATGCATACCAGTGGTGGGATATAGTAACTAGTGAGGTGCCACCAGAACAGATAACTTGGGATTTCTTTCTCACTGAGTTCAGAAAGAAGTATGTGGGCAGTGTATACTTGGAAGAGAAGAGAAGGGAGTTTATTACCCTATGCCAGAGATAGCTGACAGTGGCTGAATATGAAAGAGAATTTGTCAGACTCAGCCGCTATGGGCGGGAAATAGTCCCTAATGAGGCAGAGATATGCAAGAGATTTGAGGAAGGACTCAATGATAACAATAAAGTAATGATTACAGCCTTGGGGATTACAGAGTTTGCCAAGTTGGTGGAAGCTACACTGAAGGTTGAAAAAGTTAGAATGAATGAGCAGAACAGAAGGGACAAACAGCAGAAAAGAGGTCAGGGTCAGACCGGTACATCTTTTGCCCCTAGTAAGAAATTCAGAGGTTCACCTACTCAGAGTTTTAGTAGAGCACCAAGTCAGGGTCAGTCACAGAGGCCCAAATCTCAGTTTGCACCAAGGAGAGGCCAGTCCACCCCTTCAATGGCTAGCTCTCCAGGAACAGGGTACAGGGGACCAGCCCCAACAGTATCTGTTGCTTGCCCACATTGCCAAAAATGGCATAAGGGTGAATGTTGGAGGATGATAGGTGCTTGTTTACAGTGTGGATCTACAGACCACTTAGTTCGAGATTGTCCACGCAGAACTGCTACATCCACTCCGGTATCAACTGATAGGCCTGCCCCTCCAGCTCCAAGGGGTAGAAGGCCGGGTAAGGCTAAGGCGTGCATTTCACGTAAAACACGTGTCAGAGTCTGTGGAGAGAGCAGAAGGCAGAAAACCAGCCAAAGCCTATGCTATAAGGGCACAAGAGGAACAGGATGCTCCAGATGTTATCAAGGGTACGTTCCTCCTTTATAATACTTCTGTGCATGCATTAGTGGATCCTGGATCTACTCATTCATATATTTGTATCAAGCTGCCCGTAGAAAAGGGAATACCAGTGGAGGAAAGTGACCAAGACATCCTGGTCACAAATCCGCTAGGCCACAGTGTGGTAGTAAACAAGGTGTATAAGGGCTGTCCATTGAAGATTCAAGGGAAAGAGTTCTTAGCAGACTTAATCGAACTACCTTTCCATGAGTTTGATGTGATTTTGGGAATGGACTGGTTATCCCATCATCAGGCAATAGTTGATTGTAAATTGAAGAGAATCTCTCTGAAAACTACTGAGAACGAAGAAATAATAGTAGTGGGTGAAAGAACAGATTTCTTGTCCAATGTCATCTCAGCTACAGTTGCAAGGAGATGGTTGAGGAAAGGGTGTGAAGCCTATTTGGCACACGTGGTTGACACTAGGCAGGGTAAACTTAATTTGTCTGACATACCCATAGTAAGGGATTTCTCTGAGGTATTTCCTGAGGAATTGCCTAGTTTATCACCAGAAAGGGAAGTTGAATTTGCCATTGAGATTATGCTGGGTACAGCTCCGATTTCAATTGGGGTTCATACGCCCCAGTGTGGTTCATACGCCCCAGTGTGTCACCTTGGGGAGCTCCGATACTATTTGTAAAGAAGAAAGATGGGATACTGAGGTTATGTGTTGACTACCGGCAGTTAAACAGAGTAACAGTGAAGAACAAGTATCCGTTGCCTAGAATTGACGATCTGTTTGATCAGTTGAAGGGAGCCGGTGTGTTTTCTAAGATTGATCTCAGATCAGGGTATCATCAGCTAAGGGTTAAGGATGCAGATGTGCCTAAGACTGCATTTAGAACCCGGTATGGGCATTATGAATTCCTGGTGATGCCATTTGGGTTAACAAACACTCCAGCAGCATTCATGGACCTTATGAATCGTATCATGCATCCATACTTAGATCGGTTCGTAGTGGTCTTCATTGATGACATCCTGGTGTATTCCAAGGATAAAGCAGAACATGATGAGCATTTGAGAATTGTTCTGCATACTCTAAAAGAGAAGAAACTGTATGCTAAATTGTCCAAGTGTGAGTTCTGGTTGAGTGAGATTGCATTCCTTGGACATGTAGTATCAGATGAAGGGATTAGAGTGGATCCCAAGAAGATTGAAGTAGTGATGGAATGGAAGCCTCCCAGAAATACAACTGAGATCAGAAGTTTCTTAGGGTTAGCTAGATATTATAGAAGATTTGCAAAGGGATTTTCCCTGATAGCTGCTCCACTGACCAAATTATTACACAAGAATATGAAATTTGATTGGAATGACAAGTGTCAAGCCAGTTTTGAGAGGCTGAAGGCTATGTTGACAGAGGCACCAGTGTTAACATAGCCAATGTCTGGAAAAGACTTTGTAGTCTACAGTGACGCCTCACACAATGGGTTAGGGTGTGTACTCATGCAAGAAGGGAAAGTGGTTGCATATGCTTCTAGGCAGTTAAGGCCACATGAAAAGAATTACCCTACTCATGATTTAGAGTTAACAGCAATTATCTTCGCATTGAAGATATGGAGGCATTACTTGTATGGAGAAAAATGCTACATATAAATAGACCATAAGAGTCTGAAGTATCTGCCAACCCAGAAGGAACTTAATTTGAGACAGAGGCGATGCATTGAATTCCTGAAAGATTATGATTGTGTGATTGACTACCACCCTGGAAAGGCAAATGTAGTCACTGATGCTTTAAGTAGAAAATCTATTGTAGCATTAAGATCTCTGAATGCCCAACTATCCTTAACTCATGATGGAGTTATTTTGGCTGAGTTGCAAGTGAAGCCGAATCTGTTACAACAAATACAGGATGGGCAGAAGACAGATGGGAAATTAATGGCTGTTATGGGCAAAATCACTGAGGGGAAGGAAACTGAATATGAAGTGAAAGAAAATGGGTGCCTGTACTATAAAGAAAGAGTATATGTACCAGATGATAAAGAGTTGAAAACCAGTATTCTGAAAGAAGCACATAATAGTGTGTATGCTATGCACCCAGGAAGCACAAAAATGTACCATGACCTGAAACTCCGATCGGTGGCGGGTATGAAGAAGGACATAGTTGACTAAGTAACTAGATGCTTGACATGTCAGCAAGTCAAAGTAGAACATCAAGTTATGAAATTCATCCCTGTATTTTATAATGTTATGAAAGCTCTAAAGTTTGTAATATTTTGTACATATTAAATAACATGGAAATTTTCTGTCATATATTTAAATTATTATGGACTGTATTATGGAACTGTTTAATGACTGTAAAAGTCTATTAACTTTACTGAGAAATAAAGACTGTGAAATATTTGAAATTTTGATATTATTATATTAAACTGTTTTTAACAGGTTTGGAAGGACAGTTTGTCCGAAATACAGATGGCACCTTGCCAAATTTTTATTACTATTTTAAAACACTGACTTTATTAAAGTGTGAAAATAGAACCAGCATGCTATGAATAGCACATAAACACTTCCTAAAATCAAATTGAGTTTAGAAAATGTGATAATCACAAACTAGGTGCTCCGGCATGCCGTGTAGCACGCCTTGCTCGGCTATTCTGTAGACGGGTAAGGGGTGTTACACATCTCCCTCTCTCTTTCTCTTGTCTCCATCACTCTTCCATTCAGAAGTCCTATCACCCTTTGATTCCCCATATTTCTTCCATTAATCTTCCAACAAATTAATAGAAAAACCTTGATTAAGCATCCAAGTAAAGATTGAAACAAGAAGAACAAGTTTGGAAGAGATTGGATGTCACACCCTACTCCCCTGTAAGATGTAACATGATCCCATAGTACACCTAATGAATTACCGTACTTTGCCTACCGATAATCCATTAAATATACTACAAGGGATTTTAAAACAATTTTCATGAAATTTAAATCATCGATTAAAATTTGGTGTTATAAAATTTTTTTCAAAATTTCGGCAAAGTGCTGATTGTATTTTGAGAAAACAGTTCTTCAAAACCTGCAAAGAACACACTCCCAATATGTTTTCTCAAATACAACTTCAATAACTTCATTTGAACCCATAATTTAAATCTCAATAATCAAATCAATCTCCTCATAAAAGAAACATTTCATTGATTACAAGACTCAAAATTAATATTACAGAACTATTCAGAGAAATGAAATCCCAAATTTACATTTACAATAATTTACATTTAATTACATACCAAAATATTTTACAAGAGTTTTTATACAACTGCTCAAATAATTTACATACATATTATTACATGCATACATCAAAACCTATGTACATGGGTATACCTATGATATACCTGGAGTTGATCTGAATGTGTCTTCAAAGAAACTTACTCACTGCTCTATGCTCTTTTTACCTGCGACAGCATACAAAGCTATCGCTGAGTGGTGAACTCATTGGTGCACAACTATAATTTAAAACATAGTACAATATACATTGACAAAATTTACAGCAATTAATTTGGAAATCTGAATACTCATCAAATTCCAAAACTCAAAATATTCATTGCCAATAATGTAAATCATTTGTATGAAATGACTTTGATCACGAAATTCAATTTATCAAATCATGACTAACCATTTAAGGTAGTTTCAACAAAATCAATTATACATAAATCATAACTGAACTCACAATTCTTTACTATTAAAAAACATTCTGTATCCCAAAAACCATGTTGTATCTCAAAAACCATGCTGTATCTCAAAAACCATGCTGTATCTCAAAAACTATGCTGCATCTCAAAAATCATTCTTTATCTCACTAACTATGCAAGACTAATCCGAAAGGGTCATATTCGAAGTGATTCTAACTCCCTATGGTTGGGGAGGTCGAATCAGATTCTAACTCCCTATGGTTGGGGAAGTCGAATCATTGTGCACAGTACACACCATAATAATGAATCTTCTGCAAGGGCCATAACGATAAAAAAACTCAGATCTAATCTCAAATTAGAGGAAAATCTAAGCCTGTGCACGTACCATGGTAATCAAAACACAACTAACTCTATTGTCTTCTCAACAAATGAGAGAGACGGGTAATAACCTAGTCAAGCATCTATAGTGAGATATAAAACAATATCACAATCCTTTTAGTGAGCATAAATCACAATATAATTCGATTCAAATTCAATTCCAATATCCATTAATTTTTATGCTCATCACAATTAAAATCATAAATTTGCATTTTTTCATGAAAATTACCATCACAATTCAAAACATGTTCTATCACAATTTTCCAAAACATAATTTATTCAATCCATAACAATGCTTAATACTTGTGGAAATACCATTTGACAAAGCTAAATTCATATATACTATAACAATTTCAATAATTATTGAAATTAAATCCAATGCTTGTTAAACATAATACATAAGAAAAATATGTCATTTAATCATATGAAATATTCAAAACGAAATCAGTTAAAAACTAGTTGTGCACAAACCTCTGATAACTGTCTCTTGGCTCTGACTCAGTGTTTCCTTCCCCTTCCCTAAGTCTTTGCTAACTGAGAAACATAATTTGAAGTGTTTTAGTACTCATTTAAACTGTCTCTAAGAATAAAGCTTAATAATTAACTTATTGAATTCTATTATTTCCTTAGTCAACCTAAGATGTTGACCCTCGATGCAGTTTAGGTGAATTAGGTTTTAATGTTACCAATATATCACATTTTATAGCCTTTTTGTATTGGTACATGTTACCAAATTCATTTCCATGTATATTGCGTTTTATTGCAATTTTTTGGATCCCGGTATACTAATTTGACCTAGCCGGATGACCTAGTTTCCTCGGCTTTCGAGTTTCGGTCAAAACTACAAACTTGTAGATCTATGTCTTATTACACGTGGGGAAAAATTTCAGGTCATTCTGAGTTTACTAGACCAAGTTATGGTCATTTTACTATTGCTGGTCAGAATGTACCAAAATTGGTCACTTTAGGTCATTTTAGGTCATTTTAGGTTCGGCGAGTTTTTGGACCCGAACTTGTGCAAGCTGTTTGACTTGCTTATGGTCATTTATGGGCTTTGGTGTCTTCATAAGACTTGTAGATATATGTCTTAACTATTCATGGTCAAAATTTCAGGTCAATTGGACCTATTTTGAGTGAGTTATGGCCAAAATACTAACTACTGCCCAAATGGTCAATTTTCAAGCCTTAAATGCACTAATCCGGATTTGGTCACTTTTCAAGTTACCTTATAAGCAGAATTTTGGTAAGCTTCCTTCATGAAAGTTGGCACATTTTGTGCCTAGTTTCACCTCCAATTGGTCTCATACTAATTGGAGCCACACTTTTAAGGTTCTAGGCCCAAAACATAAACTGCCCTATTGCATTTTGTTCATTACTCATCAAAGGTCACTTTTAACGCTTACCAAACCACACATTCATGCCAATTCTGGCTTGTATCCTAACCTAAACACATTTCACAACATATTGTTGGTCATTTTGGCAGCTTATAATCACACTCAACATGTACCATATAGTGCAAAATTTTTCAAGCTCAAATTACAACAATTCAATCACCTAACCTAGCTCATTTACATGTCCAATCTCACACTATCATACATATACCCAAGCTGCCATAACAACTACCACAATTCAACATTAATATTCCATAAACCAAATATTAAATAACATCTTTATGGTTCACCAAACCAAGCTGCCGATTCATACATTACAGTCCATTAATTTCCAAGCTTCCAAATTCATGTACACATTCACATATACTAAGTATACATCACCCAAATTAATTCCTACACACATAAACATTTAATCAACCCTTTAATATACCATTTACAAGCGAAAAAAAAACTGCCCTCAAGGAGTTTCCATGGCTGCCAAAAATACACCTCTCCCTTTAAACATCAAACCTCAAAAATCTCGCCATAATTCAAGTACCCATAACATTCTTACTAACTTTAATGAAGCCATAACCCAAAAACACAAACTTACCACTTTGGAAACTCTTCAAAATCTCTCCAAAACTTGGTCTTCTTGTTGCCTGTCTACTTCCCAAGGTGTATGGACAATCTTTAATGAAGGAAAGTGGGAAGAAAGGAGCTTAGATCAAGCTTGCATGGAGCTTGGCCATGGACGGCCATGGAGGAACTTGAGAGAAGAAAAGGATTCGGCTGGTTCTGGTTTGGGAGGTTGAAGAAGATGAAAATATTCTGCCCAAATGAAGCTTTAGTGGTCCACTTAAATGAGTTAGTGGAGCACTATGTGGGAATTAAATCATTGTTTATTCTAAGGTTTCATTTTTCCACAGTTAACTCTCAATTTTTGCTATTTACATTCCACCAATTTAATTTTTCATGACATTTTCCAAGTGTAATATCATGTATTTTTAATGGACATTTAGGTCAAAAGATAACTCGGAATGTCAAATGACCACAATGCCCCTGTTTGGGTTGTATTCCTGATTTTTCGGTAACATCGAGTTTTGTCCGTTTTTTCGATTTCTCACTTTTCTTTGTACTAATTAATTGATTTTTCTTTGATATTTTAAATGGTATTTATACTTCAATAGGTGTCTATTTAAGTCCTAAAAATATTCTCTAGGGTTCCCCATGGTCCAGGGATAGTCAACGGTCCACGCCGCGACTTCTTGGTGCGGTCACCCATCGCTAGGGTTCTCAGCTCGCTTAACTTAGTTACATTTCTTTGCTATTATTTTTCCTTTGTTTTTCTTGTATTTTATTTTCTTGTATTTCATTATTTTATGTCTCCTCATTCATATCTAAGTGTAGTTCCAGGCATCCTAGCTGTCCGGACAACACTGGTCACTGGAACAGTAGAACGCACATTTTGAGTTCTTAACCCAAAATAATTATTTTTCTTCTTCTAATTAATTTATATCAAATATAAATAAATTAATTAATCTCTATTAATTAATTTCTCATTAATTAAATTCATATTTAAACACTTTAAATATAAATTTAATTTATACTACACATCCAATAATCTAGATTTGGTTTCAAGTCATGCTAGGGACTTTGCAATTTAATTGCAAACCAAACCTATTTAATTAATCAATTAAACTCTTTAATTAGTTAATTAAATCATATTTAAATAGGTGATAACTTGTGTATGTGTGTGACTTACTAGGCTCATCACTAATTGGCAATGAGACATGATATCAACTCTTAATATCATCAGAACTCTTTCTTACCATAAATGATTTCTCTAAATCATTTTATGAACCTCATAGACCATGGTTAACACCTAGCATAGCATGCCATGGCCACCCAATTAGTAATAAGGTTTACCTTAAATGAACCTATAATCATATGTTACCATGCACTAGAATCTCTCTGTTTCAAAATCCCTACTCAAAATTTGAGTCATGGTTTATGTCAAACTCTATTTGCTATGAATATTATGTTCTCTTTTAATTCCAGTTCTTGATAAAAAGATTTTCACATCGAAACTCTTTTACGAATAAATCTATCTGTCTGGCAGAACTTGAAACATCAAGAACAATTAAATGAACATAGGATTTTATCTCTATTTACTTAGAGGAACAGATTCCATCTTGATCAACACCTACCTCTATATATAACTAGTAGGAGCCAACACATGCCCATATACCCATACATAGTACAAGTATGAAAGCAGTATCAAACTCAAACTACCTATATACAAGATAACTGTGCTATCTCAGGTCTAAAGACTATATGCACTGATATGATTTACGACAAAACATTGACAAGAGTAAACTCCATGTGCTTGTCATAAGTGTCACTGGTTCGGCCTACTTATCATTTATAAGTGCCTATCATGTTTGTTATATGGCATGAGACTCACCATTCCATCTTATTTATATCTCATATAAATAACTTGGGAACAAACATGAATACAATCTTTCTAGATAAGTCATGTCCTTATTATAAAGTATCCTCGATTGTGAACCTATTTATGATACTTTGTGCTAAAAATATTGTCACTCATATTCTTAACAACTTAAGAATAATATTTCTAACAAAATATCAATGGACCTTTTCTATTACACATAAATATATTATGTAAACGGAAAAGTGGAAATGCCTTTTATTAATAAAATTATGTACAAGATACATACTAAATGATATGCTCTAGGGCATACTACTAACAATCTCCCACTAGCACTAGAGCCATTCGTTACAATATCTTAGACCTATCTTTTCAAGATGTCGGTCTAACTGAGTCTGTGACATAGGCTTAGTGAATGGATCAGCTAGATTTTCAGCTGATGCTATTTTCTGCATGGCTACATCACCTCGCCCAACTATTTCTCTGATAATGTGCTAGCGCCTTTCTATGTGTTTAGATTTCTGGTGAGACCTTAGTTCCTTAGCCTGTATGACTGCTCCATTATTGTCAGAGTGTATTGGAACTGCTGACTCAATGGAAGGAACTACTGTAAGTTCTGTTATGAACTTCTTTATCCAAACAGCTTCCTTTGCAAAGACTCGATGCAAAGAATATACTCAGCCTCTGTAGTGGAATCTGCAGTCGTGCTCTGTTTGGAACTCTTCCAACTGACTGCACCTCTATTACAAATGAACACATATCCAGAGGTAGACTTTCTATCATCGATATCTGATTGGAAATCAGAATCAGTATAACCATCCAATTGCAAGTCTCCACCTCCATAAATTAAGAATAAATCCTTAGTTCTTCTCAAGTACTTAAGGATATTCTTGACAGCTATCCAGTGTTCCAAACCTGGATTGGATTGATACCTGCTAGTCAAACTAACAGCATATGCGATATCCGGCCTAGTACACAACATTGCATACATTAAACTTCCAATAACCGAAGCATATGGAATCCTGGCCATCTTATCTCTTTCTTCAGGTGTCTTTGGAGACATCTCTTTAGAAAGGTGGATACCATGTCTCACTGGTAACAATCCTCTCTTGGAATCAAGCATGTTAAACCTCTTTAACACCTTTTCCAAGTATAGACTTTGGGATAAACCAATTATTCTTTTCGCTCTATCTCTATAGATGCGAATCCCAAGAATATAGGTTGCCTCCCCTAAGTCTTTCATGGAGAATGTATTTGACAACCATACCTTTATAGTCGTCAACATACCTGTGTCATTACCCATCAACGATTATGTCATCCACATATAAGACAAGGAAAGTGATATTTGAACATCACTAACCTTCTTATATACACATGGCTCATCCTCATTTTTGATAAAACCAAAGGATTTAATGGCTTCATCAAAACGGATGTTCCAACTCCTCGAAGCTTGTTTCAACCCATAAATGGATCGCTTTAGCTTGCATACCTTGGAACCATCTTGGGATTCAAAACCCCTAGTTTGTTCCATGAAAATGTTTTCTTCAATGTATCTATTGAGAAAAGCTGTTTTGACATCCATCTGCCAAATCTCATAATCATAGTATGCAGCTATTGCTAATAAAATCCTAATTGATTTAAGCATGGCAACAGGCGAGAAAGTCTCCTCATAGTTAATTCCTTGCCTTTGGTGAAACCCTTTCACTACTAGCCTTGCCTTATAGGTCTCTACCTTTCCATCAGAACCAATTTTCTTCTTGAAAACCCATTTGTTCCCTATAGGTACAATACCTTCAGGTGGGTCAACAAGATCCCAAACTTGATTCTTATACATGGAATCAATCTCGGATTTCATAGCATCAATCCATTTTGAAGAGTCTATATCTGATATAGCTTCTTCATAAGTAAGTGGATCATCTCCATGATCTACTTCTTCATGAGTAGACAACTCTTGTTCTTCTTCATGAAGAAAATCATATCTCACTGGTGGGTGAGATACCCTGGTTGTTCTACGAGGAACAGCTGTAGATGTTTCATCAATGGGTATAGGTTGACTAGATGGATCTATATCCATCTGATCTGTTGGTTGGTCAGAATTCTCCAATTCTAACTCTATTTGCCTTCCTTTGCCTCCTTCTTGAACAAACTGTTGTTCAAGAAATGTGGCATCTCTACTTATCACAACCTTTTGTGAAGTAGGCAAATAAAAATAATATCCAAAACTATCTTTTGGATATCCAATAAATCGACCTTTTTCTGATCTGGTCTCCAATTTATCAGTGTTCAGCTTTTTGATATAAGCTGGACAACCCCAAATCTTAACATGCTTAAGACTTGGTTTTCTTCCATGCCATATCTCATAAGGTGTGGAAGAAACTGATTTTGATGGAATCCTATTCAGAATATACAAAGCTGATTCTAATGCAAATCCCCAAAAGAAGATTGGCATATCAGTATAGCTCATCATACTATGTACCATATCCAATAGGGTATGATTTCTCCTTTCAGATACACCATTCAGTTGTGGCGTTCTTGGAGGAGTCAGCTGAGAAATAATGCCATGCTCTCTAAAGTATTCATCAAATTCAGTATTCAAATATTCACCTCCACGATCTGATCGAAGAGCTTTAATACTCTTTCCTGTTTGATTTTCTACTTCAGATTTAAATTCTTTGAACTTTTCAAAAGATTCATGTTTTTATTTCATCAAATACAAATACCCAAACCTTGATTTATCATCAGTAAAGCTAATAAAATAATGAAAACCCCCTCTAGCCATTTCTTTAAATGGACCACATACATCGCTATGTATTAGCTCCAAAATATTTTCAGCTCTTAGCCCTTGTCTAACAAAGGGTGATCTAGTCATTTTGCCCTGAAGGCAAGATTCACAAGTTGGAGTAGGTTCAGAGCCCAATGAGGATAGAATCCCCATTTTCTCCATTTTTGCAATCCTATCTTCTGCAACATGACATAACCTTAAGTGCCAAATATATTTTGAACTTGACTTGGTTTTCACCATGGCATTGCATTCTTTTAGATCACTTGCATTCAATTTGTGTTTGTCATTATTATCCAAATAATAAAGACCATCATTCATATAACCTGAACCAACATATTTATTTCCAAAATAAATATTGCAAACATCGTCTGTGAACTGAAATTCATAGCCATTTCTAGTCCAACTAGATATAGAAATGATGTTCTTAAAAGCATCAGGTACATATAAAATATTATCCAAACACAAAACATGTCCAAACATGTAAAAAGATTTAGATCCTATGGCTAAAGCTTCAACAGTTGATCCATTGCCAATCCGGACTCTAATATCTTGAGAACGCAAGCTGCTACTATTTGCTAGTTCCTGCATATCATTAGAAATGTGAGAACTGGCACTAGTATCTAAAACCCAAGCTGTAGATGAACTATGAGTATCATCAGAATCTAAATAACAAGATATGGACATACCTTCCGAAGGTGTATCCTTCTTGTCCTACAGAGAAGCAAGATACTCTGGGCAGTTCCTTTTCGAGTGCCCATCCTTTTGGCAGTGGAAACACTTTCCTTTGCCTCCATCAGCTTTAGTCTTCCTTTTCTATTTAGCTATTTTCTTGGAAGGACCAGGAATCTGAGGTTTCTTTTTCTTATTGCCCTTCTTCTTGTTGGACTTTCCAGCAGAAGAAGATGCAACCAAAGCTACCTCTTTTCCTTTATTGCCTGGCATATTCTTTTGTGCAATAACCAGCATGTTGAGTAAACCAGCTAAGGTGCATTCCTGTTTAGTCATATGGAAATTTGTCACAAAATTCCCAAAAGACTCAGGAAGGAACTGAAGGATCAAATCCGTTTGTAGTTGGAAATCCATGTTGAAGTCAAGATGTTCCAACTGCTCAATCAGCCGAATCATCTTGTGGACATGATCCCCAACATTCTGTCCCTCAGACATCCTCATACGGAATAGTTGTCTAGATATCTCACACCTAGCATTCCTGCTGTGCTCACCATACAACTCTTGTAGGTGAAGGAGGATCTCACTCGCACTTTGCATGTTCTCATGTTGCTTCTGTAACTCATTACTCATGGAAGCAAGCATGTAACACTTCGCTCTCATATCATGCTCCTTCCACTTGTCCAAAGTTTCATGTTCCTCTTGTGTGGCCTCTGGAGGTAAGGGACTAGGAACATTTGAATCTAGAACATATCCTATATGTTAAAGGTTCAGGACAAGTTTCAAATTTCTTAACCAATCAGACAGATTAGGTCCTGTCAACCTATTGTGATCAAGTATGCTTGCAAGGATATTGGATGGTGGTGGTTGTTTTGTGCTCATTTTTATTAGAAAATTAACTGCAGAAAATAACCAGATTAATTAGTAAATGTATCATGTAATTAACCAAAATGATTATGGTCTTTTAATCAAATTGGTCCTCCCGCTAACTTAGCGAATCCTACACTTCCAAAGTAGAAAACCGAAATCCTAGTTGGATGGATTTCTAGTGGGTGATTGAATTCTTATAATTCTATTGATCATCCTCAGGTACATCCATTATTGGAATTACAATAAACTATAAGTGAGCAACTCCTTGCCTATCATATCTCATGTGAGGTTCAATCCTTTACCTGGCCCCTAATGGTCAAAATCTCAGGTACATCCATTATTGACTTATCTTGCATTAGTTAAGTTGATCCCATTGAGCCAGTAATTATGCAAATAATTTTTATGTCCTCAGGTACATCAAATATTGGCCACTAAACCATTTACATATTTACAACATCTCATGCTTAACAATTATTCTTAAGAAAATCTCTTAAATTAATTCCATATTATGCAACTATTTAAAATTTCTTAAAATAATTGCCCCAATGGAAGGCCTATGTTATAATTACTTTAATTATAGCATTTCCAACTTAATCATTTGTTTGGAAGATTTTATGGTCATTCTAATTACTATTAAGGTCTCACTTTGCACATTATCCAATTAGCATGCATATATCATATAATAGCATATATTCCCATACATCTCATGCATTCATGGATAAGCAATAAATATGGTATGATCATGGACTTTCTAAGGGATTCAATTCTGAGCCACCAAGAATTGAATCAGGGCATTCCTAGGTGCATTTCATTCATTCATTCATTTTACAAGAGTTGCTGAAGGAGTACATAATCAACACTTGATCTTGAATTCCTCCCACTGGTCCCACCAATGCTCTTGACCTCCTTGAACTTCTTGCAATCCAATATTACATGGTAATCCTTGGCATACCAAGGCGAATTTACAAGAACTTAAATAAATGAAATTACAACCCAAAAATTATTACAAACTTAATAATACAGGCCCAATATAAATTAAAATAAATTAATTAATTTACAATCCTAAAGAAACATAAAAGAAATAAATCCAATCACATTGGTCTTTTATAGTCCATGATCATCCATCATGCATATCACTATTTAACAATTAAATAAAACATATATACTTAAATTAAATTGAATATCTCATATTCAACTTAAAAATCTAGATTTGAATATGATTCAAATAAATTTAAAAATTCAGATTTGAATCTCATTCAAACAAATTTAAAAATTCAGATTTGAATCACATTCAAACAACTTTAAAAATTCATATTTGAATCACATTCAAACATTTTTTAAAAAATCAGATTTGAATCACATTCAAACATTTTTTAAAAAATCAGATCTGAATTTTATTCAATCAATTTAAAAAAAATCAGATTTAAATATGATTCAAACAACTTTAAAATTCAGATTTGAATCACATTCAAACAACTTTTAAAATTCAGATTTGAATCACATTCAAACAACTTTTAAAATTCAGATTTGAATCACATTCAAACAATTTTTTAAAATTCTGATTTGAATCATAATTTAATTGTGTGATTAAAATTCTAATTAAACAATTTAATTAGACATAGGATGAACTTTTAGATCATACAACAATTGTAAATTAAAAAGCAAACCTTGCGTCACCTTGAAGAAGCTTTGTTGCCGCCACCAATGGTGGCTTCACCATGTGTGCCGCCACACATCCATTGCAACCAGCAATGGATCAATCATCTCATGATCAAATCACACAATTAAATCATATAATCAACAATCTAAATGGCAAATATAGTGGCTCTGATACCAATTGAAGGAACGGATGCGTGAAAAACACAAGTTTATACCATTGAATTCAAAAATTTTCACCTAGGGTCACATGCATCATGCAAGATTTATTTTTATCTATTTGATTTCAATGATAAACAACATATTAAAACTCTTTTAATATGTTTTTGGATCTGTATTTTCCATTTAAGATTTTAAAATTAATTAGATTAATTTTAGAACCCTAGATTAAATCAAGAACGATTACACTAACCTCTTGATGCACTGCAACGTGTTTGCGCCTTTGAGATTCGTCTTTAGGACACCAGATGTTGTCCCTCTAGCTTGTCCACACCAAGAACACCTATGGCAGCCCTTGAACAGCTTCTAAAGCTTTTTCTATTAATTAGAAATTCAAGTTCTACCTTTTAAGAGATTAGAGATGTAAACAGAACACTAGAAACAATTTCTGGTGTTCTTAATTCAAGAGATTGATGACTAATCTCTTTGAATTGATGAGAGATGAAGAAGAATAGATGAAAAGCCTCAAAGTGGAATGACAAAGGAGAGGAGTGGCTGCTGGTTATTTTTTTCTTTTCATAACCACACTTAAATAGCTAGGTTAACACATTAAACCCTTGCCACATGTCACCCTTTGATTAGCTCTAGGTTTAAGTGACCCAATCACATTGTGCCAAGTGTCAAACCTATATTTAATCTTGATTTTAATCATCTTACATGATTAAAAAAACATTTGGCAAGCTTATGTGTAATCCCATATGTCACCATCTCATGGTGCCACGTGTCACACTGTGAAATGACCAAAATGCCCCTGTGTCTTAATTTTGAGTTCTTAACCTAAAATAATTATTTTTCTTCTTCTAATTAATTTATATCAAATATAAATAAATTAATTAATCTCTATTAATTAATTTCTCATTAATTAAATTCATATTTAAACACTTTAAATATAAATTTAATTTATACTACACATCCAATAATCTAGATTTGGTTTCAAGTCATGCTAGGGACTTTGCAATTTAATTGCAAACCAAACATATTTAATTAATCAATTAAACTCTTTAATTAATTAATTAAATCATATTTAAATAGGTGATAACTTGTGTATGTGTGTGACTTACTAGGCTCATCACTAATTGGCAATGAGACATGATATCAACTCTTAATATCATCAGAACTCTTTCTTACCATAAATGATTTCTCTAAATCATTTTATGAACCTCATAGACCATGGTTAACACCTAGCATAGCATGCCATGGCCACCCAATTAGTAATAAGGTTTACCTTAAATGAACCTATAATCATATGTTACCATGCACTAGAATCTCTCTGTTACAAAATCCCAACTCAAGCTGGAGTCATGGTTTATGTCAAACTCTATTTGCTATGAATATTATGTTCTCTTTTAATTCCAGTTCTTGATAAAAAAGATTTTCTCATCAGAAACTCTTTTCTGAATAAATCTATCTGTCCTGGCCAGGAACTTGAAACATCAAGAACAATTAAATGAACATAGGATTTTATCTCTATTTACTTAGAGGAACATATTCCATCTTGATCAATACCTACCTCCATATATAACTAGTAGGAGCTAACACATGCCCACTCAAACTACCTATATACAAGATAACTGTGCTATCTCAGGTCTAAAGACTATATGCACTGATATGATTTATGACAAAACATTGACAAGAGTAAACTCCATGTGCTTGTCATAAGTGTCACTGGTTCGGCCTACTTATCATTTATAAGTGCCTATCATGTTTGTTATATGACATGAGACTCACCATTCCATCTTATTTATATCTCATATAAATAACTTGGGAAAAAACATGAATACAATCTTTCTGGATAAGTCATGTCCTTATTATGAAGTATCCTCGATTGGGAACCTATTTATGATACTTTGTGCTAGAAATATTGTCACTCATATTCTTAACAACTTAAGAATAATATTTCTAACAAAATATCAATGGACCTTTTCTATTACACATAAATATATTATGTAAACGGAAAAGTGGAAATGCCTTTTATTAATAAAATTATGTACAAGATACATACTAAATGATATGCTCTAGGGCATACTACTAACATATAGTATCTGACAGAGATCCAAGGTTCACTTCTAGATTCTGGGGTAGTCTTCAAAAAGTCCTAGGAACTAGATTGAACTTCAGCACTGCATTCCATTTGCAGATAGATGACCAGTCTAAAAGAGTGATCCAAATTTTGGAGGATATACTTTGGGCTTGTGTGATTGAGTTTGTAGGTAGTTGGGACACACACTTACGTTTGATTGCATTTGCTTACAACAGCAGTTATCAGACAAGCATTGGGACGCCTCCATATGAAGTACTGTATGGCAGGAAGTATAAAACTCCCTTGTGTTGGGATGAAGTGGGCGAGAGAAAGTTGATCAGCCCTGACATTGTACAATAGACTGAGCAGAAGATTAAGATCATTCAAGACAAACTTAAGGCTGCATCAAATAGATAGAAGTCTTATATTGATCTAAAGAGAAGGGACATCAAGTATGCTGTGGGTGATAAAGTCTTCTTAAAAGTTTCTCCATGGAAGAAAATTGTGACACCCCTTACCCATCTACAGTGTAGCCGAGCAAGATATGGCACACAGTATACCGGAACACTATATTTTATCTCAATTATTTTTATCCTTCTCTAATTTATTTCTTCATGGTTATGAAGTGTAATTTGTGAAATTTAACTCATTTAAGTCATTTATTAAAATTTTAAATTCATTTGAGGTTCCGAAAATTTTATAGAAAATCCGGCAGAGTACCGGCTAAAAATGGAGAAAATAGTTCTTCGAAACCTGTGAAAAACACTTCCAATAGTCATTCTATTCCACAACTCCCAATTATCACATCAATTTTAAACAATTTAATAATTCTTCCATTTGTCATTCATTCATTTAACATCATAATCATGTAGATTTCATTTATAAACACAAATTTACAAATACTGACATTCATACCAAATTATATTACATAAGTTTCAATTTATACATAAGAAAATAAAAGTTTGATTACAAACAGTACAAACAGTATAAAATACCAAAATGGGACCTAGTGTCCTACCAGTGCACTGTAGCCTGTGAGGTGACACGGATACTATGCAGAATTGTGAACGGCCTAACCTAGTCTGTGGTCTACTGGGCTCTCTGTCCAA
This sequence comes from Hevea brasiliensis, assembly GCF_030052815.1. Taxonomy (NCBI): domain Eukaryota; kingdom Viridiplantae; phylum Streptophyta; class Magnoliopsida; order Malpighiales; family Euphorbiaceae; genus Hevea; species Hevea brasiliensis. The sequence goes on along the minus strand of NC_079503.1, from coordinate 68,151,413 downwards.
ATCTTCAGTACCTACACATTACAAAAGCGATGCGCTAAGCATAAAGCTTAGTGGTGCCAATAATAAAAGAAAATATAATATGCAAATAAAAATAAAAATTTTCTAGTTATTGTGCTTATAAGAAATAAATAATTACTAACTTATTGTTTAGTCGAAAGCTAATTATATCTTATGATATTAACTCTTTCTATCATTTTCTTAATCATTTTCTTGATGATTTTGAGCTTATTTTTATTATAATTATTCTTGTTTTTTATCTTAATATTTAATTTCCTTACTTTCTTTAATAATCAATTCAATTATATTTATACTTTTTCATGCCCAAGTAACCTATACCTGTCACACCTTACCCCTCTGTAAGGTATAACATGATCCCGTAGAATACCTAATGAACTACCGAACTTCACCTACCAATAACTCATTAAGTACCCTACAAGGGATTTTAAAATAATTTTCTTATTTTTGGTAAGTGGTGAGCATTTTCTAATAGGTATTTAAAACATTTAATTGAAATTAAAAACTAGTTAAAACTTTTGGCTCATTTTATTTTTCCGCAAATTTTATAAAAATTTTGACAGAGTTCCGTTTATATTTTGAGAAAACAGTTCTTCAAATACTTGTAAAAAAACACTTCCAAAAATTTTCTCAACCACTATTTCAATTTCACAATCAATCTCATCAATTTCTCAAATCTAAAAATTCAACAGTCAACATTTCTCAATTTCCAAAATTCAATCATTATTAAAATAATATCTATCAATCTCATTCAAATTAAAATAAAACATTTCCATTCATTAAAGACAACAATCTATATATATAATCATACCAAAATCTACAGTATGAAAATTCAAACTAAATTTTATTACAACTTTATACGAACTTTGTACAAACTGCTCAAGACCGATTTACATGTCCATACATTTATGTGCAATAAATACATCAAAATAAATATTTATAGGCAGGGTATAAATTATACCTGATAACTTCAAGCTGATAAATCCTCAATCCTCAAGACTCACTGCCGCTCCTCTAGTCTCTATATCTCACATAAAGAATAAAGCTATCGCTGAGTACTAGGACTCAGTGGTGCACAACATACTAAAATAATCTTTATGTAGAACTTAAATCACATTTATTTGAAAATTTGACTAAACATGAGAATTAAATACAAATCATGTATTATGAGATTTTAATCCCAAACAATTTCATTTTGAAGTATCAAATCACATTTCATAAAACCCACAGTTAGATCATGCCATTCAAAACAAATAGAATCTCAATAGCCAGAGGCTAAAGAGAAAACACATCACAAGGCTAGCTAGCTCAAATATATAGATATCCATTCACATCCTCTTCTACTGGCACACCTCGATACTTCTCCAGAGAAGGAATCAAAATTTGAAACTAATTACTCCCACTAGTCGTGCTAGTGAGGTGTTCAAATATATGGTCATGACACTGTGATTTCAAAACTTATCTTAACAATTTGCTAAACATTGCCATTTCAAATACACAATAACTTTCACAATTTAAATAAAAACATCATAAATAAGGTCACAATAAACTTTCAACAATTCAAAGCAAAAGTAAAATACATATTTCATTCACTTTATCAAAGAATTTTAAAGCATAGTGATGTTGTGCACAAACCTCAAGCGAGTCGCCTCTTGACCTTGACTCGGTTCCTTGGGTTCTTTCCCGGTATTCTTTTCAACTGAAACACACGATTTTACAGTATTTCAATACCATAACTTAGCATAAATCCAAAAATAAATTTAACTTCACTTTTACCTAGCTCTAACGTGTTAAACTCGACGTTCCTTAAATTTTTGTGTTTTGGGTTACTATTCACTATACTATTCAAGTCAAATTGTTGACTTTTTAAGACTTAATAGGTATGAGAATTCCAAATTCACCCACGTACCACATTTTGGTTACTAAATTTGTTAGTTTTGGTTGTTTATTCAAATTCTAAGTCTTTTTAGGCAAATTTGATAATTTTTAATTTTGGAGTCTAAGGTTGCACTGTTCCATTGGTCACTTTTCTGTTAGAATTTGGCAAAACTTCCTTCATAGAAAATGTTCCCTATTGTCTTAAGTTTATTCTCCTTTTTGAATCACTTCAATTGGAGCTTTGTAGCTCAAGTTATAGCCATTTGAACCATGGCTGCTAGATTGGACACAACCCAGAATTCTGGGCAATTTTTTTGTGTTGGCAGTTTTAGGTCACCAATTTTGGGTAGCCAAATGACTTGGTTAATGGCATAATTTGGGTTGGTTTTCTTCATGAAAGTTTTAGGTCTATATCTCATCTAACCACTGGTAAAATTTCAGGTCATTTTGACCTGCCTAGCTCAAGTTATGGCAAATGAACAAACACTGTTCATTTGGTCAGTTTGTACAGAGGCAGACTGTGATTTTTCAAATTTGATCAATTTGTTCACTAGGTTTTGGTCACTTTTTGGGCATACTTCCTAAATGAAAATTGTGTCATTTAGTGTCTATTTTCATCCCCAATTGGTCCCATACCAATTGGACTTGTGAAATTTCATTTTTGGTCCCACAAAGGAAATTTGGTCATGCTGCCAGCAGCATGACCATACTCCATCCAAATTTGGCCTTAACTCCCACCATTCTAACACACTACATTTGGTCACAAATGACCATTTTTCACTTCACATTAGGTCAAAAACATCATTTACCACTTCCTTATATTTTTGTCTCTAAACTCTAATATCCAAAACCCTAATTCACACTACTTGTTGCATTTAGCTAATTTCAAAGTTTTTAACTACGATCATTAAACTAATGGAGGGCCATAAACTCATTTAAATCAATCAAACCATACAACCATACCCTCATACACATGCTGGCTGAAAATCGACTTCGTCCCTCAACAATTTGTTTCATTTCATTTTATGTTTATTTACAAGTAATTCAAGCTAAAAACACAACAAGTAAACTAATCTTGTATCTTAAATCACTAACCTTGTTAGGTGTGTTTTCCTCTTCTTATTTCTCCTCCTTTCTTCTTTCTTTGGTGACCAAGCTTCTTCTCAAGTAACTAAAACAAGTTCTAATGAGGTTTCTATGGAAGCTATTGAGATTTAATGAAGGATTGTAAGCTTGAGTGCAAGCTTTAATGGAGGATATCCATGGGGAAATAAGGTAAGGGTTTCAGCTGGCTTGGGTTGGGAGAGAAGATGAGGAAAATTTTTTTTCTTTGTTTTATTTTTGTCTTACTCAATAGATATTTAGCTTAGTCAAATTTGGTAGGAATTTAAAAATCAATTGTGACATCATTTTGATGTCATAAAATGATGTAATTTGCTTTTTCTTTTTCTTTTTCTTTCTTTTTTTTTTCATTTATCTATTATTTCTTTAATTTAATTCTCGATTCTGAAATTTTCTTTTCTTCGATTTTATTTGACAGTTAGGTCAAGAGTCAGCTCTCGAGGTCAATTGACCAAATTGCCCCTCGCCGGTTCATCCCGATTTGCAAATAATTCAATATTTCTTCTGGCTCCCTAACCTAATTATTTGACTGACTTAACAGTTCTTTTTCATGATTTTCTCTTTTCCACTGTGTTTATAATGGTCCTAAGGACTGCGGCTTCACATTTTATGGTTTGAAATTTGAGTTTAAATTGACTTCGCAGTCTTTCCCGAGAAGGTCACTCATCGCTGTGACTCTCGGCTTGTTTAACTTCTTATGTTCTTTTTTTCTTATTTATACTTAACTAATTGGCAATTACTAATTATTTGTGTTTATAGGTTATCTAGTTGTCTTAAGTGTGGTTTTAATCTCCTTAATTTTCTGGACCGACACCGGTCACCGGAACAGTAAAATATACCAGGCTATACAAATAGGGGTGTTACAATTCTCCCCCCCTTAAAATAAATTTTGTCTCAAAATTTTACCTGGTATCAATCTCTGAACAGCTGTGGGTGCTGTCTCCTCATGTCCTCCTCTAGTTCCCAAGTAGCCTCCTGGCTCGAATGATGGTTCCACAGCACTTTTACCAATGGTATCTGCTTGTTCCGTAGCTGCTTTACCTCATAAGCCAGAATCTCTATGGGTTCTTCTTCATATGTAAGGTCTGGATTTACTTCAATTTCCTCTACTGGTAGTACATGAGATGGGTTTGATCGATACCTCCTCAACATAGACACATGGAAGACATTATGTATCTTTTCTAACTTTGGAGGTAGTGCCAAACGATATGCCAAAGGACTCACTCTTTCCAGAACCTCATATGGCCCAATGAAACGAGGACTCAGTTTCCCCTTTCTGTCAAATCTCATAATTCTCTTCTAAGGGGAAACCTTAAGGAAAACTTTCTCACCCACTGCATACTCAATATTCCTTCTCTTCATATCAATGTAGGACTTCTAACGGTCTAATGCAGTCTTAAGTCCATCTCTGATCACCCTGATTTTCTCTTTAGTCTTTTGAACAATTTCGGGTCCAATCATCTTTCTTTCACCCACGTCACCCCAACACAACAAGGTTCTACATTTTCTGCCATACAAAGCTTCATATGGAGGCATCCCAATACTTGATTGGTAGCTGTTGTTGTAAGCAAATTCAATCAAAGGCAAGTGTGTATCCCAACTGCCCTCAAATTCAATCACACAAGCCCGTAGCATGTCCTCCAAAATCTGAATTATCCTTTCAGATTGGCCATATGTCTGTGGGTGGAATGCAGTACTGAAGTTTAATCTAGTTCCTAGGGCTCTCAGAAGACTACCCTAGAATCTAGAAGTGAACCTAGGATCTCTGTCTGATATGATGGATACTGGCACTCCATGTAGTCTCACAATCTCATCAATGTACAACTTGGCCAATCTTTCTAAACTGTAGTCCATCCGAACTGGCAGAAAATGAGCAGACTTAGTCAGTCTGTCAATAATGACCCAAACTGCATCATGACTCTTCTGTGTCCTTGGAAGTCCCATCACAAAATCCATCGTTATTCTCTCCCGTTTCCATTCTGGTACTGGTAGTGGATGTAACAACCCAGCAGGTCTTGATGCTCTGCCTTCACTTGCTAACAAGTTAGGCATTTGGATACAAACTCTGCCACATTCCTTTTCATACCCATCCACCAGTAATGCTCCTTTAGCCCTCTATACATTTTTGTGCCACCAGGGTGCATGGCAAAAGGAGACTCATGTGCTTCCTTCAAAATGATCTGTCTCAAATCAACATCATTATGAACACATATTCTGCCCTGGTGTAGCAGTAGACCATCATCTATGATTGAGAATTTTGGTTTCTTGCCCTGTCGGACTTCTTCTAATAGCTTCTGATACCTTTCATCATTCTGAGCAGCCATTCTGATCTGATCAATCAACACTAGCTGTACATGCCATGCAACTGCTGTCTGCCCCTCATCATTAATCTCTAAGCTAGCATGTAATGATCTCAACTCTAACCATCTCCTCTATCTCAAATTCAATTCTTTCTGGGTGCCCAAATACTTCAAACTCTTATGATCTGTGTAGATATAGCATTTCTCCCCATACAAATAGTGCCTCCAGATCTTAAGAGCAAATACAATAGCTGCAAGCTCCAAATAATGTGTTGGATAATTCCTCTCATGTGGTTTCAGCTGGCGTGATGCATAGGCAATGACATTTCGATCTTGCATCAATACATAGCCTAACCCATTGTGAGAAGTATCACTATAAACTGTATATTCTTTACCTGGGGTAGGTAAAGTCAGGACTGGAACTTCAGTCAAATATTTCTTCAATTCATCAAAACTCTGTTGGCATTTATCCGTCCACTGAAATTTCACATCTTTTCGAAGTAGCTTAGTCAATGGAGATGCCAAAATGGAGAATCCCTTTACAAATCTACGGTAGTATCCAGCTAAACCCAGAAAACTGTGAATCTTTGTGACATTTCTAGGTGGCCTCCAATTAAGGACAGCTTCAATCTTATTTGGATCTACCTTGATGCCCTCTTCTGATATTACATGCCCCAAGAAAGATATTTCTTTCAGCCAAAATTCACACTTCGACAATTTGGCATATAACTGTTTCTCCCTCAAAGTTTTTAGTACAATCTGCAGATGTCTATCATGCTCTTCTGCATTCCTTAAATAGATCAATATATCATCAATGAATACCACAACAAACTGGTCAAGGTATGGTCTGAAGATAGTGTTCATCAGATCCATAAAAGCAGCCGGAGCATTAGTTAACTCGAATGGCATGACTAGGAACTCATAATGGCCATAGCAGGTTCTGAAGGCAGTTTTAGCAATACTCTGCTCTTGTACTTTTAGCTGATAATAACCTGATCTCAGGTCAATTTCAGAGAATACAGCTGCACCCCTCAATTGATCAAATAAGTCATCAATGCGGGACAATGGATATCTATTCTTTATTATCACCTTATTCAACTGTCGATAATCAATACACAAGCGGAGAGTGCCATCTTTCTTCTTTACAAACAACACCGGCGCTCCCCAACATGACACATTAGGGCGGATGAAGCCCTTGTCAAGCAGCTCTTGCAACTACACTTTCAACTCTTTCAATTCTGCAGGTGCCATTCTATATGGCGTTATGGAGATTGGGTCCACACCAGGCATAACATCAATTTCAAACTGCACCTCTCTTTCTGGAGGTAATCCTGGCAATTCATCAGGAAACACATCCGAAAAGTCACATACAGTAGGGATGTGCCTTAGTGCTGGACTCCCCACTTGGGTGTCTATCACATGTGCTAAGTATGCTTCACACCCCTTTCTGATCATCCTTCTGGCTAGTGCAGCCGAAATGATGTTTGATGGCAGTAAATGCCTCTCCCCATGTATTACCACATCACCGTACAAAGGGAGACCAAAAGTGACTGTCTTCAGTCTACAGTCAATCAATCTATGCCCAAGATAATATCGTACTCTGTGAAGGGCATTTCAATCAAATCTGATAGAAAAACATGTCCTTGGATCACCAAAGGATAGTCTCTATAAATTCTGTTGACCCGAACCTCTTGTCCTAATGGACTAGTTACTAGCACTTCAAAACCCATTTGGACACATGGAACAGCAAGTGAACTGACTATGCTAGCACTAACATATGAATGGGTTGAACCCGGATCAAACAACACAAATACTTCTTGATCAGAGATAGAGAATGTACCAGCTACCACATCGGAAGTCTCAGCCTCTTCTCGCTGTCTCATTGTGTAAACTCTAGCTGAAGCACTTCCTTGTGCTAATTGACCAACTGTGCCCTGACTGCCTGAAGCAGTGCCTCTACCTCTGCCTCTTCCTCTGCCAACTGACTGTGAATCTCTGGGAGCAGGACTCTGAATAGATCCCTCGGCAGTAGTAGGAGCTAGACCATATCTTGGAGATGGAGCACTAGTGCAGTCTTTAGCTATATGGCCCTTGCCTCCACAGTTAAAACAGGCTCCAGTGGCCCAATAGCATTCCCCCCCATGAATCTTGCCATAAGTCTCACAGGGGCGGGCAGAATGTGAACCCCTGCTCGACTGCTAACTAGACCTAGGGGATCTCTGTCCAGAAAATCTGCCCCTACCAAATCTTCCACCTCGACCCCTGCTGGGTCCACTAAATTTCTTCTTTTTCCCAGAAGTCCCACCAGAACTCGACTCTACTGATTTTTTCCCCTTGTCTTTTTATGATTTTTCAGCTTTCTCTAATTTTTCTTTCACTGGGGTTGCTTCTGATTCTATTCTTTCCAACTCAAGTGCTTGAGACATGAGCTCCAAGAAATTGTTGTGTCGAAATCCCACAACTTGCATCCTTATGCTGGGCTCCAAACCCGTCTCAAATCTCTTACACCTTGCCTTGCTGGTGGAAAGGAGACTCCCAGCATAATGACTTAAGCGGGAGAACTCCCTCTCATACTCTGCCACTGATCTATTCCCTTGTTTCAAACTCAAAAATTCTTACAGTGTCTAATCAACATATGCATCTGGGATGTATTTCTGTCTGAATTCTCTAATAAAGTCATCCCAGGTCAGCACTGGTGGTTCAGCCAAGCTATAAGCGACGGTCTTCCACCAATCATATGCATCCCCTTGCAGTAGCGACACAGAATACTCAAACTTCAGTTCATCTTAGTAGTGTAGCTTCGTAAATACTCTGTCCATTCTTTCAAGCCATTGCTTTGCCTCTAAAGGGTCCACTGTACCCTTAAATTCTGCAGCTCCATACTTCAGTACTTTATCATACTGTTTGGCTGGAGGCTGTGGTTGTGCCACAGGTGTCTGGGGTGGAGCTTGAGCAGGCATACTCCCACCCATTTATTGAAACATCGCAGCCATCTGCTGTGCGAACTGTGCAAGAAACTACGACATTGGTGGGGCTGGTGCTGCTGATCCACTGACATTTTGTAAAGCTGGGGCTTCCTTTTATGCCTCAGCTTCAACAGATTGCTCGACTGAGTGATCCCCTTCTTCCATTTCAGTCCGATGTTAGGGTATCTCCTGAATAAGTAACACAAGGAGATTTCCCTCCGTTAGTTCATATTCATGATGTAATGCACTGTATTTAACAATTATGGACATTGAGCAGCTGTACTTAACAAGAAAGACACAAATTCTCAAGTTAAAAAATACTTCAAAAACCTGGCTCTGATACCACTAAAACATGTCACACCTTACTCCTCTGTAAGGCATAACATGATCCCGTAGAATACCTAATGAACTACTGAACTTCACCTACCGATAACTCATTAAGTACACTACAAGGGATTTTAAAACAATTTTCTTTTTTTTGGTAAGTGGTGAGCATTTTTTAATAGGTATTTAAAATATTTAATTGAAATTAAAAACTAGTTAAAACTTTTGGCCCATTTTATTTTTCCGCAAATTTTATAAAAATTTAGATAGAGTTCTATTTATATTTTCAGAAAACAGTTCTTCAAATACCTGTAAAACAACACTTCCAAAAATTTTCTCAACCACTACTTCAATTTCACAATCAATCTCAACAATTTCTCAAATCTCAAAATTCAACAGTCAACATTTCTCAATTTCCAAAATTCAATCATAAGTAAAATAATATCTATCAATCTCATTCAAATTAAAATAAAATATTTCCATTCATTAAAGACAACAATCTATATAAATACATCATACCAAAATCTACAGTATGAAAATTCAAACTAAATTTTACTACAACTTTATACGAAATTTGTACAAACTGCTCAAAATCGATTTACATGTCCATACATTTATGTGCAATACATACATCAAAATAAATATTTATAGGCAGAGTATAAATTATACCCGATAACTTCAAGCTAATAAATCCTCAATCCTTAGCAGCTCAGTCTGCTGCTCCTCTAGTCTCTATATCTGCGACAGCAATAAAAGCTATCGCTGAGTACTAGGACTCAGTGGTGCACAACATACTAAAATAATCTTTATGCAGAACTTAAATCACATTTATTCGAAAGTTTAACTAAACATGAGAATTAAATACAAATCATGCATTATGAGATTTTAATCCCAAACAATTTCATTTTGAAGTATCAAATCACATTTCATAAAACCCACAGTTAGATCATGCCATTCGAAACAAATAGAATCTCAATAGCCAGAGGCTAAAGAGAAATCACATCACAAGGCTAGCTAGCTTAAATATATGGATATCCATTCACATCCTCTTCTACTGGCACACCTCGACACTTCTCCAAAGAAGGAATCAAAATTCGAAACTAATTACCCCCACTAGTCGTGCTAGTGAGGTGTTCAAATATATGGTCATGACATTGTAGTTTCAAAACTTATCTTAACAATTTGCTAAACATTGCCATTTCAAATATACATAATAACTTTCACAATTTAAATCAAAACATCACAAATAAGGTCACATAAACTTTCAACAATTCAAACCAAAAGTAAAATACATATTTCATTCACTTTATCAAAGAATTTTAAAGAATAGTGATGTTGTGCACAAACCTCAAGCGAGTCGCCTCTTGGCCTTGACTCGGTTCCTCGGGTTCTTTCCTGGTATTGTTTTCAACTGAAATACACAATTTTATAGTGTTTTAGTACTATAACTTAGCATAAATCCAAAAATAAATTTAACTTCACTTTTACCTAGCTCTAACGTGTTAAACTCGATGTTCCTTAAATTTTTGTGTTTTGGGTTACTATTCACTACACTATTCAAGTCAAATTGTTGACTTTCTAAGGCTTAATAGTTATGGGAATTCCAACTTCACCCACATACCACATTTTGGTCACTAAATTTGTTAGTTTTGGTTGTTTATTCAAATTCTAAGTCTTTTTAGGCAAATTTGATAATTTTTAGTTTTAGAGTCTAAGGTTGCACTTTCCATTGGTCACTTTTCTGTTAGAATTTGGAAAAACTTCCTTCATATAAAATGTTCCCTATTGTCTTAAGTTTATTCTCATTTTTGAATCACTCCAATTGGAGTTTTGTAGCTCAAGTTATAGCCATTTGAACCATGGCTACTGGATTGGACACAACCCATAATTCTGGGCAATTTTTTTATGCTGGCAGTTTTAGGTCACCAAATTTAGGTGGCCAAATGACTTGGTTAATGGCATAATTTGGGTTGGTGTTCTTCATGAAAGTTTTAGGCCTATATCTAATCTAACCACTGGTAAAATTTCAGGTCATTTTGACTTGCCTAGCTCAAGTTATGGACATTGTTCATTTGGTCAGTTTGTACAGAGGCAGACTGTGATTTTTCAACTTTGGTCAATTTGTTCACTAGGTTTTGGTCACTTTTTGGGCATGCTTCATAAATGAAAATTGTGTCATTTAGTGTCTATTTTCATCCCCAATTGGTCCCATACCAATTGGACTTGAAAATTTTCATTTTTGGTCCCTTAAAGTAAATTTGGTCATGCTGCCAGCAGAATGACCATACTCCATCCAAATTTGGCCTTAACTCCCACCATTTTAACACACTTCATTTGGTCACAAATGACCATTTTTTACTTCAAATTAAGTCAAAAACATCATTTACCACTTCCTTACATTTTTATCTCTAAATCCTAATGTCCAAAACCCTAATTCACACTACTTGTTGCATTTAGCTAATTTCAAATTTTTTAACTACAATCATTCAACTAATGGAGGTCCATAAACTCATTTAAATCAATCAAACCATACAACCATACCCTCATACACATGCTGGTTGAAAATCAACTTGGTCCCTCAACAATTTGTTTCATTTCATTTTAAGTTTATTTACAAGTAATTCAAGCTAAAAACACAACAAGTAAACTAATCTTGCATCTTAAATCACTAACCTTGTTAGGTGTCTTTTCCTCTTCTTATTTCTCCTCCTTTCTTCTTTCTTTGGTGACCAAGCTTCTTCTCAAGTAACTAAAACAAGTTCTAATGGGGTTTCTATGGAAGCTATTGAGGTTTAATGAAGGATTGTAAGCTTGAGTGCAAGCTTTAATGGAGGATATCCATGGGGAAATAAGGGAAGGGTTTCGGCTGGCTTGGGTTGGGAGAGAAGATGAGGAAAATTTTTTTTTTCTTTATTTTATTTTTGTCTTACTCGATAGATATTTAGCTTAGTCAAATTTGTTAGGAATTTAAAAATCAATTGTGACATCATTTTGATGTCATAAAATGATGTAATTTGCTTTTTCTTTTCTTTTCTTTTTCTTTTTTTTTTCATATATCTATTAGTTCTTTAATTTAATTCTCGATTTCAAAATTTTCTTTTCTTTGATTTTATTTAACAGTCAAGTCAGGAGTCAGCTCTCGGGGTCAATTGACCAAATTGCCCCTCGCTGTTTCATCCCGGTTTGCAAATAATTCAATATTTCTTCCGACTCCCTGACCTAATTATTTGACGGACTTAACAATTCTTTTTCTTGATTTTCTCTTTTCCACTATGTTTATAATGGTCCTAAGGACCGCAGCGTCACATTTTACGGTTCAAAATTTGAGTTTCAAATGACTTCGCAGTCCTTCCCGAGAAGGTCACCCATCACTGTGACTCTCGGCTCGTTTAACTTCTTATGTTCTGTTTTTCTTATTTATACTTAACTAATTGGAAATTACTAATTATTTGTGTTTATAAGTTATCTAGTTGTCTTAAGTGTGGTTCTAATCCCCTTAATTGTCCGGACCGACACCGGTCACCAGAACAGTAAAATATACTAGGCTATAGAAATAGGGGTGTTACAATACCAATTGACCAGACTGGATAAATGGGTAAACTAGCACTGGATGCCAAGTACCTCAGGCCATCACACCATTGGTCACAATGTGTCTCTCGGTGTGCAAACAGAATGGCTAATAAGCCATAAAAGCAATAAGGCATAAAGCCAAGTATAACATCATAATTAGTATAGCCATAGGCTATCATATCACAGAATGGCATGGAGCCATACATCATACACAATACTGCTATAAGAACCCTATTGGCATGCCAACCTATCCAAACCAATCACATTAGGCCTACTAGGGCATATTACAAAGTTATTTCTTGAATATTTATACTTAACATGTGAGGTTACTATTCATTTAGTCATTTAAGTCAAAATATTGACTTTCTCATATATAATAGTTACATGAGTTTTAATCACATAGATTTACCATATTTTGGTTCCCAAAAGTGTTGGCATTAGTTGCCAATCCATACTTCTAACCAATGGAAAATAAATCAAAAATTTCAGTTTTGGGTGCTAGAGTTTACTATTCCATTAGGCCATTCTACAGTGAGAATTTGGCCAAGTGTTCTCAATCAAAGTTATTCTTTATTGTGTCTAGTTACATTTCACTTTTTGAATCGCCCCATTTAGAGTTTTCTAGCTCAAGATATGCCACTTTGAGCAAGGCTGACTGGATTAGTATCTACTCAGAAATTCTGGGCAGAATACCATTCTGCCAGATTTGGTAGTTCAATTTGGCCAACAATTTCATTTGGTTAAGTCTAGAATTAGAGTTTGTGTCAAACATAAAAGTTGTTCTAAATTGCCTCAGCTTTACATTGATATAAATTTCAGGTCAATTGGACCTTCCTACATTGAGTTATGACCAAATAAATAAACATTGTTCATTTGGTCATTTTGCCCAGGCAGATTGTAAGTTACCTGGATTTGGTCAAATTTTAGGGCATTCTAAGTTTAGTTTCTAGACAGGTTTCCTTCATCAAAGTTGTGCCATTATATGTCTAATTTCATTTTCAATTGGCCTTGCACCAATTGAACCTACACAACTCAAGTTATAGCTGCCCAAACATACTGGACTCACATCCAGACCTGCAAGACACATTGGACAGCATGCCTAACCTCCATTCCCTTGGCACCATTCACTCAATTTCCTACTCAAACATGACAAAATGGTTACTAATTGACCATTACAACTTTTTTTCATCAATACATAAACAAAATCTCAAATTTGTGCCCAAACTCTAACTCTACCATTTCAATTCTCCATATACATGCAATCAATGAATCAAAGCATCTAATTTATGTTCAATGGCAGCCATGTACAACTATAACTCCATCTAATCAATGAAACCCTAATGTATCCTAAGGATGCCGAAATTGGTGGAATTTATTCATGCAAAACTTGTTTTAATTCTCTTAATTTCACCCTCATTTCATACTCCACATGATATATATAAAAAGTTTTGATGATGAATTAGCACTTACCTTGTTGTGTGTCAATCCAAGCTTGACAAACTCCTTTATTTTCACTTCTTTTTGCTGTCCAAGTCTTGTTCTAGTGGTGATGACAAGTTTTTGTGAAGGGAAGATGGGCTTTTGAGATGATTTGTTAGGTGAGATGAAGCTTGGGTGAAGTTTTTAATGGTGGAAGAGAGAAATGAAATGGCTGGAAGAAGGAAGAAGAAACATATTGTTTCTTCAATTTTTCTACCCATTTTATGCTTTTATTTATGTTTATAGATGGGTGTCACAATATGATTGGGTGGGGGCATTATAATGACATCATGTGATGTCATAATTTCAAATTTTCTTTCTTTTTTTTTCTTTTCTTTTCTACTCAATTTTACTTTAATTTGTAGCAATATTTATTCATATTTTATGTCATAATAATTATTTAATTAACTGCACAAGTAGGCCAAAAATTATCTCCGAAGACGAAATGACCAAAATGCCTCTGTTTGGCTTATTTAGCCAAAATCGTCTGTACCGATCGAAAAATTTTTCTAAGCCTTTTCTTGGCATTCTAATGCCATAGAAACCTCAATGACTCTTCTCTAGAGTCCCAAAATTATTTCATGAATTTTCCCCCAGGTTTAGGGCTTTTAGCTGTGAAGACCGCAACTTCTCACTAGGTTACCCATCACTGGGGCACCGGCTCATTTAACTTTGTTGTTTTCATTTCTAAATTTTTTTAAAAAAAATTTTTCCTTACCATTATTTGGGTTATTTATGACTCCTCACTCTAGTTTACATATAGTTCCAGTTATTCTAGCTATTCAGATCGATACCGGTCACCCGAATAGTTGAATGTACGGAATGGCTACAGTGAGGGTGTTATAAAAATCATAAGATTTGGCAGAAAGGGGAAGCTAAGTCCTCGCTTCATTGGGCCATATGAGGTTCTGAAAAGAGTGGGTCCATTGGTAGATAGACTGGCACTACTTCCAGAGCTGAAAAGGATTTGCAATGTCTTTCATGTCTCTATGTTAAGGAGGTACAGATCAGACCTCTCTCACATTTTGCCAATAGAGGAGATTGAGGTGAATCCAGACCTCACTTATGATAAAGAACCGATAGAGATCTTGGCACATAAGGTGAAGCAGCTGAGGAATAAGCAGATACCACTGGTCAAGGTGTTGTGGAACCATCATTCAGGCCAAGAGGCTACATGGGAAAGTGAGGAAGACATGAGGAGACAGCACCCACAGCTATTCAGAGACTAATACCAGGTAAAAGATCAGGACAAAATTTCTTTTAGGGGGGGGGGGGTGTGTGGGGGAGAATTGTAACACCCTCATATTAAGTGGTCCATACATTCTACTATTTCGGTGACTAGTGTTTATCCGGACGGCTAGAATGTCTAGAAACACATCTAAGCCATATAGAAAAACCCTAAATAAAGTTGATAAAGATCAAATGAAGTAGGAAGAAAATAAGTGAAATAAAGCCTAAATCGGTTAAATGAGCCGAGGTCTAGGCGATGGGTGACCGACCCGGGAAGCGATTGTGAGCTCAGTTGCTACCCTAAATTCATGTGGGAGCCCATGGCACCCTAGGTCAAGGGATAATTGTGAAACTATTGGGAATGTGAAAACCATGGAAATAAAAAGAGAACAAGCTCAAATAAGTGAATCAGAACTCAAAGAGTTACTAAGCACTATTAGAAAGATGGATTATAACTGATGAAGGGCATTTTGGTCAATTCACTCCTAGAGGTGACCTTTGACCTAAATGTCCATTAAAATATATGAGATTAAAATAATGAAAAATACTTAAAAATATAAAGAAATGAGTATGGAAAAGAAAATCAAGAAATGAAAATTTTTAACTTTTAATGCTTTATGACATAAGCATTACCTAAGCATGACACAATTAAATTTATAATTTTAAATTATCAAAAATGGCGATAATTATAACATAAAAAGAGATAAAATTAAAAAGAAAAATTCATTTCTTCTTCCCTAAAAAAAATAGTCGGCTTCCTCTCTCTTCACTTCTCTCAACTTCCTCCATTGAAGGACATCCCAAAGCTCCTAAACCCAAGTTCTACTCCATAAAATCCCTAGCCAATTCAATAAAAAGTTGATATTTTACCTTGTCTTGAAGATTGGGAGAAAGAAATTCAAGAAATTCTTGAAGTTGTGGAGTGGAAAATTCTGCCCAAACAAGGTAAGTGAATTCAATTCAAATTGGTGATATATACTTTAAATTTAAGTTGAGTTGGGCATGAATTAACTGAGGAAAACATGAAAAACATGCATGGAACTCTCACCCTAAATTTCGTCCAGCTTTAGTACCTTAAGGTTTTGACATATTTTGATCAAATTAAACATGAATTGCAATGTGTGGTGAGGTAGTGTGCATGATTTGTGAAGTGAGGTTGCTTGAATTTGTATGAATTGTGAAGTTGCGAATTAGGGTTTTGGTGGAATTGGAGATTTGTGATATGAGGCATAATTGTAATTTTTGAAGTCTAATGTTGATCAATTGATGTGTGTTTGTTGAGAAATGAAGCTGGTTGTTGGATTTAATTGAGAAATTGGAAGTCTTGCTTGCGTGCTGGATTTCTGGACCTTTGAGGCTTGTGTGCTTACATGGCTATAAGTAGAGCTAGACAGCTCCAATTGGTATGAGGCTAATTAAAGATGAGACTTAAGACCTAAAGCCACAAATTTCATGAATAAACTTTTCTCAGAAAATGAACATAAATTGGTATAAAATTGGCTCGAATCCGGAATTGGTGTTCTGGACTTGACTAGAAATGACCAAATGAACAGTACATATTCAATTAGGCATAACTCACACTAGACATCTCCAAATTAGGTGATTTTTGAACCAATGAAAACTTGAAACATAGTAGAAATTTCTTATGAAGATCATAAACCCAAATAATGACCCTAAGTTGGTCAAATTGCTAGGTCAAGTTAGCCCCTCAAATCTGCCTAATTCTGGACTGACCTAGAAATTCTGGACAAATGGCCATCTAACCAGTTTTGGCAAAAATGTCATAACTTGGGCTACAAAACTGCAATTATAGTGATTCAAAACCAAAATTTTCATAAGACCCAAAACTACAACTTTGAAGTTTTGGTCAGCACCCAAATCCTAAAGGAACTTAGGGAAAATGTTAAGATAAGTAAGAAACCCCAATCCTGAAATTTTTGTGCCTAGAGCAACTTGTCAATTGATACATGGTTACTAATCAGGCCATAACTTTCACTAGAAATTTCCAAATAGGATGAGCCAAAATGATCTGAAAACTTAAGACTCAGGGCTTCAACTTTGATTTAGAAAGCTTACTCAAATTCTAAGAGTCAAGACCTCAAATGTGAATTGAAATACCTGATCTAGAATATGGAATTATGGAGTTGTAGGTTATGAGCCCAGATTGATTAAATTACCATAACTCATCCTATGCAGTCCCAAATTTAGAAATTTTTGAACCTGAGTAACCTTGAGACATAGGTGAACAAAGCATATGGAGAACACCAAACCAAATTATGGCTGTAATTTGATCAAATGGTTTACCAATTTGAGTTCTAGAATCTACCCTGTTCTGGAACAGTATTGATCATTGGACTAGCACTTGGTAAATTGACCATAACTTGAGAACCAAAACCCTAAATTAAGTGATTCAAATTGAAAAGTAAACCTAACACATAAAGGAACAACTTTCATTGAGATCATATTATTTAATGAGGACTGAAAGTATACTGAATTTGGGTTCTAAAGTCAAAATTCAAAACTGTCTAGAACCCAAATTCCTTGAATTTTCGTAAGTAACTTAGGCATTCATTAGACATACATTTGATTAGTTATTAGAGATAATTGGAATAAGTATTGAGACACTTCTATTATGTGTTCCAATAGAAAAAGAGACTGTGAACGATAAGGAAAAATAAGTCCAAAAAAGAGGAGACTCATTAAAAGTTTGTACACAACTAAATCCTTTCTTATTTTTAAATTTGTAAATGGTTTGAATGATTTATGATTCTTTTATGAATTTGAGAAATTATGTGTTGCCAATATCATATGAATTTTGTGATGCAATAAATGTGATTATGAAATGCAAATGTAATTGTTTGATTAGAAAATCTTTGAAATTATTTTAAAACCACGGTTAGCATGATAGTCCTGTTTGGAATTCCCCAGTAGTAACGGCTATTTGGAGTTTGATAATTGACTTTGGTTATTTCTCCCATTAATAATGGTTAGCGTGATTAGACTATATGAGTACTCATTAGCTAGCTAGCCTTCCCTCATTAATAATGGTTAGTGAGGTGATTTTCTTTGTCGTGGTGTACAATACGGCATTGATCATGTAATTTTGTGTCATGGTCTAAACTGTGTGTTCTTGGCAACACCTTTGCTTTGTGATTTGTGACTGGTGATTTGAAATAAATGATTCTTATTGACTTAGAGTTATGGAAATTTTGATTTGTTATATTTGATACATGGTACTTTATAACGAGTTTTAAATTTAGTTGTGTACCATTGAGTAAATTACTCAGCGATAGCTTTTTCATGCTGTTGCAGATAAGGAGAAAAGTGAAGTAGCATAGTGAGCTGCTGGTAGCTAAGGTTGGAGCTTATTTTGGATCTTCCTTAGGTATATTATTTATACCCTTGTAAATTATTTTTGGATGCAAGCTTAGTTTATATGTATTTACAAATAAATGAGCAGTTGTACAAATGAGTTGTAATAAAATATTTTATTATCTTTTTGAATTGCAAAGTTGTGAATGAGATACATTTATTTGTTTGATGTTGGATGAATTTGAGTTGCTTGAGATTAAATTGGGAATGAAATACTTTTATAAATTGTTTTCTCATAGGTTTTGTAGAATTGTTTATTCCATTTTTAGCCAGCACCATGCCGAAATTTTGTAAAGTTTTAAAAATGTTTAATTAATTCCAAATAAATTCTATGGCATTACGGTAAATAAATTACTTTTTGATATTGTTTTCCCACTACACTGAACCTAGAAATAAAATGGAATTGTGTTAAAATCCCTTGTAGTATATTTAATAGGTTATCAGTAGGTGAAGCTCAATAATTCATTAGATATATTACAGGATCTTGCCATGCCTTACGGAGGGGTAAGGTGTGACAATATTTTTATTATATTTACTCTTTAGTCCTTCCAGTCATTTTACTCTTTAGCTTCAATTTAATTTAGTTCCTGTAATTTGAAAAATACAACTACATATTCCTCTATTTTCTAAGCCTTGAACTATTTAACCCTTACAATAGTAATTTCTCTCTCTTTTAAATAATGGAGAGAGTAAAGAATAGATAAAATAAAAATATAAAGATTAACTAATGTATTTATTAAAATAGAAGGACTGAATAAATAATTTTATTAAAATAGAAAAACTAAATAATAATTTTATCTTGACTTTTCCTTCACCTCTATCTTAGAAGCACATTTTCTTTCCTTTTTAAATGTCAAAACTTGTCTTTAGTGATGCTTGCTCCAACACTTGTCTCCTGCCATTTTTTTTCTTCTCATTCATTAACTTCTTTTCAATTTAAAATAATTTAGTTCCAAAAATTTTATTTATTAATGAAAGGGCAAATGTCCAAAACAGTTCCAATCTATGACTTTATTAACAATTGTACCCAAAATATCTAAACTCTTACCTTTATTACAATTATACCTTACTGTCTATTCTATCGTTAATTTTGATGAACTTCGCTATGTCAACATAGAAAGATGTCTTAAAAAATCTTAAACTTTTCCTTTTTCCTAATTGTATAAGAAACTATTTTTTTTAATAAAAGTATGCTGAACTTTAAACTTACTACAATTGAACTCCACTGTTAGTTGTACCATTACATACCAACAAAGGTGCCAAGTTAGCACTTCTAATCTCTTAAATTGATACTAAATAAATCTAATTTAAATAAAAGGAAAAAAAATTCATTGCCAGTAAAACAATACCATTTCCACCAAGAATACATAGATTCATCTTCTAACTACCCATTCCTCGACTACTAGCTTCTCTCAACCTCCATGCCTTACAAAGTCATTCAGCACCAATCTCCTACACCCACTCACTCTGCCATCACTGACCAGTGCACTTATTCCTTCCCTACTGCATCAGAGCATACAATATCTCTCTCAACCATCCTTCATCACCTCAACAAGCCATCACCTATGCGATGCTCACCTCTGCCCAATCCAACTCTGCCCTCATAGAGACTCAACCTCACTCCCTTCAACATCCCCACTCAACAACTCAATTAGATCCACCTTGATAGCACCAAAATATGACTCATTAATTCATCAATTAGAGTTTATTTTATTGAAAATTATGCTTAATTAGTTTTAATTTGGGGATTAGAAATGTTGGTTTGATACCTTTGTTAGCATTTAATGAGGCAACTAATAGTGGGGTTTAATTGTAGTAAATTTCAAAGTCCAGGGTATATATGTTAAAAAACAATTGGGCATAATTATAAAAAAAGGTAAAGTTTTGATTTTTTTTTTCAACATTTTCAATGTTAGAATTAATAGTGGAATAAGCGGCGAGTGCAATTGTAAACAAGTTAAACGTTCAAGGTATTTTTGTTGAAAAAAAGTTTTGGGTACAATTATAAAAAAATCAAAATTTGGGATTTCTTTTTCGAGATTTGCCCCTAATAAAATAATCCTTGCACCTAAAAATTTCATATTTAAATAATTATTTATTTTAATTTGAATAATGACACATTTTACAAAAATATCGAAGATTTTTATAATAATAATTATTCAATAATAAACTATTAAAAATTACTTAATTAGATTATAATATGTTTTTAAATGTAAAAAATAGTTAATAAAAAATATCTTTTACTAAATTTTTAAATTTTATATATTATGGTCTATAATTTTGCAAAAATAATTTTATTTAATATATTTTTCAATAAATAACTAATTATAAAAATTCCTTAAACATTATTTTAAAAAATAATAAAAAGCTTCTATTTTTATATGATCAAATATAACTTAATTTGACAATACATGATTATACATAAATTGTGCTATAAGGTAAAACTAAGAGAATAATAAAAGAGAGAAAATTGAGAGAGTAGAATTTCTGATTGATTTTCAAATGTATCAAACATCACATATAATGCCTCTATTTATTGGTATACATGAGAAGATGGAGAGTTCACAATTAATGAAGTACATTGAACTTATTGAGAGAAAATGAGTTAAGAATGCTAATGAACATCCATGATAAATATATTTATAACACTCCCTCTTGGACGTCCATGCATTAAAGAATATGTTTCGTTAAAACCTTACTTGAAAAAAATCCTGTGGGAAAAAAATCCTAGTGAAGAAAAAAGAGTATATTATTCTTTTATAAAATATGTGATGAATACTACCTCATTAAAAATCTTTACCTAGAAAACTCAGTGGAAAAAAATCGCATAAAAGGAGAAAGAATACAATGCGTATTAACTCCTCCTCATGAAGATATAGCTTTAGGCTCTTATGTCATGTAGCTGAAATTAAAATCCGGGAGATCGGAAAAGTCCCTTTCAGGCTCCTGTTAATCTAAAAGAGATCGGAGGAGAGTTCTTATCCGGTCTCAACTCAAAACATTAATAAATATTTAAAGGAGATCGGAGGAGGGTTCTTATCTGGTCTCCACTCAAAGTTTTAATAAATAACCGTTAAATAGAGATCGGAGGAGAGTTCTTATCCGGTCTCCACTCAAAACATTAATAAATATTTAAAGGAGATCGGAGGAGGGTTCTTATCCGGTCTCCACTCAAAGTTTTAATAAATAACCATTTAATAGAGATCGGAGGAGGGTTCTTATCCGATTCTCACACCAAATCTTAACCCGTACGCAAAATAATCCCAATACCAAAAACAATTCGCGACGTCAATTCAATAAGGTTGTCTCATTTACTTATGTATCTGGGTGATCCGAATTTAGTGAAAAATCAAATATTCCTTTCACCGAGAGGATTAACATTGCCGTTCAAGCCCTCCTAACTAATTTATAAAGAACGTAAAAATTAAATCTACTTACCTTATTAAGGGACAAGGTGGGGTGCCTAACACCTTCCCCACCCGTTTACGGACCTCGAACCTAGAATCTCTGTTTTGAAGTGGTTTCATTTTTAATTTATCTTCCCAAATGGTTTTCTTTAGTTTCCCTCAAAACTAAGGTGGCGACTCCTCACTCTTTCCCACTTCGGTGAGTGATCGTCCAGGTGACCACAAAATCCCTTGCGACAATGTTCCTGGTCCCTTACCTCCAGAGGCCACACAAGAGGAACATGAAACTTTGGACAAGTGGAAGGAGCATGATATGAAAGCTAAGTGTTACATGCTTGCTTCCATGAGTAATGAGTTACAGAAGCAACATGAGAACATGCAGAGTGCGAGTGAGATCCTCCTTCACCTATAAGAGTTGTATGGTGAGCACAAAGAGAATGCTAGGTATGAGATATCTAGACAGCTATTCCGTATGAGGATGTCTGAGGGACAGAATGTTGGGGATCATGTCCACAAGATGATTCGGCTGATTGAGCAGTTGGAACATCTTGACTTCAACATGGATTTCCAACTATAGACGGATTTGATCCTTCAGTCCCTTCCTGAGTCTTTTGGGAATTTTTTGACAAATTTCCATATGACTAAACAGGAATGCACCTTAGCTGGTTTACTCAACATGCTGGTTATTGCCCAAAAGAATATGCCAGGCAATAAAGGAAAAGAGGTAGCTTTGGTTGCATCTTCTTACTGGAAAGTCCAACAAGAAGAAGGGCAATAAGAAAAAGAAACCTCGATTCTGGTCCTTCCAAGAAAATAGCTAAGCAGAAAAGGAAGACTAAAGTCGATAAAGGCAAAGGAAAGTGTCTCCACCGCCAACAGAAAGTGTTTCCATTACCAACAGAAAGTGTTTCCATTGCCAGAAGAAAGTGTTTCCATCGGCGAGTATAGCAATCTAAATGAATGCAATGCCATGGTGAAAACCAACTCAAGTTCAAAATATATTTGGCACTTAAGTTTATGTCATGTTGCAGAAGATAGGATTGCAAAACTGGAGAAAATGGGGATTCTATCCTCATTGGGCTCTGAGCCTACTCCAACTTGTGAATCTTGCCTTCAGGGCAAAATGACTAGATCACCCTTTGTTGGACAAGGGCTAAGAGCTGAAAATATTTTGGAGCTAATACATAGTGATGTATGTGGTCCATTTAAAGAAATGGTTAGAGGGGACTTTCATTATTTTATTGCCTTTACTGATGATAAATCAAGGTTTGGGTATTTGTATTTGATGAAATACAAACATGAATCTTTTGAAAAGTTCAAAGAATTTAAATCTGAAGTAGAAAATCAAACAGGAAAGAATATTAAAGCTCTTCGATCAGATCGTGGAGTGAATATTTGAGTACTGAATTTGATGAATACTTGAGAGAGCATGGCATTGTTTCTCAGCTGACTCCTCCAGGAACGCCATAGCTGAATGGTGTATCTGAAAGGAGAAATCGTATCCTATTGGATATGGTACGTAGTATGATGAGCTATACTGATATGCCAATCTCCTTTTGGGGATTTGCATTAGAATCAGCTTTGTATATTCTGAATAGGATTCCATCAAAATCAGTTTCTTCCACACCTTATGAGATATGGCATGGAAGAAAACCAAGTCTTAAGCATGTTAAGATTTGGGGTAGTCCAGCTTATATCAAAAAGCTGAACACTGATAAATTGGAGACCAGATCAGAAAAAGGTCGATTTGTTGGATATCCAAAAGATAATTTTGGATATTATTTTTATTTGCCTACTTCACAAAAGGTTGTGATAAGTAGAGATGCCACATTTCTTGAACAACAGTTTGTTCAAGAAGGAGGCAAAGGAAGGCAAATAGAGTTAGAATTGGAGAATTCTGACCAACCAACAGATCAGATGGATATAGATCCATCTAGTCAACCAATACCCGTTGATGAAGAAGAACAAGAGTTGTCTACTCATGAAGAAGTAGATCATGGGGATGATCCACTTACCTATGAAGAAGCTATATCAGATATAGACACTTCAAAATGGATTGAAGCTATGAAATTCGAGATTGATTCCATGTATAAGAATCAAGTTTGGGATCTTGTTGACCCACCTGAAGGTATTATACCTATAGGGAACAAATGGGTTTTCAAGAAGAAAATTAGTTCTGATGGAAAGGTAGAGACCTATAAGGCAAGGCTAGTAGCGAAAGGGTTTCGCCAAAGGCAAGGAATCGACTATGAGGAGACTTTCTCGCCTGTTGCCATGCTTAAATCAATTAGGATTTTATTAGCAATAGCTGCATACTATGATTATGAGATTTGGTAGATGGATGTCAAAACAGCTTTTCTCAATGGATACATTGAAGAAAACATTTTCATTGAACAACCTAGGGGATTAGAATCCCAAGATGGTTCCAAGGTATGCAAGCTAAAGCGATCCATTTATGGGTTGAAACAAGCTTCGAGGAGTTGGAACATCCATTTTGATGAAGCCATTAAATCCTTTGGTTTTATCAAAAATGAGGATGAGCCATGTATATAAGAAGGTTAGTGACAGTGCTATCACTTTCCTTGTCTTATATGTGGATGACATACTGTTGATGGGTAATGACACAGGTATGTTGACGACTATAAAGGTATGGTTGTCAAATACATTCTCCATGAAAGACTTAGGGGAGGCAACCTATATTCTTGGGATTCGCATCTATAGAGATAGAGCGAAAAGAATAATTGGTTTATCCCAAAGTCTATACTTGGAAAAGGTGTTAAAGAGGTTTAACATGCTTGATTCCAAGAGAGGATTGTTACCAGTGAGACATGGTATCCATCTTTCTAAAGAGATGTCTCCAAAGACACCTGAAGAAAGAGATAAGATGTCCAGGATTCCATATGCTTCGGCTATTGGAAGTTTAATGTATACAATGTTGTGTACTAGGCCGGATATCGCATATGCTGTTAGTTTGACTAGCAGGTATCAATCCAATCCAAGTTTGGAACACTGGATAGCTGTCAATAATATCCTTAAGTACTTGAGAAGAACTAAGGATTTATTCTTGATTTATGGAGGTGGAGACTTGCAATTGGATGGTTATACTGATTCTGATTTCCAATCAGATATCGATGATAGAAAGTCTACCTCTGGATATGTGTTCATTTGTAATGGAGGTGCAGTCAGTTGGAAGAGTTCCAAACAGAGCACGACTGCAGATTCCACTACAGAGGCTGAGTATATTGCTGCATTAGATGCTACAAAGGAAGCTGTTTGGATAAAAAAGTTCGTGACAGAACTTACAGTAGTTCCTTCCATTGAGTCAGCAGTTCCATTACACTGTGGCAATAATGGAGCAGTCATGCAGGCTAAGGAACTAAGGTCTCACCCAAAATCCAAACACATAGAAAGGCACTATCATATTATCAAAGATATAGTTGGGTAAGGCGATATAGTCATGCAGAAAAATAACATCAGCTGAAAAATTCAGCTGATCCATTCACTAAGCCTTTGTTACAAGCTCAGTTAGACTGACATCTTGAGAAGATGGGTCTAAGGTATTGTAATGAATGGCTCTAGTGCCAGTGGGAGATTGTTAGTAGTATGCCCTAGAGCATATCATTTAGTATGTATCTTGTACATATTTTTATTAATAAAAGGCATTTCCACTTTTCCGTTTACATAATATATTTATGTGTAATAGAAAAGGTCCATTGATATTTTGTTAGAAATATTATTCTTAAGTTGTTAAGAATATGAGTGACAATATTTCTAGCACGAAGTATCATAAATAGGTTCACAATCGAGGATACTTCATAATAAGGACATGACTTATCCAGAAAGATTGTATTCATGTTTGTTCCCAAGTTATTTATATGAGATATAAATAAGATGGAATGGTGAGTCTCATGCCATATAACAAACATGATAGGCACTTATAAATGATAAGTAGGCCGAACCAGTGACACTTATGACAAGCATATGGAGTTTACTCTTGTCAATGTTTTGTCATAAATCATATCAGTGCACATAATCTTTAGACCTGAGATAGCACAGTTATCTTGTATATAGGTAGTTTGAGTTTGATACTGCTTTCATACTTGTACTGTGTATGGGTATATGGGCATGTGTTGGCTCCTACTAGTTATATATTGAGGTAGGTGTTGATCAAGATGGAATCTGTTCCTCTAAGTAAATAGAGATAAAATCCTATGTTCATTTAATTGTTCTTGATGTTTCAAGTTCCTGGCCAGGACAGACAGATTTATTCTGAAAAGAGTTTCTGATGAGAAAATCTTTTTAATCAAGAACTGGAATTAAAAGAGAACATAATATTCATAGCAATTAGAGTTTGACATAAACCATGACTCCAGCTTGAGTTGGGATTTTGTAACAGAGAGATTCTAGTGCATGGTAACATATGATTATAGGTTCATTTAAGGTAAACCTTATTACTAATTGGGTGGCCATGGCATGCTATGCTAGGTGTTAACCATGGTCTATGAGGTTCATAAAATGATTTAGAGAAATCATTTATGGTAAGAAAGAGTTCTGATGATATTAAGAGTTGATATCATGTCTCATTGCCAATTAGTGATGAGCCTAGTAAGTCACACACATACACAAGTTATCACATATTTAAATATAATTTAATTAATTAATTAAAGAGTTTAATTGATTAATTAAATAGGTTTGGTTTGCAATTAGATTGCAAAGTCCCTAGCATGACTTGAAACCAAATCTAGATTATTGGATGTATAATATAAGTTAAATTTATATTTAAAGTGTTTAAATATGAATTTAATTGATGAGAAATTAATTAATAGAGATTAATTAATTAATTTATATTTGATATAAATTAATTAAAAGAAGAAAATAATTATTTTGGGTTAAGAACTCAAAATTAAGACACATGGGCATTTTGGTCATTTCACAGTGTGACACGTGGCACCATGAGATGGTGACACATGGGATTACACATAAGCTTGCCAAATGTTTTTTAATCATGTAAGATGATTAAAATCAAGATTAAATATAGGTTTGACACTTGGCACAATATGATTGGGTCACTTAAACCTAGAGCTAATCAAAGGGTGACATGTGGCAAGGGTTTAATGTGTTAACCTAGC
The DNA here is from genome assembly GCF_030052815.1 of Hevea brasiliensis. Classification (NCBI taxonomy): domain Eukaryota; kingdom Viridiplantae; phylum Streptophyta; class Magnoliopsida; order Malpighiales; family Euphorbiaceae; genus Hevea; species Hevea brasiliensis. The sequence goes on along the minus strand of NC_079503.1, from coordinate 68,124,621 downwards.
TATTTAAGTATTGTTATGAGAAAATAAAACATAACCAGCAGCCACACTCCTTTGTCACGCCACTTTGAGGGTTTTTATCTCTTCTTCTTCATCTCTTATCAATTCAAAGAGATTAGCCATCAATCTCTTGAATTAAGAACACTAGGAATTGTTTCTAGTGTCCTGTTTACATCTCTAATCTCTTAAAAGGCAGAACTTGAATTTCTAATTAATAGAAAAGGCTTTAGAAGCTGTTCAAGGGCTGCCATAGGTGTTTTTGGTGTGGACAAGCTAGAGGGACAACATCTGGTGTCCTGAAGACGAATCTCAAAGGCGCAGACACGCTGCAGTGCATCAAGAGGTTAGTGTAATCGTTCTTGATTTAATCTAGGGTTTTAAAATTAATCTGATTAATTTTAAAATCTTAAATGGCAAATACAGATCCAAAAACATATTAAAAGAGTTTTAATATGTTGTTTATCATTGAAATCAAATAGATAAAAATAAATCTTGCATGATGCATGTGACCCTAGGTAAAAATTTTTGAATTCAATGGTATAAACTTGTGTTTTTCACGCTTCCGTTCCTTCAATTGGTATCAGAGCCACTATATTTGCCATTTAGATTGATGTTTATATGATTTAATTGTGTGTTTGATCATGAGATCAAGAGTTTATTGCTGGTTGCAAAGTCAAAGTGGCGGCACAAATGATGAACACCATGGTGCGCATGGTTGATGCATCACAATGGTGTGCAAAGGTAAATGGATGGTGAATGTGCAATTGTTGTATGATTTAAGATCCATTTTATGTCTAATTAAATTGTTTAATTAGAATTTTTATCACACAATTAAATTATGATTCAAATCAGAATTTTAAAAATTGTTTGAATGTGATTCAAATCTGAATTTTAAAAGTTGTTTGAATGTGATTCAAATCTGAATTTTTAAAGTTGTTTGAATCATATTTAAATCTGATTTTTTAAAATTGATTGAATAAAATTCAGATCTGATTTTTTAAAAAATATTTGAATGTGATTCAAATCTGATTTGAAATGAATTGAAAGGAATAGTACCAAGAAAATTTGAATATTGGATTTTATTATTAGAAACAAATTAATTGAGTACTGAAACACTTTAAAATGTGTGTTTCAGTTGAAAAGGATATTGAGAAGCATAAAAAACAATGAGTCAGGGGCAAGAGGTATATATCAGAGGTTTGTGCACAATAGTTATTTCTTTTGAGTTTTTCAGTTGAAATAAACTATGATTATTTGTATGTTATTGTTTTAAATTGTGTTTGTGCACAATAATTTTGATTTTTTATTTTCTACTTAAAAATTTATTTGAACATTATAGTTTTAAATTGTGTATATACATAATACTTTTTATATTCACTGCTTTTACCAGAAAATTTATTTGGAGAATTGAGTTATGAATAATTTTTTATTGTTTTAACTTTGGGAATTGTATTTGGAAATTATTGTGTTGCCTACTTTACAAATGAAAATTTTGAGATAAAATATGATTTGTGGTTTGTATGAAATATTTAAATATTGTGATTTGGAATTTTTTGATTCACATTTGGCATGACAATATTACTATGTTCCTCCTCCATTTATGGGGTGAGTGTGATTATATTTCTCCTTCTTTGACTTGCCAGTTTGAGGTGAGTGTGGATGAGTGCTCATTATTTAGCTAGCTTTCTCCCTCATTGATTTCGATTATTGAGGTGAGTGTGTCTTGTCGTGGTGTACAACACGGCATGTGCAGAAAAATTGTGTCATGGCCTAAATTGTGTTATCAATTGGAAACACTGTGTTATTCAGTTATTTGATCAAATTGTGTTATTGATTGGCAAAACTGTGTTATTCAGTTATTTGATCAAATTGTGTTATTGATTGGCAAAACCGTGTTATTCAGTTATTTGATTAAATTGTGTTATTGATTGGTAAAATTTTGTTATTCAGTTATTTGATCAAATTGTGTTATTGATTGGCAAAATTGTGTTATTCAGTTATTTGATCAAATTGTGTTATTGATTGGCAAAACCGTGTTATTCAGGTATTTGATAAAATTTGTGTTATATGAACTTTGTAAATTGTGAAATGGAATTATGAATTATTTGATTTGTGAATTGTCAATAAAAGATTTATATATCGCATTTCAAATTATTATTGTGCACCACTGAGTAAATTTTACTCAGCGATAACTTTTCATTACTGTCGCAGGTAGACAGACTGACAGGGCAGTAGACTAGGCTGCTAGTGCTATATTGAGAGTTCATCGGGTATATTGAGTATACCATATTTTGTATTTTGTATTGTAAAATTTATTCACTGTAAGTATATATTATTTTTGGTTTTGAGCAGATGTAAATTAAAATTGTACATTAAAATTGTAAACTAAATTTGTAAATTATTTTGGCTTGTAAATATTGTGATATATTTCTTTTATCTCGATTTTTGGAAACACTGGGAAATTGGTTGTTGAACTGTGTTGATAATGTTTGAGAAATTTATTGTGTTGAACAAATTGTTGGAGTTTGGGATTGAGGAATTATATATTTGAAGTGCTTTTTACAGGTTTTTGAAGAACTGTTTTATTCAAAATATAGATGGCACTCTGCCAAAATTTTTACAGAAATTATTAATACTTCAAATGTGTTATTTGGTTTCACTTCAGTTAAAAAATTTTTTAACACCTGTCAATAGTGCTCACCATTGTAAAAAAAAGTAAGAAAAGTTTTAAAATCCCTTGTAGTGTATTTAATGGGTTATCAGTAGACAAAGTTGGTAATTCATTAGGTATACTACGGGATCATGTTATGCCTTACGGAGGGGTAGGGTGTGACATGTTTTAGTGGTATCAGAGCAAGTTTTTTTTTTAAATTCTGTTTTCACCTATAATTTGAATATTCTTTGTTCATAGTACAACTGCTCAATGTCATTGTTTGATACATACAGTACATTACATTATAAATATGCACTAACGGGAGGAAATCTCCTTGTGTTATTTGTTCAGGAGGTCTAAGATCCTCGAATTGACTATGGAAAAGGGTGATCATTCAGTCGATCAATCGATAGAGGCTGAGGTGCAAGGGGATGCCCCAGCCCTGCACAATGTCAGTGGATCAGTCGCACCAGCCCCCTCAGTACCGCAGTTCCCTACTCAATTAGCTCAGCAAATGGCTGCAATGTTCCAACAGATGGCTGGTAACGTGCCTACTCAAGTCCCACTTCAGACACCAGTGGTACAACCACAGTCTTCTGCTAGGCAGTATGAAAAATTGATGAAATATGGGGCTATTGAGTTCAAGGGGACAGTAGATCCTCTAGAGGCAGAACAGTGGTTAGAGAGAATGGATAGGGTGTTCAAGAAACTACACTGCACAGAGGAGCTCAGATTTGAATATTCAGTGTCTTTGCTACAGGGGGATGCATATGACTGGTGGAAAACCATTCCCCATAGTCTGGTAGAACCTTCAGTGCTAACATGGAATGATTTTCTATGGGAGTTTAGACAAAAATATGTCCCTGATGCTTATGTGGACCAGAAGTTGCAAGAGTTCCTAAGTCTGAAATAGGGGAGTAGATCGGTGGCTGAATATGAAAGGGAATTTTCCCACCTGAGCCATTATGTAGTGAGTCTACTTTCTACTAATAGGGAGAGATGTAAGAGGTTTGAAACTGGCTTCAGGCCTAGTATCAGATTACAAGTAGTCGGATTCAAACATAACAACTTCTCTGAGCTTATTTCTCAAGCACTAGAATTAGAAAGAATTGAATATGAAGTGGCCCCTAAGAAAAAGAAATCAGAGAAGATAGAAAAAGAGGGAAAGTCAGTAAAACAGAGTTCCAATGGTCCTACTGGAAAGAGGAAAAACTTTAGGGGACACAATAGAAGTAGTAAGAAGTTCGGTAGAGATAGATCTTCTGGATAGAAACCACCTTGATCCAATTAACAAACTCAACAGAAACCCAGAAATGCATTGTCAGATCGACTTTGTGAAACTTGTGATAAACCAAATAGTGGGTTATTTTATAGAGCCATAGGAGCATGTTTTAATTGTGGAGAGATTGGTCATTTTGCTAGGGATTGTATAAATCCACGCCGTTCTGAATCATTTACTACACTAGAGGGGTCAACCCAAGTTTCTACCCCAAATAGTTTACCATCAGTTAGTAGAGGCAGAGGTAGAGGTAGGGGTAGTACAACAAGAAGTCAGAGTACTGTGAATCAGCCAGAACAGGGTGATGCTTCAGCTAGAGTATACGCTATACAACAGAGGAAAGAGGCTGAGACTTTTGACATCGTTGCTGGTACTCTCTAAACTACTATATATATATATATATATTGTTTGACCTGGGGTCTGCATACTTTTATGTTAGTACCAGAATTGTTTGCCTTCCTGCTGTACCTCATATATAAAAAAAAAAAAAAAATTGTTAGTTACCTAAAATTAAGTTACAATAATGGAATTGCTCTAGATGAGGGCAAAGATGTTACAGTTAGTAATTGTCAATGGATATTGTAATCAGAATAAGTTTTGGATATTACTGAATTCGAAAAGGATAAAAGGATAGGAAAGTTTAATCTATTGGGATGTATCATAGTAACTATGCAATGTTCTTGATGTTTATACTGTAAGCTGCAGATTACAGTACTGACTTGATATTCTTGTGTAGAGTTACGTACTACTCGATAGTACACCAAGATGAGAATAGTTTCCAACGGCATCTGTTTTGGTATAGTTATGCCAGGACAAAATTTAATTGTTAGAATATCGAAAGGTTATAGTTTAATACAAAAGGAAGCAAGTTATAGAATATTAATCAATAAGAAGAGTTGTGGAAGTAAAAATTTGAACAGTTGGTTCAGATATAACAAAGAAATGTTACGAATGTGAGTAAGATTGTTGACTAGAATGGTCAGAGGACCAATGACTAGATAAATAATTCTAATACGACCATAATGGTCATTCAAGAAGGGAACATGAATCGAAATATTAGACAGAACGATAGTAAGAAATGATTAGTGCTATATAAACAAAGTAAATGTTATGCTAGATTGTTAAAAGTTTTACACAAATTCAGAGGAAAGAAGATTATACGATCATATAGAAAGGAGAAAATAAACGTGTGAATATTGTAAGATGGCTATTGAGTAAAATTTCGTGGACGAAATTTATTTAAAGGGGGGGAGAATTGTAACACCTCTATGTTCGGTAGTGTGTTCTACTGTTCCAGTGACCAGTGTCTGTCTGGACAACTAGGATGCCTAGAACTACATCTAAATGTTAGTTAGGAGACATAATATAATGAAATACAAAAATGGAAAATACAAAAAAAATAATAGCAATGAAATGTAACCAAGTTAAACGAGCCAAAAATCGTAGCGATGGGTGACCGCACCGGGAAGTTGCGGTGAGGACCGTTGACTAGCCCTAGACTGCGGAGAACCCTGGAAAATATTTTCTAGACTTAAATAAACATCTATTGAAGTATAAATGTCATTAGAAATATCAAAGAAAAATTAATTAATTAGTACAAAGAAAAATGAGAAATCGAGAAAACGACAAACTCGGTGTTACCGAAAAATTGGGAATGCAACCCGAATAGGGGTATTGTGGTCAATTAACACCCCGAGTTGCTTTTTGACCTAAATATCCATTAAAAATAAATGATATTTCACTTAGGAAATGCCATAAAAATTAGAAGTCAATTACATAGAATAAATGAAGGAAATCTAAGGGATGTAATTGAAATTAACTAAAGTTGATTATTATAATGCTTAGGATGATTAGTGGAGCACTATGGGATTAAATAAACCTTTAAGTAAACAGATGTAAAAGCCATTTGGGACAGAAGATGAATTCATCTTCAACCTCTCAAAACAATGATCGAATGGAACTCCATGGAAACTCCATGGCCGAAACATGAACAACCACCATGCACCTCCATTCAAGCCCTCATTTCACCTCAACTTCTTCATTAAAGCTTGCCTACACAACTTGGTAAAGAGATTGGAAGCAAGAAGGAAGGGTTTTGATGAGTTTTTAACAAGCTTCAAATTAAGTAAGTGCTCATTTCCTCTCCCTTTCTTCATTAAACTTTGAGTGGATGTTGTGGGTAGTTGATTTATGGAAGAATTTTTGAAGTTTGATGAATTAGTGGAAATGTTCATTTTTGCAGCCATGGAACCTCAATAAGAACAGCTTATTCTTGCATGTAAATAGTGGTTTGAATGATGATTTAAATGTTTAATTGTATTGAAGTTGAGTTCCATGTGGAAGGTTTGAATTGTAAGCTTGAAAAGTGAAAGTGAAAATTGATGGGTATGTGTAAACTTGTGGCAGCCTTGTGAAGAAGATCAAATTGTGTTGTTTCATGGTTTGGTTTATGGAATTATATTGTTGAATTATGTTGTTATGGATGGCAACATGTATGTGTGTATAAAGGTTTGAATTTGGACATATAAATGAGGTGCATTCATGTGTTTAATTGTTGTAATTGGACTTGGAAAATTCTGGGTTGTAGTGTGCATATTGAGAGTGATTATAAGCTGCCAAAATGACCAAAAATGTGTTATTAAATGTGTTAATGGTAAGGTACAAAACAAAAATGACATGGAAGAGTTAACTTGGTAAGCATAGAATGTGTAATTGATGAGTGATGAACAATGTGTAATAGGGCAGTGTATGTTTTGGCTTAGAACCTTAAGTGTGTGGCTCCAATTTGTATGAGACCAATTGGAGGTGAAACTAGGCACAAAATGTGCCAACTTTCATGAAGGAAGCTTACCAAAATTCTACCTAGAAGATGACTTAAAAAATGACCAAATCCGGATTAGTGCTTTGAAAGCCTGAAAATTGACCATTTGGGCAGTAGTTGGTGTTTTGGCCATACCTCACTCAAAATAGGTCCAATTGACCTAAAATTTTTACCATGAATAGTTTAGACATATATCTACAATTCTCATGAAGACACTACACCCAGAAATGATCATAAGCAAGTCAAATAGCTTGTACAATTTCGGGTACCAAAACTGGCTGAACCAAAAGTGACCTAAAGTTACCATTTTGGTACATTCTTTCCAGCATTGGTAAATTGACCATAACATGGTCTACACAACTCAGAATGACCTGAAATTTTACCTTGCGTGCAATAAGACAGAGACCTATAAGTTTTTAGTTTGGACCGAAACCCGAAAACTGAGGAAACTAGGTCGTCCGGCTAGGTCAAAATAGTACACCGAAATCTGGCAAATTGCAATAAAATGCAATATACTTGAAAATGAATTTGGTAACATGTACCAACACTAAAAGGCTATTAAATGTGACATATTGGTAACATTAGAATTGACTCACTTAGAGTGAATCAAGGGTCAATATTATAGGTTGAGTAATGAAATGAATTGAAGGGAATAATACCAAGAAAATTTAAATATTGGATTTTATTGTTAGAAACAAATTCATTGAGTAGTGAAATACTTTAAATTGTGTGTTTCATTGAAAAGGATATTGAGAAGCATAAGGAACACTGAGCCAGGGCCAAGAGGCATATATCAGAGGTTTGTGCACAATAGTTATTTCTTTTGAGTTTTTCAAATGAAATAAACTATGATTATTTGTATGTTATTGTTTTAAATTATATTTGTGCACAATAATTTTGATTTCTTATTTTCTACTTAAAAATTTATTTGAACATTATAGTTTTAAATTGTGTCTGTGCATAATACTTTTTATATTCACTGCTTTTACCAGAAAATTTATATAAAGAATTGAGTTATGAATAATTTTTTATTGTTCTAACTTTTGGAATTGTATTTGGAAATTATTGTGTTGCCAACTTTGCAAGTGGAAATTTTGAGATAAAATATGATTTGTGGTTTGTATGAAATATTTAAATATTGTGATTTGGAATTGTTTTGATTCACACTTGGCATAACAATATTACTATGTTCCTCCTCCATTTATGGGGTGAGTGTGATTATATTCCTCCCTCTTTGACTTGCCAGTCTGAGGTGAGTGTGGACGAGTACTCATTATTTAGCTAGCTTCCTCCCTCATTGATTTCGATTATTGGGGTGAGTGTGTCTTGTCGTGGTGTACAACACGGCATGTGCGGAAAAATTGTAAGCTTGAAAAGTGATAGTGGAAATTGATGGGTATGTGTAAACTTGTGGCAGCCTTATGAAGAAGATCAAAATGTGTTGTTTCATGGTTTGGTTTATGGAATTATATTGTTGAATTATGTTGTTATGGATGGCAGCATGTATGTGTGTATAAAGGTTTGAATTTGGACATGTAAATGAGGTTCATTTATGTGTTTAATTGTTGTAATTGGACTTGGAAAATTCTGGGTTGTAGTTGTTAGTAGTATGCCCTAGAGCATATCATTTAGTATGTATCTTGTACAGATTTTATTAATAAAAGGCATTTCCACTTTTCCATTTACATAACATATTTATGTGTAATAGAAACGGTCTATTGATATTTTGTTAGAAATTCTATTCTTAAGTTGTTAAGAATATGAGTGACAATATTTCTAGTACAAAGTATCATAAATAGGTTCACAATCGAGGATACTTCATACTAAGGACATGACTTATCCAGAAAGATTGTATTCATGTTTGTTACCAAGTTATTTATATGAGATATAAATAAGATGGAATGGTGAGTCTCATGCCATATAACAAACATGATAGGCACTTATAAATGATAAGTAGGCCGAACCAGTGACACTTATGACAAGCACATGGAGTTTACTCTTGTCAATGTATTGTCATAAATCATATCAGTGTATATAATCTTTAGACCTAAGATAGCACAGTTATCTTATACATAGGTGGTTTGAGTTTGATACTGCTTTCATACTTGTACTATGTATGGGTATATGGGCATGTGTTGGCTCCTACTAGTTATATATGGAGGTAGGTGTTGATCAAGATGGAATCTGTTCCTCTAAGTAAATAGAGATAAAATCCTATGTTCATTTAATTGTTCTTGATGTTTCAAGTTCTGGCCAGACAGATAGATTTATTCGTAAAAGAGTTTCTGATGAGAAAATCTTTTTAATCAAGAACTGGAATTAAAAGAGAACATAATATTCATAGCAAATGGAGTTTGACATAAACCATGACTCCAGCTTGAGTTGGGATTTTGTAACAGAGAGATTCTAGTGCATGGTAACATATGATTATAGGTTCATTTAAGGTAAACCTTATTACTAATTGGGTGGCCATGGCATGCTATGCTAGGTGTTAACCATGGTCTATGAGGTGCATAAAATGATTTAGAGAAATCATTTATGCTAAGAAAGAGTTCTGATGATATTAAGAGTTGATATCATGTCTCATTGCCAATTAGTGATGAGCCTAGTAAGTCACACACATACACAAGTTATCACCTAATTAAATATGATTTAATTAATTAATTAAAGAGTTTAATTGATTAATTAAATAGGTTTGGTTTGCAATTGGATTGCAAAGTCCCTAGCATGACTTGAAACCAAATCTAGATTATTGGATGTATAGTATAGGTTAAATTTATATTTAAAGTGTTTAAATATGAATTTAATTAATGAGAAATTAATTAATAGAGATTAATTAATTAATTTATATTTGATATAAATTGATTAGAAGAAGAGAAATAATTAATTTTGGTTGAGAACTCAAAATTAAAACACAGGGGCATTTTGGTCATTTTACAGTGTGACACGTGGCACCATGAGATGGTGACACGTAGGGTTACACATAAGCTTGCCAAATATTTTTAATCATGTAAGGTGATTAATATTAACATTAAATATAGGTTTGACACTTGGCACAATGTGATTGGGTCACTTAAACCTAGAGCTAATCAAAGGGTGACATGTGGCAAGGGTTTAATGTGTTAACCTAGCTATATAAGTGTTGTTATGAAAAAGAAAAGCAACCAGCAGCCACTCCTCCTTTGTCACGCCATTTTGAGGCTCTCCATCTATTCTTCTTAATCTCTCATCAATTCAAAGAGATTAGCCATCAATCTCTTGAGTTAAGAACACTAGAAATTGTTTCTAGTGTCCTGTTTACATCTTTAATCTCTTAAAAGGCAGAAGTTGAATTTCTAATTAATAGAAAAAGCTTTAGAAGCTGTTCAAGGGCTGCCATAGGTGTTCTTAGTGTGGACAAGCTAGAGGGACAACATCTGGTTTTTTGAAGACGAATCTTAAAGGCACAGACATGCTACAGTGCATCAAGAGGTTAGTGTAATCGTTCTTGATTTAATCTAGGGTTCTAAAATTAATATGATTAATTTTAAAATCTTAAATGGCAAATATATATCCAAAAACATATTAAAAGAGTTTTAATATATTGTTTATCATTGAAATCAAATAGATAAAAATAAATCTTGCATGATGCATGTGACCCTAGGTGAAAATTTTTGAATTCAATGGTATAAACTTGTGTTTTTCACGCTTCCGTTCCTTCAGTAGTGTGCATATTGAGAATGGTTATAAGCTGCCAAAATGACCAAAAATGTGTTGTTAAATGTGTTAATAGTAAGGTACAAAATAGAAATGACATGAAAGAGTTAACTTGATAAGCATAGGATGTGTAATTGATGAGTGATGAACAATGTGTAATAGGGCAGTGTATGTTTTGGCTTAGAACCTTAAGTGTGTGGCTCCAATTTGTATGAGACCAATTGGAGGTGAAACTAGGCACAAAATGTGCCAACTTTCATGAAGGAAGCTTACCAAAATTCAGCCTAGAAGATGACTTGAGAAATGACCAAATCCGGATTAGTGCTTTGAAAGCCTGAAAATTGACCATTTAGGCAGTAGTTGGTTTTTTTGCCATAACTCACTCAAAATAGGTCCAATTGATCTGAAATTTTTACCATGAATAGTCTAGGCATATCTACAATTCTTATGAAGACATCAACACCCAGAAATGATCATAAGCAAGTCAAATAGCTTGCACAAGTTCGGGTACCAAAACTAGCCGAACCAAAAGCTACCTAAAAATGACCTAAAGTTACCATTTTGGTACATTCTATCCAGCATTGGTAAATTGACCATAACATGGTCTACACAACTCAAAATGACCTAAAATTTTGCACCGCGTGTAATAAGATATAGACCTACAAGTTTTTAGTTTGGACCGAAACCCGAAAATCGAGGGAACTAGGTCGTCCAGCTAGGTCAAAATAGTACACCGAAATCAGGCAAGTTGCAATAAAATGCAATATATTTGAAAATGAATTTGGTAACATGTACCAACACTAAAAGGCTATTAAATGTGACATATTGGTAACATTAGAATTGACTCACTTAGAGTGAATCAAGGGTTAATATTATTGGTTGACTAATGAAATGAATTGAAGGGAATAGTACTAAGAAAATTTAAATATTAGATTTTATTATTAGAAACAAATTCATTGAGTACTGAAACACTTTAAATTGTGTGTTTCAATTGAAAAGGATATTAAGAAGCATAAGGAGCACTAAATTAGGGCCAAGAGGCATATATCAGAGGTTTGTGCATAATAGTTATTTCTTTTGAGTTTTTCAATTGAAATAAACTATGATTATTTGTATGTTATTGTTTTAAATTGTATTTGTGCACAATAATTTTGATTTCTTATTTTCTACTTAAAAATTTATTTGAACATTATAGTTTTAAATTGTGTCTGTGCACAATACTTTTTATATTCACTGCTTTTACCAGAAAATTTATTTGGAGAATTGAGTTATGAATTATTTTTTATTGTTTTAACTTTGGGAATTGTATTTGGAAATTATTGTGTTGCCTACTTTGCAAATGGAAATTTTGAGATAAAATATGATTTGTGGTTTGTATGAAATATTTAAATATTGTGATTTGGAATTGTTTTGATTCACACTTGGCATGATAATATTACTATGTTCCTCCTCCATTTATGGGGTGAGTGTGATTATATTCCTCCCTCTTTGACTTGCCAGTCTGAGTTGAGTGTGGATGAGTACTCATTATTTAGCTAGCTTCCTCCCTCATTGATTTTGATTATTAGGGTGAGTGTGTCTTGTCGTGGTGTACAACACGGCATGTGTGGAAAAATTGTGTCATGGCCTAAATTGTCTTATCAATTGGAAACACTGTGTTATTCAGTTATTTGATCAAATTGTGTTATTGATTGGCAAAACTGTGTTATTCAGTTATTTGATCAAATTGTGTTATTGATTGGCAAAACCGTGTTATTCAATTATTTGATCAAATTGTGTTATTGATTGGCAAAGCCGTGTTATTCAGTTATTTGATCAAATTGTGTTATTGATTAGCAAAGCCGTGTTATTCAGTTATTTGATCAAATTGTATTATTGATTTGCAAAACCGTGTTATTCAGTTATATGATCAAATTATGTTATTGATTGGAAAAACTGTGTTATTCAATTATTTGATCAAATTTGTGTTATATGAACTTTGTAAATTGTGAAATAAAATTGTGAATTATTTGATTTGTGAATTTTCAATAAAAGATTTATATACCGCATTTCAAATTATTATTGTGCACCACTGAGTAAATTTTACTCAGCGATAGCTTTTCATTGCTGTCGCAGGTAGACAGACTGACAGGGCAGCAGACTAGGCTGCTAGTGCTACATTGAGAGTTCATTGGGTATATTGAGTATACCATATTTTGTATTTTGTATTGTAATGTATGTTCACTGTATGTATATATTCTTCTTGGTTTTGAGCAATTGTACATTAAAATTATAAACTAAATTTGTAAATTATTTTGGCTTGTAATTATTGTGATATATTTCTTTTATCTCGATTTTGGAAACACTGGGAAATTGGTTGTTGAACTGTGTTGATAATGTTTGAGAAATTTATTATGTTGAACAAATTGTTGGAGTTTGGGATTGAGGAATTATATATTTGAAGTGCTTTTTACAGGTTTTTGAAGAACTGTTTTATTCAAAATATGGATGGCGCTCTGCCAAAATTTTTACAGAAATTATTAATACTTCAATTATATTATTTGGTTTCACTTCAATTAAAAAAAATTTTAACACCTGTCAATAGTGCTCACAACTGTAAAAAGAAGTAAGAAAAGTTTTAAAATCCCTTGTAGTATATTTAATGGGTTATCAGTAGACGAAGTTGGTGATTCATTAGGTATACTACGGGATTCATTAGGTAGGGTGTGACACCATCTGTCCAAGGATTTCAGCCTAGTGTCACTAGACCCACAGTGGAAGCCAACAACTTTGAATTAAAACTAGCATGGCTCCAAATGATTCAACAAACCTAGTTTGCAGGTTCACTCACAGAAGACCCACACTATCACCTCCAATGCTTTTTTGCCCTATGTGATACATTCAAGATGAATGGAGTGTCTGATCAAGCAAAAAGACTCAGAGCATTCCCATTTTCCCTTCGAGACAGAGCAAGGAAGTGGTTACTTTCTCAACCAGCTGGAACATTCACTACTTGGGAGAATCTCTCTCAAGCTTTTCTAGCAAGGTATTTTCCACTTACAAAGACTACAAAACTGAGGCTTGAGCTCAACACCTTTAGACAAAAGGAGGGAGAATCACTCTATGGCGCATGGGAAAGATATAAAGACCTACAAAGAGAATGTCCACACCATGGTATAGAAGATTGGCTATTAGTGCAAAACTTCTATAATGGGTTACTACCCTCTACAAGGAGCACAGTTGATTCAGCTGCAGAAGGTGATCTAATGGAGAAAACAGTGCCACAAGCACTTGAACTTCTAGAAAGGGTGGCATACCATAACTATGAGTGGTCAAATGAAAGAGAAAATGTAAGGAAAACTGCAGGGGTACTAGAAGTAGACGCCCTAAGCATGATAAATGCTCAATTTGATCAGCTCACAAGGAAACTCGAGAAGATGCAAGCTAATGTAGTAGGTACAAACAGTCAACCTGAAGACAGCTATAGAGGAGGATACATGAATTCAAAATACAATAATTTCAATGAACCCTCCTCAGAACAGATGAACTATGTGAATAACGGAGGAAACTTCAACCAGAGGCAGTCAAACAATCTATATTCAAATACTTATAACCCTGGATGGAGGAACCACCCAAATTTCTCATGGTCTAATCAGCAGAACCAGCCAATAAACAAGCAACAAGGGTACAAACTACCAGAACCTCCTGGATTTCAGAACAGAGGTCAAAACTTTGCACAGCCACCACTACCTCTCCAGCACCAACAACCTGAACCGAAGATGACTATGGAAACCATGATGGAAGGGTTCCTAGCAGCTGAACAACAACAAAATGAATTGATTAAACAGCTGACTTCCAGAGTGGACCAACTTGCTACTCACAATAAGATGCTAGAGAATCAGATTGCTCAGCAAGCAAGCTCTTCAAGTAAGGCTACTGGCAAACTGCCCAGCCAACCAGAAATGAACCCAAGGGAGCATTATAAGGCAGTTACAATGAGGAGTGGGAAAACTCTGGTACAACTATAGGTAGAACCAATAGAGGAAACCATAGAAAAATCTAAAAACCAAGCAGAGAAAAAGGAGGAAGAATGTCACACCCTACTCCCCCGTAAGATGTAACATGATCCCGTAGTACACTTAATGAATTACTGTACTTCGCCTACCGATAACCCATTAGATATACTATAAGGGATTTTAAAATAATTTTCGTGAAATTTAAATCATCGATTAAAATCTGGTGTTATAAATTTTTTTTTTCAAAATTTCGGCAAAGTGCCGGCTGTGTTTTGAGAAAACAGTTCTTCAAACCTAAAAAGGAAAACACTCCCAACATATTTTCTCAAATACAACTCCAATAAACTTCATTAAATCTCATAATTCAATCTCAATAATAAAATCATTTCATTTGCAAACCAACCTCATGATAAAAGAAACATTTTATTAATTACAAGACTCAAAAATTAATATTACAAAACTATACAGGTAAATGAAATCTCAAATTTACATTTCAATAATTTACATTTAATTTTATACCACAATATTTTGCAAGAGTTTTTATACAACTGCTCAAATAATTTACATACATATTATTACATGCATCCATCAAAACCTGTGTACATGGGCATACCTATGATAAACTTGGAGTTGATCTGAATGTGTCTTCAAAGAAGCTTACTCAATTGCTCTATGCTCTTTTCACTTGCGACAGCGTACAAAGCTATCACTGAGTGGTGAACTCAGTGGTGCACAACTATAATTTAAAATATAGTACAATATACATTGACAAAATTTACAGCAAATAATTTGGAAATCTGAATACTCATCAAATTCCAAAACTCAAAATATTCATTGCCAATAATATAAATCATTTGCATAAAATGACTTTGATCACGAAATTCAATTTATCAACTCATAACTAACCATTTAAGGTAATTCCAACAATTTATTGGAAATAAAGATTAATTCCAACAAAATCAATTATACATAAATCATAATTGAAATCACAATTCTTTACAATTCAAAAACCATTCTTTATCTCGAAAACCATGCTTTATCTCAAAAGCTATTCTTTATCTCAAAAGTCATTCTTTATCTCACTAACTATGCAAGACTAATCTGAAAGGGCCATCTTCGGGGTGATTCTAACTCCCTATGGTCGGGGAGGTCGAATAAGATTCTAACTCCCTTTGGTCAGGGAGGTCGAATCATCGTGCATAGTACACATCACAATAAATAATCTTCCGAAAGGGCCATAACAAATAAGAACTTAGATCTAACCTCTAATAAGAGGAGAATCTAAGCCTGTGCACGTACCATGGTAATCAAAACACAACTATCTCCGTTGTCTTCTCAACAAATGAGAGAGACGGGTAATAACCTAGTCAAGGATCTATAGTGAGATATAAAACAATATCACAATCCTTTTAGTGAGCATAAATCACAATACAATTCGATTCAAAGTCAATTCCAATATCCAATAATTTTTATGCTCATCATAATTCAAATCATAAATTTGCATTTTTCCATGCAATTTGCCCATCACAATTCAAAACATGTTCTATCACAATTTTCCAAAACATAATTTATTCAATCCACAACAATGCCTAATACTTGTGGAAATACCATTTCACAAAGCTAAATTTATACATACTATAACAATTTCAATAATCATTGAATTAAATCCAATGCTTGTTAAACATAATACATAAGAAAAATATGTCATTTAATCATATGAAATATTCAGAATAAAATCAGTTAAAAACTAGTTGTGCACAAACCTGATTTAAGTCACTCCTAGGCCTTGATTCAATGTTCTTTATGCTTCTCAATATCCTTATTAACTGAAACACATAATTTAAAGTATTTCAGTACTCAATAAATTTGTTTCCAACCATGAAATCCAATATCTAAATTTTCTTAGTACTATTCCCTTCAGTTCATTTAATTTGTCAACTTATAATATTGACCCTTGATATACTCTAAGTGAGTCAATTCTAATGTTACCAACATGTCACATTTTATAGCCCTTTAGTGTTGGTATATGTTACGAAATTCATTTTCAAGTGTATTGCATTTTATTGCAATTTACCAAATTTCGGTGTACTATTTTGACCTAGCCGGACGACCTAGTTCCCTTGGTTTTCGGGTTTCGGTCCAAACTACAAACTTGTAGGTCTATATCTTATTGCATGCGGGGCAAAAGTTCAGGTCATTCTGAGTTGTGTAGACCAAGATATGGTCAATTTACCAATGCTGGACAGAATGCACTAAAATGGTAGGCTTAGGTCATTTTTAGGTCACTTTTGGTTCGGCCAGTTTTGGTACCTGAACTTGTACAAGCTATTTAGCTTGGTTCTGGCCATTTCTGGGCTTTGGTGTCTTCATAAGAATTGTAGATATATGTCTTCATGGTAAAAATTTTAGGTCATTTGGACCTGTTTTGAGTGAGTTATGGCCAAAACACTAACTGCTGCCCAAATGGTCATTTTCAGGCTTTCAAGTCACTAATCCAGATTTGGTCATTTTTAAGGTTAGTTTCTAGGCAGAATTTTGGCAATATTTCTACATGAAATTTGGCCTATTTGGTATCTACTTTCACCCCCCCATTGGCTTCATACCAACTGGGTTCGCAGTTTTGCACTTATGACCTAATTTAGGTGCTGCCAATATACACAACCTGCATAATACAATTACACTTCCAATTTGACACTCCTCCTCCTCCTCATGACTTCATTATTTATTCATAGCACTTCTACAAATACTAAACACAATTCTAGCAAGCATATTGGGTAGAACACTCAAGTGCTCAATGCACACAATTCACCATTAAAGTCCAACATTCACATCCACCCAAATTCAATGTACATCAACACTTATTTTACACATACACTTCCATGGCAATTATACAAACTGCCCACAATTCAACACCATCATATTTCATTAACAAACTTCATATGCACACACACAAATTCATGATATTATAGGCTTCCAAACATGGTAGTTTTCCAAAGCATCAAGGTCCCATTTTAAACCCTTAATTCAAGCACTAACATGCACATACTTGGATATTAACCTACTACCACTTCTATTTGAGTTAATCAACCTTAATTCCCATCAAATACATATAAGAACAAGTCACTAACCATGCATTTTCATGGCTGCCAAAACTAAGGTTCACCAATACTCATCATTTCCTCAATTTTTCTAAGCAATTCAACTTACCCAAAGCTCAACACAAGGATTAGTGAAGCTAAATGGAAAGATTAAGCACTAACCTCAACTTGAGCTTCACAAATCCATGGAATTTCCTCTCTTTTTTGCTGCCCACATACTGCGCATGGTGTGAAGACCTCTTTTAACGAAGGGAGTTTGAAGAAATATGGCTTGAATCATGGTAGATTTGAGCTTATGCATGAATGGCCATGGAGGAAGCTTGGAAGAACATTTGGCCATGGAAGAACTTGAGAAAGCAATTCGGCAAAGTGAAAAAAATAAGGAAGAAAGTGAATTTGCATGCTGTCCACTTGGTTTTATATGTCCACTAATCCCACTTAGTGGAGCACTAACCATAAATTAATGATTTAATTAGTTAAAGTTCCATAATTTGCACATTTGCCTCATTTCTTTCACTATTTAAATAATGTATCACATTTTTATTTTTCATGACATTTTTAAAGTGTAATACCACTTATTTTTAATGGACATTGAGGTCAAAAGTCAACTCTAGGTGTCAAATGACCAAAATGCCCATATTCGGGTTGCATTCCCGATTTTCGGTAACACCGAGTATTGTTATTTTCTCGATTTCTTGTTTTTCTTTGTACTAATTAATTAATTTTTCTTTGACATTTCCAATATTATTTATACTTCAATAGATGTTTATTTAAGTCTTAAAAATATTTTTTAGGGTTTCCCGCGGTCCAGGGCTAGTCAACGGTCCACGCCGCAACTTCCCATTGCGGTCACCCATCGCTACTGGTTTGGCTCGTTTAACTTAGTCTTTTTTCATTGCTATTATTTTTCCTTTGTTTTTCTTGTATTTTCTTTTCTTGTATTTCATTACTTTATGTCTCCTCACTAACATTTAAATATAATTCCAAGCATCCTAACTATCCGGACAGACACTGTCATCGAAATAGTAGAACGCACTACCGAACATAGGGGTGTTACAAAGAAGCTAAGAAAGATCAGGAAGAGGAAGCAAGGAAGACAAAGAAATTACCAGAACCATACCAGCCTCCCTTACCTTTTCCTCAGAGATTTCAGAAAGCCAAATTGGACAAGCAGTTTGGGAAGTTTTTGGAAGTCTTACAAAAGCTTTGCATGAACATCCCCTTCACTGAAGCACTTTCTCAAATGCCATCCTATGTCAAATTCTTAAGGAAATTCTGTCAAAGAAGAGAAAGCTAGAAGACTATGGAATAGTAGCTCTAATAGAGGAATGCAGTGCCATTCTGCAAAACAAACTGCCTCCAAAGTTGAAGAATCTAGGAAGCTTCTCCATACCTTACCTCATTGGTGACAAGAAAATAGACAAGACTCTCTATGATCTTAGGGCAAGCGTTAGTTTAATGCCTCTATCAATATGTAAAAACTAGAGATCGGAAAACTAAAACCTACAACAATCTCATTGCAATTGGCTGATAGATCTGTTAAATATCCAGTAGGAATACTGGAGAACATTCGTATCAAAGTGGGCAAATTCTTTATTCCAGTGAATTTTGTTGTCCTCAAGATGGAAGAAGATGTTAAAATTCCTATCATCTTGGGGAGACCATTCTTGGCAACTGCCAGAGCTATCATAGATGTCAAAAATGGGTGACTAACTCTCAAAGTAAGAGAAAAAGAAGTGGAGTTCAACTTGTTCGACACAATGAAACACAAAATTAAACCTAATGAATGCCTTAAGGTTGACATAATTTACGAACAAATTGAAAAGGAATTTCATGAGACATATCCTAAAGATGCTTTTGAAGCATGAATTGTGCATAGCCACACAGTGGATGATGAAAATACAAAAATAGCAGCCTGTGCACAACAATTAGTAGCTCATCCACCCCTACCATTAGCTAAAGCTTTCGAGATGGAGGATTTGAAGGAGGAACAAACCGAAGGTAAGCTCTAGGAAAACGCCAAACAGGTAGAGCTTAAACCTCTCCTGTCCTCGCTAAGGTATGCATTTCTGGACTCAAATTCTAAATATCCTGTTATAATCAATGCTAGCCTGTCTAAGCTAGAAGAGGAAAAATTGCTAAGAGAACTTAGGATCTATAGCACAGCCATAGGATATAAGATAGAAGACCTGAAGGGAATCAACCCTTCGATTTGCATGCATAGGATACCCTTGGAAGAAAACAGTAAACCCACAATTGAACACCAAAGAAGACTTAACCCAAACATGAAAGAAGTAGTCAAGAAAAAAATTTTAAAACTATTAGATGCAGGTATCATATACCCAATCTCTGATAGTAAATGGGTTGTCCAGTACATGTAGTTCCTAAGAAAGGTGGGACAACTGTTATCCAAAATGCAAGCAATGAACTAATCCCTACTAGAGTAGTCACTGGTTGGCGAATGTGCATAGACTATAAAAAATTGAACAGTGCCACCAGAAAAGACCATTTCCCTCTCCCCTTCATTGACCAAATGTTAGAAAGATTAGCGAAACTCTCTTATTTCTGTTACCTAGATGGGTATTCGAGATTCTTTTAAATTCCTATTCACCCAGAAGACCAAGAAAAGACAACATTCACTTATCCTTATGGAACATTTGCATATAGGAGAATAACTTTTGGTCTTTGTAATGCCCCTGCTACCTTTCAAAGATGCATCATGGCTATCTTTTCTTATTATATTGAAGATATCATGGAAATTTTTATGGATGATTTTTCTGTCTATGGAACTACTTTTGATGATTGCCTAGCTAATTTATCTAAGGTGTTGCAAAGATGTGAAGAATCAAACTTGGTCCTAAATTGGGAAAAATGCCACTTTATGGTAAGGGAAGGCATAGTTCTAGGACATTTGATATCAGAAAGAGGAATTAAAGTAGATAAGGAAAAATTGAGATCATTGAAAATATGCCACCACTAACATCAGTCAAGGGAGTGCGAAGCTTTTTAGGACATGCAGGATTCTACAGAAGATTTATGGAGGACTTTTCCAAAATAGCTAAGCCACTTACTAACTTGTTAAGTCAAGATGTTCCCTTTGATTTTGATGAAAATTGCCTTGTTTCCTTTAAGAGGATCAAAGAAGCCCTGATATCAGCACCAATAATGCAGCCACCGAATTGGGAGCTACCATTCGAGGTTATGTGTGATGCGAGCGACTTTGCAGTTGGAGCAGTGCTTGGGTAAAGAAAGGATAAAAAGCTCCATGCTATTTATTATGCTAGTAAGACATTAGATGATGCGCAAATCAATTATGCCACCACAAAAAAGGAATTCCTAGCAATGGTATTTGCAATGGACAAGTTCAGATCTTACCTCATTGGGTCAAAAGTCATTGTATTCATAGATCATGCTGCAATCCAGTAGCTTTTGAACAAGAAGGATGCAAAACCAAGGCTGATTTCGATGGATCCTACTCCTACAAGAATTTGACCTTGAAATAAAGGACAAAAAGGGATCCGAAAATGTAGTAGCTGACCATCTTTCTAGACTAAAATTGGAATACATGGAGGACTTTGAAGATTTGCCAATTGATGATTCATTTCCTGACGAGCAATTACTTGCATTCTCCAAAGCTCCATGGTACGCTGATTTTGTTAATTTTCTTGTATGCGGGATACTGCCTCCAAACATGACTTATCAGCAAAGGAAGAAATTCTTACAAGATGTAAGATATTACTTATGGGAGGAACCTCTACTATACAATAGATGTAACGATGGGCTGATAAAAAGATGCATACCAAAGGAAGATATGGAAAGTATCATTCATCACTGCCATTCATCACTATATGGAGGACACTTCGGCACCTCAAAAATCGCAGCTAAAATTTTGCTAACAGGGTTTTACTGGCCACATCTATTTAAGGATGTAAGATCCTTTGTGCTGGGTTGTGATAAGGAATGAAACGCCACTGCATGGTATACTTGAGATAGAATTGTTCGATGTATGGGGAATAGACTTCATGAGCCCATTTCCCTCTTCCTGTGGAAATAAGTATATCCTGGTTAGAGTTGATTATGTATCAAAATGGGTAGAAGCAATTGCGACACCAACCAATGATGCTAGAGTAGTCATAAGTTTCCTTAAGAAAAACATCTTCACAAGATTCGGCACACCACGAGCAATAATCAGTGATGGAGGAAGTCACTTCTGCAACCAATAATTCGAAACACTACTGAAAAAGTATGGAGTGACTCATAAGGTGGCCACACCTTACCATCCTTAAACCAGCAGTCAAGTAGAAATATCAAACAGGGAACTGAAACAGATTCTAGAGAAAACCGTAAATAGATCCAGGAAAGACTGGTGCATAAAGTTAGATGATACACTTTGGGCATACCGCACTGCATATAAAATCCCAATTGGCATAACACCCTTCTATCTGGTTTATGGAATATCATATCATCTCCCTATTGAACTTGAGCATAAAGATTATTAGGCAATTAGATCCTAAATTTTGATCTCAAAGCTGCTGGTGAGAAAAGGCTCCTACAACTGAATGAATTGAAAGAAATCCAACAGGATGCATACGAAAATGCCAAAATCTTCAAGGATAAAACCAAAAGATGGCATGACAGGCGCATAGCAAGGAAAGAGATAAAAGAAGGAGATCTTGTCCTCTTATTAAACTCTCGATTGAAAATCTTTCCGGGGAAGCTGAAATCAAGATGGTCTGGACCTTTCAAGGTCACCCAAGTCGTCCCACATGGAGTAGTAGAGGTATGGAGCGAAACCTTAGGCGCATTCAAGGTCAATGGGCAGAGGCTGAAGCCTTAATTTCAGGGAGAACCCATAGAAATGGGAGTCAATTGCACTCTCAATCCTCCTACTGACGGACCATAAATAAGCAAAGTCCAGCTAAAGACTATAAATGAGCACTTTTTGGGAGGCAACCCAAAATTTTTCTGAACTTTTCCTTTTTTCTTTTTTCTTTAATATTGAATTTTTGTTTCGTACTCATTAGCATTTCATTTTATAGGATTTTTGAAAAAAGGAATAGAGATCAAGAGAGAAAGGGAATCATCAAGTCAAAACCACAAAAAGGAAAATTGAACAAAACCGGGGAAGTAACTCTATTATTAATCTTTGCATCCATTTCATGTGTTATAATGATAAAATTTTTCATTTGCCAAAGATTTGAAAAATCAGAAAAATACACGGGTCGTGTACTGGTTTTACACGCCCTGTGTAACTTTCTGGAAGTCTATAAATTTCATGCAATTTCAACTCTTTGGGAGACAGAAAATTACACGGGTGCATAGCCCAATTTACACGGACGGTGTAATGTCTCTAGCAGAATAACTAAGAGACAAAAGGTTACACGGGGCTCCTTTTATTTTACATGGGCCGTGTAACATATCCAGTAAAGCAAGCTGAGAGACAAAAAGCCCTACATGTCGGGACTCGTGTAGTAATACACGACCCATGTATTTCATCGCAGACGCGACTCCTGGGGCACGAAATGCGCAAAACGAAGAGTCCTAACGGCTCTTTAAATGCACCTATAGCATTAAAACCCTTCATAAATACAAAACCCTTTATCTACTCCCTTCCTAGCCTATAAAAACCTCTTAAATCTCATCTCCCTTCACCAAAATCCCACTCTTCTCCTTCCTAAAAACCTATCCATGGCTCCTGCAAAGAGTTCTGTGAGAATGATCGGCTCTTCTTCGAGCCAAAGAGGAGAATCCTCACCTTCTCCACCCCAGCCTCCAACCCAATGCCCAAGAATGAGGGTAGCCACTTCCCAACCATCTCAACAAGCCCCCCCTCCACCGCAACCACAGCCACAACCCGCTCCACAATCTGAAATCTCTATTCCTTGGGGATTTCGAAATGATGCCCACAAAGCAATTTGCACTCGACTTCATGCCTGAAAAATATCCTCGACCAAATACATAGATTTTTCACTTTTGGAGCAAATCAGGTTACAAGAGGAAATCAATGGGCTACTTGACAGCATTGGGTGGACAAGGATCACCCAACTCCAATTTTTGGCCTACGAAGACACAATGCTGGAATTTTTAGGTAGTTTGAAGGCCAACTTATGGCCCACCGACAGGGAGGACAGGGGCAGAATTGAGTTTCGTCTCCTTGGTGTCGATCGAGTAATGAACATGGACGAGTTCAACGCCATCTTCAACTTTGGCAGTACTGGCCACCAAGAGATCCCAAGGAACCGTATGCTGTACAACGACATCAACTTTTGGGATTCCATTGCATTGAACACAGAGCCCTACAACTCTAGCAAATCCAAATCAATGGGCATCACTAGTCCAGCACTGCGATACATGCATCGGTTCGCTGCCCACACCATCATGGGTTGTGGCAATAGCCTTCGCGTTTTTAAAGCCAATGAGCTTTTCTTTTTGTGGTGTATGGTCACCGGACAATGGTGCAGCACTAGCTTCTTCTTGTGCAACCATCTCTTACGCCTTTGCCATCAGTCTACTGGGCACATTGTGCTTGGAGGCCTTGTCACCACCATTGCCCTCCACTTCGGTTTTGTTCCAAGACATCACAGACTGTGTTTTATTACTGGAACATCTAGAATTGATCAAACTATTTGCATATCCATGGGGATATATAAGAAGGTGGGCAACAAATGCTACTTGGTGGATGCCGAAGGAAACACAATCCCTTGGAGAGACGAGGCAAAGGAGGGACTGGGCGAAACTTCACAGCCTCAAGAAGAAGGGCAAGGGCAGATGTTCGAAGAGTCCCCCGTTCGAGTGCCCCCACACACCACCACCACCGACAGATCCAGTCTTCACATACCTACAATGCATGGAGACCACAATATACGGTAGGATGCGAGCTATCGAGGACAGCCTCTAAGAAGCACACAACAAGATGGACATACTAATGGACAAACTAGATGAAGAAGATGAGGAGGAAGAGGAGCAAGGATCACCATCATCATCATCAGAGGCCTTTTAGAGATAGGACTATAGGATAGGATCTTTATTGTAATATCTTACATGCCCTAGTCCTAACTTGAAACCATAGGTCTCTTTTATTTGCTTTATGTTCAAAAATTTTCCATCCTTAATAAACAATATGCTTTCTTAAAATTTTTGTACGATTGCTCTGATTTTGCACATTATATTGACATTGAGGACAATGTCTAGTTTGAGTTTGGGGAAGGATACATTTGCACTTGCATATCATTACATGTATATCATTGCATTATTTAAATTTAGCTACATTATTCTTGTGTATCAAAATTTTCGAGAATTTTTGAAAATTTTTGGATTGTAAGTTGTGAAACTTAGCACTATAACTAAATTTTTAGTAAGCTAATAATTGGACTCCACGGGATAGAGGAATGAACATATATAGATAGGCAAAAACGTATTCTAACATGTTGTTTGTGAAGAAACTAATCTCTTTTATGGAACTAGACTAGTTAAACCTCTTCATAACTATTAATTTATCACATTGAACTTATAAAATTAGGAGAACAATTTTTGAAACACAAGCAAACTTAAAAATTGCCTCACTAGCTCTAGAACATATCTCTTGGACCTATCAAGGCGAAATCCTAGCATATGCTTGATGAAGAAATGATTAAGGCATTCTTTGATACAGCCTCACTAAGCCTTAGCCACCCCTAATTAAAATATATCCCTTGTAGCCAACTTGAAGCTTATGTTCATCCCTTAAAATTTATTGCTTACCCCTGTTATTTACCTAGCCCCTAATCTAAACACCTACCATACCCTTTTAAGGAAGTAAAATGTATAAAGAAAATGAAGAGAGGATGTGGAACTCAAGAAAGAATGCGAGTGTGCAATTAAAACCAAAGAAAAAAAATTTGTCTTTCCAACCCAGCAAAAGCAATGAGTTTGGGGGAGAGGACAAAAAGGAAAAAGAAAAGAAGTCCCAAGATAAGTATCATGAAAGCATGCTTGGCAATATAAAAAGCCAAAAGCCTTTCCTCTCCATGCAAAATATATAGAAACAAACTCAGTATACTTGGATTTTATGCATACATGTTATCCTCATATCTACATTCCCTAAAAACCTTTTCATTGGCAACCAAGTTTATCCCTCTAGCCCCATTACAACCCTTTTAAAGACCTTTTGATCTTTTGTAAAAGCACATGCTACATTAGTAGAGAAAGAAAATTGAGATATGCCTATGGAGTTGGAATTGAAATACTTCATCTCAATTACTTACGAAAGAGGTAGATTTGGGGGAGTTAGTATTTCTTAATTCTATCCCGATAAAACAGATTGTTTGTGGCTTATTAATAGTCTTGTATAGAGGAATAATTAGTCGAAATACCATAAAACAAGGTAAAGTTCCAAACAGGCTGCTATTAAAACCCTTATGCCTTGAAAGAGGGAAACTGGTATAAAGGTTGGAGAAGTTCAATTCTATGCTTATTAAATTGATGGTTGTATTCCTAAGTATCCCCAGAAATGTGTTTTAAAACAGAGTTTTGCTTTGCTTGAGGACAAGCAAAAGTTTGAGTTTGGGGGTATTTGATACACTTGAATTGTATAGATATTTTTAAGCACATTCACATTCTATTTCATAGCATTTAGGCAAGTATTTTCATGCATAATAGTTGATTTCATTAGTTTTCGTAATTTCTATTATAAAGCCCTTAATTCCATGTTTTCTGCATCATTTTAGGTGTTTTGGTGAAGCTACAGAAGTATAGGAGTGCAAGAAAAGCTTGGAGGAGTCAAGAGACAAAGAATTGTTGCTAATACAAAGTACACGGGTCATGTAAACCAAGCCCTAAACCCGTGTAAATCTCTGCCAGAAGAAAGCCAAGAGAATTAAGGAGAAACATAAGTACACTGGTCGTGTAATCAGACCCGTGTAATCTGCAGGGACTCGTGTAAGTCTCTACAGAGCGCAAGTTTGAAGAAATTTATGGGAACAAAAGTAAACGGCCCGTTAATCAGGCCCATGTAGTTGGCATAGACCCGTGTAACTTTCTGTGCCAAAACAAGACCACGCGATTCTCCTCCAACAAGTTACACGGCCCTACTTTGCGGGACTCGTGTAGTGACACATGGGCCATGTACTATACTGCAGCCAATTTTATAACTCGAATTTCCCTCTTATTATTGGATAAAAACGAGACTCCTAATGCCCTTTGGACTCAGAGCAACCTAACCCTAGAGCAACCAATATAAATAGAAAAGAAAACATCAAAAGAGTTATTAGAAAAAATACGACTTTCGCGGGGAGACTACTAAAGGCTGCTGCTATCAGGTTCTGCGTCAGTACGAAAAAAAAGTTCTCCAGCTAAAGTTCCACAAGATTAAAGCTGTAAACTATCTTCGGCTTCTTCGTTTTATCCCCCTAGACAGATTCCTATTGCTTTATTTCTTCACATGGTTTTCTTTTTACTGTCTTTACTTTTTATCATGATGTTTGCTAAACTCACCATGAGTAAGTAGTTTCCTTATTCTGGATTTAGGAGAGTAATGCTTGTAATTATTATTATGGATGAACATTAAGTTTTATTTACTAGATTTGAGATTCGTTTCTTAAATTAATTTCTTGTGATCCTAATGCATGCTATGTGATGGTACCCACTTAAACATGATTGTAGATGTTGATTGAAGGACTGAAAGGTGAATATTAACATTAGAAAATCAAGATCTTGAACCTAGGAATTCTGACCTAGACATAGGCTGATACCTTTGTGGAACCTAAAAATTGGTCAAAGGTCTTAAAGGATTTTAATTAATTTGATCACCACGAAAGTAGTGTTTGAATTAATTAAAATACACCCTAGATGCCTTCAGAGAGGATTTAGGATAACTTAGGGCTAATTTCCATCAAAGAAAACGAACCTCAATTCAGTAAATAAATGAGATAACATCCCTAATAAGAGTCAAGTGTGAAATCTTAACTCCAGGATTGTTCCAAAAATAGATTACTTCATTTTAAGTTTACTATTCTAGTGTTTAAAGTTAACGAACTTCATTCCCTAAATATTATATAGCCTAGACAGTCAAAATTACTGTACAAATTCGTACTTGCTAAACAAAGGTCCTTGTGGGAATGATACACTAAATGTAACACCCCTAACCCGACTACAGTGTAGTCGAGCGAAGTGTGCTAAATTCCGTGTCGGAGCACCCTATCTTGTCTTACTTTATTATTTTAATTATTTGATCTCGTTATATTTTAATATCAAATATTTTTTCAGAGAGAAACCAGCAGAGTTTTCCCTATTTTATTATCAGTTGACGTATTTCACTATTTACCTGCTTGAAATTTTCAATAATATTTTAAATAAAAATATCATTCATGCTCATCATATTCATCTCACATTCAATTCTTGTAATTCACATACTCATTTGTACAAATCTATTCATACTCAATTCATATGTAAACATTTTTAAATTACATAAGCAAAATTTTCAAATTTCCTTAATTTACATAATTTACAAAATAATTACATAATTTCATAATTTACATGATCTACAAATTAATTACAGTTCCATAATCTATATTTCAACATACAATTCATAGTTTATCTTACAATTAATAACTAATTATAATGCACAAAATACATAATATGATTTATATGGACCCTATCTACATGCATTGTTGAGGAGGTGACAACCTTGTACACTTCTAACACTTCCACAGATCTGGACTCTAAATTCTCTAGTCTAATGTCCACTGGGTTTTTATCTTCAGTACCAACGCGAGGAAATAAATTTATCGCGCTAAGCATTGCTACTTAGTGGTGCAATAATATGACAAGAAATAATGTACACAAATAAAAATAATTGGAGCATATTTTCTATATTCAAGAATTTTACTGGGTTCATATGAAATTTGCCATACATTACATTTTTCGTCATTTATATTGCTCTCTAGAATCTCTTTTGTCATAAGTTTACAATAATCATTTATATAATGTACAAATAAATCTAAATATTTAGTTTATGTTTATTTTATTATGGAAGATGCATTTCTAATAATTACTTACGTTATGCTTATTTTGCTAGTCTTTCATTTACTCTCTTAATATTTTCTATGTGTTGTGGATCATTTCGTAATAATTAAATTCTTAATACTAGTTTAATACCTTTCGGATTTTTCTCACTGATTTATTTAGTTCCTAATATTTTTAACTTATTTCAATAAATTTTTTTCTCTACCCAGGCAACCTATGACAGGCTGACTAAACTGTATAACGGGTTGTTGGCACTAGACACCGCGGTGCCTCAGGCCATTATACTATGGGACGCAGAATGTCAACCACATATGCAGTCAGTATGGCTAAAAAGCCATGATAACACATAATCGGGCATAAAAGCCATGATTGTTGGCATAAAGCCATGAATGCGGGCATAAAGCCATGAGCACGGGCATAAAGCCTTTTGCAGTACTGCTAAAACAATACCCTATTGCCATGCCAATATATCCAATCTGACACACGTGTCTAGGTAATACATGGGCACATAGTACCATTAAGAGTTTATATGTTTAATCATTTCATTATATTTTTCGTTTATATTTTTATAGCATTCTAATTTTGTTTATAATGGAAACATAATTTCCAATTTCACATTTCTAGGTAATTTACGCATTCATCGTAATATTCATACTAATTACAATTCACATTCATTTAATCTCATGTACCATTCACATTCAAAATATCTTTCCTTTCTCTCATGATGGGAAACTAAATCCCAAATGACACTCTTATCATATTTATTCATCCAACAATCTATTCATATAAAGTACATTTCATACTTCAAGTTGTATTACTAATATATTATGAACTCCATTGGTGTTGGGAGTATAAGTCTCAACAATCCATCTAGGTTAATTTCATTTCATATTCAAGTGGTATCACTCATGTTTTATTAGACCTACTAGAAATGGGAATACAAATCTTAATTATATATTCACATAACTTAAATGTTCATTAAGTCATTTAGGTAAATTACTATTCTATTCCAAGTAATCCATGAACATTTCATGGATTCCAAATTTCATACTTTAATTTCCTCTACCAATTTAGTTCTTACACTTTGTGTCTTTGTACTACTATTTACATTACTATTCACTCAAATTGTTGACTTTTTAATACATAATAAATTTATTGAACCTAAGTTCTCTAAGATACCACATTTTGCATTTTATTTTTATTTTTATTGATTTCTATTACCATTTCAAAGCTTATCTTATGTTATTCAAAATTTTTAGATTTCATACCATAAGTTTACTGTTCCATTGGTTATTTGTATAGTAGGAATTTGACAAAATTATCTTCATGAAAGTTGTTCCTTATTGTGTCTAGTTACATTTCTTTTTTGAATAACTCCATTTGGAGTTTTGTAGCTCAAGTTATGGTCATTTTACCATAACTGGCCGGATTGACCTGTACCCGGAATTTCTGGGCAATTTGGTTCTGCTATATTTGGTGACCTAAATTTGGTTGGCAATTTGACTAGATTATGGTCAGAATTTGGATTTGTGTTCTTCATGAAATGGTAGGGATATGTCTCTTTCTGCTGGTAAAATTTCAGATCAATTGAAATTTTCTATACTGAGTTATGACTATTTGATTAAACACTGTTCATTTGGTCATTTTCCAGGGACAGCATATTGGTCACCCGGATTAGGGTAATTTTTAGGTCAACTTGGTCTGGTTTTTTTGGCAGGATTTCTTCACCAAAGTTGTACCATTATGTGTCTAGTTTCATGTCCAATTGGCCTTGCACCAAAATAACCTATTATGGCTGCCCAAACCTACTGGACTCACAACCAGTCCTGCAGGTTACCAAGGGCAGCATGCCTAAGTTCAACTCCAACATCCTTACTCAATTCAATTCCTCCTCACACACATTCAAATGGTCACTAATTGACCATTACAAGGTTAACATACTATTACATAAGCGAAACTCTAATTTTTCACAAACCCTAATTTCTAAAGTGTCTATTTCATACTATCCATGCCATCTAACACATCCAATCACAAATTCCTACTAAGCAACTCCAATAAACACATTTTATTTCATTTAAATTCATCAATTCCCATAGGTACACATGCTAACCAAAATTCTTCTTCCATCAAACATGAATAATTTCTCAATTTTTTTCTTGTAATTCCTTCCATTTTCATGCTCAAATTTAAGTTTAGTAAAAGAATATGGAAGAAAATAGCACTAACCTCTTTTAACCACTTTCTTGGCTTGTTAAAACTTCAATCTCTCTTCAATTTTCTGCTACTTAAAGCTTCCTCAAGGTGTAAGATGAAATTTTAGTGAAGACAACTAGGAGTTTTGGGGTGAGATAAGGGAGAAAATGAAGCTTACAAGCTTCATCAATGGTGGAAACCCTTCTCTCTCTCTCTTTCTCTCTATGGTGCGATTGTTTGAAAATGGGAGTGCAAATTGGTTTTTCATTTTGTCTCTTTTTAATTAGTTTTTATCCCTTTTAATTAGTTTGTCAAGTTGTGATTGGGTGGAGAGTGTTTAATGACATCATATGATGTCATAATTCCTAATTTCTTTCATTTTTCTTTCCTTTTCTTTTCTACTCATTTCCAATTCAATTTTTAGCAATATTTATTCATATTTTAGATCATAATAATTATTTACTTAACGGGACAAGTAGGCCAAAAATCATCTCTGTGGATGAAATGATCAAAATGCCCTCCGTTTGGCTTATTAAGCCAAAATCGTCTGTACTGATCGAAAAATTTTTCTAAGCCTTTTCTTGGCATTCTAATGCTATAGAAACCTCAATGACTCTTCTCTAGAGTCTCAAAAATTATTTTATGAAATTTTCCTTGGATTTAGGGTTCCTAGCTACGAAGACTGCAGCTTCCCACTGGGTTACCCATCGCTAGGGCACCGGCTCATTTAACTTAGTTGTATTTTATTTCTAAAATTTTTGCTAAATTCTTATTATTATTATTTGAGTTATTTATGACTCCTCACTCTAGTCTAAATATTTTTTCAGACATTCTAGCTGTCCAGACTAACACCGATCATCGGAACAGTAGAACGTACGGAATTACTACAGTGAGGGTGTTACAATTCTTCCCCTCTAATTTAAATTTCGTCCTCGAAATTTACCTGATGTATGTAGTTGAAGATCTGCATTAGTGTCACCTTGACTCATATGAATGCAATGCATGTTATGCACACAATCCCTTTCCATCTATCTATGCCTAGGAACGCCTAAATCGTGCTCTGATACCATTAAATGTAACACCCCTAACCCGACTACAGTGTAGCCGAGCGAAGTGTGCTACATTCGATGCCGGAGCACCCTATCTTGTCTTACTTTATTATTTTAATTATTTGATCTCGTTATATTTTAATATCAATTATTTTTTTAGAGAGAAACCAGTGGAGTTTCCTTTATTTTATTATCAGTTGACGTATTTCACTATACACCTGCTTAAAATTTTCAATAATATTTTACAATAAAAAATATTAATGCTCATCATATTCATCTCACATTCAATTCTTGTAATTCACATACTCATTTGTACAAATCTATTCATACTCAATTCATACATAAACATTCTCAAATTACATAAGCAAAATTTTCAAATTTCCTTAATTTACATAATTTACAAAATAATTACATAATTTCATAATTTACATGATCTACAAATTAATTACAGTTCCATAATCTATATTTCAACATACAATTCATAGTTTATATTACAATTAATAACTAATTATAATGCACAAAATACATAATATGATTTATATAGACCCTATCTACATGTATTGCTGAGGAGGTGACAACCTTGTACACTTCTAACACTTCCGCAGATCTGGACTCTAAATTCTCTAGTCTAATGTCCACTGGGTTTTTATCTTCAGTACCTGCGCGAGGAAACAAATTCATCGCGCTAAGCATTGCTACTTAGTGGTGCAATAATATGACAAGAAATAATGTACACAAATAAAAATAATTGGAGCATATTTTCTATATTCAAGAATTTTACTGGGTTTATATGAAATTTGCCATACAGTACATTTTTCATCATTTATATTGCTCTCCAGAATCTCTTTTGTTATAAGTTTACAATAATCATTTATATAGTGTACAAATAAATCTAAATATTTAGTTTATGTTTATTTTATTATGGAGGATGCATTTCTAATAATTGCTTACGTTATGCTTATTTTGCTAGTATTTCATTTACTCTCTTAATATTTTGTATGTGTTGTGGATCATTTCATAATAATTAAATTCTTAATACTAGTTTAATACCTTTTGGATTTTTCTCACTGATTTATTTAGTTCCTAATATTTTTAACTTATTTCAATAAATTTTTTTCTCTGCCCAGACAACCTATGACAGGCTGACTAAACTGGATAACGGGTCATTGGCACTGGACACCGCGGTGCCTCAGGCCGTCATATCATAGGACGCAGAATGTCAACCACGTATGCAGTCAGTATGGCTAAAAAGCCATGATAACACATAATCGGGCATAAAAGCCATGAATGTTGGCATAAAGCCATGAATGCGGGCATAAAGCCATGAATACGGGCATAAAGCCTTTCGCAGTACTGCTAAAACAATACCCTATTGCCATGCCAATTTATCCAATCTGACACACGTGTCTAGGCAATACATGGGCACATAGTACCATTAAGAGTTTATATGTTTAATCATTTCATTATATTTTTCATTTATATTTTTATAGCGTTCTAATTTTGTTTATAATGGAAACATAATTTCCAATTACACATTTCTAGGTAATTTTTGCATTCATCGTAATATTCATACTAATTACAATTCACATTCATTTAATCTCATGTACCATTCACATTCAAAACATCTTTCCTTTCTCTCTTGATGGCCTAAATCCTAAATGACACTTTTATCATATTTATTCATTCAACAATCTATTCATGTAAAGTACATTTCATACTTCAAGTTTTATTACTAATATATTATGAACTCAATTGGTGTTGGGAGTATAAGTCTCAACAATCCATCTAGGTTAATTTCATTTCATATTCAAGTGGTATCACTCATATTTTATTAGACCTACTAGTAATGGGAATAGAAATCTTAATTATATATTCACATAACTTAAATGTTCATTAAGTCATTTAGGTAAATTACTATTCTATTCCAAGTAATCCATGAACATTTCATGGATTCCAAATTTCATACCTTAATTTCCTTTACCAATTTAGTTCTTACACTTTGTGTCTTTGTACTACTATTTATATTACTATTCACTCAAATTGTTGACTTTTTAATACATAATAAATTTATTGAACCTAAGTTCTCTAAGATACCACATTTTGCATTTTATTTTTATTGGTATTGATTTCTATTACCATTTCAAAGCTTATCTTATGTTATTCAAAACTTTTAGATTTCATACCATAAGTTTACTGTTCTATTGGTTATTTGTACAATAGGAATTTGATAAAATTGTCTTCATGAAAGTTGTTCCTTATTGTGTCTAGTTACATTTCATTTTTGAATCACTCCATTTGGAGTTTTGTAGCTCAAGTTATGGTGATTTTACAATAACTGGCCGGATTGACCTATACCCAGAATTTCTGGACAATTTGGTTCTGCCAGATTTGGTGACCTAAGTTTGGTTGGCAAATTGACTAGATTATGGTCAGAATTTGGATTTGTGTTCTTCATGAAAGTAGTAGGGATATGTCTCTTTCTGCTGGTAAAATTTCAGATCAATTGAACTTTTCTATACTGAGTTATGACTATTTGAATAAACACTGTTCATTTGGTCATTTTCCAGGGACAGCATGTTGGTCACCCGGATTAGGGTAATTTTTAGGTCAACTTGGTCTGGTTTTTTTGGCAGGATTTTTGTGCCAAAGTTATGCCATTATGTGTCTAGTTTCATGTCCAATTAGCCTTGCACCAAAATAACCTATTATGGCTGCCCAAACCTACTGAACTCACAACCAGTCCTGCAGGTTACCAAGGGCAACATGCCTAAGTTCAACTCCAACATCCTTACTCAATTCAATTCCTCCTCACACACATTCAAATGGTCACTAATTGACTATTACAAGGTTAACATACCATTACATAAGCGAAACTCTAATTTTTCACAAACCCTAATTTCCAAAGTGTCTATTTCATACTATCCATGCCATCTAACACATCCAATCACAAATTCCTACTAAGCAACTCCAATAAACACATTTTATTTCATTTAAATTCATCAATTCCCATAGGTACACATGCTAACCAAAATTCTTCTTTCATCAAACATGAATAATTTCTCAATTTTTTTCTTGTAATTCCTTCCATTTTTATGCTCAAATTTAAGTTTAGTAAAAGAATATGGAAGAAAATAGCACTAACCTCTTTTAACCACTTTCTTGGCTTATTAAAACTTCAATCTCTCTTCAATTTTCTGCTACTTAAAGCTTCCTCAAGGTGTAAGATGAAATTTTAGTGAAGACAACTAGGAGTTTTGGGGTGAGATAAGGGAGAAAATGAAGCTTACAAGCTTCATCAATGGTGGAACCCCTTCTCTCTCTCTCTTTCTCTCTATGGTGCAACTGTTTGAAAATGGGAGTGCAAATTGGTTTTTCATTTTATCTCTTTTTAATTATTTTTTATCCTTTTTAATTAGTTTGTCAAGTTGTGATTGGGTGGAGAGTGTTTAATGACATCATATGATGTCATAATTCCTAATTTCTTTCATTTTTCTTTCCTTTTCTTTTCTACTCATTTCCAATTCAATTTTTAGCAATATTTATTTATATTTTAGATCATAATAATTATTTACTTAACGGGACAAGTAGGCTAAAAATCATCTCTGCAGACGAAATGATCAAAATGCCCTCCGTTTGGCTTATTAAGGCAAAATCGTCTGTACCGATCGAAAAATTTTTCTAAGCCTTTTCTTGGCATTTTAATGCTATAGAAACCTCAATTACTCTTCTCTGGAGTCTGAAAAATTATTTTCTTGGATTTAGGGTTCCTAGCTACGAAGACTGCAACTTCCCACTGGGTTACCCATCGCTAGGGCACCGGCTCATTTAACTTAGTTGTATTTTATTTCTAAAATTTTTGCTAAATTCTTATTATTATTATTTGAGTTATTTATGACTCCTCACTCTAGTCTAAATATTTTTCCAGACATTCTAGCTATCTAGACTAATACCGATCGCCGGAACAGTAGAATGTACGGAATTACTACAGTGAGGGTGTTACAATTCTTCCTCTCTAATTTAAATTTCGTCCTCGAAATTTACCTGATGTATGTAGTTGAAGATCTGCATTAGTGTCATCTTGACTCATATGAATGCAATGCATGTTATGCACACAATCCCTTTCCATCTATCTATGCCTAGGAACGCCTAAATCGTGCTCTGATACCATTAAATGTAACACCCCTAACCCGACTACAGTGTAGCCGAGCGAAGTGTGCTACATTCGGTGCCGGAGCACCCTATCCTGTCTTACTTTATTATTTTAATTATTTGATCTCATTATATTTTAATATCAATTATTTTTTCAGAGAGAAACCAGTGGAGTTTCCCATATTTTATTATCAGTTGACGTATTTTCACTATTCACCTGCTTGAAATTTTCAATAATATTTTACAATAAAAATATCATTCATGCTCATCATATTCATCTCCCATTCAATTCTTGTAATTCACAAACTCATTTGTGCAAATCTATTCATACTCAATTCATATGTAAACATTCTCAAATTATATAAGCAAAATTTTCAAATTTCCTTAATTTACATAATTTACAAAATAATTACATAATTTCATAATTTACATGATCTACAAATTAATTACAGTTCCATAATCTATATTTCAACATACAATTCAGAGTTTAGATTACAATTAATAACTAAATATAATGTATAAAATACATAATATGATCTATATGGACCCTATCTACATGCATTGTTGAGGAGGTGACAACCTTGTACACTTCTGACACTTCCGTAGATCTGGACTCTAAATTCTCCAGTCTAATGTCCACTGGGTTTTTATCTTCAGTACTTGCGCGAGGAAACAAATCCATCGTGCTAAGCATTGCTGCTTAGTGTTGTAATAATATGACAAGAAATAATGTACTCAACTCAACTCAACTCAACTAAGCCTTTATCCCAAAAATTTGGGGTCGGCTATATGGATTCGCTTTTTCCACTCTGAACGATTTTGGGTTAAATCCTCAGAAATGTGTAATGCTTCTAAGTCATGCTGTACTACTCTACTCCAAGTCAATTTAGGTCTACCCCTTTTTTTCTTTCTATTCTCTAGCCTAATGTGCTCTACTTGTCTAACTGGAGCCTCCGTATGTCTACGCTTCACATGACCAAACCACCTCAATCTCCCTTCTCTCAACTTATCTTCAATTGGCACCACTCCTACCTTTTCTCTAATACTTTCATTACGGATTTTATCTAGTCTAGTATGGCCACTCATCCACCTTAACATTCTCATCTCTGCAACTCTTATCTTAGATGCATACGACTCTTTTAGTGCCCAACACTCACTACCATATAGCATAGCCGGTCATATGGCTGTACGGTAAAATTTTCCTTTTAATTTATTGGGAATCTTACGATCACATAAAACTCCCGTGGCACGTCTCCACTTCAACCATCCGGCTTTAATCCTATGACTAACATCCTCCTCACATCCCCCATCTACTTGAAGAACTGAGCCTAGATATTTAAAGTGATTACATTGGGACAGTGCCACTCCATTCAAACTAACTCCTTCCTTATCACCAGTTTGGCCTTCACTGAACTTGCAATGCATGTATTCTGTCTTCGTTCTACTTAACTTAAAACCCTTTGACTCTAGAGTACTTCTCCAAAGTTCTAGCTTCCTATTGACTCCTTCTTCTGTCTCATCTATCAGAACAATATCATCCGCAAACATCATGCACCAAGGAATACTCTCTTATATATGTTTCGTCAGTTCATCTAAAACTAATGTAAAAAGGTAAGGGCTTATGGCTGATCCTTGGTGTAATCCAATTGAGATCGGAAAATCTCTTGTGTCCCCTCCCACTGTGCGCACAATAGTAGTTGCTCCTTCATACATATCTTTCAATACTTGTATGTACCTAATAGATACCCTCTTTTGTTCTAACGCATTCCATAAGACCTCTCTTGGAACACTATCATAAGCCTTCTCCAAATCAATAAAAACCATGTGTAGATCTTTCTTCCCATCTCTATATTTCTCCATCAAGCTTCTAATGAGAAAGATCGCTTCCATAGTTGAACCACTGGCATGAAACCAAATTGATTGAGAGAGATAGAAGTATCATGACGTAGTCGATGCTCCACAACTCTCTCCCACAACTTCATAGTATGGCTCATGAGTTTAATTCCCCTATAGTTTGAGCAACTCTGTATGTCCCCCTTATTTTTAAAAATAGGTACTAAAATACTCTTCCTCCATTCATCAGGCATTTTCTTTGAGTTTAGAATCTTATTAAATAATTTAGTTAACCATGCCACTCCCATATCTCCCAAATACTTCCACACTTCAATTGGTATTTCATCGGGTCCACAGGCTTTACCTACTTTCATTCTCTTAAGTGCTTCCTTTACTTCTAAAGATCTAATCCTTCTAGTATAATTTACATTCTTTTCTATTGTTCTATAATCTATATTCACGTTATTTCCATTTTGACTATTGTTAAAGAGATCATTAAAATAATTTCTCCATCTTTCTTTAATGTCCTCATCTTTCACCAACACTTTTCCTTCTTTATCCTTAATGCACCTAACTTGATTGAGATCTTGACATTTCCTTTCTCTACTCCTTGCTAATCTATAAATATCTTTCTCCCCTTCTTTAGTTCCAAGTTTCTCATATAACTTTTCAAAGGCCTGTGCTCTTGCTTGGCTAACTGCCTTTTTTGCCTCTTTCTTTGCTATCTTGTACTGTTCATATGCCTCATTATTATCACATTTAGGTAATTTCTTATACCATTCCCTTTTTCTCTTCACTGCCTTTTGTACTTCCTCATTCCACCACCATCTCTCTTTTGAGGGTGGTCCATGTCCTTTAGACTCCCCAAGTACTTTTCTAGCTACTTCTCTAATCTTTAATGCCATCTGTATCCACATATCATTGTCCTCCATATCTAGCTTCCATACTTCGGACTCAAGAAGCTCATTTTTGAACTTCACTTGCTTTACTCCTTTGAACTCCCACCACTTTGTTCTAGCTACACTATTTCTTCTGACCTTACTTGAATTGTTCCTAAACTTGACATCCAAGACCACCAACCTATGTTGACTTGTTAAAGCCTCTCCTGGAATGACCTTGCAATCCTTGCATAGAGCTCTATTTGTCTTCCTGGTTAAGAGGAAGTCGATTTGGCTTCTATGTTGCCCACTTT
Organism: Hevea brasiliensis; assembly: GCF_030052815.1. Lineage (NCBI taxonomy): Eukaryota > Viridiplantae > Streptophyta > Magnoliopsida > Malpighiales > Euphorbiaceae > Hevea > Hevea brasiliensis. The sequence continues at coordinate 68,085,665 of NC_079503.1, read as the reverse complement.
TGAAAGTCACTAAATGTGACTCTCTTTTTATAAAGTAGGTATTTGCTAGTATTAGGTTGTATGCCATAGCAAAATCCAGGATGTTTTTTCCCTCCTCATTTTGACTGCTAAAACCAAAACCTCCATGAACATTCTCATAACCTTGCCTATCACTTCCTACATGTCCATTCAAATCTCCACCAATGAAAACATTCTCTTCATTCGGTATGCTTTGCATTAAATCATCCATATCTTCCCAAAACCTTTGTTTACTCTCACTGTCTAGTCCTATTTGTGGGGCATAAGCACTAACTATATTTATTGTTTCTCCGTCTAGTACTAGCTTTACTAGTATAATTCTATCTCCTACTCTTTTCACAGCTACTACTGCGTCTTTCAATGTCCTGTCTATGATTATACCCACTCCGTTCTTGTTTCTCTCCTTTCCGGTAAACCACAATTTGTACCCTGAATTACCCACTTCCTTACTTTTCTCTCCTACCCATTTAGTCTCCTGAATGCAAGCAATATTCACCCTTCTCCTTTCCAAGGTATCCACAAGCTCCATTAATTTTCCTGTAAGTGATCCAACATTCCAAGTACCAACCCTGATCCTCCTCCTATCCTGCTCCTTCCTAATTGGTCTCCTTCTATGATATCTTCTATTATTTTCTATGTCTATCTTGTGTTCTGTTCCACTATTTGTTCTATTATCTGTCCTATGGACTAACTTCTTTACCCACACCCGTCGTCCATGATGTGGGAACCCTTGCTCACTTAACACCACACCCGGGCGCCGGCATGGCGCGTCGCTTTCGGTGAACGCCCTACACCCTTGCATATTTATCACTACACCCGGGCTCCGATGTAGCGCGTCGTTAGTAGAGGACGCCCCAACGTTTATATCATTTGAATCCATATCATAGGGTGTGATGAAATTTTTACGCTGGTTGTCACCTACCGCAACCCTCCTCCTTTACCCGGGCTTGGGACCGGCTAAGCGCAAACTACTTAGGCGGAGTTATGACAAGAAATAATGTATACAAATAAAAATAATTGGAGCATATTTTCTATATTCAAGAATTTTACTGGGTTCATATGAAATTTGCCATACAATACATTTTTTGTCCTTTATGTTGCTCTCTAGAATCTCTTTTGTCATAAGTTTATAATAATCATTTATATAATGTACAAATAAATCTAAATATTTAGTTTATGTTTATTTTATTATGGAAGATGCATTTCTAATAATTACTTACGTTATGCTTATTTTGCTAGTCTTTCATTTACTCTCTTAATATTTTCTATGTGTTGTGGATCATTTTGTAATAATTAAATTCTTAATACTAGTTTAATACCTTTCGGATTTTTCTCACTGATTTATTTAGTTCCTAATATTTTTAACTTATTTCAATAAATTTTTTTTCTCTACACAGGCAACCTATGACAGGCTGACTAAACTGTATAACGGGTTGTTGGCACTAGACACCACGGTGCCTCAGGCCGTTATACTATGGGATGCAGAATGTCAACCACATATGCAGTCAGTATGGCTAAAAAGCCATGATAACACATAATCGGGTATAAAAGCTATGAATGTAGGCGTAAAGCCATGAATGCGGGCATAAAGCCATGAATATGGGCATAAAGCCATGAATACAGGTATAAAGCCTTTCATAATACTGCTAAAATAATACCCTATTGCCATGCCAATCTATCCAATCTGACAAACGTGTCTAGACAATACATGGGCACATAGTACCATTAAGAGTTTATATGTTTCATCATTTCATTATATTTTTTGTTTATATTTTTATAGCATTCTAATTTTGTTTATAATGGAAACATAATTTCCAATTTCACATTTCTAGGTAATTTATGCATTCATCGTAATATTCATACTAATTACAATTCACATTCATTTAATCTCATATACCATTCACATTCAAAATATCTTTCCTTTCTCTCTTGATGGGAACCTAAATCCCAAATGACACTTTTATCACATTTATTCATTCAACAATCTATTCATGTAAAGTACATTTCATACTTCAAGTTATATTGCTAATATATTATGAACTCCAGTGGTGTTGGGAGTATAAGTCTCAACAATCCATCTAGGTTAATTTCATTTCATATTCAAGTGGTATCACTCATGTTTTATTAGACCTACTAGTAATGGGAATACAAATCTTAATTATATATTCACATAACTTAAATGTTCATTAAGTCATTTAGGTAAATTACTATTTTTATTCCAAGTAATCCATGAACATTTCATGGATTCCAAATTTCGTACCTTAATTTTCTCTACCAATTTAGTTCTTACACTTTGTGTCTTTGTACTACTATTCATATTACGATTCACTCAAATTGTTGACTTTTTAATACATAATAAATTTATTGAACCTAAGTTCTCCAAGATACCAGATTTTGCATTTTATTTTTGTTGGTATTGATTTCTAATACCATTTCAAAGCTCATCTTATATTATTCAAAATTTTCAAATTTCATACCCTAAGCTTACTATTCCATTGGTTATTTGTATAGTAGGAATTTGGTAAAATTATCTTCATGAAAGTTGTTCCTTATTGTGTCTAGTTATATTTCGTTTTTTGAATCACTCCATTTGGAGTTTTGTAGCTCAAGTTATGGTCATTTTACCATAATCGGATTGACTGCACTGCAATTTCGGGCAATTTGGTTCTGCCAGATTTAGTGACCTAAGTTTGGTTGGCAATTTGACCAGGTTATGGTCAGAATTTGGATTTGTGTTCCACATAAAAGTTGTAGGGCTATGTCTCATCTTTCTGTTGGTAAAATTTCAAGTTAATTAAACTTTTCTATACTGAGTTATGACTATTTGAACAAATACTGTTTATTTGGCCATTTTCTAGGGACAGCATATTGGTCACTCGGATTAGGGTAATTTTTTGGTCAACTTGGTTTGGTTTTCTGGGCAGGGTTTCTTCACCAAAGTTGTGCTATTATGTGTCTAGTTTCATATGAAATTGGCCTTGCACCAATTGAACCTATTATGGCTGCCCAAACCTACTGGACTCACAATAGTCTTTCAGGTTACCAAGGGCAACATGCCTAAGTTCAACTCCAACATCCTTACTCACTTCAATTCCTCCTCACACACATTCAAATGGTCACTAATTGACCATTACAAGGTTAACATACCATTACATAAGCAAAACTCTAATTTTTACAAACCCTAATTTCCAAAGTATCCATTTCATACTATCCATGCCATTTAACACATCCAATCACAAATTCCTACTAAGCAACTCCAATAAACACATTTTATTTCATTTAAATTCATCAATTCCCATAGGTATACATGCTGACCAAAATTATTCTTCCATCAAACATGAATAATTTCTCAATTTTTTTCTTGTAATTCCTTCCATTTTCATGCTCATATTTAAGTTTACTAAAAAATATGGAAGAAAATAGCACTAACCTCTTTTAACAACTTTCTTGGCTCATTAAAACTTCAATCTCTCTTCAATTTTCTGCTACTTAAAGCTTCCTCAAGGTGTAAGATGAAATTTTAGTGAAGATAACTAGGAGTTTTGGGGTGAGATAAGGGAGAAAATGAAGCTTACAAGCTTCATCAATGGTGGAACCCCTTCTCTCTCTCTTTCTCTCTATGGTGCGGCTGTTTGAAAATGGGAGTGCAGATTGGTTTTCATTTTGTCTCTTTTTAATTAGTTTTTATCCCTTTTAATTAGTTTATCAAGTTGTGATTAGGTGGAGAGTGTTTAATGACGTCATATGATGTCATAATTCCTAATTTCTTTCATTTTTCTTTCCTTTTCTTTTCTACTCATTTCCAATTCAATTTTTAGCTATATTTATTCATATTTTAGATCATAATAATTATTTACTTAACTGGACAAGTCGGCAAAAAATCATCTCTGAAGACGAAATGACCAAAATGCCCTCTGTTTGGCTTATTAAGCCAAAATCGTCTGTATCGATCGAAAAATTTTTCTAAGCCTTTTCTTGACATTCTAATGCTATAGAAACTTCAATGACTCTTCTCTGGAGTCTCAAAAATTATTTTATGAATTTTCCCTTAGATTTAGGGCTCCTAGCTGCGAAGACCGCAACTTCCCACTGGGTTGCCCATCGCTAGGGCACTGGCTCATTTAACTTAGTTGTATTTTATTTCTAAAATTTTTCCTAAATTCTTATTATAATTATTTGAGTTATTTATGACTCCTTACTCTAGTCTAGATATTTTTCCAAATGTTCTAGCTATCCAGACCGACACCGGTCACCGAAATAGTAGAATGTACGGAATTGCTACAGTGAGGGTGTTACACTACTTATCACTTTATTACTTGTTAGCGATCCGTGCACTTGCGGGGTTGTAAAACCAAGCAAACATCTAGCTGTCCGGACTGACACCGGTCATCGAAATAGTAGAATGTACAGAATTGCTAGAGTGAGAGTGTTATAGTAGACTCGTGTGCTTCCTTAAAAATGATCTGTCTCAAGTCAACGTCATTAGGAATGCACATTCTACCCTGGTGTGGCAATAGACCGTTATCTCTTACTGAGAATTCTGGTTTCTTGTCCTGTCTAACTTCTTCTAACAGCTTCTGATACTTTTGATCATTCTGAGCAGTCATTTTGATCTGATCAATCAACATTGGCTGTACATGCCATGCAACTGCTATTTGCCCCTCATCATTAATCTCTAAGCTGGCATTCAATACTCTTAACTCATGTACCATAGACAAAGGAGAAACAAGTAGACTTGCCATAGTCTTACGACTTAAAGCGTCAGCCACCACATTAGCTTTCCCTGGCTGATAGTCTATCAAACAATCATAGTCTTTTATCAGCTCTAACCATCTCCTCTGTCTCAAATTTAACTCCTTCTGAGTGCCCAGATACTTCAAAGTCTTATGACCTGTATAGATCTAGCACTTCTCCCCATACAAATAGTGTCTCCAGATCTTAAGAGCAAATACAATAGCTGCAAGCTCCAAGTCATGTGTCAGATAATTCCTCTCATGCGGTTTCAGCTGGCGTGATGCATAGGCAATGACATTCTGCTCTTGCATCAGTACACAGCCTAACCCATTGTGAGAAGCATCACTATAAATAGTATACTCTTTACCCGGGGTAGGTAAAGTAAGGACTGGAGCTTCAGTCAAACACCTCTTTAACTCATCAAAACTCTGTTGGCATTTATCCATCCACTAAAATTTCACATTTTTTTGAAGTAATTTGGTCAATGGATATGCCAACATGGAGAACCCCTTCACAAATCGGCGGTAGTATCCAGCTAAACCCAGAAAACTATGAATTTTAGTGATATTTCTGGGTGGTCTCTAATTAAGGACAGCTTCTATCTTACTTGGATCTACCTTGATGCCCTCTACCGTTACTACGTGCCCTAAGAATGATATTTCCTTCAGCCAAAATTCACACTTCGACAATTTGGCGTATAGCTATTTCTCCCTCAAAGTCTGCAGTACAATCCGCATATATCTATCATGTCTTCTGCACTCCTCGAATAGACCAATATATCATCTATGCATACCACAACAAACTGGTCGAGGTATGATCTGAAGATAGTATTCATCAAATCCATAAAAACAGCCGAAGTATTAGTTAACCCGAATGGCATAACCAAGAACTCATAATGGCCATAGCGGGTTCTAAAGGCAGTTTTCAGGATACTCTGCTCTTGTACTTTTAGCTGATAATAACCTGATCTCACCCCTCAACTGATCAAACAAGTCATCAATGCGGGGCAATGGATATCTATTCTTTATTGTCACTTTATTCAACTACCGATAGTCAAACTGGAGAGTGCCATCTTTCTTCTTAATAAATAACACTGGCGCTCCCTAAGGTGACACACTAGGGCGGATAAAACCCTTATCAAGCAGCTCTTGCAATTGCACTTTCAACTCTTTCAATTCTACTGGTGCCATTCTATATGGTGTTATGGAGATTGGGTCCACACTAGGCATAACATCAATTTCAAACTGCACTTCTCTTTCTGGAGGTAATCTTGGCAACTCATCAGGGGACACATTCGGAAAGTCACATACAGTAAGGACCTCAGTGCTGGACTCCCCACTTGTTTGTCTATCACATGTGCCAAGTATGCTTCACACCCCTTTCTGATCATCCTTCTGGCTAGTGCAGCCAAAATTATGTTTGATGGCAGTAACTGCCTCTCCCCAAGTGTGTACTTGGATCACCAAAGGACAATCTCTATACATTATATTGACCCGGACCTCTTATCCTAACAAACTAGTTACTAGCAATTCAAAATCCATTTTGGTACACGGAATCGCAACAGAACTAACTATGCTAGCACTAACATACAAGTGGATTTTAAAGTGCTAGTAACTAGTCTGCCCCTAAGATATGAATTCGGGTTTTGGAGTAGTAGGAGCTGGACCAAATCTAGGGTCACTGGTGCTGTCCTGAGCAAGCTAGCCCTTGCCTCCACAGTTAAAGCAAGCTCCTGTTGCCCAATAACATTCTCCCCCATGAGTCTTGCCATAGGTCTCACAGGGGCGGGGAGGATATGAACCCCTGGTCGACTGCTGACCAGATTTAGGGGGTCTCTGTCCAGAGAATCTGCCCCTTCCAAACCTTCCACCTCTACCTCTGCTTGGTCCCCTAAATTTTTTCTTCTTTCTAGATGTACCACTGGGACTTTGCTCTACTGATTTTTCCCCTTTATCTTTATCTGATTTCTCAGTATTTTCTGATTTCTCTTTGACTGGTGTCGCTTCTAGTACAATTCTTTCTAACTCAAGTGCCTGAGAGATGAGCTCAGAGAAGTTACTGTGTCTAAATCCCACTACTTGCATCCTCAGACTGGGCTTCAAACTGATCTAAAATCTCATGTACCTTTCTTTACTGGTAGACAGGAGACTCCTAGCATAGTAGCTTAAGCGGGAGAACTCCCTCTCATACTTTGCCACTAATCTGTTGCCTTGCTTCAGACTCAAAAATTCTTGCAATTTTTGATCGACATATGCATCTAAGACATTTCTGTCGGAACTCTCTAATGAAATCGTCCCAGGTCAATACTAGCAATTCTGCCAATCTGTGGGGGATGGTCTTCCACCAGTCACATGCATCCCCTTGCAATAGCGATACAGAATACCCAAATTTCAGTTCATCTGGGCAGTGCAGCTTCTTAAACACTCAGTCCATTCTCTTCAGCCACTACTCTGCCTCTAGAGGGTCTACTATACCCTGGAATTTTGTCTCCCCATATTTCAACAGCTTGTCATACTATCTGGCTGGAGCCTGAGGTTGCACCATAGGAGTCTGGGGTGCAGCTTGAGCAGGCATACTGCCAGCCATCTGTTGAAATATTATAACCATCTGCTGGGCAAATTGTGTAGGAAACTGCGGCATTTGTGCAACTTGTGCCACTGACCCACTGACATTTTGGAGAGCTAGGGCTTCCCCTTGGGCCTCAGCCTCTACCAACTGCTCAACTGAGCGATCCCCTTCTTCCATTTCAAATTAGAGTTAAGATATCTCCTGAACAAATAACATAAGGAGATTCCCTCCGTTAGTTCATATTTATGATGTAATGCATTGTATGTAACAAATAAGGACATTGAGCAGATGTACTTAGCAAAGAAAAGACACAAATTCACAAGTTAAAACATACTTTAAAAATTCGCTTTGATACCACTAAAACATGTCACACCTTATCCCTCTGTAAGGCATAACATGATCCTGTAAAATACCTAATGAACTACCGAACTTCACCAATCGATAACTCATTAAGTACCCTACAAGGGATTTTAAAACCATTTTTTTACTTTTTAGAAGTGGTAAGCATTTTCTTACATTTAATAGAAGTTTAAAAACTAGTTCATTAAGTATCATGCTCTTTTGCATCCTCAGACCGGAAAAATTTCGGCAGAGTGCTCCTTTAGTCTCTATATCTGCGATAGCAATAACAGCCATCGCTGAGTACTATGACTCAATGGTGCACAACATACTAAAATAACAGTTTATGCATAATTCAAATAACATTGATTCAAATACAGTACTGAAAATGAAAGACAGATACAAAACATGATTTATAAACTTTTAGTCCAAACAATTTCATTTAGGAAGTCTCAAAATGAATTTCATAAAAACACAGTTATATCATTCCATTCAGAATAATGTTTATCTCAATAACAGAGGCTTATGAGAAAGCACCAGGCTAGCTAGCTCAAACTATGGGTACCCATTCAAATTTCTTTCTTTACTGGCACACACATCAACACTTCAGCCAGAGAGGGAATCAAAATTCAAAACTATTTCCTCCCACTAGTCATGCTAGTGAGGTATTCAAATATATGGCCATGACACTGTGGTTTCAAAACTATCTTATCAATTTATCAAACATTTACTGACAATTAAATCACATATCATCAAATTTCCAACAATTTAGATCAAAAGCATAATGTACATTTCAATCATTATTTTGCAATATAAGTAAACCACAAATCATTTCATGCACTTTGGAAAGAAATTTTAAAGGGTATTTATGTTGTGCACAAACCTTATGGGAGTCGCCTCTTGGCCTTGACTCGATGCCTTGGGTTCTTTCCAGTATTCTTTTCAACTGAAACACACAGTTTTACAGTGTTTTAGTATTATAATTTATCATAAGTCCAAAAATAAATTCAAATCTATAAACTTGATGTTCATTAAAATTTACACTTTGGGGTTACTATTCATGACACCATTCAAGTCAATTTGTTGACTTTCTAAAGCTTAATAGGTATGGGAATTCTAATTTCACCCACATACCACATTTTGGTTATCTAATTTGTTGGTTTTGGTTGTTTTCTCAAACTTTAAGTTTCTTAGGTGAAACTTTCAAAATTTCAAATTTGATGCCCTGTTTTGCACTGTTCCATTAGTCATGTTGCTGTGATAATTTGGCTAAGTTTTCTTCATAGAAGTTGTTCCTTATTGTCTTTAATTTATTTCTCTTTTTGAATCACTCCATTTGGAGCTTTGTAGCCCTAGTTATGGCCATTTGAATATGGCTGGCCAGATTTGGTGTTACCCAGAATTCTAGGCATTTCCTAGATTTTGGCAATTTTTATATATTGACTGCAGGTGAGTTTTTGGACAGGTTATGATCACAATTTGGATCTGTTTTCTCCATGAAAGTTGTAGGGCTATATCTCAACTTTCTATTGATATAAAATTCAGGTCATTTGGACCTTCTTAGACCAATTTATGGTCATTTACATAACTACTATTTATTTGGTCATTTTTATACAAGGCAGTGCGCCCAATTCCATATTTGGTCTAATTGTTCACTAAGTTATGGTCACTTTCTGGGCATGATTCCCAAATGAAAAATGTGCCATTTTGTGTCTAGTTTTATTCTCAATTGGTCTCATACCAATTGGATTGGTAAATTTTTAGTTTTGGTCCCAGAAAGGAACCTAGGTCAAGCTGCCTATAGATTGACCCTAACCTATTTGAATTGGAACTTGTTTCCAACAATTCATACACACCACAAATGGTCACAATTGACCATTTCTCAACTCAAATAAGGTCAACTACATCAATTGACCAATTCTCAAGTTTTTCTCCAATTTTTCACATGCTCAAAACCTTAGCTACACATAAAGTTCAATATAATGCATTCAAAGTATACATTCATGATCTCTACACCTAATGCACCTCAAATAACCATTCAAACACCTTAAACTCATTCATTTCAAACCCTAACCCTAGCTGACTGAATTTCTTGTTTGGTCCCTCAACAATTGTTTATGGTTGATTTTACACAATTTCTAAGTTAATTAAGCTACAAACACAACAAATAAACTAAGATTTTCAAATTCAATTACTTACTAACTTCTTAAACTCCACTTTTTTCCTCTTCTTTTTATTGTTAATAGATGGATCAAGGTTCAAGGACAAGATTTACTTAAGAAATCTATAGTTTTTATGGCTGATTTTAGGGTTCACAAAAGCTTGGAATTGGGTTTCAATGGAGTTTTGAGAGAGAGATGGGGCGGCTAAAATGGAAGAAGAGAAATGAATTTTTTTCCCTTTTTATTTTGTCTTTTACTTATTAGGATTTATCCCCAAAATTTCAATTTTTGTAATATTAGATTTATTGCATCATGCTTATGTCATGCATGATGTAAATAAACCTTTTTCTTTCTTTTTTTTTTTCTTTTGGATTTATTTTTTCATTAGTTCTTTAATTTAATTCATGATTTTGAAATTTTCTTTTCTCCGATTTTATTGGACAGTTAGGTCAGGAGTCAGCTCTAGGGGTGAATTGACTAAACTGCCCATCGCCAGTTCGATCCGATTTGCAAGTAAGTCAATATTTCTTCCGGATCCCTGACCTAATTATTTGACCTGCTTAACAATTCTTTTCTGTGATTTTCTCTTTTCCACTGTGTTCGCAATAGTCCTAAGGACCGCGGTGTCACATTTTACAGTTCAAAATTTGAGTTTAAACTGACCTCGCAGTCATTCCCGAGAAGGTCACCCAACGTTGTGACTCCCGACTCATTTAACTTTTTGTGTTCTGTTTTTCTTATTTATACTTAACTACTTGGCAATTACTAATTATTTGTGTTCAGGGTTTATCTAGGTGTCTTAGACGTAGTTCTAATTCTCTTAATTGTCCAGACCGACACCAGTCACCGGAATAGTGAAAAATACCATACTATGCAAATAAGGGTGTTACATTATATGGCATGAGACTCACCTTCCATCTTATTTACATCTCACATAAATAAGTTGGGAACAAATATGATTACAATCTTTCTGGATAAGTCATGTCCTTATTGTGAAGTATCCTCGATTGTGAACCAATTTATGATACTTTGTACTAGAAATACTGTTACACATATTCTTAACAACTTAAGAATAAAATTTTTAACAAAATATCAATGGACCCTTTCTATTACACATAAATATATTATGTAAACGGAAAAGTGAAAATGCCTTTTATTAACAAAACTTGTACAAGATACATACTAAATGATATGCTCTAGGACATACTACTAACAAGAGATAGTAACTTTCTTTTTTATCTAAAAGAGCATATATCCTCCTTTTTCTCTCTCTGATATGGTTGGCTGCCTATTTTGCATTTTAATGTTATTTTTTAAAATATCCTTTCTTATTTTCTTTCTTTTTTTTTTTTTGGTTTGAATTTCCTTTAAATGCAAAAAAAAGACCAGATTCACTCCTTTGTCATCCTTGTTGGTTGAATATGGGCCTTGGGGCAAGGTATTAATGAAGGAGCGGAAGCATGAAAATTATTAGATTAGAACATTGAATTCAAAATTTTTCTTCTAGGGTCTCATGCATCATGCAAGATTCATTATATACCTAATTAATTTCAATGTTCAATTGTATATTAAAACCCTTTTTATTATGTATTAGGATGTACATTTGCTATTTAAGATTTTTGAATTAACAGATTAATTCATTAGAATCCTAGATTAATACAAGAACATGTTCACTAACCTTTTGATGCACTATAGATGTGTTTAGTACCTTTGGGAAGCACCTAGGACCGCAAATGATGTCCCTCTAGTTTGTCCACACAAAGATCACCAACGGCAGCCCCTTGAATGGCTTCTCAAGCCTTGCCAACCAATAAGAAATTAGGGATTTGCCTTTAGGGAGGTTGTAGATGTATATAGGACAGTAGAAACAATTTCTAGCAATTTTAATTCAAGAGAATGTGGGCAATTCTCTTTGAATTGATGAGAGAAGAAGAAGAGAGGAAGAAGGCTCTATGGGTGGTAGTACCTTTGAGAGAAAATCAGAATGTTATTTTGTTCTTTTCATTCTTTCCCTTTTATAATTAGGTCATCACTTAAAACTCTTGCCATATGACATCACCTGATTGCACCCTAATTTTAATTGACCTAATCACATTAAGCCAAGTGTCAAAGCTAGATTTAATCTTGACTTTGATCATCATACATGATTGAAAGACAAATGGCAAGCTTATATGGTGCCATGTGTCACCATCTTATGGTGCCATATGTTACCCTGTGAAATGACCAAATTACCCTTGTGTTGTAATTTTGAGTTCTCAACCCAAAATAATTATTTCTCCTTTTCTAATCAATTTATATCAAATATAAATTAATTAATTATTCTCTATTAATTAATTTCTCATAATTAAATTCATATTTAAACACTTTAAATATAAATCTAACTTATACTATACATCCAATAACCTAGAATTGGTTTCAAGCCATGCTAGGGACTTTGCAATCTTATTGCAAACCTAACCTATTTAATTAATCAATTAAACTCTTTAATTGATTAATTAAATAGGTTAGGTTTGCAATAAGATTGCAAAAATTTGGTAATTACTTATGTATGTGTGTGACTCACTAGGCTCATCACTGATTGGCAATAAGATATGATATCAACTTTTAATATCATCAGAACTTTTTCTTACCATAAATAATTTCTCTAAATCATTTTAGGCATGTCATAGACCAAGGTTAACACCTAGCATAGCATGCCATGGCCACCCAATCCGTAATAAGGAATACTTTAAATGAACCTATAATCATATGTTACCATGCACTAGAATCTCTCTGTTACAAAATCCCAATTTCAAGCTGGAGTCATGGTTTATGTCAAACCCCATTTGCTATGAATATTATGTTCTCTTTTAATTCTAATTCTTGATTAAAAAGATTTTCTCATTAGAAACTCTTTTCTGATGAAATTTGTATGTCCTGGCCATGAACTTGAAGCATTAAGAACAATTAAATGAACATAGGATTTTATCCCTATTTACTGAGGGTAACAAACTCCATCTTGATCAACACCTACCTTCTTATAAAACTAGTAGGAGCCAACACATGCCCATATACCCATACACAGTACAAATATGAAAGTAGTATCAAACTCAAACCACCTATATACAATATAATTGTGTTATCTCAGGTATAAAGATTATATGCACTGATATGATTTATGACAATGCATTAACAAGAGTAAATTCCACGTGCTTGTCATAAGTGTCACTGGTTCGGCCTACTTATCATGTATAAGTGCCCATTATGTTTGTTATATGGCATGAGACTCACCATTCCATCTTATTTATATCTCATATAAATACTTTGGGAACAAACATGAATACAATCTTTCTGGATAATTCATGTTCTGTGTGAAGTATCCTCAATTGTGAACCAATTTATGATACTTTGTGCTAGAAATATTGTCACTCATATTCTTAACGACTTAAGAATAGAATATCTAACAAAATAGCAATGGACCTTTGCTATTACACATAAATATATTATGTAAATGGAAAAGTGAAATTGCCTTTTTATTAATAAAACATTTACAAGATACATACTAAATGATATACTCAAGGGCATACTACTAACAATCTCCCACTAGCACTATAGCCATTCATTACAATACCTTAGACCCATCTTCTCAAGATGTCGGTCTAATTGAACTTGTGACATAGGCTTAGCGAATGAATCAGCTGGATTTTCAGCTGATTCAATTTTTTGCATGGCTACATCGCCTCGCCCAACTATCTCTCTAATAATGTGGTAACGCCTTTCTATGTGTTTGGATTTCTGGTGACACCAGGGTTCCTTAGCCTGTGTGACTGCTCCATTGTTGTCACAGTAGAGTGGAACTGCTGACCCAATGGAAGGAACAACTGCAAGTTCTGTTACGAACTTCTTTATCCAAATAGCTTCCTTTGCAGCATCTGATGCAGCAATATACTCAGCCTTTGTAGTGGAATCTGGAGTTGTACTCTGTTTGGAACTCTTCCAACTGACTGCACCTCCATTACAAATGAACACATACCCAGAGGTAGACTTTTTATCATCAATATCTGATTGGAAATCAGAATCAGTATAACCATCCAATTGCAAGTCACTACCTCCATATATCAAGAATAAATCCTTAGTTTTTCTCAAGTACTTAAGGATATTCTTGACAATTATCCAGTGTTCTAAACCTAGATTGGATTGAAACCTGCTAGTCAAACAAACAGCTTATGCGATATCCGGCCTAGTACACAACATTGCATACATCAAACTTTCAATAGCTAAAGCATATGGAATCTTGGCCATTTTATCTCTTTCTTCAGGTGTCTTTGGAGACATCTCTTTAGAAAGGTGGATACCATGTCTCACTGGTAACAATCCTCTCTTAGAATCAAGCGTGTTAAACCTCTTTAACACCTTTTCCAAGTATAGACTTTGGGATAAACTAATTATTCTTTTCGCTCTACCTCTATAGATGCGAATCCCAAGAATATAGGTTGCCTCCTTTAAGTCTTTCATGGAGAATGTATTTGACAACCATACCTTTACAGCTGTCAACATACCTCTGTCATTACCCATCAATAAAATGTCATCCATATATAAGATAAGGAAAGTGACAACACTATCACTAACCTTCTTATATACACATGGTCTATCCTCATTTTTTATAAAATTAAATGACTTAATGGCTTCATCAAAATGGATGTTCTAACTCCTCGAAGCTTGTTTCAATCCATAAATGGATCGCTTTAGCTTGCATACTTTGAAACCATCTTGGGATTCAAAACCCCTAGGTTGTTCCATGAAAATGTTTTCTTCAATGTATCGATTAAGAAAAGCTATTTTGACATCCATCTGCCAAATCTCATAATCATAGTATACAGCTATTACTAATAGAATCCTAATTGATTTAAGCATGGCAACAGGCGAGAAAGTCTCCTCATAGTCGATTCCTTGCCTTTGGCGAAACCCTTTCGCTACTAGCCTTGCTTTATAGGTCTCTACCTTTCCATTAGAACCATTTTTCTTCTTGAAAACCCTTTTGTTCCCTATAGGTACAATACCTTCAGGTGGCTCAACAAGATCCCAAACTTGATTCTTATACATGGAATCAATCTCGGATTTCATAACATCAATCCATTTTGAAGAGTCTATATCTGATATAGCTTCTTCATAGGTAAGTGGATTATCTTCATGATCTACTTCTTTATGAGTAAACAACTCTTGTTCTTCTTCATGAAGAAAACCATATCTCACTGGTGGGTGAGATATCCTGGTTGATCTATGAGGAATAACTCCATAGATGTAGGTTGACTATGTAACACCCCTATTTTTATAGCCTGGTATATTTCACTATTTCGGTGACCAGTGTTGGTCCGGACAATTAAGAGAATTAGAACCACATCTAAGACACCTAGATAAGCCCTGAACAAAAATACTTAGTAATGGACAAATAGTTAAGTATAAAGAAGAAAAACAGAACACAAGAAGTTAAATGAGCCAGGAGTCACAGCGATGGGTGGCCTTCTCGAGAATGACTGTGAGGTTAGTTTAAACTCAAATTTCGAACCGTTAAATGTGATGCTGCGGTCCTTAGGACTATTGCGAACACAGTGGAAAAGAGAAAATTATGAAAAAGAATTGTTAAGTAGGTTAAATAATTAGGTCAGGGATCCGAAAGAAATGTAGAATAACTTGCAAATTGGATTGAACCAGCGAGGGGCAATTTGGTCAATTCATCTCTAAAGCTGACTCCTGACCTAACTGTCTAATAAAATTAGAGAAAAGAAAATTTTGGGATCAAGAATTAAATTAAAGAATTAATGAAAAAATAAATGAAAAAGAAAAAGAAAAAAAAAGGAAAAAGTGTTATTACATCACTTAGATGATATCATGGATGATGTCAAAATTAATTTAATTTTGCCCACAACTTTGGACTAAGTCAAATAGATGATTAAAGACAAAAATAACATAAAAAAAAAAAGAAAACACTCTCATCTTCACCATAACCAGTTGGCTTCCTCTCTCCCTCACATCTCCATTTTTCAAAACATTTATTAAAGCTTGGACAAAGCTTGATTCCACCCATTAAACCTTACCTTGCCCCAAAATTCTCCATTAGAACTTGTTAGACCATCTTGAAAAGTATAGAGGAGCAAAAAATAGAAAGTAATTTGGAGAAAAAGGGAGTTAAAGATTGCTACATAAGGGTTAGCAATAAACTCTAATTTATTTCTCTAAAATTTATGCATTTATGCTTCAATAAACTTAGAAATTGTGTAAAATCAAACAAAAACAATTATTGAGGGACCAAATAAGAAATTTGGCCAGATAGGGTTAGGGTTTGAAATGAATGAGTTTGAGGTGTTTGAATGGTTATTTGAGATGAATTAGGTGTATGAAACATGAATACACACTTTAAATTGTATTAGATTGAACTTTATGTGTAGTTAGGGTTTTGAGCTTGTGAAAAATTGAAGAAAAAGTTGAGAATTGGTCAATTGATGTTATTGACCCTATTTGAGTTGAGAAATGGTCAATTGTAATTGACCATTTGTGGTGAATTGTTAGAACCAAGTTCCAATTCGAATAGGTGAAGGTCAATCTACAGGCAGCTTGACCTAGGTCCCTTTCAGGGATTAAAAATGAAAATTTACTAACCCAATTGGTATGAGGCCAATTAGGAATTAAACTAGACAAAAATGGCACATTTTTCATTTAGGAATCATGCCCAGAAAGTGACCATAACTTAGTGAACAATTAGGCCAAATCCAGAATTGGGCAAACTGACCTGTACAAAAATGACCAAATGAATAGTAGTTACGTAAATGACCATAACTTGGTCTAGGAAGGTCCAAATGACCTGAATTTTATACCAATACAAGCTGAGACATATCCCTACAACTTTTATATAGAAAACAAACCCAAATTTTGACCATAAACTGTTTGAAAATCCACCTGCAGTGTCACACCCTACCCCTCTGTAAGGCATCACATGATCCCGTAGTATACCTAATGAATTACCAACTCCGTCTACTGATAACTCATTAAATACACTACAAGGGATTTTAAAAACTTTTCTTACTTCTTTTACAGTGGTGAGCACTAATTACAGGTGTTCAAAACCTTTGGTTAACTGAAGTGAAATAACTAACTCATTTGGTTTATTTGGAATTTCTGTAAAAATTTTGGCAAATTGCCCTCTGTATTTTGGATAAAACAGTTCTTCAGAAAACCTGTAAAAGCACTTCAATAATTTTCCAAATCTCAACTTCAATACATTTCTCAACACAACAATTCATCAACTCAATTCCATAGAAATTTTTCAAAGTCTGAGATAAGGAAATATAATACAACTTTTACAATCCAAAACACTCATAATTAATTTACAACTTCAAGGTACAATTTATTTTACAACTGCTCAAAACCAAATACAATATGTACATACAGTGTCATACATTACAGTACAAAAAGCAAAAGCGGTATACTCAATATACTGTAATCCCTCATTTGGATGTATATGCGGCCTAGTCTCTGCGCCTGTCTATCTCTCTACTGCGGCAAATAAAAGCTATCATTTGAGACAATGTCTCAGTGGTGCACAACATTAACCAAATCCAATTTAAATCACAATTCATAAGTCATGTAAATAGTGGATACTTAAAATCATAATTAAATTTAAGACAATAATTGTCAACAAGAATTTAAACTCCATTTCTCAATATCACAATAATTTTCCATAAGTCAGATCAGGTTTGAATTCAAAAGACAGTATATGTCAATGAGAGTTTAAATCCATTTCACAATCTCACAATACACATCAATAAATCACACATAGCTTAATCATGATCCATAATTCAATTCATCCCAAAAGCCGATGGCTAATGAGGTATTCAATTCATCCCAAAAGCCGATGGCTAATGAGGTATTCAATTCATCCCAAAAGTCGATGACTAATGAGGAATAACATGGCTAGCTAGCAAAAATATGAGTACTCATTCTATTCGTCCTCAACAGGCACACACCTCAACACTTCACCAGAGAGAATTCAATTCATCCCACTAGACAAGCTAGAGAGGAATACAATCAATATACATGATAGCTGTGGTTTCAAACCATTTCTAATGCTTTTTAATCAATAAGTATCCATCAATGTCATTCAAACCATTTTTCACAGTTTCAAACTATTCACAATATTTTTCAATCAATAAATATTCCTCAAACACATTTCCACAATTTAAAATAATGATATACAAATAATCAATATTTATTTCCATTGAAAATAATTCAAAAGAAACAGTTGTTGTGCACAAACCTCTGATATTTGTCTCCTGGTCTTGACTCAGTATTTCTTTCCCTTTTGCTGAGTCCTTGTTAACTGAGAAACACAATTTGAAGTGTTTCAGTACCAAATTAAACTGTCTCTATCGATGGGGTTTGGTAAATAATGCACTGAACTCAATTATTCGCTTAATCACCTAATATACCGACCCTCGATGCATTTTAGGTAAATTAGGTTTTAGTGTCGTTAATATGTCACACTCGATAGGGTTTTAGGTTTGGTATGTTTTACCAAAGTCATTTCCTCGCTTAGTGCATTTTAATGCAAATTGCTGGATTCCGGAACACTGGTTTGACCTAACCGGACGATCTAGTTCCCTCGGTTTTCGGGTCTCGGTCAAAACTAAAAACTTGTAGATCTAGGTCTTATTGCACGCGGTGCAAAATTTCAGGTCAATCCGAGTTAAGTAGACCAAGTTATGGTCATTACACTATTGCTGGTCAAGTGGTACCATTTTAGGTCAATTTTAGGTCAAATTGGTCAATTCTGGTTCGGCCAGTTTTTGGACCCGAACTTGTGCAAGTTGTTTGACTTGCTTATGGTCATTTCTGGGTTTTGGTGTCTTCATAAGACTTGTAGGTATGGGTCTTAACTATTCATGGTTAAAATTTCAGGTCAATTGGACCTGGTTTGAGTGAGTTATGGCCTAAATACTCACTGCTGCCCAATTGGTCATTTTTCAGGTCCTAATTGCACCTAATCCGAATTGGTCAAATTTTTAGGTCACCTTGCAAGTAGAATTTTGGCATGGTTTCTCAATGAAAGTTGGCACATTTTGTGCCTAGTTTCACCCCAAATTGGTCTCATACCAATTGAGGTTACACATTCAAGGTTATAGGCTAAAATATACACTGCCCTCAATATGCATTTCACACCCCAACTTCAAACACATACTCACCTTGCAAGGTTTACTTCCATACCCTACCAAACTGTTTTGGCACATTACCAAAAACATTTTCTACATTACATTAGCATTATTTTGGGCAGATTCCAATCACCCTCAACACACCAAATATCATTCACAATTACAATTTCTAAATACCATTACAACCACACCTAAACATTACAAACTTTACATATACTTTACAACATTCATTCACATACATATCATCAATCCTTCTAGGTCAATATTCTGCCCACTCTTCCTTCAATATACACCATTTCTCAAGTGTCCACAAGCTGCCACAAATCATTCATCAACATCACATTGCCGTACCATATGCCAATTCCCATCAAAGTGCATAATTCACCATATAAACATGCAATAACTCACTAAGTTACTAAATCACCATTATTAACATTCTTTCCCATCAATTATATGCACAAATACCTCATCATAAACGTGACCCATGGCTGTCCAAAATGAAAATAACAATCACCTTTCAAACTCAAAATTTTCCTTCACCAAACTAATACCCATAACATGCACAAAAACTTTAACAAAGGATTTCTCAAAAATGCAAACTTACCTTTATTTGTAACTTGCTAAACCTTCACCAAACTTTCCAAAATTGGTATTAATATCTTCCTTGTGGTGTGTAGACCATTTTTCATGAAAGAACCTAAGTGAATGGAGTTGAAATGGAGAGAGGAAATCAAGCTCAAAGAAAACATCAATGGAGGTTTTCAAGGGTTCTTCAATTCGGCCATTTGAGAGAATTTTGAGGAAGATGGAATTTCAGATGGTGAGTGGACCATATCAGCCATATTTCAATGATAAATTAATCCTATAGTGGTCCACTAACTAAAATTAAAACATATTATAAGTTAACTTTCAATTAATCCACATTTAACCCATTATTTCCACTATTTATTTTAGGTACCATCAAATTAATTTTTCATTTCATTTTCTAAGTGTAATACTATTTATTTTTAATGGACATTTAGGTCAAAAGACACTTCGGGATGTCAAATTACCATAATGCCCCTGTTCGGGTGGCTTTCCCGATTTTTCGGTAACACCGTATTTTGTCTGTTTTTCGATTTCTCACTTTTCTTTGTACTAATTATTTAATTTTTCTTTGATCTTTCTAATGATATTTACTCTTCAACAATGGTCTATTTAAGTCCTAAAAATGTTTCCTGTGGTTCCCCTGATTCGTAGCTAGTCAACGGTCCACGCCGTGACTTCCCGGTGCGGTCACCCATCGCTAGGTTTCCCGGCTCACTTACTCGGTTACATTTCTTTGCTATGATTTTTCCTTTGTTTTTCTTTTCTTGTATTTCATTATTTTATGTCTCCTCACTCATATCGAAGTACGGTTCTAGGCATCCTAGCTGTCCGGACAACACTGGTCACCGGAGCAGCAGAACGCACTACCGAACTTTGGGGTGTTACAATTCTCCCCCCCTTAAATAAATTTCGTCTCGAAATTTTACCTGGCATTAGTCTCTGAATAGCTGTGGGTGCTGTCTCCTCATATCCTCTTCACGTTCCCAAGTTGCTTCCTCGGCCCGAATGATGGTTCCACAAAGACTTTAACTGTGTGTATCTGCTTGTTCCTCAACCGCTTCACCTCATATGCCGTAATTTTTATGGGTTCTTCCTCATATGAGAGGTCTGATTTACTTCAATCTCTTCAACTGTTAGTACATGAGATGGGTCTCGACTGCACCTCCTTAACATGGACACATGGAAGACACTGTATCCTTGCTAGCTCTGGAGGTAATGCCAACCGGTATGCTAAAGGACCCACTCTTTCCGTAACTTCATATGGTCTGATTAAACGAGGACTTAGTTTCCCCTTTCTGCCAAATCTCATAATCCTCTTACAAGTAGTAACTTTGAGGAATACCTTATCACTCACTGCATACTCAATATCTCTTCTCTTCAGATCAACATAGGACTTTTGGCGGTCTGATGCAGCCTTGAGTCTATCTCTGATCAATCTGATCTTTTCCTCTGTCTGCTGGACAATTTCTGGTCCAATCATCTTCCTTTCACCTACTTCATCCCAACATAAGGGAGTTCTACACTTTCTGCCATACAAAGCTTCATATGGAGGCATCCCTATGCTTGATTGGTAGCTGTTGTTATAAGCAAACTCAATCAAAGGCAAGTGTGTATCCCAACTACCTTCAAATTCAATCACACAAGCCCGTAGCATATCCTCCAATATCTGAATAACCCTCTCGATCGCCATCTGTCTGCGGGTGGAATGTCAGGTCTTGAAGTTCAATCTAGTTCCTAGGGCTCTCTGAAGACTACCCCAGAATCTAGAAGTGAACCTAGGATCTCTGTCAGACACAATTGATACTGGCACTCCATGCAATTTTACAATCTCATATATGTACAATCTGGCCAACCTTTCTAGGCTATAGTCCATCCGAACTGGCAAAAAGTGAGCAGACTTGGTCAATCTGTCAACTATAACCCATACTGCATCATGACTACTCTGTGTCCTTGGAAGTCCTGTAACAAAATCCATAGTTATTCGTTCCCATTTCCACTGCAGTCGACAAAGGATGTAATAAACCATTGAACTTGATGTTCGCCTTTACTTGCGACAAGTTAGGCATTTGGAAACGAATTCGACTATATCTCTTTTCATGCCCATCCACCAAGAATGCTCTTTGACCCTCTGTACATTTTAGTTCCACCAGGTGCATAGCAAATGGAGACTCATGTGCTTCCTTCAAAATGGTTTGTCTCAATTCCACATCACTAGGAATGCACACTGCTCGATGTAGCAATAAACCATCATCTCTCACGGAGAATTGGTTTCTTGCCACTTTGAACTTCTTTCAAGACTTCGATATTTTTCATCACTGCGCGACCATTACGATCCGATCAATCAACACCGGCTGTACATGCCATGCAACTCTTCTGTCCCTCATCATCAACCTCTAAACCGGCATGTCGTGCTTTCAATTCATATACCATGGACAAAGGAGAAACTACGAGACTTGCCATAGTCTTGCGACTTAAGGCGCCACCACCACATTTGCTTTCCCCGGCCGATAGTCTATTAAGCAATCATAATCTTTAATGAGTTCTAACCATCTCCTCGCCTCAAATTCAATTCCTTCGGTGCCTAAGCACTTCAAGCTCTTGTGATCTGTGTAAATGTAGCATTTCTCCCCATACAAATAGTGTCTCGGATCTTGAGCAAAACAATAGTCGCTAACTCTGGATCATGTGTTGGGTAGTTCCTCTCATGCGGTTTCAATTGGCGTGATGCATAAGCAATGACATTCGATCTTGCATCAAGACACGCCTAACCCATTGTGAGAAGCATCACTATAAACTGTGTATTCTTTACCCGAGTAGGTAAAGTGAGAACTGGAGCTTGATTAAGCACCTCTTCAACTCATCAAAACTCACTGACATTTATCACCCACTGAAATTTTACATCTTTCCAAGCGGCTTGGTCGTGGAGAAGATAACATAGAGAATCCTTCACAAACCGACGGTAATATCCACTAAGCCTAAAACTGTGAATTTCTCGTGATGTTCTGGCGACTTCCAATTAAGGATAGCTTCTACCTTCTTGGAATCTACCTTGATCCCTTGGTGACACAACATGTCCCAAAAGGAGATTTCCTTGATCAAAATTCACATTTCGACAATTTGGCGTACAACCTGTTTCTCCCTTAAAGTCTGCAGCATACAATCCGCAGATGTCTATCATGCTCCTCTGCACTCCTCGAGTATATCAAAATGTCATCAATAAACACCACCACAAATTGATCAAGATATGGTCGAAGATAGTGTTCATCGATCCATAAAAGCACTGGAGCATTTGTTAACCCGAATGGCATTACTAGAAACTCATAGTGGCCATACCGAGTTCAAAGCGCTTTTGGGATACTCGCTCTTGCACCTTCAACCGATGATAACCAGATCGCAAATCAATTTTGGAGAATATCTTTGCACCCTTCAATCGATCGAGCGGATCATCAATGCGAGGCAATGGATATCTGCATTCTTTATTGTCACCCTATTCAACCGCTCGTAGTCAATGCATAAGCGAGAGTACCATCCTTCTTCTTAACAAACAACACCGGTGCTCCCCAAGGTGACACACTAGGGCGGATGAAGCCCTTTTCAAGTAATTCTTGTAATCGTATCTTCAACTCCTTCAACTCTGCTGGTGCCATTCGTATGGCGTTATGGAGATTGGATCCACACCAGTGCGAACATTAATTTCAAACTGCACTTCTCTTTCCAGAGGTAATCCTGGCAATTCATCAGGAAACACATCTGGAAAGTCATATACTATAGGGATGTCCTTCAATGCTGGACTCCCCACTTGGGTGTCTACTACGTATGCCAAGTATGCTTCACACCCTTCACGATCATTTTTCGGCTAGTGCGGCCGAAATGATGGTTGATGGCAATAATCGCCTCTCCCTTGTATTGCCACATCAGCATCGAGGAGACCAAAAGTGATCTTGACCTACAGTCAATCATGGCATGATGTCTAGCTAACCAATCCATGCCCAAGATGATATCATAATCTCTAAAGGGCATTTCAATGAAATCAGACAGGAAAGTGTGTCCTTGGATCACCAAAGGGCAATCTCTATACATCCTATTAACCTCGACCTCTGTCCTAGCGGACTTGTTACTAGCACCTCAAAGTCCATTTTTGTACATGGAACAAAGCAATGCAATCAATGATGCTAGCACTCACATAAGAATGGGTAGAACCGGATCAAATAGCACAAATACATTCTCGTTAAAAGTTGAGAAGGTACCACACAACATCGATGTCTCTGCGCTTTTCTTTCTGTCTCATGGCATAGACTCGATCGAGCAATCGCCTTGTTCGACTGCTTTATCTTGTGCCTTGGCTGCTGGGTTACCTCTACCCCGCCTCTACCTCTACTAGGTGGTTGTGAGCTTACGTGACAGTGGCTCAATCGACCCTTCTGCAGAGTAGGAGGTGGTCCAACTCTGCGACTCATCGGTGCGATCCTTGGCAAAGTGTCCGTGCCTCCACGCTTATAACAGCTCCAATAGCCTTGTAACAGATTCCACCATGATTCTTTCCACAAGTTTCACATTGGCGGGAGGGTAGGAACTTCGGTACTCTGTGACCGGATAGGGGAGGTCTCTGCCCGAATGTCTTCCCCTACTGCATTTCTTGCCGCCCTGCCATGTCCCCATAGTTCTTCCTCTTTCCAAGATGACCACTGGAACTCGATCTCTTGATTTTCCCTCTTTCTCTGTCTTCTCCGACCTCTTCTTCTCGGGAGCAGTCTCAAACTCAACTCTTTCCAACTCTAGAGCTTGAGAAACAAGTTCAGAAGTTAGTGTGTTTGAAGCCGAGCACTTGTACTCTAATACTGGGCTTCAAGCCGCTTTCAAACCTCTTGCATCTCTCCTGGTAGAGAGTAGACTCACCGCATAATGGCTAAGGCGGAAAATTCTCTTTCATACTCACCACCGACCGCTCTGTTTCAAACTTAAGAATTCTTGTAGCTTCGGTCTACATAAGCATCGGGATGTATTTACATCGAATTCTCGAGGAAGTCATTCCAGTCAAGACTGCAGGTTCTACTGATCGTGGGAATGGTTTTCCACCACCATAAGCATCCCCTTGTAGTAAGGATACCGAGTATTCAAGTCCGAGCTCCTCTGTACAATGAAGTTTCTTGAACACCCTATCCATCCTCTCTAACCACTGCTCACTTCTATAGGATCTATCTGTCCCTTAAACTCAGAGCCCCATACTTCATCAATTTATCATCTTGTCTTGTAGGAGGCGTGGTTGTACCACTGTGTCCGAATTGGGACTTGAGTAGGCGCATTACCACCATTTGTTGGAATATTGCGACCATCTGGCTGAGCGAAGCGAGCAGATGCTGGTGTGTTGAAACCACCGACATTTTATACGGGGCATCCTTGCACCTCGGCCTCAATAGATGATCGATCAACGATCACCCTCTTCCATATTCAATGCGAGGATCTTAGCTTTCTGAACAATAACACAAGAATATTCACTCGTTAGTGCATATTTATCTTGTAATGTACTGTATGTATCAAACAATGATATTGAGCAGTTGTACTATGCAAAAAGAACATTCAAATAACAGGTGAAAACGGAATTTAAAAACTTTGCTCTGATACCACTAAAACATGTCACACCCTACCCCTCTGTAAGGCATCACATGATCCCGTAGTATACCTAATGAATTACCAACTCCGCTTCATCGATAACTCATTAAATACACTACAAGGGATTTTAAAACTTTTCTTACTTCTTTTACAGTGGTGAGCACTAATTACAGTGTTCAAAACCTTTGGTTAATCAAGTGAAATAACTAACTCATTTGGTTTATTTGGAATTTCAGAAAATTTTGGCAAAGTGCCCTCTGTATTTTGGATAAAACAGTTCTTCAGAAAACCTGTAAAAGCACTTCAATAATTTTCCAAATCTCAACTTCAATACATTTCTCAACACAACAATTCATCAACTCAATTCCATAGAAATTTTTCAAAGTCTGAGATAAGGAAATATAATACAACTTTTTCAATCCAAAACACTCATAATTAATTTACAACTTCAAGGTACAATTTATTTTACAACTGCTCAAAACCAAATACAATATGTACATACTGATGTCATACATTACAAGATAAAAGCAAAAGCGGTATACTCAATATACTGTAATCCTCATTTGGATGTATATGCAGCCTAGTCTGCCTGTCTATCTCTCTACTGCGGCAATAAAAGCTATCACGAGACAATGTCTCGATGGTGCACAACATTAACCAAATCCAATTTAAATCACAATTCATAAGTCATGTAAATAGTGGATACTTAAAATCATAATTAAATTCAAGACAATAATTGTCAACAAGAATTTAAACTCCATTTCTCAATATCACAATAATTTTCCATAAGTCGATCAGTTTGAATTCAAAAGACAAGATATGTCAATGAGAGTTTAAATCCATTTCACAATCTCACAATACACATCAATAAATCACACATGCTTAATCATGATCCATAATTCAATTCATCCCAAAAGCCGATGGCTAATGAGGTATTCAATTCATCCCAAAAGTCGATGACTAATGAGGAATAACATGGCTAGCTAGCAAAAATATGAGTACTCATTCTATTCGTCCTCAACAGCACACACCTCAACACTTCACCAGAGAGGGAATTCAATTCATCCCACTAGACAAGCTAGAGAGGAATACAATCAATATACATGATAGCTGTGGTTTCAAACCATTTCTAATGCTTTTAATCAATAAGTATCCATCAATGTCATTCAAACCATTTTTCACGCTTTCAAACTATTCACAATATTTTTCAATCAATAAATATTCCTCAAACACATTTCCACAATTTAAAATAATGATATACAAATAATCAATATTTATTTCCATTGAAAATAATTCAAAAGAAACAGTTGTTGTGCACAAACCTCGATATTTGTCTCTGGTCTTGACTCAGATTTCTTTCCCTTTCTTTGAGTCCTTGTTAATCGAGAAACACAATTTGAAGTGTTTCAGACCAAATTAAACCGCTCTCTATCGATGGGGTTTGGTAAATAATGCACTGAACTCAATTATTCGCTTAATCACCTAATATATCGACCCTCGATGCGTTTTAGGTAAATTAGGTTTTATTGTCATTAATATGTCACACTCGATAGGGTTTTAGGTTTGGTATGTTTTACCAAAGTCATTTCTCGCTTAGTGCATTTTAATGCAAATTCTTTGGATTCGAACACCGGTTTGACCTAACAGGACGATCTTGTTTCCTCGGTTATCGGCTCTCGGACGAAACTACAAAGTTGTACATGTAGGTCTTATTGCACGCGTGCAAAATTTCAGGTCAATCCGAGTTAAGTAGACCAAGTTATGGTCATTACACTATTGCTGGTCAAGTGGTACCATTTTAGGTCAATTTTAGGTCAAATTGGTCAATTCTGGTTTGGCCAGTTTTTGGACCCGAACTTGTGCAAGTTGTTTGACTTGCTTATGGTCATTTCTGGGTTTTGGTGTCTTCATAAGACTTGTAGGTATGGGTCTTAACTATTCATGGTTAAAATTTCAGGTCAATTGGACCTGGTTTGAGTGAGTTATGGCCTAAATACTCACTGCTGCCCAATTGGTCATTTTTCAGGTCCTAATTGCACCTAATCCGAATTGGTCAAATTTTTAGGTCACCTTGCAAGCAGAATTTTGGCATGGTTTCTCAATGAAAGTTGGCACATTTTGTGCCTAGTTTCACCCCAAATTGGTCTCATACCAATTGAGGTTACACATTCAAGGTTATAGGCTAAAATATACACTGCCCTCAATATGCATTTCACACCCCAACTTCAAACACATACTCACCTTGCAAGGTTTACTTCCATACCCTACCAAACTGTTTTGGCACATTATCAAAAACATTTTCTACATTACATTAGCATTATTTTGGGCAGATTCCAATCACCCTCAACACACCAAATATCATTCACAATTACAATTTCTAAATACCATTACAACCACACCTAAACATTACAAACTTTACATACACTTTACAACATTCATTCACATACATATCATCAATCCTTCTAGGTCAATATTCTGCCCACTCTTCCTTCAATATACACCATTTCTCAAGTGTCCACAAGCTGCCACAAATCATTCATCAACATCACATTGCCGTACCATATGCCAATTCCCATCAAAGTGCATAATTCACCATATAAACATGCAATAACTCACTAAGTTACTAAATCACCATTATTAACATTCTTTCCCATCAATTATATGCACAAATACCTCATCATAAACGTGACCCATGGCTGTCCAAAATGAAAATAACAATCACCTTTCAAACTCAAAATTTTCCTTCACCAAACTAATACCCATAACATGCACAAAAACTTTAACAAAGGATTTCTCAAAAATGCAAACTTACCTTTATTTGTAACTTGCTAAACCTTCACCAAACTTCCCAAAATTGGTATTAATATCTTCCTTGTGGTGTGTAGACCATTTTTCATGAAAGAACCTAAGTGAATGGAGTTGAAATGGAGAGAGGAAATCAAGCTCAAAGAAAACATCAATGGAGGTTTTCAAGGGTTCTTCAATTCGGCCATTTGAGAGAATTTTGAGGAAGATGGAATTTCAGATGGTGAGTGGACCATATCAGCCATATTTCAATGATAAATTAATCCTATAGTGGTCCACTAACTAAAATTAAAACATATTATAAGTTAACTTTCAATTAATCCACATTTAACCCATTATTTCCACTATTTATTTTAGGTACCATCAAATTAATTTTTCATTTCATTTTCTAAGTGTAATACTATTTATTTTTAATGGACATTTAGGTCAAAAGACACTTCGGGATGTCAAATTACCATAATGCTCATGTTCGGGTGGCTTTCCCGATTTTTCGGTAACACCGTATTTTGTCTGTTTTTCGATTTCTCACTTTTCTTTGTACTAATTATTTAATTTTTCTTTGATCTTTCTAATGATATTTACTCTTCAACAATGGTCTATTTAAGTCCTAAAATGTTTCCAGTGGTTCCCATGATCCAGGGCTAGTCAACGGTCCACGCCGTGACTTCCCGGTGCGGTCACCCATCGCTAGGTTTCCCGGCTCACTTACTCGGTTACATTTCTTTGCTATGA
This sequence comes from Hevea brasiliensis, assembly GCF_030052815.1. Taxonomy (NCBI): domain Eukaryota; kingdom Viridiplantae; phylum Streptophyta; class Magnoliopsida; order Malpighiales; family Euphorbiaceae; genus Hevea; species Hevea brasiliensis. Next base: position 68,056,927 of record NC_079503.1, on the reverse strand, counting down.
TTTTTCCTTTGTTTTCTTGTATTTCATTATTTTATGTCTCCTCACTCATATTGAAGTACGGTTCTAGGCATCCTAGCTGTCCGGACAACACTGGTCACCGGAGCAGCAGAACGCACTACCGAACTTTGGGGTGTTACATGCAGTTAACCCACAAAAATTGCCAAAATCCAGAATTTGCCCAGAATTCTGGGTAACACCAAATCCTGCCAGCTATGTTCAAATGGCTATAACTTAGGCTAAAAAACTCCAAATGGAGTGATTCAAAAAGAGAAATAAAGTTAAGACAATAAGGAACAACTTCTATGAAGAAAACTTAGCCAAATTACCACAACAACTTGACCAATGGAACAGTGCAAAACAAGGCACCAAATCTGAAATTTTGGAATTTCACCTAAGAAATTTAAGATTTGAGGAAAACAACCAAATCCAACAAGTTAGGTAACCAAAATGTGATATGTGGGTGAAATTAAAATTCTCATACCTATTAAGCATTAGAAAGGCAACAATTTGACTTTAATAGTGTCATAAATAGATTTGAAATTATTTTTGGATTTATGATAAATTATGATACTGAAACACTGTGAAATTGTGTGTTTCAGTTGAAAAGAATACCGGTAAAGAACCCGAAGCATCAAGTCAAGGCCAAGAGGTGACTCGTATAAGGTTTGTGCACAACATAGAATTTCTATAAACTTTCTTCTGCAAATTGTTTTGAATGAATTGAGATATTAAATTGTGACTCAATTGTATTGAAATGTTTATTATGCTTTTGACTTTAATTGTTGAAAGTTTACTTGTATGTGTTTGAAATGGCAATAAATGTTTAGTAAATTGCTAAGACAGTTTTGAAACCATAGTGTCATGACCATATATTTGAATGCCTCACTAGCATGACTAGTAGGGGAAATTAGTTTTGAATTTTGATTCCTTCTCTGGCTGAAGTGTTGAGGTGTGTGCCAGTAGAAGAAGAAATTTGAATGGGTGCCCATATATTTGAGCTAGCTAGCCTTGTGATTTCTCATAAACCTTTGGCTATTGAGATGAATATTGTTTCGAATGGCATGATATAACTGTGTGTTTTTATGAAATTTGTTTTGAGATTTCCTCAATGAAATTGTTTGGATTAAAAGTTTATAAACATGTTTTGTAGATAGTTTTTCATGTTCAGTTCAATATTTGAATAAATGTGATTTGAATTATGCATAAACTGTTATTTTAGTATGTTGTGCACCACTGAGTCATAGTACTTAGCGATGGCTGTTATTGCTATCACAGATATAGAGACTAGAGGAGCAGCAAAGTGAGCTACTGAGGATTTTAGAGCTATGTCCCTGAAGTCTGTCGAGTATATTTCATACCCTGATTGTAATACTTATTTTGATGTATGTAGATGTATTTACATGTATAACTAGTCATGAGCAATTGTATAGAGTTTGTAATAATATTATTTTGGTTTTGCTAATGTAAAGTTTGGTTAATGAATGTAAATTATTTTTACTTTAATGAAAAATAAATGGAATTATTGAGTACTATTGTTGACGATAATTGAATTGAGAAATGTTTGGAATTTTGGAGTTTGGAAAGAAATTGTGTTGATTATGTTGTAGTAGTGGTGGACTTTGATGAAAAAAAATTATAGGAAGTGTTTCTACAGGTTTTTGAAGAATTGTTTTCTTAAAATACAGACGGCACTCTATCGAAATTTTCTAAAATTTGCGTAAAAATAAAATGGACAAAAATTTTGAACTAGTTTTTAAACTTCTATTAAATGTAAGAAAATGCTCACCACTTCTAAAAAGTAAGAAAATGGTTTTAAAATCCCTTGTAGGGTACTTAATGAGTTATTGGTAGGTGAAGTTTGGTAGTTCATTAGGTATTCTACGGGATCATGTTATGCCTTATAGAGAGGTAAGGTGTGACAGACTAGATGGATCTATATCCATCTGATCTGTTGGTTGGTCAGAATTCTCCAATTCGAACTCTATTTGCCTTCCTTTGCCTCCTTCTTGCACAAACTGTTGTTCAAGAAATGTGGCAACTCTACTTACCACAACCTTTTGTGATGTAGGCAAATAAAAATAATATCCAAAACTCTCTTTTGGATATCCAACAAATCGACCTTTTTCTTATCTGGTTTCCAATTTATTAGTGTTCAGCTTTTGATATAAGCTGGACAACCCTAAATCTTAACATGCTTAAAACTTGGTTTTCTTCCATGCCATATCTCATAAGGTGTGGAAGACACTGATTTTGATGGAATCTTATTCAGAATATGCCAAGCTAATTCTAATGCAATTCCCCAAATGGAGATTGGCATATCAGTGTAGCTCATCATATTACGTACCATATCTAATAGGGTACTATTTCTCCTTTCAGATACACCATTCAACTGTGGTGTTTTTGGAGGAATCAGCTGGGAAACAATGCCATGCTCTTTCAAGTATTCATCAAATTCAATACTCAAGTATTCACCTCTACGATTTGATCGAAGAGCTTTAATATTTTTTTCTGTTTGATTTTCTACTTCAGATTTAAATTCTTTGAACTTTTCAAAGGATTCATGTTTGTATTTCATCAAATACAAATATTCAAACCTTGATTTATCATCAGTAAAGGTAATAAAGTAATGAAAACCACCTTTAGCCATTTCTCTAAATGGACCTCATACATCACTATATATTAGCTCCAAAATATTTTTAGCTCTTAGCCCTTGTCCAACAAAGCATGATCTAATCATTTTGCCCTGAAGGCAGTGTTAGTAGTATGCCCTAGAGCATATCATTTAGTATGTATCTTGTATATATTTTATTAATAAAAGGCATTTTCACTTTTTCGTTTACATAATATATTTATGTGTAATAGAAAAGGGCCATTGATATTTTGTTAGAAATTCTATTCTTAAGTTGTTAAGAATATGAGTGACAGTATTTCTAACACAAAGTATCATAAATTGGTTCACAATAGATGATACTTCACAATAAGGACATTACTTATCCAGAAAGATTGTAATCATATTTGTTCCCAAGTTATTTATATGAGATGTAAGTAAGATGGAATGGTGAGTCTTATGCCATATAACAAACATGATAGGCACTTATACATGATAAGTAGGCCGAACCAGTGACATTTATGACAAGCACATAGAATTTACTTTTGTCAATGTATTGTCATAAATCATATTAGTACATATAATCTTTAGACCTGAGATAGCACAATTATCTTGAATATAGGTGGTTTGAGTTTGATACTGCTTTCATACTTGTACAGTGTATGGGTATATGGGCATGTGTTGGCTCCTAGTAGTTATATATGGAGGTAGGTGTTGATCAAGATGGAATCTGTTCCTCTAAGTAAATAGGGATAAAATCCTATGTTCATTTAATTGTTCTTAATGTTTCAAGTTCCTGGCCAGGACAGATAGATTTAATCAGAAAAGAGTTTCTGATGAGAAAATCTTTTTAATCAAGAACTAGAATTAAAAGAGAACATAATATTCATAGCAAATGGGGTTTGACATAAACCATGACCCCAGCTCGAATTGGGATTTTGTAACAGAGAGATTCTAGTGCATGATAACATATGATTATAGGTCATTTAAGGTAAACCTTATTACTAATTGGGTGGCCATGGCATGCTATGCTAGGTGTTAACCATGGTCTATGAGGTGCATAAAATGATTTAGAGAAATTATTTATGGTAAGAAAGAGTTCTGATGATATTAAGAGTTGATATCATGCCTCATTGCCAATTAGTGATGAGCCTAGTAAGTCACACATATACACAAGTAATCACCAAATTAAATATGATTTAATTAATTAATTAAAGAGTTTAATTGATTAATTAAGTAGGTTTGGTTTGCAATTAGATTGTAAAGTCCCTAGCATGGCTTGAAACCTAATCTAGGTTATTAGATGTATAGTGTAAGTTAAATTTATATTTAAAGTGTTTAAATATGAATTTAATTAATGAGAAATTAATTAATAAAGATTAATTAATTTATTTATATTTGATATAAATTGATTAGAAGAAGATAAATAATTATTTTGGGTTAAGAACTCAAAATTAAGACATAAGGGTATTTTGGTCATTTCATAGGGTGACATGTGTCACCATGAGATGGTGACACATGGCACTACATCTAAGCTTGCCATATGTCTTTTAATCATGTCAGATGATCAAAGTCAAGATCAAATATAGGTTTGACACTTGGCACAATGTGATTGGGTCAATTAAACCTAGAGCTAATCAAAAGGTGACATGTGGCAAGGGTTTTAAGTGGTGACCTAGCTATATAATGTGTTGTTATGAAAAGAAAAAATAACAAGCTGCTCATTCTCTTTGGTGCCGCCACCCTTGGCTACCTCTCCCTTCTCTTCTTCTTCATCTCTCATCAATTCAAAGAGATTAGCAAACAATCTCTTGAATTAAAAATACTAGAAATCGTTTCTAGTATCCTGTTTACATCTGTAATCTCTCAAAAGGCAAAACTTGATTTTCTAATTGATTGAAAAAGCTTTAGAAGCTGTTCAAGGGGCTGCCATTGGTGATCTTGGTGTGGACAGGCTAAAGGTACAACATCTGGTGTCCTAGGCACATCCGAAAGGTGCTAAACACACTGCAGTGCATCAAAAAGGTTAGTGCACTTGTTCTTGATCTAATCTAGGGTTCTAATGAATTAATCTGATTAATTCTAAAATCTTAAATGGCAAATGTAGATACAAAAACTTATCAAAAGAGTTTTAATATACTTTTTATCATTGAAATCAAATAGATAAAAATGAATCTTGCATGATGCATGTGACCCTAGGTGAAAAATTTTTGAATTCAATGATATAAACTTATGTTTTTCATGCTTCCGCTCCTTCGGGCAGGATTCACAAGTTGGAGTAGGTTCAGAGCCCAATGAGGATAGAATCCCCATTTTCTTCAATTTTGCAATCCTATCTTCTGCAACATGACCTAATTTTAAGTGCCAAATATATTTTGAACTTGAGTTGATTTTCACCATGGCATTGCATTCTTTTAGATTGCTTGCATTCATTTTGTGTTTATCATTATTATCTAAATAATAAAGACCATCATGCATATAACCCAAGCCAACATATTTATTTCCAAAATAAATATTATAAACATCATCTGTGAACTGAAATTCATAGCCATTTCTAGTCAAACTAGATATAGAAATAATGTTCTTAAAAGCATCAGGTACATATAAGATATTATTCAAACACAAAACATGTCCAGACATGTAAAAAGATTTAGATCCTATGGCTAAAGCTTCAACAGTTAAGCCATCGCCAATCTGGAGTCTAACATCTCGAGAACGCATGCTGCTACTATTTACTAGTTCCTGCATATCATAAGAAATGTGAGAACTGGCACCAGTATCTAAAACCCAAGCTGCAGATGAACTATGAGCATCATCAACATCTAAATAACAAGATATAGACATACCTTCTGAAGGTGGATCCTTCTTGTCCTTCAAAGAAGCAAGATACTCTGAGCAGTTCCTTTTCCAGTGCCCATCCTTCTGGCAGTGGAAACACTTTCTTTGCCTCCATCAACTTTGGTCTTCCCTTTCTGTTTAGCTCTCTTCTTGGAAGGAGCAGGAATTTGAGGTTTCTTTTTCTTATTGCCCTTCTTCTTATTGGACTTTCCAGCAGAAGAAGATGCAATCAAAGCTACCTCTTTTCCTTTATTACCCGACATATTCTTTTGGGCAATAACTAGCATGTTAAGTAGACCAGCCAAGGTGTATTCCTGCTTAGTCATATGGAAATTTATCACAAAATTCCCAAATGACTCAGGAAGGGACTGAAGGGTCAAATCCATCCGCGGTTGGAAATCCATGTTAAAGTCAAGATGTTCCAGCTGCTCAATAAGCCAAATCATCTTATGGACATGATCTCCAACATTTTGTCTCAGACATCCTCATGTGAAATAGCTACTTAGATATCTCATACCTGGCATTCCTGCTATGTTCACCATACAACTCTTATAGGTGAAGGAGGATCTCACTTGCATATTGCATGTTCTCATGTTGCTTCTATAACTCATTACTCATAGAAGCAAGCATGTAACACTTGGCTCTCATATCATGCTCCTTCCACTTGTCTAAAGTTTTATGTTCCTCTTGAGTGGCCTCTGGAGGTAAGGGACCAGGAACCTGTGAGTCTAGAACATATCCTATATGTTCAAGGTTCAGGACAAGTTTTAAATTTCTTAGCCAATCAGAAAGATTAGGTCCTGTCAACCTATTGTGATCAAGTATGCTTACAAGGATATTGGATGGTTGTGGTTATGGTGTGCTCATTATTATTAGAAAATTAACTGTAGAAAATAACTAAATTAATTAGTAAATGTATCATGTATTTAACCAAAATGATTATGGTCTTTTAATCAAATTCGCCCTCCTACTAACTTAGCGAATCCTACACTTCCAAAGTATAAAATGGAAATCCTAGTTGGATGGATTTCCAGTGGTTGATTGAATTCTTATAGTCTTATTGATCATCCCCAGGCACGTCCATTATTGGAATTACAATAAACTGTAAGTGAGTAACTCCTTGCCCATCATAACTCATGTGAGGTTCAATCATTTACCTAGCCCTTAATGCTCAAAATCTCAGGCACCTCCATTATTGACTTATCTTGCATTAGTTAAGTTGATCCCATTGAGCCAGTAAACATGCAAATAATTTTAATGTCCTCAAGCACATCCATTATTGGCCACCAAACCATTTATATATTTATAACATCTCATGCTTAATAATTATTCTTAAGAAAATCTCTTAAATTAATTGCATCATATACAAGTATTTAAAATTTCTTAAAATAATTGTCTCAATGGAGGGCCCATGATATAATTACCTTTAGATATACCATTTCCAACTTAATCATTTATTTGGAAGATTTTGTGGTCGGGCTAATTACTATTATGGTCTCACTTTGCACATTATCCAATTAGCATGCATATACCATTTACTTGCATAGATTCCCATACATCTCATGCATTTATGGATAAACATATAAATATGGTATGATCATGGACTTTCTAAGGGATTCAATTTTGAGCCACCAAGAAATGAATCAGGGCATTCCTATGAGCATTTCATTCATTCATATTATAAGAGTTACTGAAGGAGTACATAATCAATACTTGATCTTGAATTCCTCCCACTGGTCACATTGTAATCCTTGGCATACCAAGGCGAATTTACAAGAACATGGACTTTTAAGTCCTCAAATAAATGAAATTACAACCCAAAAATATTACAACCTTTATAATACATGCCACTAAAATTAAATTAATTAATTTACAACCCAAATAAAAATAAAAGAAATAAATCCAATCACATTGGTCCTTTATTGTCCATGATCATCCATCATGCATATCACCATTTAACAATTAAATAAAACATACATACTAAGATTAACTTGAATATCTCATATTCAACTAAAAAATCCATATTTGAATATCATTCAAACAAATTTAAAAATTTATATTTAAATTACATTCAAACAAATTTAATTGTGTGATTATAATTCCTAATTAAATAATTTAATTAGTCATAAGCATAATTATGGACATCAAATCATACAAAAATTGCACAATTGAAGTCTAATACAATGCGCACCATGGTGTTGCTCAAACCATGTGCACCAAGGTGCACAACCAAGCATGCCACCACACTCTTCTTTGCAACCAGCAATGAATCAATCATCTTATGATCAAATCACATAATTAAATCATATATTAAACAATCTAAATGGCAAATATAGTGGCTCTGATACCAATTAAAGGAGCTGAAGCATGAAAATTATTAGATTATAACATTGAATTCAAAATTTTTCTTCTAGGGTCTCATGCATCATGCAAGATTCATTATATATCTAATTGATTTCAATGTTCAATTACATATTAAAACCCTTTTTAATATGTATTAGGATCAACATTTGCCATTTAAAATTTTTGAATTAACAGATTAATTCGTTAAAATCCTATATTAATACAAGAACATATATGCTAACCTTTTGATGCACTGTAGATGTATTTGGTACCTTTGGGAAGCACCTAGGACCCCAAATGTTATCCCTCTAGTTTGTCCACACCAAGATCACCAATGGCAGTCCCTTAAAAAGCTTCTCAAGCCTTGCCAACCAATTAGAAGTTAGGGATTTGCCTTTAGGGAGGTTGTAGATGTATATAGGACACTAGAAACAATTTATAGCAATTTTAATTCAAGAAAATATGGGCAATTCTCTTTGAATTGGTGAGAGAAGAAGAAGAAGAGAGGAAGAAGGCTCTATGGGTAGCGGCACCTTTGAGAGAAAATTAGAATCTTATTTTGTTCTTTTCATTCTGTCCCTTTTATAATTAGGTCATTACTTAAAACCCTTGCCACATGTCATCACCTAATTGCACCTTAATTTTAATTGACCTAATCACATTAAGTCAAGTGCCAAAGCTAGATTTAATCTTGACTTTGATCATCATACATGATTGGAAGACAAATGGCAAGCTTATACCCCTTGAAATGACCAAATTACCCTTGTGTTGTAATTCTGAGTTCTCAATCCAAAATAATTATTTCTCCTCTTCTAATCAATTTATATCAAATATAAATTAATTAATTAATCTATATTAATTAAATTCTCATAATTAAGTTCATATTTAAATACTTTAAATATAAATTTAACTTATACTATACATCTAATAACCTTGATTTGGTTTCAAGTTATGCTAGGGACTTTGCAATCTTATTGCAAACCAAACCTATTTAATTAATCAACTAAACTCTTTAATTAATTAATTAATTCACATTTAATTTGGCGATTACTTGTGTATGTGTGTGACTCATGAGGTTCATCACTGATTGGTAAGAAGATATGATATCAACTCTTAATATCATCAAAATTTTTTCTTACCATAAATGATTTCTCTAAATCATTTTAGGCATCTCATAGACCAAGGTTAACACCTAGCATAGCATGCCTTGGTCACCTAATCAGTAATAAGGAATACCTTAAATGAACCCATAATCATATGTTACCATGCACTAGAATCTCTCTATTACAAAATCCCAATTCGAGCTGGAGTCATGGTTTATGTCAAACCCCATTTGCTATGAATACTATGTTCTCTTTTAATTCTAATTCTTGATTAAAAAGATTTTCTCATTAGAAACTCTTTTCTGATTAAATCTGTCTGTCCTGACCAGGAACTTGAAACATCAAGAACAATTAAATGAACATAAGATTTTATCCCTATTTACTTAGGGTAGCATATTCCATCTTGATCAACACCTACCTCCATATATAACTAGTTGGAGCCAATACATGCCCATATACCCATACACAGTACAAGTATGAAAGCAGTATCAAACTCAAACCACCTATATACAAGATAACTGTGTTATCTCAGGTTTAAAATTATATGCACTAATATGATTTATGACAATGCATTGACAAGAGTAAACTCCACGTGCTTGTCATAAGTGTCACTGGTTCGGCCTACTTATTATGTATAAGTGCCTCTCATGTTTGTTATATGGCATGAGACTCACTATTCCATCTTATTTATATCTCATATAAATACTTTGGGAACAAACATAAATACAATCTTTTTGGATAATTCATGTCCTGTGTAAAATATCCTCGATTATGAACCAATTTATGATACTTTATGCTAGAAATACTGTCACTCATATTCTTAACAACTTAAAAATAAAATTTCTAATAAAATATCAATGGACTTTTTATATTACACATAAATATATGATGTAAAAGGAAAAGTGAAATTGTTTTTTTATTGATAAAACATGCACAAGATACATACTAAATGATATGCTCTATGGCATACTACTAACAATTAACGGGCCTTGCTCCAATTGGTACTCCCTTGGCTTGCTTTAGTTTAGTGTAGTCTTGGGTTGGTCTAATTGAAGCACATGAGGTCCATGCCTTTGCTTACAGGCCTACTGCTCTTTCTAACCCATTTTTTTTTATTTTTTTTACTAACCTAATTAATTTTTATTTTTAAAATGTAGAATATCTCATAAATATTTCTTTAGTACCTTTAGCATCCTTAAAGCTATTTGAAATTTTTATTATTGGGCTTTTCTTGCCTTTGGTGTGTAGGATCAAAAATTAAGGGTCTATACCAGTTGGAAGCTTTTTGTCAACCTAGGTATCTTTTTATGCTCTATATCCTTTATTTAAATGTAGCATGTATTTGTAAATTCACTTGAAATCTTTTATAGTTATAGTCCATTTCTCAAATTATCATTATTTTTTTTCATTTTTAGTTCCCCATTCTTGAAGTCTAGTTTTATGATTAACATTATTTTGATAGGTTTAGCAAATATGCTAATCATCCAAGTAACAATAACTATGGACAAATGCAATTTTGCAACTAATCATGCTTAATCCTTTGCCTGCATATGATGGCTCATTGGAGTTTTTCCTTGAACTTTGGCCTTAAAGTGTAACAATTGCTTTTTACTTAGTTATGGTCTTGGATGAATGTGTTGTGAATCTTTTGGTATTGTATTACACATCCATTTGTCCATTTTGTTATATGTATTGTGCCACTTTTATTATAATGAAAATCTTTTGCTTTCAAAGAGACATTATTTCTCATATTATTTTTGATATTAATTTTACCTTATGTGAGTAGGCATCTTTTCTTAAATCAATATTGGCAATTTTCTCATATTGTGCACACTTTAGTGGTCAGTTCGGGAAAAAAATCACCACAAAGTAATATACTTTTATAGGGAAACATACATTTTGTGGTGCAACTAATGGCTATTTTGGAAAAATTTGTCTCCATAAATACTCTTAAAATCTTGTTATGAATCATTTAATATGGTAAATTGTGTACGCCACTAGTAGCGGTTCACAATTATGGTATATATTTTCTCCACAAAAATAGACCACTTTTGTGAAAAATTTGGTGCTACAATAACGAGCAATAAACAATTATGGCAATTTTTTTTCCCAACAAAATATACCAGTTCTATGGAGAAGATAGTTTGCTATCATCGATGACACTTTTTTGTAGCGTTTTGCATTTTCCCATAGAAGATATAAATTTTGTGGAAAAATAGGGATTTGCCACTATGGTATTTTTTGTCACACTTCTAATAGCGATCTTGTGAAAAATTTTTTGTTCACCATAAATGTATTTAGTAATGAAATTTACAATTTTAGTGGGGAAAAATTTTCCCTAAAAAAGGCCTATTTTCTTGTAGTGAGTTGAAAATTGCCATGTAAGAATTTAAAGATAAACAAGCCAAGCGAAATGTCCAAGTCCTTATGTAAGAGGTTTAGGACATCTAGGCCCAAATGGAGGGGACTAAACAAGTGTTTGAGGAGCTGAAAGTAATCGGCCAAATCCAATTGGAGACCTTAACACAAAAAAGGTGGACTTAGAGCTTTACAAGAAAAAGATATAGGAAGACAAAGTGGAAGAACTTCTAGGAATGTCATCTAATAAATTCGACAATAAGGTGTTCTATAATAAGCCCTAAATTTAATACACCTTTTGATAATATTTGACCAAGTGAATGAGAAATTTAGAAAATGTTCGGTCAAAGATTTGTATAACTCATTTTACAATAAAGACCTAAGAAAAATTACTATTAATAAAACTTGAGTTTCTTTTTATCTTTGTCATTTTTTTCCTTTCATTCTCATTTACTAATTGGAATAAACATGACAAAGTTCTTTGAAATCAATGTGTAATCCAATAAGCAAAAGATTCATAACATAAACCTAACACTTGCATGAGCATACTAACCTTTCATTTGAATAATCATCACTAAAAAAAAAAAGCTAATTAGCAATGAAAAATTTCATCAATAATGATTTAGATTTTGTCGTGTTAATGGCGTGCCGTAGAGTAATACCATAGTGCTATGTATTATAAAACTAATTCAATAAATGGCTTAGATATTTCTTTTAACTTAAAATGTTTATGGTTAATTGAAAAATCCTTTAGTTTCTTATTGGAAGTTCAATTCTCAAAGAGTTGATAATAGAAATAACAGAACTATCTAGTTCAAGTACTATAAATAATGGTTAACAATTGAAAATACTTTATTAAATATGATTTATCCGGCTAGACTATCACCTCTTTTTTGTCTCCATGGATTAGTGTGAGATAAGAATAAAAGTATAATGGTGAGTCTCATGCCATCTGACATTATGATGTTAGGACAAATATAGTAGACTGTAGACCCCTAATTTTTATTCCTTAAAGAACATATACATCTAAGGCAATGAAGAGCCCGATGATCAAAGCTTCAAGAGGGCTCAAGGAAGCTAAAAAATGTTCCACATAATTAAAATAAAATAAAATAAAAATTAAATAGTTTTATAGAAGAAAAGTGAAAAAAAAAGAATAGGCTAAAGAGGGTTATAGGGCCTACAAGCAAAGGCATATATCTCTTGTGTTTCAGTTGGACCCCATCCAGTGCTGCATAGGACTAGAGTGCCAACTAGAGCAAGTCCTATATAGGACTAAAGTGCCAACTAGAGCAAGTCCTATTAAGTCTTTACTCCAAGCCCATGTGCCATCCAAAAAAAGGGGAGAAAGATTGAATTTGGTCTTCCCTTTGCACTTAAGGGAAAAGTAGACCAAATAAAGGGGGAGAGATAAAAGAGTATTTAAAATATAAAATAAAAATACAAAACGGCTAGCCAATCTCTAGGTTGGAAAAAATCAAAAGCTAAATAGGCATGTGTTTATTTATTTTTTTTTTTTTAGCTAAACAAGAAGGTGATCTAATCTTTTTAGCTAAATAGGACAGCAAATAGCATAAATCAAAATTTTTTTCCTAAATAAACTTATGTCAAATCTTCCTATATACTAACATGCCTATAAATATACTTTTGGTTCTCTTAAATAAGCATCCATATGCAATTAATTAAGACACATACCAGCCACCTAGGGTAGCTACCACACACCTCAATCTCTCTATTGCTCTCCCACTGCATGCATTACTCTCTCTCAATTCTCTCTTTCACCTTTCTTTAGTTTTAGTTTTGTTCTAAAGGTAAGACATAGAAAAGCTATAAAATAATTATATAAAACATTAATATATAATCTTTTCATGTATTTATTTGTGTTTTTTAGGTTCTTTTAATGTTTGAAATGAAATTATTTTGAAGGCAACCAATAAATTTTATACATGTTCTTCAGAACGTACCATTACAGCCTAGCATATAAGTCATTTTTAGGCAGATTTTCTAGTCCTAAAATTATTTTTTTTAGATTTTAAATGAAAACCTGTGAAACTTTCATATATAACTCATGTTGATCTAGTTTGTAGATTTTAAGATATGATTTTGTAAATTTTGGTATCACTCCAAATTTTGGAAGGGCATAACTTAATGATGCTCTCACTTTTTTGGGTGTTTCTTAAGGCTAAATTGGATTCTTGAATGTCCTTTAAAACTTTCATGTTTTGAGTTCCTTCTAATTCTATACATATTTATATGCAAACTCATTGTAAAAAGTTACATTAGAATCTAGGTACATGTAAATAGTAGTGATTTGGAAATTCAAATTTAATTTTTCTTGAACTTTTTTTTATTGTTTCATTTTTTCGTGTTCTTCATTGATGTCTTAGGATCATTACCATAAAACTTCATCCATTTTATGTATTTTTTTATTGTTGTTGCCATAAAACAGAAAAGGTAAAAATTATGACTTATGTTCTAACAAATTGATTTCTTGATGTCTTAGGATCATTATCATAAAATTTCATCCATTTTATGTATTTTTTTATTGTTGTTGCCACAAAATAGAAAAGATAAAAAATTATGACTTTTGTTCTAACAACTTTATTTCTTTTAATATTTGATCTCTAGTAACAATTTTGTTTGTTTATATTCTATTCTTGAGACTTTGTAAACACGTTTTGGATCATAAAAGGAGATGGCTAGGATTGGTACACAATGCTTGCCAAATGGAATGATGGACAATAGAAGGAAGTTTCTTTGTCTTATATTTTTTTTCTATTTTCCATGTCTAGTTGTTTATTTCCATGTTTAAATTTTTAATTATGGTAAGTGGCCATTTTGGTAAGTTTTATAAATATTTTAAGTGGCCAACATGGTAAGTTTTGTAAATATGGTATATAGACTAAAAAAGTGTTCTATCCAAATAAGGCAAGTGGACCCAAACTAGTAAGGAAATCCTAAGGAGCACTATAAGGTGGACCAAAGGCTAAATGGGACTTCAAGACCCTTGCATAGGGAAATGAGCCAATAGGCCTTCTAATAAGATTGGATTTTTATATTTGGAAATTTTGTGCTTGTAGCTCTTTTGCCCTCACTCCTTTCTTTAGTTTCAAAATTAGTTTTAAAAGGTTTGTAATATTTTCACCTTCCCCCTTTCTTTGTATGTTTTATTTGAATGTTTTTAATCACCAAATAGCATGTAAACTACTTAATAAATTATTCATGATAGAGACATGGGAGGCATGCTTAAAAGACATGGGAGGCATGTTTAAGGGTTATTTATGTTCTTAATTGTCTTCAATGTATACAAACAAACCCTAAAGCATGAAATAACTTAGAAACATGTTAATAGGGCAATAAGGTAAATATGTTAACAAGTTTAAAATTACAAACTAAGCATGATATAGGGCTACTTTTATTCACAAGTCATGGGTGTAATGTGTTTAGATGGATAAAGTATGCATATTAAATTTAGTAAAAGCATTTGAATGAACAAGAGCTTTAATAAAGAAACACTAAGACAAGCTATAAGAAACACAAGTAAGGGCTGGCTCTTGTTTTAAAATAAGTCCAAGCAAAAAGGGTGCCTAACACCTTCCCTCTTTCATACACACTATCACTAACTTAGGCCATTTGGCTTATGGTAAGAGATAGGTAGTGGAGCTCTACAAAGGGTAGAGTCATTATCCATATCCCTTCTAAAGTAGTTATCCCATTTATCATCTAGGTGGCAACTCCAACCAATCCTCCACCTTTTGAGGTGTTTATATCTAAGCTCCATAGTGGTTTTATGGGAAATGTAGCTAAACCAACTAAAAACCTCATCGTTCACAGTGGTGACTCACTAAGGATTGATGATAATTACTCTATCATGGGTCTTATAGCCTATCATTCTTTCTTTTTTAAAGTTATTTGCATTACACGAATACAAGAAGTCATATTATTTTCATAACATTAATGTGATGTAGCCTCACTGAGTCAAGCTAAGGAGGCTCTGCTTACATTTGAGTTAAAGCAAATTGTCTTTTCTTGGCAACCTATAACATATACCCTCTAGTATATAAAGGACATGAACCCCTTCATTTGTACCTTTGGCTTTCTTAAGGTTAATAGGAGACATAACGTTTAAGTCCTCATTTATGAGAGCCTGTTAACCTTATTAGAGGAATAAGGATGGATTCAAGCTCATGTCAAACCTTAGAAACATGCTACCTTAGGACCTTTATTGCATGCTATGTGTTGAATTTATGGACTTATGTGATAGACATATAAGTTTAAGGGAAAGTAGAATGAATTTGGGCTAAGAACAAGTCTTTTGGTTGGCTATTCATAAAATTAGGCCTAAAGACATTTCATTCACCCATGGGGCTAGAGGATGCCCACTTATATGTTGGAAATTTGGGTTAACAAATTTTTTTGTTTGTGAGGGAATGAACGTCTTATGCTCAATTCGCTGTTAATAAGCCCAATGTACCAATACCTAGGGACAGAATATTTGGTCTTGATCATTCAATGTGAGTGTTTTAGAAGTTACAAGGAAGTGAAGTTATCGATTTTAAAGTTCTTGGTCCTACATTTTGTTTTTTAGTTTAAAATTTTTTAGAGTCAAATGTTGTTTAAAGGCTTAAAAGTTGTTTGTGGTCCAACTTTTTCTTAAAAGTTGTTCATAAATCAAACTTTTTTTTTATTTTAAGCTTTTCATGTTCTAATCTTTTTCTCAATGTTTAAAATTTGATCATTTTTTTCAAAATCCTTTTTAGTTCTTACATTCGTGGTCTAAAGTACATAAGTTTTAAGTATAACATCATAAACATCATGCATATGCATACTCATGCATCTCCATCATATTGCATTATCCTTTTACCGATTTGGTTGCACAGAGGTTAAGGAAAAAAGTGAAAAATGGAGTATATCCAAGATATTGAAAAGGTGAGGAGATGTTTTGAAAAGGTGGATGCATAAAGAATGAAGATAAGGGATCGCAAGTATGTTCTACTGATAGAAAAAGCAATGGCGGATGCATAATTCCAAATCCTTAATAAGAGATTAGAGGATTTAATACACTCTTTTGCCCATCAAACCAAGAAGCTCCACAAGCACACAACACAATAAAGAAGAGCGAGTTCACCAAGTTGACTAAATCCATGGAAAAGGTAATGTAACATCCTCCCGGTATCAACTCCGTACATTCTACTGTTCCGGTGACCGGTGTCGGTCCGGACAGCTAGAACTTCCGAAAAAATATTTAAACTAAAGTGAGGAACCATAATTAACTCAAATATTAATAAGAAAAATATAGTAAAAATTTTAGAAATAAAATACAACCAAGTTGAAGGAGCCGGTGCCCAAGCGATGGGTAACCTAGTAGGAAGTTGCGGTTCTCGCAACTAGGAGCCCTAGACCCGGGGGAAAAATTATAAATAATTTTTGGGACTCCAGAGAAGGGTCATTGAGGTTCCTATGGCATTAGAATGCCAAGAAAATATTTAAAAAAATTTTTCAATCGGTACAGACAATTTTGACCCGTTAAGCCAAACGGAGGGCATTTTGGTCATTTTGCCTTCAGAGACGATTTTTGGCCGACTTGTCCAGTTAAGTAAATAATTATTATGACATAAAATATGAATTAATATTGATGAAAAATTAATTTGAAGTTAGTAGAAGAGAAAAGAAAAGAAAATACAATAAAATGTCAATTATGACATATTATGAGGTCATTTAAAATTGTCCACCAACCACAATTAAGTAACCATCAAATTAACTAATAAAAAGAGTCAAAAGAGACCAAAGAATTAAAAAGCAAACAGCAGCCCTTCTTCTCCTTCAAAAAACGTTTTTCACCTCCTCCCTCACTCCTCCATTAACAAACTTTCTAAAGCTTCAATTTCCATGCTTTCCTCACCCCAAAACCCTAAGTCCCTTCACTAAAAACTTGTCTCTACCTCTTGGGAAGTGTTTGGCAGCCTAGAAAGGGAAAGAAAGTGAAGATTAACTTGGAAAAATTCTGTCCTACAAGAGGTTAGTGCACATATATACTTAAAACTCTTTAATCCCATGCTAGAGACTTGAAACAAGTATGAATTTGTAACTTAAATGAATAAAAGTTATGTGTATGTCCACCATGATTTTCGGCAGCCCTAAAGAAGGAACATGATTGAGTGTCTTGATGGACTTAGAGTGAACTAGATAGTATGTTTAAAATATATATATATATATATATATATATATATATATATATATATATATATATATATATATATATATATATATATATATATATATATGTAAGGAATGAAAGTGATTAATTAAGGTATGTTGTGAAAATTTATAATGGAAATTAGGGTTTTGAGGTGTGAAACTTGGATTTAGCTTATAAAATTGTGAAAGAACATTATAAGGGTCAATTAGTGACCATTTGAGGTAAGTTGACCATAATTTGAAGTGCATTACAGGGATGCAAACTGAATTGGTAGGCTGTCTAGGGTAACCAGTAGGGAGGCTGTGATTCCAGCCCACTTGGACTGCCATATCTTTGGCTGTGTGGGTTCAATTGGTGATTGGCCAATTGGACATGAAACTAGGCTTATAATGGCACATTGTTTCTGAAGAAACCATGCCCAAAAGACCAAAGCAAGAGGACCAAAACTTGGCCCCAATCCAGATACCCTGCAACCAGCACCTGCAGAAATGGCCAAATGAACAGTAACTGTTCATTTGGCCATAACTCACTGTAGATATGGTCAATTGACCTGAAAGTTTTACAGCAACAAGATAGGATATAGACAAAAAACTTTCATGAAGAACATCACCCCAAATTATGCCATTAACCCATTCAAATTATTGGGCAAAGTTGAGTTATCAAACCTGCAACTCTGCAGATTTTCATTTGAGTAGTAATGTTTGGAGGACTATAACTCTCTCTAGAAAACTCGGATTTAGGCGATTCTTAAACCGATGGAAACCTAAGGCATAGTAGAACATTTCATATGAAGAAAGTTAGACCAAATTATGAACGTAGCTTGATCAAATTACTGACCAAAGTTGGATCAAAATCTGCCAGAACCCAAAATCTCATCATGAACAGTGCATGTAAACAGTAAACTTATTTTGGCCATAACTTGAGCTACAAAACTCCAAATGGAGTGATTCAAAAAAGGAAATTCAACTAGACAAAATAAGGAACAACTTTCATGTTTACCATTTCCTCAAATTTCCACTGTAACAGTCCCTAATAGAACAGTAAACTTATGGTACAAAAACTGAAAATTCTGCCACTTAGTGTTAGGCTTAGAAATGGTAATGGTGATCACTTCCAACAAGTTTTAAATGCAAAATGTGGTATGTTTGGAGTGTCAAAACCAATGTACCTATTTTCTATCCAAAAGTCAACATTTTTGTTGACCAATGAGGTGAATAGTGACACCAAAACTTGAAATTCAAATGTGAAATTAGAAATGCATTTAGGGGACTTTAAATTGCAATTGACAATTAATACTAGCAAATGTAAAACTCAAAATGTGGGATCTTGGTGTAATTAGAATTAATATATCCATTAAGTATAAAAAAGTCAACATTTTGGTTGACTAGTAAGGTGAATACTAATCAAAATGATTAGTAAATTAAGATGAAGACCTAGAACCAATTCTAAGCTTAAATGCTTAGAATTGTATGACAAATGTGGACTATGCATCTTAGTCAAATTTGTTAAAAAGAAATTAAGGCTATAAATTTAAAATCCATGAAATATTCATGGATTACTTGAAACATGAAAAATAAGTCACCTAATTGATATGAATAGATAGTTAGGGCTTATATGCCCATCACAAATGGAATTCATAAAATATTAGTAACTCAACTTGAAATATAAAATTTGTAATTACATAAGTAGATTCTTGAATGTATAAATGAGAAAGGAAAAATGTTTTGAATACAATGGAACATGTGAACCATTGTTTAGAATTGTGATCAATATGAATAACATAATGAATGAATAAATGAACCATATTAATGTATGAATGAGACATTAGTTCTCATTATTGTAGAGAGGAGAAGTATTTTGAGCACAATAATATAAAAGGATAATTGATGTGAATTGTGATCATATAAATGATCAAATGAATGTATGAATTATAATTGAAATTTATCATGAAATAATAAACTCATAAAACACAATATATTAATATTTAATGATATTATGTGCCCTTGTATTGCCTAGACATGTGTGTCAGATTGGATAGTTTGGCATGCCAATAGGGTATTGTTTTAGCAGTACTGCGAAAGGCTTTATGCCCGTATTCATGGCTTTATGCCCGTATTCATGGCTTTATGCCTGTATTCATGGCTTTTATGCCCGTATTCATGGCTTTTATGCCGATTATGTGATATCATGGCTTTTTAGCCATACTGACTGCATACATGGTTGACGTTCTGCGTCCCATAGTATGACGGCCCGAGGCACCGCGGTGTCCAGTGCCAACGACCCGTTATCCAGTCCAGTCATCCAGTATAACCTTGGGCATGGAAAAGTATAACTGTGGTTGCACTAATTATTAAAGAAAATACGAAAATTAAGTATCAGGAATGATTACAAAAATACAAAGAAGCTCAAGATTATAAAGAAAATAATTAATGAAATGCATGAAGAAATTAATATCATAAAACATGATTAGCCCTCGACTAAACAATAAGTTAGTAATTAGTCAATTCTTATGAACACAATAGCAAGGAAATTATTATTTTTATTTGCATATTATATTTTCTTGTATTATTGGCACCACTAAGCTTTATGCTTAGCGCGTCGCTTTTGCAACGCGTAGGTACTGAAGATTTGGACAGAGGGCCCGGTAGACCATAGATTAGGTAAGGCCATTCACAGTTCTGCATAGCGTCCATGTCATCTCACAGACTACAGTGCATTGGTAGGACACTAGGTCCCA
Source organism: Hevea brasiliensis (assembly GCF_030052815.1). Lineage (NCBI taxonomy): Eukaryota > Viridiplantae > Streptophyta > Magnoliopsida > Malpighiales > Euphorbiaceae > Hevea > Hevea brasiliensis. The sequence goes on along the minus strand of NC_079503.1, from coordinate 68,036,741 downwards.
TTTTGTATTTTGAGATTTTTGTAAATTTGGTAATTAAACTCTTATTTTATCATATGTATTTGAACAAATGTAATATAATTTTGTATTAATGTAAGTACTTGTAATTTGTGATTATAAATCACATGTGAGAATTTATTTATGATTTGAGTCTAATGATGATGTGAAATGACAAATAGAGGAATCGTTAAGAAATTGCTGTAACTTGATGTGATACAAAATGTGAATTGTATATGAGTACCATGAGATGAATGATTGAGAAATAAATGAAATTGATGAAATTATTCTGAGACTTTGTTGATAATTGGAGTTGGGATTGATTGAATATGATCATAGGAAGTGTTTTTCATAGGTTCCGAAGAACTGTTTTCTCTATTTTTAGCCGGTACTCCGCCGGATTTTCTATAAAATTTTCGGAACCTCAAATAAATTTCAATTTCAATAAATGAATTATATTTCACAAGTTATTTTCAAAACTATGATAAAAATGAATTAAGATAAAATAGAGTGCTCCGGCACACTGAGTGGCATAACTTGCTTGGCTACACTGTAGTCGGGTAAGGGGTGTCACAGGTAATCTAGCAGTTGAGGGAAGAAGGACTGCTTTAGCTCAACACAATAAGCTCAACTACATCCCATTATTCCATTTGAGGATGTTCAATTGAGGAAAGGAACTTTAGGAAAGTTTGGATCAAAGCTCTATAAAGCTCATTTTGTAATAAAAATTGATGAATGAGTCTTTAATGTGTAAGATGGTCTACATGTATGGGGAAACCATGGCAAGGATCAAGCAACCTCAACCACATCCTATTATTCCATTTTGAGAATGTTCAATTAAGGAAAGGAACTTTAGGAAAGTTTAGATCAAAGCTCTATAAGCTCATTTGTAATAAAAACTGAAAAATTAATATCAATAAAACTATTAGTTTCTATTTTAATCTTTGCTTTACTTTTCTTTAGTTCCTATTTATAAGGTTGAGCAACCCTAATAAATTAATTCCTAACTGATGTGCAATCAAATGAGTAAAGGTTCATAACATAAGCATGACATGCACATAACATACTAACACTTTGTTTTATAGCCATTATAGACATCCCAATAATATTTGTATCCTGAATAGCTAAGGACTAATGGCAAGCGAGGAATAAAGACAAGCTCTAAAGGAAGTGGTAAATTGAAAAATAAAAAAGATGATGGGGAAACTTCTTAGCTTACTTGGAAAGCAATAGGAGGAAGGAGATAGAAGAAGAATCCAATAATGAGTAACCCTATGTAGCTAGGAGTATTCTGAAGGAACGGAAGCGTGAAAAACACAAGTTTATACCATTGAATTCAAAAATTTTCACCTAGGGTCACATGCATCATGCAAGATTTATTTTTACCTATTTGATTTCAATGATAAACAACATATTAAAACTCTTTTAATATGTTTTTGGATCTGTATTTGCCATTTAAGATTTTAAAATTAATCAGATTAATTTTGATTAATTTTAGAACCCTAGATTAAATCAAGAACGATTACACTAACCTCTTGATGCACTGCAGCGTGTCTGCGCCTTTGAGATTCGTCTTCAGGACACCAGATGTTGTCCCTCTAGCTTGTCCACACCAAGAACACCTATGGCAGCCCTTGAATAGCTTCTAAAGCCTTTTCTATTAATTAGAAATTCAAGTTCTACCTTTTAAGAGATTAGAGATGTAAACAGGACACTAGAAATAATTTATAGTGTTCTTAATTCAAGAGATTGATGGCTAATCTCTTTGAATTGATGAGAGATGAAGAAGAATAGAGGGAGGGCTGCAAAATGGCGTGAAAAAGGAGTGTGGCTGCTGGTTGTATTTTATTTTTCTCATAACAAAACTTAAATAGCTAGGTTAACACATTAAACCCTTGCCACATGTCACCCTTTGATTAGCTCTAGGTTTAAGTGACCCAATCACATTGTGCCAAGTGTCAAACCTATATTTCATCTTGATTTTAATCATCTTACATGATTAAAAATATTTGGCAAGCTTATGTGTTATGTCATGTGTCACCATCTCATGGTGCCACGTGTCACACTGCAAAATGACCAAAATGCCCCTGTGTCTTAATTTTGAGTTCTTAACCCAAAATAATTATTTTTCTTCTTCTAATCAATTTATACCAAATATAAATTAATTAATTAATCTCTATTAATTAATTTCTCATTAATTAAATTCATATTTAAACACTTTAAATATAAGTTTAACTTATATTATACATCCAACAATCTAGATTTGGTTCAAGTGATGCTAGGGACTTTGCAAACTAATTGCAAACCAAACCTATTTAATTAATCAATTAAACTCTTTAATTAATTAATTAAATCATATTTAATTAGGTGATAACTTGTGTATATGTGTGACTTACTAGGCTCATCACTAATTGGCGATGAGACATGATATCAACTCTTAATATCATCAGAACTCTTTCTTACCATAAATGATTTCTCTAAATCATTTTATTAACCTCATGGACCATGGTTAACACCTAGCATAGCATGACATGGCCACCCAATTAGTAATAAGGTTTACCTTAAATGAACCTATAACCATATGTTACCATGCACTAGAATCTCTCTGTTACAAAATCCCAACTCAAGCTGGAGTCATGGTTTATGTCAAACTCCATTTGCTATGAATATTATGTTCTCTTTTAATTCCAGTTCTTGATTAAAAAGATTTTCTCATTAGAAACTCTTTTCTGAATAAATCTATCTGTCCTGGCCAGGAACTTGAAACATCAAGAACAATTAAATGAACATAGGATTTTATCTCTATTTACTTAGAGGAACAGATTCCATCTTGATCAACACCTACCTCCATATATAACTAGTAGGAGCCAACACATGCCCATATACCCATACACAGTACAAGTATGAAAGCAGTATCAAACTCAAACTACCTATATACAAGATAACTGTGCTATCTCAGGTCTAAAGATTATATGCACTGATATGATTTCTGACAAAACATTGACAAGAGTAAACTCCATGTGCTTGTCATAAGTGTCACTGGTTCGGCCTACTTATCATTTATAAGTGCCTATCATGTTTGTTATATGGCATGAGACTCACCATTCCATCTTATTTATATGTCATATAAATAACTTGGGAATAAACGTGAATACAATCTTTTTGGATAAGTCATGTCCTTATTATGAAGTATCCTCGATTGTGAACCTATTTATGATACTTCTAGCTAGAAATATTGTCACTCATATTCTTAACAACTTAAGAATAATATTTCTAACAAAATATCAATGGACCTTTTCTATTACACATTAATATATTATGTAAACGGAAAAGTGGAAATGCCTTTTATTAATAAAAATATGTACAAGATACATACTAAATGATATGCTCTAGGGCATACTACTAACAATCTCCTACTAGCACTAGAGCCATTCATTACAATACCTTAGACCCATCTTTTCAAGATGTCGGTCTAACTGAGCTTGTGACAAAAGCTTAGTGAATGGATCAGCTGGATTTTTCAGCTGATGTTATTTTTCTGCATGGCTATATCGCTTTGCCCAACTATATCTCTGATAATGTGGTAGTGCCTTTCTATGTGTTTGGATTTTGGGTGAGAGCTTAGTTCCTTAGCCTGTATGACTGCTCCATTATTGTCACAGTGTAGTGGAACTGCTGACTCAATGGAAGGAACTACTGTAAGTTCTGTCACGAACTTCTTTATCCAAACAACTTCCTTTGCAAGATCGATGCAACAATATACTCGACCTCTGTCTTTGGAATCTGCAGTCGTGCTCTGTTTGGAACTCTTCCAACTGACTGCACCTCCATTACAAATGAACACATATCCAGAGGTAGACTTTCTATTATTGATATCTGATTGGAAATCAAAATCAGTATAACCATCCAATTGCAAGTCTCCACCTCCATAAATCAAGAATAAATCCTTAATTCTTCTCAAGTACTTAAGAATATTCTTGACAGCTATCTAGTGTTCCAAACCTAGATTGGATTGATACCTGCTAGTCAAACTAACAGCATATGCGATATCCGGCCTAGTACACAACATTGCATACATTAAACTTCCAATAGCCAAAGCATATGGAATCCTGGCCATCTTATCTCTTTCTTCAAGTGTCTTTGGAGACATCTCTTTAGAAAGATGGATACCATGTCTCACTGGTAACAATCCTCTCTTGGAATCAAGCATGTTAAACCTCTTTAACACCTTTTCCAAGTATAGACTTTGGGATAAACCAATTATTCTTTTCTATCTCTATAAATGCGAATCCCAAGAATATAGGTTGCCTCCCCTAAGTCTTTCATGGAGAATGTATTTGACAAATATACCTTTATAGTCGTCAACATACCTATGTCATTACCCATCAACAGTATGTCATCCACATATAAGACAAGGAAAGTGATAGCACTGTCACTAACCTTCTTATATACACGTGGCTCATCCTCATTTTTGATAAAACCAAAGGATTTAATGGCTTCATCAAAATGGATGTTCCAACTCCTCGAAGCTTGTTTCAACCCATAAATGGATCGCTTTAGCTTGCATACCTTGGAACCATCTTGGGATTCAAATCCCCTAGGTTGTTCCATGAAAATGTTTTCTTCAATGTATCCATTGAGAAAAGCTATTTTGACATCCATCTGCCAAATCTCATAATCATAGTATGCAGCTGTTGCTAATAAAATCCTAATTGATTTAAGCATGGCAACAGGCGAGAAAGTCTCATCATAGTCGATTCCTTGCCTCTGGCGAAACCCTTTCGCTACTCGCCTTGCCTTATAGGTCTCTACCTTTCCATCAGAACCAATTTTCTTCTTGAAAACCCATTTGTTCCCTATAGGTATAATACCTTCAGGTGGGTCAACAAGATCCCAAACTTCATTCTTATACATGGAATCAATCTCGAATTTCATATCTTCAATCCATTTTGAAGAGTCTATATCTGATATAGCTTCTTCATAGGTAAGTGGATCATCTCCATGATCTACTTCTTCATGAGTAGATAACTCTTGTTCTTCTTCATGAAGAAAACCACATCTCACTGGTGGGTGAGATACCCTAGTTGTTCTACGAGGAACAGCTGTAGATGTTTCATCAACGGGTATTGGTTGACTAGATGGATCGATATCCATCTGATCTGTTGGTTGGTCAGAATTCTCCAATTCTAACTCTATTTGCCTTCCTTTGCCTCCTTCTTGAACAAACTGTTGTTCAAGAAATGTGGCATCTCTACTTATCACAACCTTTTGTGAAGTAGGCAAATAAAAATAATATCCAAAACTATCTTTTGGATATCAAACAAATTGACCTTTTTCTGATCTGGTCTCCAATTTATCAGTGTTCAGCTTTTTGATATAATCTGGACAACCCCAAATCTTAACATGTTTAAGACTTGGTTTTCTTCCATGCCATATCTCATAAGGTGTGGAAGAAACTGATTTTGATGGAATCTTATTCAGAATATACAAAGCTGATTCTAATGCAAATCCCCAAAAGAAGATTGGCATATCAATATAGCTCATCATACTACGTACCATATCCAATAGGGTACGATTTCTCCTTTCAGATACACCATTCAGCTGTGGCGTTCCTGGAGGAGTCAGCTGAGAAACAATGCCATGCTCTCTCAAGTATTCATTAAATTCAGTACTCAAATATTCACCACCACGATCTGATCGAAGAGCTTTAATATTCTTTCCTGTTTGATTTTCTACTTCAGATTTAAATTCTTTGAACTTTTCAAAAGATTCATGTTTGTATTTCATCAAATACAAATACCCAAACCTTGATTTATCATCAGTAAAGGTAATAAAATAATGAAAACCCCCTCTAGCCATTTCTTTAAATGGACCACATACATCACTATGTATTAGCTCCAAAATATTTTCAGCTCTTAGCCCTTGTCCAACAATGGGTGAACTAGTCATTTTACCCTGAAGGCAAGATTCACAAGTTGGAGTAGGCTCAGAGTCCAATGAGGATAGAATCCCCATTTTCTCCAATTTTGCAATCCTATCTTCTGCAACATGACATAACCTTAAGTGCCAAATATATTTTGAACTTGAATTGGTTTTCAACATGGCATTGCATTCTTTTAGATCACTTGCATTCAATTTGTGTTTGTCATTATTATCCAAATAATAAAGACCATCATTCATATAACCCGAACCAACATATTTATTTCCAAAATAAATATTGTAAACATCAACAGTGAACTGAAATTCATAGCCATTTCTAGTCAAACTAGATATAGAAATGATGTTCTTAAAAGCATCAGGTACATATAAAATATTATCCAAACACAAAACATGTCCAAACATGTAAAAAGATTTAGATCTTATGGCTAAAGCTTCAACAGTTGAGCCATTGCCAATCCGGACTCTAATATCTTGAGAACACAAGCTGCTACTGTTTGCTAGTTCCTGCATATCATTAGAAATGTGAGAACTGGCACCAGTATCTAAAACCCAAGCTGTAGATGAACTATGAGTATCATCAGAATCTAAATAACAAGATATGGACATACCTTCCGAAGGTGTATCCTTCTTGTCCTTCAGAGAAGCAAGATACTGCAGGCGGTTCCTTTCCAGTGCCCATCCTTTTGGCAGTGGAAACACTTTCCTTTGCCTCCATCAGCTTTAGTCTTCCTTTTCTGTTTAGCTATTTTCTTGGAAGGACCAGGAATCAGAGGTTTCTTTTTCTTATTGCCCTTCTTCTTGTTGGACTTTCCAACAGAAGGAGATGCAACCAAAGCTACCTCTTTTCCTTTATTGCCTGGCATATTCTTTTGGGCAATAACCAGCATGTTGAGTAAACCAGCTAAGGTGCATTCCTATTTAGTCATATGGAAATTTGTCACAAAATTCCCAAAAGACTCAGGAAGGGACTGAAGGATCAAATCCGTCTGTAGTTGGAAATCCATGTTGAAGTCAAGATGTTCCTATTGATCAATCAGCCGAATAATATTGTGGACATGATCCCCAACATTCTGTCCCTCAGACATCCTCATACGGAATAGCTGTCTAGATATCTCATACCTAGCATTCCTGCTGTGCTCACCATACAACTCTTGTAGGTGAAGGAGGATCTCACTCGCACTCTGCATGTTCTCATGTTGCTTCTGTAACTCATTACTCATGGAAGCAAGCATGTAACACTTAGCTCTCATATCATGCTCCTTCCACTTGTCCAAAGTATCATGTTCCTCTTGTGTGGCCTCTGGAGGTAAGGGACTAGGAAAATTTGAATCTAGAACATAGCCTATATGTTCAAGGTTCAGGACAAGTTTCAAATTTCTTAGCCAATCAGACAGATTAGGTCCAATCAACCTATTGTGATCAAGTATGCTTGCAAGGATATTGGATGGTGGTGGTTGTTTTGTGCTCATTTTTATTAGAAAATTAACTGCAGAAAATAACCAGATTAATTAGTAAATGTATCATGTAATTAACCAAAATGATTATGGTCTTTTAATCAAATTGGTCCTCCTACTAACTTAGCGAATCCTACACTTCCAAAGTAGGAAACGGAAATCCTAGTTGGATGGATTTCTAGTGGGTGATTGAATTCTTATAATTCTATTGATCATCCTCAAGTACATCCATTATTGGAATTACAATAAACTATAAGTGAGCAACTCCTTGCCCATCACATCTCATGTGAGGTTTAATCCTTTACCTAGCCCCTAATGCTCAAAATCTCAGGTACATCCATTATTGACTTATCTTGCATTAGTTAAGTTGATCCCATTGAGCCAGTAATTATGCAAATAATTTTAATGTCCTCAGGTACATCCAATATTGGCCACCAAACCATTTACATATTTACAACATCTCATGCTTAACAATTATTCTTAAGAAAATCTCATAAATTAATTGCATCTCATGCAACTATTTAAAATTTCTTAAAATAATTGCCCCAATGGAGGGCCTATGTTATAATTACTTTAATTATAGCATTTCCAACTTAATCATTTGTTTGGAAGATTTTATGGTCATTCTAATTACTATTAAGGTCTCACTTTGCACATTATCCATTTAGCATGCATATATCATATAATTGCATGCATTCTCATACATCTCATGCATTCATGGATAAGCAGTAAATATGGTATGATCATGGATTTTCTAAGGGATTCAATTCTGAGCCACCAAGAATTGAATCAGGGCATTCCTAGGTGCATTTCATTCATTCATTTTACAAGAGTTACTGAAGGAGTACATAATCAACACTTAATCTTGAATTCCTCCCACTGGTCCCACCAATGCTCTTGACCTCCTTGAACTTCTTGCAATCCAATATTACATAGTAATCCTTGGCATACCAAGGCGAATTTACAAGAACTTAAATAAATGAAATTACAACCCAAAAATTATTACAAACTTAATAATATATGCCCAAAATAAATTAAAATAAATTAATTAATTTACAATTCTAAAGAAACATAAAAGAAATAAATCCAATCACATTGGTCTTTTATAGTCCATGATCATCCATCATGCATATCACTATTTAACAATTAAATAAAACATACATACTTAAATTAAATTGAATATCTCATATTCAACTTAAAAATCCAGATTTGAATATGATTCAAATAAATTTAAAAATTCAAATTTGAATGTTATTCAAACAAATTTAAAAATTCAGCTTTGAATCACATTCAAACAACTTCAAAAATTCAGATTTGAATCACATTCAAACATTTTTTTAAAAAATCAGATTTGAATCACATTCAAACATTTTTAAAAAAATCAGATCTGAATTTTATTCAATGAATTTTTAAAAATCATATTTAAATATGATTCAAACAACTTTAAAAATTCAGATTTGAATCACATTCAAACAACTTTTAAAATTCAGATTTGAATCACATTCAAACAATTTTTAAAATTTTTGATTTGAATCATAATTTAATTGTGTGATTAAAAATCCTAATTAAACAATTTAATTAGTCATATGATGAACCTTTCATCATGCAACAATTGCAGAATTTAATAACAAACATGCGCACCATGATCTTCCAAAGCCATGCGCACCATGTTGGAGTTCATCAAGCATGCCGCCACACCTCTTGATTCAACCAGCAATGGATCAATCATCTCATGATCAAATCACACAATTAAATAATATAATAAACAATCTAAATGGCAAATATAGTGTCTCTGATACCAATTGAAGGAACGGAAGCGTGCAAAACACAAGTTTATACCATTGAATTCAAAAATTTTCACCTAGGGTCACATGCATCATGCAAGATTTATTTTTATCTATTTGATTTCAATGATAAACAACATATTAAAACTCTTTTAATATGTTTTTGGATCTGTATTTTCCATTTAAGATTTTAAAATTAATCAGATTAATTTTAGAACCCTAGATTAAATCAAGAACGATTACACTAACCTCTTGATGCACTGCAGCGTGTCTGCGCCTTTGAGATTCGTCTTCAGGACACCAGATATTGTCCCTCTAGCTTGTCCACACCAAGAACACCTATGGCAGCCCTTGAATAGCTTCTAAAGCCTTTTCTATTAATTAGAAATTCAAGTTATGCCTTTTAAGAGTAATGATGTAAACAGGACACTAGAAACAATTTCTAGTGTTCTTAATTCAAGAGATTGATGGCTAATCTCTTTGAATTGATGAGAGATGAAGAAGAATAGAGGGAGGGCTGCAAAATGGCGTGACAAAGGAGTGTGGCTGCTGGTTGTATTTTATTTTCTCATAACAACACTTAAATAGCTAGGTTAACACATTAAACCCTTGCCACATGTCACCCTTTGATTAGCTCTAGGTTTAAGTGACCCAATCACATTGTGCCAAGTGTCAAACCGATATTTAATCTTCATTTTAATCATCTTACATGATTAAAAATATTTGGCAAGCTTATGTGTTATGCCATGTGTCACCATCTCATGGTGCCACGTGTCACACTGCAAAATGACCAAAATGCCCCTGTGTCTTAATTATGAGTTCTCAACCCAAAATAATTATTTTTCTTCTTCTAATTAATTTATATCAAATATAAATTAATTAATTAATCTCTATTAATTAATTTCTCATTAATTAAATTCATATTTAAACACTTTAAATATAAATTTAACTTATATTATACATCCAACAATCTAGATTTGGTTTCAAGTCATGCTAGGGACTTTGCAAACTAATTGCAAACCAAACCTATTTAATTAATCAACTAAACTCTTTAATTAATTAATTAAATCATATTTAATTAGGTGATAACTTGTGTATGTGTGTGACTTACTAGGCTCATCACTAATTGGCAATGAGACATGATATCAACTCTTAATATCATCAGAACTCTTTCTTGCCATAAATGATTTCTCTAAATCATTTTATGAACCTCATGGACCATGGTTAACACCTAGCATAACATGCCATGGCCACCCAATTAGTAATAAGGTTTACCTTAAATGAACCTATAATCATATGTTACTATGCACTAGAATCTCTCTGTTACAAAATCCCAACTCAAGCTGGAGCCATGGTTTATGTCAAACTCCATTTGCTATGAATATTATGATTAAAAAGATTTTCTCATCAGAAACTCTTTTCTGAATAAATCTATCTGTCCTGGCCAGGAACTTAAAACATCAAGAACAATTAAATGAACATAGGATTTTATCTCTATTTACTTAGAGGAACAGATTCCATCTTGATCAACACCTACCTCCATATATAACTAGTAGGAGCCAACACATGCCCATATACCCATACACAGTACAAGTATGAAAGTAGTATCAAACTCAAACTACCTATATACAAGATAACTGTGCTATCTTAGGTCTAAAGATTATATGCACTAATATGATTTATGACAAAACATTGACAAGAGTAAACTCCATGTGCTTGTCATAAGTGTCACTGGTTCGGCCTACTTATCATTTATAAGTGCCTATCATGTTTGTTATATGGCATGAGACTCACTATTCCATCTTATTTATATCTCATATAAATAACTTGGGAACAAACATGAATACAATCTTTCTGGATAAGTCATGTCCTTATTATGAAGTATCCTCGATTGTGAACCTGTTTATGATACTTTGTGCTAGAAATATTGTCACTCATATTCTTAACAACTTAAGAATAATATTTCTAACAAAATATCAATGGACCTTTTCTATTACACATAAATATATTATGTAAACGGAAAAGTGGAAATGCCTTTTATTAATAAAAATATGTACAAGATACATACTAAATGATATGCTCTAGGGCATACTACTAACATATTCATGCACCCCATATTTACTCTTATGCGAAAAACAGTAACTTGAGATAAGAGTATGCAAGGCACTTTGAGCTTTTGATGAAGGAGCGGAAGCATGAAAATTATTAGGTTAGAACATTGAATACAAAATTTTTCTTCTAGGGTCTCATGCATCATGTAAGATTCATTATTTACCTAATTGATTTCAATGTTCAATTGCATATTAAAACCCTTTTAATATGTATTAGGATCTACATTTTCCATTTAAGATTTTTGAATTAATAGATTAATTCATTAGAACCCTAGATTAATATAAGAACATGTGCACTAACCTTTTGATGCACTGTAGATGTGTTTGGTACCTTTGGGAAGCACCTAGGACCCCAAATGTTGTTCCTCTAGTTTGTCCACACCAAGATCACCAATGGGCACCCCCTAAACTAGCTTCTCAAGCCTTTCCAACCAATTAAAAAACATGAATTTACCTTTAGAGAGGTTGTAGATGTATATAGGACACTAGAAACAATTTCTAGCAATTTTAATTCAAGAGAATATGGGCAATTCTCTTTGAATTAATGAGAGATGAAGAAGAAGAGAGGAAGAAAGCTTCAAGGTGGTGGCACCTCTTTGATAAAAATCAGAATGTTCTTTTATTCTTTCATAACAACACATTATATAATTAAGTCATCACTTAAAACCCTTGCCACATGTCATCTTCTGATTGCACCTTAATTTTAATTGACCTAATCACATTAAGCCAAGTGTTAAAGCTAGGTTTAATCTTGACTTTGATCATTATGTATGATTGGAAGACAAATGGCAAGCTTATATGGTGCCATGTGTCACCATCTGATGGTGCCACATGTCACCCTGTGAAATAACCAAATTACCCTTGTATTGTAATTTTGAGTTTTCAACCCAAAATAATTATTTCTCCTCTTCTAATCAATTTATATCAAATATAAATTAATTAATTAATTAATCTCTATTAATTAATTTTTCATAATTAAATTCATATTTAAACATTTTAAATATAAATTTAACTTACACTACACATCCAATAACCTAGATTTGGTTTCAAGCCATGCTAGGGACTTTGCAATCTAATTGAAAACCAAACCTACTTAATTAATCAATTAATGTAATGGCCCGACCCACTAGTGATATTGTCCGCTCTGGGCTGAAGCCCTCACGGTTTTAAAACGCGTCAATAGGGGTTACGAACTATCAACTTATGAACCCAGCATCTCTCCCGTGTTTTGCCGATGTGGGATTTGCCTAGGGTGTTACAATTCTTCCCCTCTAATTTAAATTTCGTCCTTGAAATTTACTAGGTGTTTTGGATTCTGAGATAATTCTTTTACCTTTCTATTGCTCCCTCTGTCTACTTCTTTTATATATATATGGCACTATTTAGTCTTTTCGAATCTATTATTATACACTTGGCCATATCATAAGGGAAGGATACTTTACCTCAAATTCACATTTGGGGCTTCTTGTTCCTCTCCGGCTTGGGTGACATTTGGAAGTGGTGTTACTATTGTACTTGGTCCTTCCACGACCTCTGTTTGGGTCCGTGGTAAATTCCTCTTAGGACAATCTTTCAGACGATGATCTATGGCGCCACATCTATAACAGGCTCCAGTCAATCCCCTACATTCACATTTATGCCACTTGTTACAATGGCCACATTTTCTTGCTAGTCTTGGCGCACTCATTACTAGTGTTTCTGGTTGATCTCTTCTGGATATAGGCCTGAGTCTGGATCTCCTACTTTGATCAAATGTCTGACTTAACTGTTCTCTCGGCCTCTTATTACTAGACTGTCCAAATTTCCTCTTTTGCTGATCACCACTCCTCTTCTGTTCCTCTTCATGAACACAGCTAATATATTTCTTTCTGAACTCTATCAGAAAGAATTCCCAAGTTACGTAGGCTGGTGGCACTACCTTGGTTACAACATCCCACCATCGATATGCAGTTTCTTGTAACAATGAAGCGCACACTCAAACTCGCTCGGTGTGCAATGGAGTCTTGAGGACTCTTTCAGTCCTTTCTAACCAATACTCAGCCGCTGAAGAATCGTCTTCCTTTCTACCATTGAAATCTACAGCTCCATATTTCCTAATTTTTCCTAGAGGTGATTTCTGTTGAGATAGTGGTGGAATAACCCCAGTCATCTATCGATAAAATTCAGTCATTTGCTCAAACAAAACCTGTTGGGGTTGTACAGGCACCTCTTTCACTGGTGGAGCAGGATCTCCCCGATTTCCAATATCACTCCCAGTCGGGATACGGCCTACTACTTCTTCTTCTCGCCTCTGCGATTACGAGTCCATACCTTAACCTAAAATAACCAAGAAAATAGATCTGCATTAGTGTCACCTCGACTCATGTGAATGCAATGCATGTCATTCACACAATCTTATTCTATCTATCTATGCCTAGGAACGCCTAAATCGCGCTCTGATACCAATAAATGTAACACCCTCACTATAGCAATTACGTACATTCTACTATTCCGGTGACCGGTGTCGGTCTGGACAGCTAGAACGTCTGGAAAAATAATTAGACTAGAGTGAGGAGTCATAAATAACTCAAATATTAATAAGAAAAATTTAGGAAAAATTTTAGAAATAAAATACAACCAAGTTAAATGAGCCGGTGCCCTAGCGATGGGTAACCCAGTGGAAAGTTGTGGTTCTCGCAACTAAGAGCCCTAGACCAGAGAGAAAATTCATAAAATAATTTTTGGGACTCCAGAGAAGGGTCATTGAGGTTCCTATGACATTAGAATGCCAAGAAAATACTTAGAAAAATTTTTCAATTGGTACAGACAATTTTAGTCTGTTAAGCCAAACGGAGGGCATTTTGGTCATTTCGTCTTCGGAGATGATTTTTTACTAACTTGTCCAATTAAGTAAATAATTATTATGATATAAAATAGGAATAAATATTGATGAAAATTAAATTAAAAATGAGTAAAAGAAAGAAGAAAGAAAGATAAACCGACAACTCGGTAAGAGCAAAATTTGGTCAATTAAATTTGAGGGTCCAATATTGACCAAAAGTGATGATTATTAATTTAATGAAGCTAAATTAATTTAATTAATTGAAATTATGAAAATTAAAAATAATTATTGAAAAGTCAAATTATAATGATTATAAACTTCAGAACAATTTCAAATTCGCCATTCTACTTATTTACCATATTGCCATTAAATATTTAATTATTATATAGGTTAATTATTGAACCAAAAATCTGCATCTTTTTTCCCTTCTTCTTCCCGTCACTTGCCTTCTTCTCTTCTTCTCTAAAATTCTCTATTAAGAACCCAAAATCCAAAGCTTAAAACCCTAAGTCACAACCAAATTTTTTCTTGGAAAAATTATAGCCCACCCTAAACTAAAGCCTAATTAGTAGAAAGCACTCAAAAAAACCAAAAAAAAAAAAATTGAGTTTGGGGCAAGAGGAATTTCAGCCAAGGTGGACCAAGAAGGAGCTTCAAGTTTTTGATTGATTAGAAGGTTGAATTGAAGTTGAGTGAAGCTAAGGAATAAGGTTAGTGCTAGAAATTCTCTTGGAATTTAAAATTTATGCAAGTTAATTTAGGGTTTGCTCAAATATGGAATTTTGTGTTGTGACTTGAATTTGATGATTTTGAGGTTGATTATTGACTATTAGAAGTGTTATAAATGTGAATTGAAGTTTGGAAGTTGGGTGAAATTAAAAATTGGGAGTGCTTCTCTTATGCAGGAAATTTGGACCTATGAGTCCAGGGTATTATTTGACCTATAACTGAGGTTGTGTGACTCTAATTGGTATGAGGATAATTGGAGGTGAAACTAGACACATAATGGCACAACTTTGGTGAATAAACTATGCTCAGAAAACCAAACCAACTTGACCAAAAATTTGCCCTAATTCGGGTGACCTGCAATCTGCCTGGGCAAAATGACCAAATGAACAGTATTTGGTCATTTGGCCATAACTCAATGTAGCAAGGTCCAATTGACTTGAAATTTTACCAGAAACAAGTTGAGATATAGACCAACAACTTTTCTAAAGAAACCTAACCCAAATTATGATCATAACCTAGTCAAATTTCCAACCAAACTTGAATTACCAAATCTGGCAGAAACAATTTTACCCAGAATTTTGGGTTCTGCCCAATCCGGCCAGTCATGGTTTTTAGGCCATAACTTGAGCTACAAAACTCCAAATGGAGTGATTCAAAAAAGGAAATTCAACTAGACAAAATGAGGAACAACTTTCATGTTGATCAGTTTGCCAAATTCCCACTTTAAAATTGACCAATGGAACAGTAAAGACAAGGCATGAAAACTGAAAATTCTGCCCAATTAACATTAAGCTTGGAAATGGTATTGGCAACCAATACCAACCAATTTTGAATGCAAAATGTGGTATCTTGGAGAACTTAGGTTCAATAAATTTATTATGTATTAAAAAGTCAACAATTTGAGTGAATAGTAATGTGAATAGTAATACAAAGACACAAAGTATAATAACTAAATTGGTAGAGGAAATTAAGGTATGAAATTTGGAATCCATATTCATGGATTACTTGGAATAGAAATAGTAATTTACCTAAATGACTTAATAAAAATTTAAGTTATGTGAGTATATGATTAAGATTTGTATTCCCCTTACTAGTAGGTCTAATAAAACATAAGTAATACCACTTGAATATGAAATGAAATTAAACTAGATGGATTGTTGAGTATAAATAGGATGAGGTTTATATTAGGATTTATGTTTCCATTACAAATAAGATAATAACACTTTGTATGAGTTATGAATTCATATAAATATTGTAATGAATAAATGAATCACATGAAAATATGAATGGAATATTAGTTTTCTTTATAAGGGAAAGGAAGAACGTTTTGAGTACAATGGTATATGAACACCATTGTTATGAATTGTGATCAATATGAATGATGTAAGGAATGTATGAATATTATGATGAATGTAAAAATTATGAAATTTATCATGAAATAACGAAGTCATAAAACACTGTATATTAATATTTAATGATATTATGTGCCCTTGTATTGCCTAGACATGTGTGTCAGATTGGATAGTTTGGCATGCCAATAGGGTATTGTTTTAGCAGTACTGCAAAAGGCTTTTATGCCTGTATTCATGGCTTTATGCCTGCATTCATGGCTTTATGCCCGCACTCATGGCTTTTATGCCCGATTATGTGTTATCATGGCTCTTTAGCCATACTGACTGCATACGTGGTTGACGTTCTGCGTCCTATGGTATGACGGCCCGAGGCACCGCGGTGTCCAGTGCCAACGACCCGTTATCCAGTTTAGTCAGCCTGTCATAGGTTACTTGGGCAGTGAAATTTATTGAGATAAGTTAAGAATATTAACAATTTAAAACATTAGAAATTAAATAAAATAAATGAGTAAGATGACCTAAAATAAATTAGAATAGTTATTTATTAGAAAGAATCGAAATGAACTGGACCGATATCAAAATTTACTTATTATGAAATAATCTGAGACAACCTAAAAAGTATTGAGAAAATGCTAAAAGATTAGCAAAGAAAATTATAACATACATAAATATTGCAAATGTAACTTACATGATAATATAAGCATAAATTTATCATTTTTAAATCATTTTTCTTTGTACATTATTACTGTACATTGGCAAAATAAACACTTCCAAAGAAGACTAAATTAGGATAAAACATTTTAAATTTTAGAAACTGTATGTGAAGTATAAATAAATCTTAATTACTTGAATTATGTTCTATTTTTATCTTTATTTGTATATTATTTCCTTGTTATATTATTGCACCACTAAGCAGCAATGCTTAGCGCGATGGAATTGTTTCCTTCGCGCAGGTACTGAAGCTAGAACCCAATGGACGTTTGACTGGGAATTTTGGGAGTTTTGATCTGCAGAGTGTTAAAGTTTATCACCTCCTCAGCAATGCATGTAGATAGGGCCCATATAGATCATATTTTGTATTTTGTATAAAATGCTAGATATTGTATTAAGATGTAAATTATGAAATTTTGTAATTATTTTTGTAAATTATGTAAACTAAGGAAATTTGAAAATTTTGCTTATATAATTTGAGAATGTTTGCATATGAATTGAGTATGAATGGAAATGATTATGAAATTGAAATGTATGGATGAGATTTGAAATATGAGATAATTATGATTAGCATGGATAAGATTTTATTTTAGAAATATTGTTGAGTTGAATTTCAAACAGGTGAATATTGAAATACGCTAAACGATAATAAAATAGGGGAAACTCCACTGGTTTCTCCGTTGAAAAATAATTGATATAAAATTAAATGAATTCAAAATTATTTTAAAAAAAATAAAGTAAGATAAGTTAGGGTGCTCCGGCACCGAATGTAGCATGCCTTGCTCGGCTACACTGTAGTCGGGTGAGGGGTGTTACATTATCCGCTCTGGGCTGAAGCCCTCACGGTTTTAAAACGCGTCAATAGTGGTTAGGAACCTCCATCTTATAAACCCAGCATCTCTCCCGTGTTTTTCCGATGTGGGATTTGCCTAGGGTGTTACAATCCACCCCCCTTATGGGACTCAGCGTCCTCGCTGAGGTTTGCCTCACCATCGTTCAAGGTTGCACGCGGAGCAGCTCTGATACCACAAATGTAATGGCCCGGCCCACTAGTGATATTGTCTGCTCTGGGCTGAAGCCCTCACGGTTTTAAAATGCGTCAATAGTGGTTAGGAACCTCCATCTTATAAACCCAGCATCTCTCCCGTATTTTGCCGATGTGGGATTTGCTTAGGGTGTTACAATTAAACTCTTTAATTAATCAATTAAATCACATTTAACTTGGTAATTATCTTGTGTATGTGTGTTACTCACTAGGCTCATCACTAATTGGCAATGAGATATGATATCAACTCTTAATATCTATTAGTAGTATGCCCTAGAGCATATCATTTAGTATGTATCTTGTACATATTTTTATTAATAAAAGGCATTTCCACTTTTCCGTTTACATAATATATTTATGTGTAATAGAAAAGGTCCATTGATATTTTGTTAGAAATATTATTCTTAAGTTGTTAAGAATATGAGTGACAATATTTCTAGCACAAAGTATCATAAATAGGTTCACAATCGAGGATACTTCATAATAAGGACATGACTTATCCAGAAAGATTGTATTCATATTTGCTCCCAAGTTATTTATATGAGATATAAATAAGATGGAATGGTGACTCTCATGTCATATAACAAACATGATAGGCACTTATAAATGATAAGTAGGCCGAATCAGTGACACTTATGACAAGCACATGGAGTTTACTCTTGTCAATGTTTTGTCATAAATCATATCAGTGCATATAATCTTTAGACCTGAGATAGCACAGTTATCTTGTATATAGGTAGTTTGAGTTTGATATTGCTTTCATACTTGTACTGTGTATGGGTATATGGGCATCTGTTGGCTCCTACTAGTTATACATGGAGGTAGGTGTTGATCAAGATGGAATCTGTTCCTCTAAGTAAATAGAGATAAAATCCTATGTTCATTTAATTGTTCTTGATGTTTCAAGTTCTTGGTCAGGACAGATAGATTTATTCAGAAAAGAGTTTCTGATGAGAAAATCTTTTTAATCAAGAACTGGAATTAAAAGAGAATATAATATTCATAGCAAATGGAGTTTGACATAAACCATGACTCCAGCTTCAGTTGGGATTTTATAACAGAGAGATTCTTGTGCATGGTAACATATGATTTTAGGTTCATTTAAGGTAAACCTTATTACTAATTGGGTGGCCATGGCATGCTATGCTAGGTGTTAACCATGGTCTATGAGGTTCATAAAATGATTTAGAGAAATCATTTATGGTAAGAAAGAGTTCTGATGATATTAAGAGTTGATATCATGTCTCATTGCCAATTAGTGATGAGCCTAGTAAGTCACACACATACACAAGTTATCACCTATTTAAATATGATTTAATTAATTAATTAAAGAGTTTAATTGATTAATTAAATAGGTTTGGTTTGCAATTAAATTGCAAAGTCCCTAGCATGACTTGAAACCAAATCTAGATTATTGGATGTATAGTATAAGTTAAATTTATATTTAAAGTGTTTAAATATGAATTTAATTAATGAGAAATTAATTAATAGAGATTAATTAATTAATTTATATTTGATATAAATTGATTAGAAGAAGAAAAATAATTATTTTGGGTTAAGAACTCAAAATTAAGACACAAGGGCATTTTGGTCATTTCACAGTGTGACACGTGGCATCATGAGATGGTGACATATGGGATTACACATAAGCTTGCCAAATGTTTTTTAATCATGTAAGATGATTAAAATCAAGATTAAATATAGGTTTGACACTTGGCACAATGTGATTGGGTCACTTAAACCTAGAGCTAATCAAAGGGTGACATGTGGCAAGGGTTTAATGTGTTAACCTAGCTATTTAAGTGTTGTTATAAAAAGAAAAGCAACCAGCAGCCACTCCTCTCCTTTGTCACGACATTTTGTGGCTCTTCATCTATTCTTCTTCATCTCTTATCAATTCAAAGAGATTAGCTATCAATCTCTTGAATTAAGAACACTAGAAATTGTTTCTAGTGTCCTGTTTACATCTCTAATCTCTTAAAAGGCAGAACTTGAATTTCTAATTAATAGAAAAAGCTTTAGAAGCTGTTCAACGGCTGCCATAAGTGTTCTTGGTGTGGACAAGCTAGAGGGACAACATTTGGTGTCCTGAAGACAAATCTCAAAGGCGCAGACACGCTGCAATGCATCAAGAGGTTAGTGTAATCATTCTTGATTTAATCTAGGGTTCTAAAATTAATCTGATTAATTTTAAAATCTTAAATGGCAAATACAGATCCAAAAACATATTAAAAGAGTTTTAATATGTTGTTTATCATTGAAATCAAATAGATAAAAATAATTCTTGCATGATGCATGTGACCCTAGGTGAAAATTTTTGAATTCAATGGTATAAACTTGTGTTTTTCATGCTTCCGTTCCTTCAATTGGTATCAGAGTCACTATATTTGCCATTTAGATTGATGTTTATATGATTTAATTGTGTGTTTGATCATGAGATCAATAGTTCATTGCTGGTTGCAAAGCCAAGGTGGCGGCACAAATGATGAACACCATGGTGCGCATGGTTGATACACCACAATGGTGTGCAAAGGTAAATGGATGGTGAATGTGCAATTTTTATATGATCTAAGATCCATTTTATGTCTAATTAAATTGTTTAATTAGAATTTTTATCACACAATTAAATTATAATTCAAATCAGAATTTTAAAAATTGTTTGAATGTGATTCAAATCTGAATTTTAAAAGTTGTTTGAATGTGATTCAAATCTGAATTTTTAAAGTTGTTTGAATCATATTTAAATCTGATTTTTTAAAATTAATTGAATAAAATTCAGATCTGATTTTTTAAAAAATGTTTGAATGTGATTCAAATATGATATTTTAAAAAATGTTTGAATGTGATTCAAATCTGAATTTTTAAAGTTGTTTGAATATGATTCAAATCTGAATTTTTAAATTTGTTTGAATGAGATTCAAATATGAATTTTTAAATTTATTTGAATCATATTCAAATCTGGATTTTTAAGTTGAATATGAGATATTCAATTTAATTTAAGTATGTATGTTTTATTTAATTGTTAAATAGTGATATGCATGATGGATGATCATGGACTATAAAAGACCAATGTGATTGGATTTATTTCTTTTGTTTCTTTGGGATTGTAAATTAATTAATTTATTTTAATTTATTTTGGGCATGTATTATTAAGTTTGTAATAATTTTTGGGTTGTAATTTCATTTATTTAAGTTCTTGTAAATTCGCCTTGGTATGCCAAGGATTACCACGTCATATTGGATTGCAAGAAGTTCAAGGAGGTCAAGAGCATTGGTGGGACCAGTGGGAGGAATTTAAGATCAAGTGTTGATTATGTACTCCTTCAGCAACTCTTGTAAAATGAATGAATGAAATGCACCAAGGAATGCCCTGATTCAATTCTTAGTGGCTCAGAATTGAATCCCTTAGAAAATCCATGATCACACCATATTTTCTGCTTATCCATGAATGCATGAGATGTATGGGAATGTATGCAATTATATGATATATGCATGCTAAATGGATAATGTGCAAAGTGAGATCTTAATAGTAATTATAATGACCATAAAATCTTCCAAACAAATGATTAAGTTGGAAATGCTATAATTAAAGTAATTATAACATAGGCCCTCCATTGGGGCAATTATTTTAAGAAATTTTAAATAGTTGCATGAGATGCAATTAATTTAAGAGATTTTCTTAAGAATAATTGTTAAGCATGAGATGTTGTAAATATGTAAATGGTTTGGTGGCCAATATTGGATGTACCTGAGGACATTAAAATTATTTGCATAATTACTGGCTCAATGGGATCAACTTAACTAATGCAAGATAAGTCAATAATGGATGTACCTGAGATTTTGAGCATTAGGGGCTAGGTAAAGGATTGAACCTCACATGAGATGTGATGGGCAAGGAGTTGCTCACTTATAGTTTATTGTAATTCCAATAATGGATGTACCTGAGGATGATCAATAGAATTATAAGAATTCAATCATCCACTAGAAATCTATCCAACTAGGATTTCCGTTTTCTACTTTGGAAGTGTAGGATTCGCTAAGTTAGTGGGAGGACCATTTTGATTAAAAGACCATAATCATTTTGGTTAATTACTTGATACATTTACTAATTAATCTAGTTATTTTCTGCAATTAATTTTCTGATAATAATGAGCACAAAACAACCACCACCATCCAATATCCTTGCAAGTATACTTGATCACAATAGGTTGACAGGACCTAATCTGTCTGATTGGCTAAGAAATTTGAAACTTGTCCTGAACCTTGAACATATAGGATATGTTCTAGATTCAAATGTTCCTGGTCCCTTACCTCGAGATGCCACACAAGAGGAACATGAAACTTTGGACAAGTGGAAGGAGCATGATATGAGAGCTAAGTGTTACATGCTTGCTTCCATGAGTAATGAGTTACAGAAGCAACATGAGAACATGCAGAGTGCGAGTGAGATCCTCCTTCACCTACAAGAGTTGTATGGTGAGTACAGTAGGAATGCTAGGTATGAGATATCTAGACAGCTATTCCGTATGAGGATGTATGAGGGACAGAATGTTGGGGATCATGTCCACAAGATGATTCGGCTGATTGAGCAGTTGGAACATTTTGACTTCAACATGGATTTCCAACTACAGACGGATTTGATCCTTCCGTCCCTTCCTGAGTCTTTTGGGAATTTTGTGACAAATTTTCATATGACTAAACAGGAATGCACCTTAGCTGGTTTACTCAACATGCTGGTTATTGTCCAAAAGAATATGCCAAGCAATAAAGGAAAAGAGGTAGCTTTGGTTGCATCTTCTTCTGCTGGAAAGTCCAACAAGAAGAAGGGCAATAAGAAAAAGAAACCTCAGATTCCTGGTCCTTAAGAAAATAGCTAAATAGAAAAGGAAGACTAAAGCTGATGGAGGCAAAGGAAAGTGTTTCCACTGCCAACAGGAAAGTGTTTCCATTGCCAACAGGAAAGTGTTTCCATTGCCAGTAAGAATGTGTTTCCACTGGCCAGAGTATAGCAATCTAAATGAATGCAATGCCATGGTGAAAACCAACTCAAGTTCAAAATATATTTGGCACTTAAGGTTATGTCATGTTGTAGAAGATAGGATTAAAAAATGGAGAAAATGGGGTTTCTATCCTCATTGGGCTCTGAGCCTACTCCAACTTGTGAATCTTGCCTTCAGGGCAAAATGACTAGATCATCCTTTGTTGGACAAGGGCTAAGAGCTGAAAATATTTTGGAGCTAATACATAGTGATGTATGTGGTCCATTTAAAGAAATGGCTAGAGGGGGTTTTCATTATTTTATTACCTTTATTGATGATAAATCAAGGTTTAGGTATTTGTATTTGATGAAATACAAACACGAATCTTTTGAAAAGTTCAAAGAATTTAAATCTGAAGTAGAAAATCAAACAGGAAAGAGTATTAAAGCTTTTCGATCAGATCGTGGAGGTGAATATTTGAGTACTGAATTTGATGAATACTTGAGAGAGCATGGCATTGTTTCTCAGCTGACTCCTCCAGGAACGCCACAACTGAATGGTGTATCTGAAAGGAGAAATCGTACCCTATTGGATATGGTACGTAGTATGATGAGCTATACTGATATGCCAATCTTCTTTTGGGGATTTGCATTAGAATCAGCTATGTATATTCTGAATAGGATTCCATCAAAATCAGTTTCTTCCACACCTTATAAGATATGGCATGGAAGAAAACCAAGTCTTAAGCATGTTAAGATTTGGGGTTGTCCAGCTTATATCAAAAAGCTGAACACTGATAAATTGGAGACCAGATCAGAAAAAGGTCGATTTGTTGGATATCCAAAAGATAGTTTTGGATATTATTTTTATTTGCCTACTTCACAAAAGGTTGTGATAAGTAGAAATGCCACATTTCTTGAACAACAGTTTGTTCAAGAAGGAGGCAAAGGAAGGCAAATAGAGTTAGAATTGGAGAATTTTGACCAACCAACAGATCAGATGGATATAGATCCATCTAGTCAACCTATACCCGTTGATGAAACATCTACAGCTGTTCCTCATAGAATAACCAGGGTATCTCACCAACCAGTGAGATATGGTTTTCTTCATGAAGAAGAACAAGAGTTGTCTACTCATGAAGTAGATCATGGAGATGATCCACTTACCTATGAAGAAGCTATATCAGATATAGACTCTTCAAAATGGATTGAAGCTATGAAATCCGAAATTGATTCCATGTATAAGAATCAAGTTTGGGATCTTGTTGACCCACCTGAAGGTATTGTACCTATAGGGAACAAATGGGTTTTCAAGAAGAAAAATTGGTTCTGATAGAAAGGTAGAGACCTATAAGGCAGGGCTAGTAGCGAAAGGGTTTCGCCAAAGGCAAGGAATCGACTATGAGGAGACTTTCTCGCCTGTTGCCATGCTTAAATCAATTAGGATTTTATTAGCAATAGCTGCATACTATGATTATGAGATTTGGCAGATGGATGTCAAAACAGCTTTTCTCAATGGATACATTGAAGAAAACATTTTCATGGAACAACCTAGGGGTTTTGAATCCCAAGATGTTTCCAAGGTACGCAAGCTAAAGCGATCCATTTATGGGTTGAAACAAGCTTCGAGGAGTTGGAACATCCGTTTTGATGAAGCCATTAAATCCTTTGGTTTTATAAAAAATGAGGATGAGCCATGTGTATATAAGAAGGTTAGTAATAGTGCTATCACTTTTCTTGTCTTATATGTGGATGACATACTGTTGATGGGTAATGACATAGGTATGTTGACAACTATAAAGGTATGGTTATCAAATACATTCTCCATGAAAGACTTAGGGGAGGCAACCTATATTCTTAGGATTCACATATATAGAGATAGAGCGAAAAGAATAATTGGTTTATCCCAAAGTCTATACTTGGAAAAGATGTTAAAGAGGTTTAACATGCTTGATTCCAAGAGAGGATTGTTACCAGTGAGACATGGTATCCATCTTTCTAAAGAGATGTCTCCAAAGACACCTGAAGAAAGAGATAAGATGGCTAGAATTCCATATGCTTCGGCTATTGGAAGTTTAATGTATGCAATGTTGTGTACTAGGCCGGATATCGCATATGCTGTTAGTTTGACTAGCAGGTATTAATCCAATCCAGGTTTGGAACATTGGATAGCTGTCAAGAATATCCTTAAGTACTTGAGAAGAACTAAGGATTTATTCTTGATTTATAGAGGTGGAGACTTGCAATTGGATGGTTATATTAATTCTGATTTCCAATCAGATATCGATGTTAGAAGGTTTACCTCTGGATGTGTTCATTTGTAATGGAGGTGCAGTCAGTTGGAAGAGTTCCAAACAGAGCACAACTGCAGATTCCACTACAAAGGCTGAGTATATTGCTGCATCAGATGCTGCAAAGGAAGCTGTTTGGATAAAAAAGTTCATGACAGAACTTACACTAGTTCCTTCCATTGAGTCAGGAGTTCCACTACACTATGAAAATAATGGAGCAGTCATACAGGCTAAGGAACTAAGGTCTCACCCAAAATCCAAACACATAGAAAGGCACTACCACATTATCAGAGATATAGTTGGGCAAGGCGATATAGCCATGCAGAAAAATAACATCAGCTGAAAAATCCAGCTGATCCATTCACTAAGCTTTTGTCACAAGTTCAGTTAGACCGACATCTTGAGAAGATGGGTCTAAGGTATTATAATGAATGGCTCTAGTGCTAGTGGGAGATTATTAGTAGTATGCCCTAGAGCATATCATTTAGTATGTATCTTGTACATATTTTTATTAATAAAAGGCATTTCCACTTTTCCGTTTACATAATATATTTATGTGTAATAGAAAAAGTCCATTGATATTTTGTTAGAAATATTATTCTTAAGTTGTTAAGATTATGAGTGACAATATTTCTAGCACAAAGTATCATAAATAGGTTCACAATCGAGGATATTCATAATAAGGACATGACTTATCCAGAAAGATTGTAATCATGTTTGTTCCCAAGTTATTTATATGAGATATAAATAAGATGGAATGGTGAGTTTCATGCCATATAACAAACATAATAGGCACTTATAAATGATAAGTAGGCTGAACCAGTGACACTTATGACAAGCACATAGAGTTTACTCTTGTCAATGTTTTGTCATAAATCATATCAGTGCATATAATCTTTAGACCTGAGACAGCACAGTTATCTTGTATATAGGTAGTTTGAGTTTGATACTGCTTTCATACTTGTACTGTGTATGGGTATATGGGCATCTGTTGGCTCCTACTAGTTATATATGGATGTAGGTGTTGATCAAAATGGAATCTGTTCCTCTAAGTAAATAGAGATAAAATCCTATGTTCATTTAATTGTTCTTGATGTTTCAAGTTCCTGGCCAGGACAGATAGATTTATTCAGAAAAGAGTTTCTAATGAGAAAATCTTTTTAATCAAGAACTGGAATTAAAAGAGAACATAATATTCATAGCAAATGGAGTTTGACATAAACCATGACTCCAGCTTCAGTTGGGATTTTATAACAGAGAGATTCTTGTGCATGGTAACATATGATTTTAGGTTCATTTAAGGTAAACCTTATTACTAATTGGGTGGCCATGGCATGCTATGCTAGGTGTTAACCATGGTCTATGAGGTTCATAAAATGATTTAGAGAAATCATTTATGGTAAGAAAGAGTTCTGATGATATTAAGAGTTGATATCATGTCTCATTGCCAATTAGTGATAAGCCTAGTAAGTCACACACATACACAAGTTATCACCTATTTAAATATGATTTAATTAATTAATTAAAGAGTTTAATTGATTAATTAAATAGGTTTGGTTTGCAATTAAATTGCAAAGTCCCTAGCATGACTTGAAACCAAATCTAGATTATTGGATGTATAGTATAAGTTAAATTTATATTTAAAGTGTTTAAATATGAATTTAATTAATGAGAAATTAATTAATAGAGATTAATTAATTAATTTATATTTGATATAAATTGATTAGAAGAAGAAAAATAATTATTTTGGGTTAAGAACTCAAAATTAAGACACATGGGCATTTTGGTCATTTCACAGTGTGACACGTGGCATCATGAGATGGTGACATATGGGATTACACATAAGCTTGCCAAATGTTTTTTAATCATGTAAGATGATTAAAATCAAGATTAAACATAGGTTTGACACTTGGCATAATGTGATTGGGTCACTTAAACCTAGAGCTAATCAAAGGGTGACATGTGGCAAGGGTTTAATGTGTTAACCTTGCTATTTAAGTGTTGTTATGAATAAAAAAAGCAACCAGCAGCCACTCCTCTCCTTTGTCACGACATTTTGTGGCTCTTCATCTATTCTTCTTCATCTCTCATCAATTCAAAGAGATTAGCCATTAATCTCTTGAATTAAGAACACTAGAAATTGTTTCTAGTGTCCTATTTATATCTCTAATTTCTTAAAAGGCAGAACTTGAATTTCTAATTAATAGAAAAAGCTTTAGAAGCTGTTCAAGGGCTGCCATAGGTGTTCTTGGTGTGGACAAGCTAGAGGGACAACATTTGGTGTCCTGAAGATAAATCTCAAAGGCGCAGACACGCTGCAGTGCATCAAGAGATTAGTGTAATCGTTCTTGATTTAAACTAGGGTTCTAAAATTAATCTGATTAATTTTAAAATCTTAAATGAAAAATACAGATCCAAAAACATATTAAAAGAGTTTTAATATGTTGTTTATCATTGAAATCAAATAGATAAAAATAAATCTTGCATGATGCATGTGACCCTAGGTGAAAATTTTTGAATTCAATGGTATAAACTTGTGTTTTTCACGCTTCCGTTCCTTCAATATCATCAGAAACTTTTTTTACCATAAATGATTTCTCTAAATCATTTTAGGCATCTTGTAGACCATAGTTAACACCTAGCATAGCATGCCATGGCCACCCAATCAGTAATAAGGAATACCTTAAATGAACCTTTAATCATATGTTACCATGCACTAGAATCTCTCTATTACAAAATCCCAATTCGAGCTGGAGTCATGGTTTATGTCAAACTCCATTTGCTATGAATATTATGTTCTCATTTTAATTATAATTCTTGATTAAAAAGATTTTCTCATCAGAAACTCTTTTCTGATTAAATCTGTCTGTCCTGGCCAGGAACTTGAAACATCAAGAATAATTAAATGAACATAGGATTTTATCCCTATTTACTTAGGGTAACAAATTCTATCTTGATCAACATCTACCTCCATATATAACTAGTAGGAGCCAACACATGCCCATATACCGATACACAGTACAAGTATGAAAGCAGTATCAAACTCAAACCACCTATATACAAGATAACTGTGTTATCTCAGGTCTAAAGATTGTATCCACTGATATGATTTATGACAATGCAATGCATTGACAAGAGTAAACTCTACGTGCTTGTCATAAGTATCACTGGTTCGGCCTACTTATCATGTATAAGCGCCTATCATGTTTATTATATGGCATGAGACTCACCATTCCATCTTATTTATATCTCATATAAATGCCTTGGGAACAAACATGAATACAATCTTTCGGATAAGTCATGTCCTATGTGAAGTATCCTCAATTGTGAACCAATTTATGATACTTTGTGCTAGAAATACTGTCACTCATATTATTAACAACTTAAGAATAGAATTTCTAACAAAATATTAATGGACCTTTTCTATTATACATAAATACATTATATAAATGGAAAAGTCAAATTGCCTTTTATTAATAAAATATGTATAAGATACATACTAAATGATATACTCTAAGACATACTACTAACATTTGGCCCGTTAAGTAACCGGGTGTCTTCATCACCAATGCCAACATTTACATAAAAGGGTGCTTGTAGGCTCAAAGAAGTCCTATAAAAAGATAGAAAATATTAGTCTTCTAAGGACCGTAAAACGAAAAAAACAAAAGGAAAAGCTAGGGCGAAAAAACAAAGAGAAAAAGAGAAAGAAATGAAAAAGAGAATAATAGGAAAATAGGAAAATAGGGGAGAGTTGGTTAGAAAACTTGGAAGGGCTAGCCAACGGGTTGCAAATGCCTAATTTCCTCTTAGATATTAAGTTAACAATGTAACTCAGTATTGACAAAGAGTAAGAGTAGTGCCCAACTTAATTGTGAATAAATGAGGTCATATTAATGCAAGACAAAATTGTTAAATGCTTTTCATGTGACTAGGAAAAGAAAACAAAAGTGAAAAAGACAAAATGGATTTAAAAAAAAAAGAAAGGAAATGTTATTGTAAAACATAATCTCATATTAATTTATTTGGCTAGGGGGCAATAATGTTAGTCATAATGCATGGAGTTAAGTCATGAGAGGCAATGGAATTAGTTGTCATCAAGCTAAGGGGGCAAAATGACAATTGAGAAACTAAAGACGATAGCAAGAAAATAAAAGCCACATGTAACATTAGAAATTGGGCTGTGTACACATCTTAAAAAGGAGAAACATAATTGCCAAAAGAGGATATGGAATATTCAAAGGAATAATATATGTGCATTAGATAAGTGATGACATATCATACATCATGTTAGGAATAAAATTGCATTTACATCTATCGTGGAGTCAAAATTACATTTTCATCTTTCATAGTATACAATTACAAAATGATCCTTATACCAAATTGGAATTTTACAAGTTTATTTGATTTCATCCCTAGTGAGTTTTTTTTTTCAATAAAATAATCCTCAAATTGGTTAGCTATGTTAAAATCATCCCTAAAGGAGTCTTTTCTTTGTCAAAAAAATCCCCAGAGGCCTCCCTTTTTTTAAATGGAATCCCCACTGCATTTTAGCATAAACATCACCTCCCTAGTAGAGACTTTTAGGAACATAAGCAATCACATACATGACATCTACATTACATAGTAGGATGCATCATATGCATTGTATTTTCATGAAAACATCTTGAATTGCATATTAGAGAGAACATGAAGAAGAAATAAGGGAATGGGAAAAATACCTTAGCAAGTAGTAAGATATGAAAATGCTTAGGTAAGCATGTGAGATAAAACTGCTCAAGCGAGCTAAATGTCTAAGCAGGCATGGGAGACTAAATTACTTAAGCAAGCAACTTACTTAAGTGGGTATGAATGAAAGATCAAAGGTTGCTCAAGAGATCAAACAACCTAAGTAGGTAGTGGAAGAAAGCAAATATGCCTAAGTAGGCTTAGAGATAAAGGATGCTTAAGTGAGAATTGAGTGGAAAGATAAACTTGTTTAATGAGCAAAAGAAAATAATGGAAAAAAATGATATTTTCCTAATAGAGAACCAAAATAAAGTGAAAAAAAAGGAAATGTGAGAGAAAAATTTAGAGCAATGAGAATGTAACACCCCAAAGTTCGGTAGTGCGTTCTGCTGCTCCGGTGACCAGTGTTGTCCGGACAGCTAGGATGCCTAGAACCGTACCTCAATATGAGTGAGGAGACATAAAATAATGAAATACAAGAAAAGAAAATACAAGAAAAACAAAGGAAAAATAATAGCAAAGAAATGTGATCAAGTTAAGCGAGCCGGGAAACCTAGCGATGGGTGACCGCACCGGGAAGTCACGGCGTGGACCGTTGACTGGCCCTGGACTGCGGGGAACCCTAGAAAACATTTTTAGAACATAAATAGAACCTTATTGAAGAATAAATATCATTAGAAAGATCAAAGAAAAATTAAATAATTGGTACAAAGAAAAGTGAGAAATCGAAAAACAGGCAAAATACGGTTTTACCGAAAAATCGGGAACGTAACCCGAACAGGGGCATTATGGTCATTTGACACCCCGAATTGTCTTTTGACCTAAATGTCCATTAAAAATAAATAGTATTACACTTAGAAAATAAAATGAAAAATTAGTTTAGTGGTACCTAAATTAAATAGCAAAAATCATGGGTTAAATGTGGAATAAGTGAAAGTTAACTTATAATATGATTTAATTTTTGTTAGTGGACCACTATAGGATTAATTAAACATGAAATATGGCTGATGTAGGTCCACTAACCATCTGAAATCCCATCTTCCTCAAGTGTTCTCAAAATGGCCGAATTGAAGAACCCTTGAAGCCACCATTAACGTTTTTCTTCAAAGCTCCATGCACTCCCCATTTTCAACTCCAATCACTTTGATAGCTTCATGAAAAATGGTCTACACACCACAAGGAAGATATTGATACCAATTTTGAGAAGTTTGGTGAAGGTTTAGCAAGTTACAATTAAAGGTAAGTTTGCATTTTTGAGAAATTCTTTGTTAAAGTTTATGTTCATGTTATGGGTGTTAGATTGGTGAAGGAAAATTTTGAGTTTGAAGGGTTATTGTTGTTTTCATTTTGGACAGCCATGAGTCACGTTTTTGATGAGGTATTTGTGCATATAATTGATGAGAAATAATGTTAATCATGGTGATTTAGTAACTTAGTGAATTATTTCATGTTTATATGGTGAATTATGCACTTTGATGGAAATTGGTATATGGGACGGCAATGTGATGTTGAAGAATGGTTTGTGGCAGCTTGTGGACACTTGAGTAATGGTATATATTGAAGGAAGTGTGGGCAGAATATTGACCTAGAAAGATTGATGATATGTATGTAAATTAACATTGTAAAGTGTATGTAAAGTTTGTAATGTTTAGGTGTGTTTGTAATGGTACTTAGAAATTGTAATTGTGAATGATATTTGGTGTGTTGAGGGTGATTGGAATCTGCCCAAAATAATGCTAATGTAATGTAGAAAATGCTTTTGGTAATGTGCCAAAACAGTTTGGTAGGTAAGTAAACAAATGGCAAAGGTAAGTGTGTGTTTGAAGTTGGGGTGTGAAAGGCATAGTGAGGGCAGTGTATATTTTAGCCTATAACCTTGAATGTGTAACCTCAATTGGTATGAGACCAATTTGAGGTGAAACTAGGCACAAAATGTGCCAACTTTCATTGAGAAACCATGCCAAAATTCTGCTTGCAAGGTGACCAAAAAAAATGACCAATTCGGATTAGGTGCAATTAGGACCTGAAAAATGACCAATTGCGCAGCAGTGAGTGTTTAGGCCATAACTCACTCAAACCAGGTCCAATTGACCTGAAATTTTAACCAAGAATAGTTAAGACCCATACCTACAAGTCTTATGAAGACACCAAAGCCCAGAAATGACCATAAGCAAGTCAAACAACTTGCACAAATTCGGGTCCAAAAACTGGCCGAACCAGAATTGACCAATTTGACCTAAAATTGACCTAAAATGGTACCACTTGACCAGCAATAGTGTAATGACCATAACTTGGTCTACTTAACTCGGATTAACCTGAAATTTTGCACCGCGTGCAATAAGACCTAGATCTACAAGTTTGTAGTTTCGACCGAGACCCAAAAACTGAGGGAACTAGATCGTCCGGTTAGGTCAAACCAGTTGTCGGAATCCAAAGAATTTGCATTAAAATGCACTAAGCAAGGAAATGACTTTGGTAAAACATACCAAACCTAAAACCCTATCAAATGTGACATATTAACGACACTAAAACCTAATTTACCTAAAACGCAACGAGGGTCGGTATATTAGGTGATTAAGTGAATAATTGAGTTCAGTGCATTATTTACCAAACACCATCGATAGAGACAGTTTAAATTAGTAATCTGAAACACTTCAAATTGTGTTTCTCGATACCAAAGACTCGTGAAAAGGGAAGGAAACACCGAGTCGGATCGTGAGACAATCATCGAGGTTTGTGCACAACTAGTTTTTAAGCGATTTTGTTTTGAATATTTCATATGATTAAATGATATATTTTTCTTATGAATTATGTTTAACAAGCATTGGATTTAATTCCATGATTATTGAAAATTGTTATTGTATGTATGAATTTGGCTTTGTGAAATGGTATTTCCATAAGTATTAAGCATTGTTATGGATTAAGTAAATTATGTTTTGGAAAATTGTGATAGAATATGTTTTGAATTGTGATGGTAATATTCATGGAAAAAATGAAAACTTTATTATTTGAATTGTGATGAGCATAAAAATTATTGGATATTGGAATTGACTTTGAATCGAATTATATTGTGATTTATGCTCGCTAAAAGGATTGTGATATTGTTTTATATCTCACTATAGATGCTTGACTAGGTTATTAAACGTCTCTCATTTGTTGAGAAGACAATTGAGTGAGTTGTGTTTTGATTACCATGGTACGTGCACAGGCTTAGATTCTCCTCTGATTTGAGGTTAGATCTAAGTTTATTTTATCGTTATGGCCCTTACGGAAGATTCATTATTGTGATGGTACTGTGCACGATGATTCGACCTCCCCGACCATAGGGAGTTAGAATCACATCGAATATGGCCCTTTCGGATTAGTCTTGCATAGTTAGTGAGATAAAGATTGATTTTTGAGATACAACATGGTTTTTGAGATGCATAATGACTTTTGAGATCTGATATGATTTTGAGATACAAAATGATTTTGAGATACAGAATGGCTTTTGAATGGTAAGGAATGGTGATTTCAATTATGGTTTGTGTGTAATTGATTTTGTTGGAATTACTTAAATGGATAGTCAAGATTTGATAAATTGAATTTTGTGCTCCAAGTTATTTATACAAATGATTTACATTATTGGCAATGAATATTTTGAGTTGTGAAATTTGGTCAGTATTCAGATTCTCAAATTATTTACTGTAAAATTTGTCAATGTATATTGTACTTTGTTTAAAATTATAGTTGTGCACCACTGAGTTCACCACTCAGCGATAGCTTTGTATGCTATCGCAGGTAAGCAGAGCATAGAGCAGTGATTAAGTTGCTTTGAGGATACATTCAGATCAGCTCCAGGTATATCATAGATATACCCATGTACATAGGTTTTGATGTAAGCATGTAATAATATGTATGTAAATTATTTGAGCAGTTGTATAGAAACTCTTGTAAAATATTTTGGTATGTAATTAAATGTAAATTATCGTGAATGTAAATCTGAGATTTCATTTACTTAAATAGTTTTGTATTATATTTCTTGTATCTCAGTCTTTGAAAAATCACTATGGATTTGAATTGAGAAATATGTTGTGTTAAGAAATATATTGGAGTTGAGATTTGCAAATACATATTGAAGTGCTTTTTACAGGTTTTCAAGAACTGCTTTATCCAAAATACAGATGGCACTCTGCCAAAATTTTCTGAAACTCCAATTAAGTCAAACGTGTCGGTTTATCACTTGATTCAAAAAGGTTTTTAACACTGTAAATAGTGCTCACCATCGTAAAAGAAGTAAGAAAAGTTTTGAAAATCCCTTGTAGTGTATTTAATGGGTTATCAGTAGACGGAGTTGGTAATTCATTAGGTATACTACGGGATCATGTTATGCCTTACAGAGGGGTAGGGTGTGACATGTTTTAGTGGTATCAGAGCAATGGTTTTAAAGTAAATTTCGAACTGTGAATTTGAAATCTTTTTATCGGTAACTACAACTGCTCAAATGTTTGATACATATAGTACATTTACATCATAAATGTGAACTAATGGAGAGGAATCTCCTTGTGTTGGTTGTACAGGATAGAAAATTCTGTGAGAAAAGATATGGAAGAGAAGAATGAGACAATAGAACAGTCTGTGATGGCAGGAGAACAAGTTGAGGCCCCAGCTCCATAAAATGTCGAAGGCCTGACTGTACCAGTTTTACCGGTACAAATTACTTCACAAATGGCCCAGCAAATGGCCACTTTCTTCCAACAAATGGCTGATAATCTGTCAGCCCAAGCCCAAGTACAGACCCAACCCCCACAAGGGTAGTGTGAAATGGAAAAGAGGGAGAAACCTATGGGTCAGAGCTCGAACAGTAATTTGAGAAAGAGAAAAGAATTTGAGGAACCCCGAGCTCAGGGATACGATAGAGGTGGATCATTAAGACAGAGACCATCAAGGTCCAGTCGTCGAACAACTAGAAGTTCCTACCCTTCCCGCCAATGTGAAACTTGTAGAAGATATCATGGTGGGATATGCTATAAGGCGTCTGGAGCCTGCTACAATTGTGGAAAACTTGGACACTTTGCTAAAGATTGTACTAAACCACCTCGACCGCTCTCTGGATTTCACGGACCACAATCGAGTCAAGATAGAAATAGAGTTGGTACTCCTCACCACTATAACACAGTGAATCAACCCTAATATAGTAGCGCACCAGTCCGAGCATCCACTATGTGCCAAGGAGAAAGAGCAGAAACTTCAGATGTAGCTGCTGGTAAGTTCTTAATTTTTGAAAGAAACAATTAGTTATTATTTGATTCCAGCACTACTTAGTTGTGTGTTAGTGTCAGAACTATATGTTCTGTTGTTATTCCTTTACATGGGAATGAAATTTTGATATATTAGTGACCAGTCTTTTAGGATCAAAACTACAATAACAAGTATAATTGACATTAATTTTGGAAGAATTGTTAGCTAAAAGTATTTTCTAACATACCATAAATTATAAAGCTAATTGGCAAGCCTACTTAATGTAAGGCATGAGGACCGAAAAGTAAGTTACAGTATCGCTCTAGATGAGGGCAAAGATATTACTGTTAGTAATTATTAATGGATATTGTAATTAGAATCGGTTTAGGATATTTGTGGATTCGAGTAAGATAAGATGTTAGAAAACCTAGTCCATGAGGTTATAACGTAGTGACTATATAATGTTCTCGATGTTTGTATTGTAAGCTGCAGATTACAGTACGACACGGGATTATTGTGTAGAGCTACGTGCTTCCTCGTGGTATAATAAATTAAGAATAATTGTAAGTAATCTATAAATTGATACAGTTGCACCCGAATAGAGTACTACTACTGGAAATAAATGTGAAAATTTTAGTCCTAAATTTAAAACTTCAGAACTAGCCTATCAAACGACTACACTTGTAAGGTAGCTAGAGTCAGTGACTCGGTTACATTAATGTGAATTACCTGTACCACAGTAATTTCTATAAGCTTAGAGATATCAGTACGACTTATCATCCTCAGACGGATGGACAATCGAAATAAGTGATTAAGGTAAATTTTGAAATTCGTTGAGTTTCTATAAATAATGAAATGAAATGATAATAATAACCTGTAAAATGGAATAAACCCTCGAGAATATACTGAGAACTTCTGTCCTTGAATCTGAGGGGAGATGGGACAGATACATCGCACTAACAGAATTTGTATATAATAATAAGTGTCGAGCTAGCATACAAATAGCACCTTATGAAACAGAGTAAGAGAACGGATAACTATGGATTTTGTGATTAGATTTCCGAGGACACAGAATAGTCATGATGCAGTATAGATCATAGTTATCAGACTAACCAAGTCTGCTCACTTTTTGTCAGTTCGAATGGACTATAGCCTGGAAAGATTGGCCAGATTGCACATATATGAAATTGTAAAATTACATGGAGTGCTAGTATCGATTGCATCTGACAGAGATCCTAGGTTCACTTCTAGATTCTGGGGTAGTCTTCAAAGAGCCCTAGGAACTAGATTGAACTTCAGCACAGCATTCCATCCACAGATAGATGGCCAACCTCAAAGGGTTATTCAAATATGGGAGGATATGCTACGGGCTTGTGTGATTGAATTTGAAGGTAGTTGGGATACACACTTGCCTTTGATTGAGTTTGCTTATAACAACAGCTACCAATCAAGCATTGGGATGCCTCCATATGAAGCATTGTATGGCAGGAAGTGCAGAACTCCTTTATGTTGGGATGAAGTAGGTGAAAGGAAGATGATTGGGCCAGAGATTGTTCAGCAGACATAGGAAAAGATCAAATTGATCAGAGATAGACTCAAGGCTGCGTCAGACCGTCAGAAGTCTTATGTTGATCTGAAGAGAAGAGATATTGGATATGCAGTGGGTGATAAGGTATTCCTCAAAGTTTCTTCTTGGAAGAGGATTATGAGATTTGGCAAAAAGGGGAAACTGAGTCCTCGTTTCATCGGATCATATGAGGTTTTGGAAAGAGTGGGTCCTTTGGCATACCGGTTGGCATTACCTCCAGAGCTAGCAAGGATACACAGTGTCTTCCATGTGTCCATGTTAAGGAGGTACAGATCAGACCCATCTCATGTACTGTCAGTTGAAGAGATTGAAGTAAATCCAGACCTCTCATATGAGGAAGAACCCATAAAAATTACGCTTATGAGGTGAAGCGGTGAGGAACAAGCAGATACCCTCGGTTAAAGTCTTTGTGGAACCATCATTCAGTGCCAGAAGCTACTTGGGAACGTGAAGAGGATATGAGGAGACAGCACCCACAGCTGTTCAGAGACTAATGCCAGGTAAAATTTCGAGGCGAAATTTATTTAAGGGGGGGAGAATTGTAACACCCCAAAGTTCGATAGTGCGTTCTGCTGCTCCGGTGACCAGTGTTGTCCGGACAGCTAGGATGCCTAGAACCGTACCTCAATATGAGTGAGGAGACATAAAATAATGAAATACAAGAAAAGAAAATACAAGAAAAACAAAGGAAAAATAATAGCAAAGAAATGTGATCAAGTTAAGCGAGCCGGGAAACCTAGCGATGGGTGATCAGACTTGGGAAGTCACGGCGTGGACCGTTGATCGCCTCGGATCATGGGAACCCTAGAAAACATTTTTAGGACATAAATAGAACCTTATTGAAGAATAAATATCATTAGAAAGATCAAAGAAAAATTAAATAATTGGTACAAAGAAAAGTGAGAAATCGAAAAACAGGCAAAATACGGTTTTACCGAAAAATCGGGAACGTAACCCGAACAGGGGCATTATGGTCATTTGACACCCTGAATTGTCTTTTGACCTAAATTTCCATTAAAAATAAATAGTATTACACTTAGAAAATAAAATGAAAAATTAGTTTAGTGGTACCTAAATTAAATAGCAAAAATCATGGGTTAAATGTGGAATAAGTGAAAGTTAACTTATAATATGATTTAATTTTTGTTAGTGGACCACTATAGGATTAATTAAACATGAAATATGGCTGATGTAGGTCCACTAACCATCTGAAATCCCATCTTCCTCAAGTGTTCTCAAAATGGCCGAATTGAAGAACCCTTGAAGCCACCATTAACGTTTTTCTTCAAAGCTCCATGCACTCCCCATTTTCAACTCCAATCACTTTGATAGCTTCATGAAAAATGGTCTACACACCACAAGGAAGATATTGATACCAATTTTGAGAAGTTTGGTGAAGGTTTAGCAAGTTACAATTAAAGGTAAGTTCGCATTTTTGAGAAATTCTTTGTTAAAGTTTATGTTCATGTTATGGGTGTTAGATTGGTGAAGGAAAATTTTGAGTTTGAAGGGTTATTGTTGTTTTCATTTTGGACAGCCATGAGTCACGTTTTTGATGAGGTATTTGTGCATATAATTGATGAGAAATAATGTTAATCATGGTGATTTAGTAACTTAGTGAATTATTTCATGTTTATATGGTGAATTATGCACTTTGATGGAAATTGGTATATGGGACGGCAATGTGATGTTGAAGAATGGTTTGTGGCAGCTTGTGGACACTTGAGTAATGGTATATATTGAAGGAAGTGTGGGCAGAATATTGACCTAGAAAGATTGATGATATGTATGTAAATTAACATTGTAAAGTGTATGTAAAGTTTGTAATGTTTAGGTGTGTTTGTAATGGTACTTAGAAATTGTAAT
Source organism: Hevea brasiliensis (assembly GCF_030052815.1). Lineage (NCBI taxonomy): Eukaryota > Viridiplantae > Streptophyta > Magnoliopsida > Malpighiales > Euphorbiaceae > Hevea > Hevea brasiliensis. Next base: position 67,998,129 of record NC_079503.1, on the reverse strand, counting down.
TGTGAATGATATTTGGTGTGTTGAGGGTGATTGGAATCTGCCCAAAATAATGCTAATGTAATGTAGAAAATGCTTTTGGTAATGTGCCAAAACAGTTTGGTAGGTAAGTAAACAAATGGCAAAGGTAAGTGTGTGTTTGAAGTTGGGGTGTGAAAGGCATAGTGAGGGCAGTGTATATTTTAGCCTATAACCTTGAATGTGTAACCTCAATTGGTATGAGACCAATTTGAGGTGAAACTAGGCACAAAATGTGCCAACTTTCACTGAGAAACCATGCCAAAATTCTGCTTGCAAGGTGACCAAAAAAAATGACCAATTCGGATTAGGTGCAATTAGGACCTGAAAAATGACCAATTGGGCAGCAGTGAGTGTTTAGGCCATAACTCACTCAAACCAGGTCCAATTGACCTGAAATTTTAACCAAGAATAGTTAAGACCCATACCTACAAGTCTTATGAAGACACCAAAGCCCAGAAATGACCATAAGCAAGTCAAACAACTTGCACAAGTTCGGGTCCAAAAACTGGCCGAACCAGAATTGACCAATTTGACCTAAAATTGACCTAAAATGGTACCACTTGACCAGCAATAGTGTAATGACCATAACTTGGTCTACTTAACTCGGATTGACCTGAAATTTTGCACCGCGTGCAATAAGACCTAGATCTACAAGTTTGTAGTTTTGACCGAGACCCGAAAACTGAGGGAACTAGATCGTCCGGTTAGGTCAATCCAGTGTCCCGGAATCCAGCAATTTGCATTAAAATGCACTAAGCAAGGAAATGACTTTGGTAAAACATACCAAACCTAAAACCCTATCAAATGTGACATATTAACGACACTAAAACCTAATTTACCTAAAACGCAACGAGGGTCGGTATATTAGGTGATTAAGTGAATAATTGAGTTCAGTGCATTATTTACCAAACACCATCGATAGAGACAGTTTAATTAGTAATCTGAAACACTTCAAATTGTGTTTCTCGATTACCAAAGACTCAGGAAAAGGGAAGGAAACACTGAGTCCAAATCAGGGAGACAGTCATCAGAGGTTTGTGCACAACTAGTTTTTAACTGATTTTGTTTTGAATATTTCATATGATTAAATAATATATTTTTCTTATGAATTATGTTTAACAAGCATTGGATTTAATTCCATGATTATTGAAAATTGTTATTGTATGTATGAATTTGGCTTTGTGAAATGGTATTTCCATAAGTATTAAGCATTGTTATGGATTAAGTAAATTATGTTTTGGAAAATTGTGATAGAATATGTTTTGAATTGTGATGGTAATATTCATGGAAAAAATGAAAACTTTATTATTTGAATTGTGATGAGCATAAAAATTATTGGATATTGGAATTGACTTTGAATCGAATTATATTGTGATTTATGCTCGCTAAAAGGATTGTGATATTGTTTTATATCTCACTATAGATGCTTGACTAGGTTATTACCCGTCTCTCTCATTTGTTGAGAAGACAATGGAGTGAGTTGTGTTTTGATTACCATGGTACGTGCACAGGCTTAGATTCTCCTCTGATTTGAGGTTAGATCTAAGTTTATTTTATCGTTATGGCCCTTACGGAAGATTCATTATTGTGATGGTACTGTGCACGATGATTCGACCTGCCCGACCATAGGGAGTTAGAATCAGATTCGACCTCCCCGACCATAGGGAGTTAGAATCACATCGAATATGGCCCTTTCGGATTAGTCTTGCATAGTTAGTGAGATAAAGATTGATTTTTGAGATACAACATGGTTTTTGAGATGCATAATGACTTTTGAGATACAATATGATTTTTGAGATACAAAATGATTTTGAGATCTGTAATGGCTTTTGAATGGTAAGGAATGGTGATTTCAATTATGGTTTGTGTGTAATTGATTTTGTTGGAATTACTTAAATGGATAGTCAAGATTTGATAAATTGAATTTTGTGCTCCAAGTTATTTATACAAATGATTTACATTATTGGCAATGAATATTTTGAGTTGTGAAATTTGGTCAGTATTCAGATTCTCAAATTATTTACTGTAAAATTTGTCAATGTATATTGTACTATGTTTTAAATTATAGTTGTGCACCACTGAGTTCACCACTCAGGTAAGCAGAGCATAGAGCAGTGATTAAGTTGCTTTGAGGATACATTCAGATCAGCTCCAGGTATATCATAGATATACCCATGTACATAGGTTTTGATGTAAGCATGTAATAATATGTATGTAAATTATTTGAGCAGTTGTATAGAAACTCTTGTAAAATATTTTGGTATGTAATTAAATGTAAATTATCGTGAATGTAAATCTGAGATTTCATTTACTTAAATAGTTTTGTATTATATTTCTTGTATCTCAGTCTTTGAAAAATCACTATGGATTTGAATTGAGAAATATGTTGTGTTGAGAAATATATTGGAGTTGAGATTTGCAAATACATATTGAAGTGCTTTTTACAGGTTTTCTGAAGAACTGTTTTATCCAAAATACAGATGGCACTCTGCCAAAATTTTTACAGAAACTCCAATTAAGTCAAACGTGTCAGTTTTATCACTTCAGTTCAAAAAGGTTTTTAACACCTGTAAATAGTGCTCACCACTGTAAAAGAAGTAAGAAAAGTTTTGAAAATCCCTTGTAGTGTATTTAATGGGTTATCAGTAGACGGAGTTGGTAATTCATTAGGTATACTACGGGATCATGTTATGCCTTACAGAGGGGTAGGGTGTGATAGAGAAAATGAGGAAACTACCAAAGTAAGTAGTGAGACCAAAATGCCAAAGCAAGCACATGACAAAGAATGCCTAAGCTAGCACAAGAATTGGAATCACTCAAGCAAGTAATATGTTAGAGCAAACATGAGAAATAGGATCACTCAAGCGATAATATATCATTACATAATGTTGCATTTCTCAAACTACGTCAGGTTTGATTCTCCCTTAAAAGTAGATGCATCGAAAGTTTAAGTATGCTTAGATTCAAATCCCAAAAATTTTCAATCTCAAATCAATTTTGTGTTTTAGAATTTACGATATGGTTTGATTCTCCATCAAAAGGAGATACATAGGAAGCCAAGAGGTTTTAGGTGCAAATCCTCAAAACACAAATCACACACATTTTCTATAGTCAGGGAACTGTAAGCCTCAGAATGAACAAGGTACATGATATAAAGTCATGACCTAACGTACGGATCGAGTGTGTCACGAAATTTGATATAATTAAACCTCACTTTTGATGCATGGTTTTCACTTTGACAGCCTTTGGTAGTACCTTTAAGACTGATTCCTAACCCCATCAAAGTGGGGGATAAACTGTAGACTCCTAATTTTATTTCCTAAAGAACATATACATCTAAGGCAATGAAGAGCCCAATAATGAAAGCTTTAAGAGGCCTCACGGATGTTGAAAATGCTGAAGAAATGAAATATAATGTTCTACATTATCAAAATAAAATAAATAAATAGGATTACATAAGAAAAATGAAAAATAAAAAATAATAGAATAAGTTAGAAAGGGAAACAGGGCCTGCAAGCAAAGGTATGCATTCAGTGTTTCAATTGGACTCAACCCTGTTAGTTGTATGCCCTAGAGCATATCATTTAGTATGTATCTTATACATATTTTATTAATAAAAGGCAATTTCACTTTTCCGTTTACATAATGTATTTATGTGTAATAGAAAACGGCCATTGATATTTTGTTAGAAATTCTATTCTTAAGTTGTTAAGAATATGAGTGACAGTATTTCTAGTACAAAGTATCATAAATTGGTTCACAATCAAGGATACTTCACACAGGACATAACTTATCCAGAAAGATTGTAATCATGTTTGTTCCCAAGGTATTTATATGAGATATAAATAAGATGGAGTGGTGAGTCTCATGCCACATAACAAACATGATAGGCACTTATACATGATGAGTAGGCCGAACCAGTGACGCATATGACAAGTACATGAAGTTTACTCTTGTCAATGCATTATAATATATCATATTAGTGCATATAATCTTTAAACCTAAGATAACACAGTTATCTTATATATAGGTGATTTGAGTTTGATATTGCTTTCATACTTGTACTGTGTATGGGCATATGCGCATGTGTTGGCTCCTACTAGTTATATATGGAGATAGGTATTGATCAAGATGGAATCTATTACCCTAAGTAAATAGGGATAAAATCCTATGTTCATTTAATTATTCTTGATATTTCAAGTTCCTGGTCAGGATAGATAGATTTAGTCAGAAAAGAGTTTCTGATAAGAAAATCTAATTAATCAAGAACTGGAATTAAAAGGGGACATAATATTCATAGCAAATGGGGTTTGACATTAATCATGACTCCAACTCGAATTGGAATTTTGCAATAGAGAGATTCTAGTGCATGGTAACATATGATTATAGGTTCATTTAAGGTATTCCTTATTACTAATTGGGTGGCCATGGCACGCTATGCTAGGTGTCAACTATGGCCTGTGAGATGCCTAAAATGATTTAGAGAAATCATTCATGGTAAGAAAGAGTTCTGATGATATTAAGAGTTGATATCATATCTCATTGCTAATTAGTGATGAGCCTAGTGAGTCACGTACATATACAAGTTAATCACAAAGTTAAATAAGATTTAATTGATTAATTAAATAGGTTTGGTTTGCAATAAAATTGCAAAGTCCCTAGCATGGCTTGAAACCAAATCTAGGTTATTGAATGTATAATACAAGTTAAATTTATATTTAAAGTGTTTAAATATGAATTTAATTGTAAGAAATTAATTAATAGAGATTAATTAGTTAATTTATATTTGATATAAATTGATTAGAAGAGGAGAAATAATGATTTTGGGTTGAGAACTCAAAATTAAAACCATATGGTAATTTGGTCATTTCTCAAGGTGACATGTGGCATCATGAGATGGTGACATATGGCATCATATAAGTTTGCCATTTGTCTTCCTATCATGCAAGGTGATCAAAGTCAAGATTAAGTCTAACTTTGACACTTGGCTTAATGTGATTAAGTCAATTAAAAAAAAGATGCAATGTGGTGGTGACATATGGCAAAGGGCTTAAGTGATTACTGGACCTAATTATAAAAGGGAAAAGAAAAGAAGAAACACACAACTCTTATTTTCTCTCAAGTGTGGCGACATACCTCTCTTCCTCTCCTCTTCATCTTGTCTCATCAATTCAAAGCGAATTGCCCAAAATCCTTTGAATTAAAATAGCTAGAAATTATTTCTAGTGTCCTATACATACATACTACCTCTTTAGAGGCAAGAACCTAATTTATAATTGGTTGGCAAAGGCTTGATAAGCAAATTAGGGGTTGCCAATTGGTGATCTTGGTGTGGACAAGCTAGAGGGACAACACTTGGGGTCCTAGGTGATTCCTAAAGGTGCCAATTGCATACATAGTGCATTAAAGAGGTTAGTGCCTAAACTTCTTTTTAAACTAGGGTTTAATTGAATTAATTTGTTAATTCACAATCTTGAATGGCAAATGAAGATCCTAATACATATTAAAAGTGTTTTAATATGCTATTGAGCATTGAAATTAATTAGGCACATAATAAATGTGGCATGATGTATGAAACCTTGTAAGAAAATTTTTGAAATTCAATGCTCCAATGCACCAATTATCATGCTTATGCTCCTTCAATTGGTATCAGAGCCACTATATTTGCCATTAAGATTGTATATAAGATTAATTGTGTGATTTGATCAAATTTTGATTGATCTAAAGTTGTTTGGATGAATCAAGAGGTGGTGGCATGAAAGTGATTCATACCCTAAGGGTGTGTTTCACCTTTACGCATGGTTTATGGACTAATGATGCAATTGTTGTATATTTTAATACCCATAATTAGTCCCATACCTAATTAAATTGTTTAATTAGGAATTTTAATCACATAATTAATTTTTGAAAATTGTTTTCAAGATATTAAATTTGAAAAGAGTTTCTAAATTTAAATTTGTTTGAATGAGTCTCAAATCTAAATTTTTTCGTTGAATATGTGATATTCAATTTAATTTTAAAGTATGTATATTTTATTTAATTATTAAATTTTAATATACATGATGGATGATCATGGACAACAAAAGACCAATGTGATTAGATTTATTTCTTTTAATTTTCTTTGGGTTGTAAAATAATTAATTTTATTTTAGTGGCATCTATTATAAGTGTTGTAATAATTTGGGTTGTAATTTCATTTACTTGAGGACTTTAAAGTCTATATTCTTGTAAATTCACTTTGGTATGCCAAGGATTACAATGTTATTGGATTGTAAGAAGATCAAGGAGGTCAAGAGCATTGGTGGGACCAATGAGAGGAAATCAAGATCAAGTGTTGATTATGTACTCCTTTAGCAACTCTTGTAAAATGAATGAATAAAATACACATAGGAATGCCCTAATTCAATTCTTGGTGACTCATAATTGAATCTCTTAAAAAGTCCATGATCATACCATATTATTTGTTTATCCATGTATGCTTGAGATGTATGGGAATGTATGCAAGTATATGATATATGCATGCTAATTGGATAATGTGCAAAGTGAGACCATAATAGTAATTAAGTTGACCACTAAATCTTCCAAACAAATGATTAAGTTGGAAATAGTATAATTAAAGTAATTATATCATGGGCCCTCTATTGAGGCAATTATTTTAAGAAATTTTAAATACTTGCAAGTGAAGCATTTTATTTAAGAGATTTTCTTAAGAATAATTGTTAAGCATTAGATGTTGTAATTATGTAAATAGTTGATGGCTAATAATGAATGTGCCTAAGGAAATTAAATTTATTTGCATGTTTACTAGCTCAGTGAGATCAACTTAACTAATGCAAGATAAATCAATAATGGATGTGCCTGAGATTTTGAGCATTAGGGGCTAGATAAATGATTGAACCTCACATGAGATGTGATGGGCAAGGAGTTGCTTACTTATAGTTTATTGTAATTTCAATAATGGATGTGCCTGAGGATGATCAATAAGACTATAAGAATTCAATCACCCACTAGAAATCCATCCAACTAGGATTTTCGTTTCCTACTTTGGATGTGTGGGATTTGCCAAGTTAGTGGGAAGACCAATTTGATTCAAAGACCATAATCATTTTGGTTAATTACTTAATACATTTACTAATTAATCTAGTTATTTTCTGCAGTTAGTTTTCTAATAATAATGAGCACACAAAAACCACCACCATCCAATATCCTTGCAAGCATACTTGATCACAATAGGTTGACGGGACCTAATCTTTCTGATTGGCTAAGAAATTTAAAACTTGTCCTAAACCTAGAACGTATTGGATATGTTCTAGACTCAAAGGTTCCTAGGCCCTTACCTCCAGATGAAGGAGCGGAAGCATGAAAAAATTAGTTTAGAATATTGAATTCAAAAATATTCTTCTAGGGTCTCATGCATCATGCAAGATTCATTATTTATCTAATTGATTTCAATGTTAAACAACATATTAAAACACTTTTAATATGTTTTTTGATCTACATTTGCCATTTAAGATATTAGAATTAACATATTAATTCATTAGAACCCTAGATTGAATGAAGAACATGTGCACTAACCTTTTGATGTACTGTAGTTGTGTTTGGCACCTTTGGGAAGCACCTAGGACACCAGATGTTGTCCCTCTAGCTTGTCCACACCAAGATCACCAATGGCAGCCCCTTGAATAGCTTCTCAAGCCTTTCCAATCAATTAGAAATTAAGGTTTTGCCTTTAGAGAGATTACAGATGTATATAGGACACTAGAAACGATTTCTAGCAATTTTTATTTAAGAGAATGTTGACAATTCTCTTTGAATTGATGAGAGATGAAGAAGAAAAGAGGAAGAGAGGCTCAAAAGTGGTGGCACAAAATGAGAGAATAGCAGCTTGCATTTTGTTTTTTCATCCTTTCTCTCATATAGCTAGGTCATCACTTAAAACTCTTGCCACATGTCATCTTTTGATTGGCTCTTAGTTTAATTGACCCAATCACATTATGCCAAGTGTCAAATTTAGATTTAATCTTGACTTTGATCATCTTACATGATTAAAAGACAAATGGCAAGCTTATGTGTAGTGCAATGTGTCACCATCTCATGGTGCCACATGTTACCCTATGAAATGACCAAAATACCCTTGTGTCTTAATTTTGAGTTCTCAACCCAAAATAATTATTTCTCTTCTTCTAATCAATTTATATCAAATATAAATTAATTAATTAATCTCTATTAATTAATTTCTCATTATTAAATTCATATTTAAACACTTTTAATATAAATTTAACTTATACTACACATCCAATAACCTAGATTTAGTTTCAAGCTATGCTAGGGACTTTGCAATCTAATTGCAAACCAAACCTATTTAATTAATCAATTAAACTCTTAAACTAATTAATTAAATCACATTTAACTTGGTGATTACTTGTGTATGTGTGTGACTCACTAGGCTCATTACTAACTAGCAATGAGATATGATATCAACTCTTAATATCACCAGAACTCTTTCTTACCACAAATGATTTCTCTAAATCATTTTATGCACCTCATAAACCATGGTTAACACCTAGCATAGCATTCTATGTGTTAGTAGTATGCCCTAGAGCATATCATTTAGTATGTATCTTGTATATGTTTTTATTAATAAAAGGTATTTTCACTTTTCTGTTTACATAATATATTTATGTGTAATAGAAAAGGTCCACTGATATTTTGTTAGAAATTCTATTCTTAAGTTGTTAAGAATATGAGTGATAATATTTCTAGTACAAAGTATCATAAATAGGTTCACAATCGAGGATACTTCATAATAAAGACACGACTTATCCAGAAAGATTGTATTCATGTTTATTCTCAAGTTATTTATATGAGATATAAATAAGATGGAATGGTGAGTCTCATGCCATACAACAAACATGATATACACATATACATAATAAGCAGGCCGAACCAGTAACACTTATGACAAGCACATAAAGTTTACTCTTGTCAATGCATTGTCATAAATGATATCATTACATATAATCTTTAGACCTAAGATAACACAGTTATCTTATATATAAGTGGTTTGAGTTTGATACTGCTTTCATACTTGTACTGTGTATAGGTATGTGGGCATGTGTTGGTTTCTACTACTTATATATAGAGGTAGGTGTTGATCAAGATGGAATCTGTTCCTCTAAGTAAATAGGGATAAAATCCTATGTTCATTTAATTATTCTTGATATTTCAAGTTCCTGGCCAGGACAGATAGATTTAATCCGAAAAGAGTTTCTGATGAGAAAAATCTTTTAATAAAAAACTGAAATTAAAAGAGAACATAATATTCATAGCAAATAGGGTTTGACTTAAACCATGACTCCAGCTCGAATTGAGATTTTGTAACAGAGAGATTCTAGTGCATGGTAACATATGATTATAGGTTCATTTAAGGTAAACCTTATTACTAATTGGGTGGTCATGGCATGCTATGCTAAGTGTTAACCATGGTTTATGAGGTGCATAAAATGATTTAGAGAAATCATTTATGGTAAGAAAGAGTTCTGATGATATTAAGAGTTGATATCATGTCTCATTGCCAATTAGTGATGAGCCTAGTAAGTCACACACATACACAATTAATCACCAAATTAAATATGATTTAATTAATTAATTAAAGAGTTTAATTGATTAATTAAATAGGTTTGGTTGGTAATTAGATTGAAAAGTCCCTAGCATGGCTTGAAACCAAATCTAGGTTATTGGATGTATAGTATAAGTTAAATTTATATTTAAAGTGTTTAAATATGAATTTAATTAATGAAAAATTAATTAATAAAGATTAATTAATTAATTTATATTTGACATAAATTGATTAAAAGAAGAGAAATAATTATTTTGGGTTAAGAACTCAAAATTAAGACACAAGAGTATTTTGGTCATTTCATAGAGTGACATGTGGCACCATGAGATGGTGACACATGGCACTATCCATAAGGTTGCCAAATGTCTTTTAATCATGTAAGATGATCAAAGTCAAGATTAAATATAGGTTTGACACTTGGCACAATGTGATTGGGTCAATTAAACTTAGAACCAATCAGAGGGTGACATGTGGCAAGGGGTTTAAGTGGTGACCTAGCTATATAAGTGTAAGGATGAAAGAACAAAAATACAATCTGCTTCACCTACAAGAGTTGTATGGTGAGCACAGCAGGAATGCTAGGTATGAGATATCTAGGTAGTTGTTCTGCATGAGGATGTCTGAGAGACAGAATGTTGGGGATCATGTCCATAAAATGATTCGGCTAATTGAGCAGCTAGAACATCTTGACTTCAACATGGATTTCAAACTACATACGGATTTGATCCTTCAGTCCCTTCCCGAGTCTTTTGGGAATTTTGTGACAAATTTCCATATGACTAAATAGGAATGCACCTTGGCTGGTTTACTCAACATGCTGGTTTACTCAACATGCTGGTTATTGCCCAAAAGAATATGCCGGGCAATAAAGGAAAAGAGGTAGCTTTGATTGCATCTTCTTCTACTGGAAAGTCCAACAAGAAGAAGGGCAATAAGAAAAAGAAATCTCAGATTCCTGGTCCTTCCAAGAAAATAGCTAAACAGAAAGGGAAGAGTAAAGTTGATAGAGGTAAAGGAAAGTGTTTCCACTGCTAGAAGGATGGGCACTAGAAAAGGAACTGCCCAGAGTATCTTGCTTTTCTGAAAGAAAAGAAGGATAGACCTTCGGAAGGTATGTCTATATCTTATTATTTAGATTCTGATGATACTCATAGTTCATCTACAGCTTGGGTTTTAGATACTGGTGCCAGTTCTCACATTTCTTATGATTTCTTTGAAGGAACGGAAGCGTGAAAAACACAAGTTTATACCATTAAATTCAAAAAAATTTTACCGAGGGTCACATGCATCATGCAAGATTTATTTTTATCTATTTGATTTCAATGATAAACAACATATTAAAACTCTTTTAATATGTTTTTGGATCTGTATTTGCCATTTAAGATTTTAAAATTAATCAGATTAATTTTAGAACCCTAGATTAAATCAAGAACGATTACACTAACCTCTTGATGCACTGCAGCGTGTCTACGCCTTTGAGATTCGTCTTCAGGACACCAGATGTTGTCCCTCTAGCTTGTCCACACCAAGAACACATATGGCAGCCCTTGAACAGCTTCTAAAGCTTTTTCTATTAATTAGAAATTCAAGTTCTGCCTTTTAAGAGATTAGAGATGTAAACAGGACACTAGAAACAATTTCTAGCGTTCTTAATTCAAGAGATTGATGGCTAATCTCTTTGAATTGATGAGAGATGAAGAAGAATAAATGAAAAGCCTCAAAGTGGAGTGACAAAGGAGAGGAGTGGCTGCTGGTTGCTTTTCTTTTTCATAACAACACTTAAATAGCTAGGTTAACATATTAAACCCTTGCCACATGTCACCCATTGATTAGCTCTAGGTTTAAGTGACCCAATCACATTGTGCCAAGTGTCAAACCTATATTTAATCTTGATTTTAATCATCTTACATGATTAAAAAACATTTGGCAAGCTTATGTGTAATCCCATGTGTCACCATCTCATGGTGCCACGTGTCACACTATGAAATGACCAAAATGCCCCTGTGTCTTAATTTTGAGTTCTTAACCCAAAATAATTATTTTTTTCTTCTAATTAATTTATATCAAATATAAATTAATTAATTAATCTCTATTAATTAATTTCTCATTAACTAAATTTATATTTAAACACTTTAAATATAAATTTAACTTATATTATACATCCAATAATCTAGATTTGGTTTCAAGTCATGCTAGGGACTTTGCAATTTAATTGCAAACCAAACCTATTTGATTAATCAATTAAACTCTTTAATTAATTAATTAAATCATATTCAAATAGGTGATAACTTGTGTATGTGTGTGACTTACTAGGCTCATCACTAATTGGCAATGAGACATGATATCAACTCTTAATATCATCAGAACTCTTTCTTACCATAAATGATTTCTCTAAATCATTTTATGCACCTCATAGACCATGGTTAACACCTAGCATAGCATGCCATGGCCACCCAATTAGTAATAAGGTTTACCTTAAATGAACCTATAATCATATGTTACCATGCACTAGAATCAATTAAACCTATTTGATTAATCAATTAAACTCTTTAATTAATTAATTAAATCATATTCAAATAGGTGATAACTTGTGTATGTGTGTGACTTACTAGGCTCATCACTAATTGGCAATGAGACATGATATCAACTCTTAATATCATCAGAACTCTTTCTTACCATAAATGATTTCTCTAAATCATTTTATGCACCTCATAGACCATGGTTAACACCTAGCATAGCATGCCATGGCCACCCAATTAGTAATAAGGTTTACCTTAAATGAACCTATAATCATATGTTACCATGCACTAGAATCTCTCTGTTACAAAATTCCAACTCAAGCTGGAGTCATGGTTTATGTCAAACTCCATTTGCTATGAATATTATGTTCTCTTTTAATTCCAGTTCTTGATTAAAAAAATTTTCTCATCAGAAACTCTTTTCTGAATAAATCTATCTGTCCTGGCCAGGAACTTGAAACATCAAGAACAATTAAATGAACATAGGATTTTATCTCTATTTACTTAGAGGAACAGATTCCATCTTGATCAACACCTACCTCCATATATAACTAGTAGGAGCCAACAGATGCCCATATACCCACACATAGTACAAGTATGAAAGCAGTATCAAACTCAAACTACCTATATACAAGATAACTATGCTATCTCAGGTCTAAAGATTATATGCACTGATATGATTTATGACAAAACATTGACAAGAGTAAACTCCATGTGCTTGTCATAAGTGTCACTGGTTCGACCTACTTATCATTTATAAGTGCCTATCATGTTTGTTATATGGCATGAGACTCACCATTCCATCTTATTTATATCTCATATAAATAACTTGGGAACAAACATGAATACAATCTTTCTAGATAAGTCATGTCTTTATGATACTTTGTGCTAGAAATATTGTCACTCGTATTCTTAACAACTTAAGAATAATATTTCTAACAAAATATCAATGGACCTTTTCTATTACATATAAATATATTATGTAAACGGAAAAGTGGAATTGCCTTTTATTAATAAAATTATGTACAAGATACATACTAAATAATATGCTCTAGGGCATACTACTAACATTCTTATGATATGCAGGAACTAGCAAATAGTAGCAGCTTGTGGTCTCAAGATGTTAGAGTTTGGATTGGCAATGGCTCAACTGTTGAAGCTTTAGCCATAGGATTAAATCTTTTTACATGTTTGGACATGTTTTGTGCTTTAATAATATTTTATATGTGCCTGATGCTTTTAAGAACATCATTTCTATATCTAGTTTGACTAGAAATGGTTATGAATTTTAATTCACAGATGATATTTGCAATATTTACTTTAGAAATGAATATGTTGGTTCGGGTTATATGAATGATGGTCTTTATTATTTGGATAATAATGACAAACACAAAATGAATGCAAGTGATCTGAATGGATGCGATGCCATGGTGAAAATCAACGCAAGTTCAAAATATATTTGGCACTTAAGGTTATGTCATGTTGCAGAAGATAGGATTGCAAAACTAGAGAAAATGGTGATTCTTTCCTCATTGGGCTCTAAGCCTACTCCAACTTATGAATCTTGCCTTTAGGGCAAAATGCGTAGATCACCCTTTATTGGACAAGGGCTAAGGGCTGAAAATATTTTGGAGCTAATACATAGTGATGTATGTGGTCCATTTAAGGAAATGGCTAGAGGCGGTTTTCATTACTATATTACCTTTACTGATGATAAATCAAGGTTTGGGTATTTGTATTTAATAAAATAAAAACATGAATCCTTTAAAAAGTTCAAAGAATTTAAATCTGAAGTAGAAAATCAAATAGGAAAGAGTATTAAAGCTCTTCGATTAGATCGTGGAGGAGAATATTTGAGTACTGAATTTGATGAATACTTAAGAGAGCACGGCATTGTTTCCCAACTAACTCCTCTAAGAACACCATAGCTGAATGGTGTATTTGAAAGGAGAAATCGTACCCTATTGGATACGGTATGTAGTATGATGAGCTATACTGATATTCCAATCTCCTTTTAGGGATTTGCATTAGAATTAGCTTTGTATATTCTGAATAGGATTCCATCAAAATCAGTTTCTTCCACACCTTATGAGATATGGCATGGAAGAAAACCAAGTCTTAAGCATGTTAAGATTTGGGGTTGTCCAGCTTATATCAAAAAGCTGAACACTGATAAATTGGAAACCAGATCAGAAAAGGGTCAATTTGTTGGATATCCAAAAGATAGTTTTGGATATTATTTTTATTTGCTTACTTCACAAAAGGTTGTGGTAAGTAGAGATGCCGCATTTCTTGAACAACAGTTTGTTCAAGAAGGAAGCAAAGGAAGGCAAATAGAGTTAGAATTGGAGAATTCTGACCAACCAACAGATCATATGGATATAGATCCATCTAGTCAACCTACACCCATTGATGAAACATCTACAGCTATTCCTCGTAGAACAACCAGGATATCTCACCCACCAGTGAGATATGGTTTCCTTGATAAAGAAGAATAAGAGTTGTCTACTCATGAAGAAGTAGATCATGGAGATGAACCACTTACCTATGAAGAGCTATATCAGATATAGACTCTTCAAAATGGATTGATGCTATAAAATCCGAGATTGATTCCATGTATAAGAATCAAGTTTGGGATCTTGTTGACCCACCTGAAGGTATTGTACCTATAGGAACCAATGGGTTTTCAAGAAGAAAATTGGTTCTGGTGGAAAGGTCTATAAGGCAAGGCTAGTAGCGAAAGGGTTTCGCCAAAGGTAAGGAATCAACTATGAGGAGACTTGCTCGCCTATTGCCATGCTTAAATCAATTAGGATTCTATTAGCAATAGCTGCATACTATGATTATGAGATTTGGCATATGGATGTCAAAACAACTTTTCTCAATGGATACATTGAAGAAAATATTTTCATGGAACAACCTAGGGGTTTTGAATCCCAAGATGGTTCCAAGGCATGCAAGCTAAAGTGATCCGTTTATGGGTTGAAGCAAGCTTCAAGGAGTTGGAACATCAGTTTTGATGAAGCCATTAAGTCATTTGGTTTTATAAAAAATGAGGATGAGCCATGTGTATATAAGAAGGTTAGTGACAGTGCTATCACTTTCCTTGTCTTATATGTGAATGACATACTTTTGATGGGTAATGACACAGGTATGTTAACAATTGTAAGGGTATGGTTGTCAAATACATTCTCCATGAAAGACTTAGGGGAGGCAACCTATATTCTTGGGATTCGCATCTATAGAGATAGAGCGAAAAGAATAATTGGTTTATCCCAAAGTCTATACTTGAAAAAGGTGTTAAAGAGGTTTAACATGCTTGATTCCAAGAGAGGATTGTAATCAGTGAGACATGGTATCCACCTTTCTAAAGAGATGTCTCCTAAGACACTGAAAGAAAGAGATAAAATGGCCAGGATTCCATATGCTTTGGCTATTGGAAGTTTATGTTGGTAGTATCCCCTAGAGCATATCATTTAGTATGTATCTTGCACATATTTTTATTAATAAAAGGCATTGCCACTTTTCTGTTTATATAATATATTTATGTGTAATAGAAAAGGTCCATAGATATTTTGTTAGAAATTCTATTCTTAAGTTGTTAAGAATATGAGTGACAATATTTCTAGTACAAAGTATCATAAATAGGTTCACAATCGAGGATACTTCATAATAAGGACATGTCTTATCCAGAAAGATTGTATTCATGATTGTTACCAAGTTATTTATATGAGATTTATAAGATGGAATGGTGAGTCTCATGCCATATAGAAAACATGATAGGCACTTATAAATGATAAGTAAGCCGAACCAGTGACACTTATGATAAGCACATGGAGTTTACTCTTGTCAATGTTTTGTTATAAATCATATCAGTGCATATAATCTTTACACCTGAGATAGCACAGTTATCTTGTATATAGGTAGTTTGAGTTTGATACTGCTTTCATACTTGTACTGTGTATAGGTATATGTGTGACACCCCTTACCCGACTACAGTGTAGCCGAGCAAGTTATGCCACTCAGTGTGCCGGAGCACTCTATTTTATCTGATTTCATTACAGTTCTTGATTTATTTATTCAAAAACTTTATTGAAGATTTAGGCTATTTTTACTAAGTGTCAAAATCTAACTAAATTGGAAATTTCAAAAATTTTAACGATAATCCGACAAAGTGTCGGCTGTAATTTGGACTAACAGTTATTCTGAACCTGCCAAAGACAATTTCAATATATACTTAATTTCTCAAACTTAATAGTCTCAAAAATTTTCAAACATAATGTATCTCAATACAGTATCCAGATTTCTCAGAAATCTCATTAGATTTTCAATATCTCAATATTCACAAGTATAATCTCATTATAACTTAAATTCAATTCACATACTAAAATACTTACTTTGAATAGCTTCCATAATTCATAGGTTAATTACATGAGTTTATTTTGTACAAGATATACAAATAATTTACAATGTGCTAGGAATGAACAATATACAGAACATTTTTAAAATGTGGACTATCTACATTCTTCTCTTAGGAGGTGACAATCTAGAACTCTTCTGACAGTTATGCAGATCTGTACTCCAAAATCTCGATCGACATCTCTGGTTTTACCTTGATTACTGCGCGAGGAAGCAATTCCATCGCGCTAAGCATTTCGCTTAGTGGTGCAATAATATAACGAAATAATATATACAAGTAAAGAAAGAAATAAATGATAATTCAGATACTCAAGAATCAATTTAATTTGGTATGGTATTTCCAGTATCAACGATCTTATATACTAGTTTGTTCCTCTTTGGAAGTGCTTAGTTTATAACTTTTCAGTAATACTAGCGGGTATATAATTTATTCTATCTGTATTGTATTTCAAGTCTGTACGGTTCTGCAATTTATATTTTTGTTATGTTTCTTTTGCTAATCTCTTTTGCTTATTCATTCAATACTTAATTTAATTGTACTGGATTTTCATTATACTTAACTTAGCTGCCTGAATTGAATAATACTTTAATTGACTGCCCAAGTAACCTATACTAGACGACTGGACTGGATAACGGGTCGTTGGCACTGGACACCGCGGTGCCTCGGGCCGTCATACCATGGGACGCAGAACGTCAACCATGTATGCAGTCAGTATGGCTAAAAAGCCATGATAACACATAATCGGGCATAAAAGCCATGAATACGGGCATAAAAGCCATGAATACGGGCATAAAGCCATGAATACAGGCATAAAACCTTTCGCAGTACTGCTAACACAATACCCTATTGGCATGCCAAACTATCCAAACCAATCTTTTTAGGTATACTAGGGCATTTGATATTTTAAAATGTTAATATATTGTGCTTTATGACTTCATTTTTTCATGATAAATTTCAATCATAATTCATACATTCATTTGATCATTTATATGATCACAATTCACATCAATTATTCTTTTATACCATTGTACTCAAAATACTTCTCCTCTTTACAATAATGAGAACTAATGTCTCATTCATACATTAATATGGTTTATTTATCCATTCATTATGTTATTCATATTGATCGCAATTCTAAACAATTGTTCACATGTACCATTGTATTCAAAACATTTTTCCTTTCTCATTTATACATTCAAGAATCTACTTATGTAATTACAAATTTTATATTTCAAGTTGAGTTTCTAATATTTTATGAATTCCATTTGTGATGGGCATATATGCCCTAACTATCTATTCACATCAATTAGGTGACTTATTTTTCATGTTTCAAGTAATCCATGAATATTTCATGGATTTCAAATTTATGGCCTAAATTTCTTTTTAACAATTTTGACTAGGATGCATAGTCCATATTTGTCATACAATTCTAAGCATTTAAGCTTAGAATTGGTTCTAGGTCTTCATCTTAATTTACTAATCATTTTGATTACTATTCACCTTACTAGTCAACCAAAATGTTGACCTTTTATACTTAATGAATATATTAATTCTTATTACACCAAGATCCCACATTTTGAGTTTTACATTTGCTAGTATTAATTGCCAATTGCAATTTAAAGTCCCCTAGATGCATTTCTAATTTCAAATTTTGAATTTCAAGTTTTGGTGTCACTATTCATTTCATTAGTCAACTAAAATGTTGACTTTTGCATAAACAATAGGTACATTGGTTTTAATACTCCCAACATACCACATTTTGTATTCAAAACTTGTTGGTTTTGGTCACTTTCTCAAAGCTTAGGTCATTTTGGCAAAATTGCCAATTTTTGGTTTTGGTGTCACTATTCACCTCATTGGTCAACAAAAATGTTGACTTTTGGATAGAAAATAGGTGTATTGGTCTTAACACCTCAAACATACCATATTTTGTATTTCAAACTTGTTGGTATTGGTCGCCAATACCATTTTTAAGTTTAATGCTAATTGAGCAAAATTTTCGGTTTTCATGCTTCATCTTTACTGTTCCATTTGTTATTTTTACAGTGGGAATTTGAGGAAATGGTAAACATGAAAGTTGTTCCTTATTTTGTCTAGTTGAATTTCCTTTTTTGAATCACTCCATTTGGAGTTTTGTATCTCAAGTTATGGCCAAAATAAGTTTACTGTTCACGTGCACTGTTCATGCTGAGATTTTGGGTCTGGCAGATTTTTGGTCCAACTTTGGTCAGTAATTTGATCAAGTTAAGTTCATAATTTGGTCGAACTTTCTTCATATGAAATGTTCTACTATGCCTTAGGTTTTCATCGGTTCAAGAATCGCCTAAATCCGAGTTTTCTAGAGAGAGTTATAGCCATCCAAACATTACTGCTCAAATGAAAATCTGCAAAGTTGCAGGTTTGAACAGTAACTGTGACTGCCATTTGGGTTAGGTTATGGTCATAATTTGGGGTAGGTTTCTTCATGAAAGTTGTTTGTCTATGTCTTAACTTGTTGCTGTAAAAATTTCAGGTCAATTGACCAAATCTACAGTGAGTTATGGCCAAATGAACAGTTACTGTTCATTTGGTCATTTCTGCAGGGGCTGTTGCAGGGTGTCCGGATTGGGGCCAAGTTTTGGTCCACTTGCTTTGGTCTTTTGGGCATGGTTTCTTCAGAAAAAATGTGTCATTATAAGCCTAGTTTCATTTCCAATTGGCCAAACACCAATTGGACCTACACAGCCAAAGTTATGGCAGTGCAAGTGGACTGAATTTTCAGTCCCTCTGCTGCACTAACAAGGCAGCCTACACATTCACTTGGCTATACTATTTTTCAGTCCAATTCATGGTCAACATACCTAAAATGGTCACTAATTGACCCTTATAATGTTCTTTCACAATTCCATAAGCTAAATCCAAGTTTCACTTCTCAAAACCCTAATGTCCAATTTAAATTATCCATAAACCTCAATTAGCACACTAATTCAACATCCATGCATATTCATACCTTAAACATCATTTCTATCCATTCTAAATTCATTAAAACAATCAACCTCATCCTTCCTTAGGGCTGCCAAAAATTAAAGATGCCCTAACACATATAACTTACTTCAAACTCTTACAATTTCTTAACTTAAAATGATGCTTTAACAAGGATTAAAGGAGTGAGAGTGAAAGGATAGCACTAACCTCACTTTAACCTCTTGTAGGGCAGATTTCTTCAAGCTAAAACTTCACTTTCCTTCCTTTTCTAGGCTGCCAAAAGCTTTTTCTAGGTGTGGGATTAATTTTTGATGAAGAGACTTATGGGTTTTAGTGAGTGGATGAAGAGAAAATCAAGTTCAAAGCTTGATAAAATGGTGGAGGGAGAGGGAGAGATTCACGTCCAAATGAAGAAGAAGAACCAGAAATTTTGTGTCTTCATTTGTCATTTTTTTCTCTTTTTAATTTGGCTTATTAGGTTGTGATTGGTGGAAGCCCTCCAAATGACATCATGTGATGTCATATTTAGGTTTTTCTTTCATTTTCTTTTCTTCTTTTCTCTACTCATTTTCACATTAATTTTTAGTAATATTTATTCATATTTTATGTCATATTAATTATTTACTCAACTGGACAAGTCGGCCAAAAATCACCTCGGAAGGCGAAATGACCAAAATGCCCTCCGTTTGGCTTAACGGGTCAATTGAAAAATTTTTCTAAGTATTTTCTTGGCATTCTAATGCCATAGGAACCTCAATGACCCTTCTCTGGAGTCCCAAAAATTATTTTATAATTTTTCCCCCGGGTCTAGGGCTCCTCGTTGCGAGAACCGCAACTTACCTCTGGTTACCCATCGCTTGGGCACCGGCTCTTTTGACTTAACTGTATTTTATTTCTAAAATTTTTACTAAATTTTTCTCATTAATATTTGAGTTAATTATGGTCCCTCACTTTGATTTGAATATTTTTCCGGACGTTCTAGCTGTCCGGACCAACACCGGTCACCGGAACAGTAGACTGTGCGGAATTGCTACCGGGAGGATGTTACAATATGGGCATGTGTTGGCTCCTACTAGTTATATATGGAGGTAGGTGTTGATCAAGATGGAATCTGTTCCTCTAAGTAAATAGAGATAAAATCCTATGTTCATTTAATTGTTCTTGATGTTTCAAGTTCCTGGCCAGGATAGATAAATTTATTCAGAAAAGAGTTTCTGATGAGAAAATCTTTTTAATCAAGAACTGGAATTAAAAGAGAACATAATATTCATAGCAAATGGAGTTTGACATAAACCATGACTCCGGCTTGAGTTGGGATTTTGTAACAGAGAGATTCTAGTGCATGGTAACATATGATTATAGGTTCATTTAAGGTAAACCTTTTTACTAATTGGGTGGCCATGGCATGTTATGCTAGGTGTTAACATGGTCTATGAGGTGCATAAAATGATTTAGAGAAATCATTTATGGTAAGAAGAGAAATAATTATTTTGGGTTAAGAACTTTAAATTAAGAACGGGCATTTTGATCATTTCACAAGGTGACATGTGGCACCATGAGATAGTGACACATGGCATTACACATAAGCTTGCCAAATATCTTTTAATCATAAGATGATTAAAATTAAGATTAAATATAGGTTTGACACTTGGCACAATGTGATTGGGTCAATTAAACCTAGAACCAATCAGCGGGTTACATGTGGCAAGGGTTTAATGTGTTGACCTAGCTATATAAGTGTTGTTATGAATTAGAAATAAGATAACTAGTAGCCACTCCTCCTTTGTCACTCCATTTTGAGGCTCTCCATCTCTTCTTCTTCATCTCTCATCAATTCAAAGAGATTAGCCATCAATCTCTTGAATTAAAAATACTAGAAATCTTTTCTAGAGTCCTGTTTACATCTTTAATCTCTTAAAAGGCAGAAAAATCTTCCGTTCCTTCAATTGGTATCAGAGCCACTATATTTGCCATTTAGATTGTTGTTTATATGATTTAATTGTGTGTTTGATCATGAGATGATTTATCCATTGCTGGTTGCAATGGATATGTGGCGGCATGCTTGAAGAACACCATCAATGGTGCGCATTGTTTGGCTTTTTAATTTGCAATTGTTGTATGATCTAAAAGCTCATCCTATTTCTAATTAAATTGTTTAATTATAATTTTAATCACACAATTGAATTTCGATTCAAATCAGAATTTTAAAAAATTGTTTGAATGTTATTCAAATCTGAATTTTAAAAGTTGTTTGAATGTGATTCAAATCTGAATTTTTAAAGTTGTTTGAATCATATTTAAATCTGATTTTTTTAAAGTTGTTTGAATATTATTTAGATATGAATTTTTAAAAATTGTTTGAATGTGATTCAAATCTGAATTTTTAAGGTTGTTTGAATGTGATTCACATTTGAATTTTTAAATTTGTTTGAATGAGATTCAAATCTGAATTTTTAAATTTATTCGAATCATATTCAAATCTGAATTTTTAAGTTGAATATGAGATATTCAATTTAATTTAAGTATGTATATTTTATTTAATTGTTAAATAGTGATATGCATGATGGATGATCATGGACTATAAAAGACCAATGTGATTGGATTTATTTCTTTTATGTTTCTTTGGGATTGTAAAGTAATTAATTTATTTGGGCATGTATTATTAAGTTTGTAATAATTTTTTGTTGTAATTTCATTTATTTAAGTTCTTGTAAATTCGCCTTGGTATGCCAAGGATTACTATGTAATATTGGATTGCAATAAGTTCAAGGAGGTCAAGAGCATTGGTGGGACCAGGGAGAGGAATTCAAGATCAAGTGTTGATTATGTACTCCTTCAGCAACTCTTGTAAAATGAATGAATGAAATGTACTTAGGAATGCCCTGATTCAATTCTTGGTGGCTCTGAATTGAATCCTTTAGAAAGTCTATGATCATACCATATTTACTACTTATCCATGAATGCATGAGATGTATGGGAATGTATGCAATTATATGATATATGCATGCTAAATGGATAATGTGCACAGTGAGACCTTAATATTAATTAGGAGGACTATAAAATCTTCCAAACAAATGATTAAGTTGGAAATGCTATAATTAAAGTAATTATAACATGGGCCCTCCATTGGGGCAATTATTTTAAGAAATTTTAAATAGTTGCATAAGATGCAATTAATTTAAGAGATTTTCTTAAGAATAATCGTTAAACATGAGATGTTGTAAATATATAAATGGTTTGGTGGCCAATATTGGATGTACCTGAGGACATTAAAATTATTTGCTTAATTACTGGCTCAATGGGATCAACTTAACTAATGCAAGATAAGTCAATAATGGATGTACCTGAGATTTTGAGCATTAAGGGCTAGGTAAAGGATTGAATCTCACATGAGATGTGATGGGCAAGGAGTTGCTCACTTATAGTTTATTGTAATTCCAATAATGGATGTACCTGAGGATGATCAATAGAATCATAAGAATTCATACAATAATGGATGTACCTGAGGATGATCAATAGAATCATAAGAATTCAATCACCCACTAAAAATCCGTCCAACTAGAATTTCCATTTTCTACTTTGGAAGTGTAGGATTCACTAAGTTAGTGGGAGGACCAATTTGATTAAAAGGCCATAATCATTTTGGTTAATTACTTGATACATTTACTAATTAATCTTGTTATTTTCTGCAATTAATTTTCTGATAATAATGAGCATAGAACAACCACCACCATCCAATATCCTTGCAAGCATACTTGATCGCAATAGGTTGACAGGACCTAATCTCTTTGATTGGCTAAGAAATTTGAAACTTGTCCTGAACTTTGAACATATAGGATATGTTCTAGATTCAAATGTTCCTGGTCCCTTACCTCCAGAGGCCACTCAAGAGGAACATGAAACTTTGGACAAGTGGAAGGAGCATGATATGAGAGCTAAGTGTTACATGCTTGCTTCCATGAGTAATGAGTTACAGAAGCATCATGAGAACATGCAGAGTGCGAGTGAGATCCTCCTTCACCTACAAGAGTTGTATGGTGAGCACAGTAGGAATGCTAGGTATGAGATATCTAGGCAGCTGTTATGCATGAAGATGTCTGAGGGACAGAATGTTGGGGATTATATCCACAAGATGATTCGGCTGATTAAGCAGTTGGAACATCTTGACTTCAACATGGATTTCCAACTACAGATGGATTTGATCCTTCAGTCCCTTCCTGAGTTTTTTGGGAATTTTGTGACAAATTTCCATATGACTAAACAGGAATGCTCCTTAGCTGGTTTACTCAACATGCTGGTTATTGCCCAAAAGAATATGCCGGGCAATAAAGGAAAAGAGGTAGCTTTGATTGCATCTTCTTCTACTGGAAAGTCCAACAAGAAGAAGGGCAATAAGAAAAAGAAACCTCAGATTTCTGGTCCTTCCAAGAAGATAGCCAAACAAAAAAATAAAGATCAAAGTTGACAAAGGTAAAGGAAAGTGTTTCCACTATCAGCAGGAAAGTGTTTCCACTGCCAGCAGGAAAGTGTTTCCACTATCCAGAGTATAGCAATCCAAAAGAATGCAATACCATGATGAAAATCAACTCAAAATTCAAAATACATTTGGCACTTAAGATTAGGTCATGTTGCAGAAGATAGGATTGCAAAATTAGAGAAAATGGGGATTTTATCCTCATTGGACTCTGAGCCTACTCCAACTTGTGAATCTTGCCTTCAGGACAAAATGACTAGATAACCTTTTATTGGACAAGGGCTAAGGGCTAAAAATATTTTGGAGCTAATACATAGTGATGTATGTGATCCATTTAAGGAAATGGTTAAAGGCGATTTTCATTACTTTATTACCTTTACTGATGATAAATCAAGGTTTGGGTATTTGTATTTGATGAAATACAAACATGAATCCTTTGAAAAGTTGAAAGAATTTAAATCTGAAGTAGAAAATCAAAGAGGAAAGAGTATTAAAGCTCTTCAATCAGATCGTGGAGGAGAATATTTGAGTACTAAATTTGATGAATACTTGAGAGAGCAGGGCATTGTTTCCAACTAACTCCTCCAGGAACACCACAGTTAAATGGTGTATTTGAAAGGAGAAATCATACCTTATTGGATATGGTACGTAGTATGATGAGCTATACAGATATGCCAATCTCCTTTTGGGGATTTGCATTAGAATCAGCTTTGTATATTCTGAATAGGATTCCATCAAAATCAGTTTCTTCCACACCTTATGAGATATGGCATGGAAGAAAACCAAGTCTTAAGCATGTTAAGATTTAGGGTTTTCCAGCTTATATCAAAAAGCTGAAAACTGATAAATTGGAAACCAGATCAGAAAAGGGTCGATTTGTTAGATATCCAAAAGATAGTTTTGGATATTATTTTTATTTGCCTACATCACAAAAGGTTGTGGTGAGTAGAGATGCCACATTTCTTGAACAATAGTTTGTCCAAAAAGGAGGCAAAGGAAGGAAAATAGAGTTGGAATTAGAGAATTCTGACCAATCAACAGATCAGATGGATATAGATCCATTTAGTGAACCTATACCTATTAATGAAACATCTACAGCTGTTCCTCGTAGAACAACCAGGGTATCTCACCCACTAGTGAGATATGGTTTCCTTCATGAAGAAGAACAAGAGTTGTCTACTCATGAAGAAGTAGATCATGGAGATGATCCACTTACTTATGAAAAAGCTATATCAGATAATGATTCTTCAAAATGGATTGATGCTATGAAATTTGAAATTGTTTCCATGTATAAGAATTAAGTTTGGGATCTTCTTAACCCACTTGAAGGTATTGTACCTATAGGGAACAAATGGGCTTTCAAGAAGAAAATTGGTTCTGATGGAAAGGTAGAGACCTATAAGGCAAGGCTAGTAGCGAAAGGGTTTCGCCAAAGGCAAGTAATCGACTATGAGGAGACTTTCTCACCTATTGCCATGCTTAAATCAATTAGGATTCTATTACCAATAGCTACATACTATGATTATGAGATTTGGCAGATGGATGTCAAAATAGCTTTTCTCAATGGATACATTGCAGAAAACATTTTCATGGAACAACCTAGTGGTTTTGAATCCCAAGATGGTTCCAAGGTATGCAAGCTAAAGCAATCTATTTATGGGTTGAAGCAAGCTTCGAGGAGTTGGAACATCCGTTTTGATGAAGCCATTAAATCCTTTGGGTTTATAAAAAATGAGGATGAGCCATGTGTATATGAGAAGGTTAGTGACAGTGCTATCATTTTCCTTGTCTTATATATGGATGACATACTGTTGATGGGTAATGACACAGGTATGTTGACAACTGTAAAGGTATGGTTGTCAAATACATTCTCCATGAAAGACTTAGGGGAGGCAACCTATATCTTGGGATTCGCATCTATAGAGATAAAGTGAAAAGAATAATTGGTTTATCCCAAAGTCTATACTTGGAAAAGGTGTTAAAGAGGTTTAACATGCTTGATTCCAAGAGAGGATTGTTACCAGTGAGACATGGTATCCATCTTTCTAAAGAGATGTCTCCAAAGACACCTGAAGAAAGAGATAAGATGGCCAGGATTCCATATGCTTCAGCTATCGGATGTTTAATGTATGCAATGTTGTGTACTTTGCCAGATACCGCATATGCTGTTAGTTTGACTAGCAGGCATCAATCCAATCTGGTTTGGAACACTGGATAGCTATCAAGAATATCCTTAAGTACTTGAGAAGAACTAAGGATTTATTCTTGATCTATGGAGGTGGAGACTTGCAATTGGATGGTTATACTGATTCTGATTTCCAATCAGATATCGATGATAGAAAGTCTACCTCTGGATATGTGTTCATTTGTAATGGAGGTGCAGTCAGTTGGAAGAGTTCCAAACAGAGCACGACTGCAGATTCCACTATCGAGGCTGAGTATATTGCTGCATCAGATGCTGTAAAGGAAGTTGTTTGGATAAAGAAGTTCATGACAGAACTTATAGTAGTTCCTTCTATTGAGTCAACAGTTCCACTACACTGTGACAATAATGGACCAGTCATACAGGCTAAGGAACCAAGGTCTCAAAAAAAATCCAAACACATAGAAAGGCGCTACCACATTATCAGAGAAATAGTTGGGCAAGGTGATGTAGCCATGTAGAAAATAACATCAGCTAAAAATCCGGCTGATCCATTCACTAAGCCTATATCACAGACTCAGCTAGACTGTCATCTTGAGAAGATGGGTCTAAGATATTATAATGAATGGCTTTAGTGCTAGTAGGAGATTGTTAGTAGTATGTCCTAAAGCATATCATTTAGTATATATCTTGTACATATTTTTATTAATAAAAGGCATTTCCACTTTTCTGTTTACATAATATATTTATGTGTAATAGAAAAGGTCCATTGATATTTTGTTAGAAATTCTATTCTTACGTTGTTAAGAATATGAGTGACAGTATTTCTAGTACAATGTATCATAAATAGGTTCACAATCGAGGATACTTCATAATAAGGACATAACTTATCCAGAAAGATTATATTCATGTTTGTTACCAAGTTATTTATATGAGATATAAATAAGATGGAATGGTGAGTCTCATGCCATATAGCAAACATGATAGGCACTTATAAATGATAAGTAGGCCGAACCAGTGACACTTATGATAAGCACATGGAGTTTACTCTTGTCAATGTTTTTTCATAAATCATATCAGTGCATATAATCTTTAGACCTGAGATAGCACAGTTATCTTATATATAGGTAGTTTGAGTTTGATATTGCTTTCAAACTTGTACTGTGTATGGGTATATGGGCATGTGTTGGCTCCTACTAGTTATATATGGAGGTAGGTGTTGATCAAGATGAAATATGTTCCTCTAAGTAAATAGAGATAAAATCCTATGTTTATTTAATTGTTCTTGATGTTTCAAGTTCCTGACCAGGACAAATAGATTTATTCAGAAAAGATTTTCTGATGAGAAAATCTTTTTAATCAAAAACTGGAATTAAAAGAGAACATAATATTCATAGCAAATGGAGTTTGACATAAACCATTACTCCAGCTTGAGTTGGGATTTTGTAACAGAGAGATTCTAGTGCATGGTAACATATGATTATAGGTTCATTTAAGGTAAACCTTATTACTAATTGGGTGGCCATGGCATGCTATGCTAGGTGTTAACCATGGTCTATGAGGTGCATAAAATGATTTAGAGAAATCATTTATGGTAAGAAAGAGTTCTGATGATATTAAGAGTTGATATCATATCTCATTACCAATTAGTGATGAGCCTAGTAAGTCACACACATACACAAGTTATCACCTAATTAAATATGATTTAATTAATTAATTAAAGAGTTTAATTGACTAATTAAATAGGTTTGGTTTGCAATTAGATTGGAAAGTCCCTAGCATGACTTGAAACCAAATCTAGATTATTGGATGTAGAGTATAAGTTAAATTTATATTTAAAGTGTTTAAATATGAATTTAATTAATGAGAAATTAATTAATTAATTTATATTTGATATAAATTGATTAGAAGGAAAGAAATAATTATTTTGGGTTAAGAACTCAAAATTAAGACACAGGGGCATTTTGGTCATTTCATAGGGTGACATGTGGCACCATGAGATGGTGACGCATTGCATTGCACATAAGCTTGTCAAATGTCTTTTAATCATGTAAGATGATTAAATTTAAGATTAAATATAGGTTTGACACTTGGCACAATGTGATTGGGTCAATTAAACCTATAACCAATCAGAGGGTGACATGTGGCAAGGGTTTAATGTGT
Source organism: Hevea brasiliensis (assembly GCF_030052815.1). Classification (NCBI taxonomy): domain Eukaryota; kingdom Viridiplantae; phylum Streptophyta; class Magnoliopsida; order Malpighiales; family Euphorbiaceae; genus Hevea; species Hevea brasiliensis. Next base: position 67,969,809 of record NC_079503.1, on the reverse strand, counting down.
TGACCTAGCTATATAAGTGTTGTTATGAATTAAAAATAAGATAACTAGCAGCCACTCCTCCTTTGTCACGCCATTTTGAGGCTCTCCATCTCTTCTTCTTCATCTCTCATCAATTCAAAGAGATTAGCCATCAATCTCTTGAATTAAAAATACTAGAAATCGTTTCTAGTGTCCTGTTTACATCTTTAATCTCTTAAAAGGCAGAACTTGATTTTCTAAATAATAGAAAAAGCTTTAGAAGCTATTCAAGGGCTGCCGTAGGTATTCTTGGTGTGGACAAGCTAGAGGGACAACATCTGGTATCCTGAAGATGCATCTCAAAGTCGTAAATACACTGCAGTGCATCAAGAGGTTAGTGTGTTTGTTCTTGATTTAATATAGGGTTCTAAAATTAATCTGATTAATTTTAAATTCTTAAATGGCAAATACAGATCCAAAAACATATTAAAAGAGTTTTAATATGTTGTTTATCATTAAAATCAAATAGATAAAAATAAATCTTGCATGATGCATGTGACCCTAGGTGAAAATTTTGAATTCAATGGCATAAACTTGTGTTTTTCACACTTCCGTTCCTTCAGTTTAATGTATGCAATGTTGTGTACTAGGCCAGATATCGCATATGCTATTAGTTTGACTAGCAGGTATCAATCCAATCCAGGTTTGGAACATTAGATAACTGTCAAGAATATCCTTAAGTACTTAAGAAGAACTAAGGATTTATTCTTGATATATGGAGGTGGAGACTTGCAATTGGATGGTTATATTGATTCTGATTTCCAATCAGATATCAATGATAGAAAGTCTACCTCTAGGTATGTGTTCATTTGTAATGGAGGTGTAGTCAGTTGAAAGAGTTCCAAATGAAGCACAGTTGAAGATTCCACTACCAAAGCTGAGTATATTGCTGCATCAGATGCTGCAAATGATGTTGTGTAACATCCCTATTTACATAGTCTGGTATATTTCACTATTCCGGTGACCGGAGTCGGTCCAGACAATTAAGAGAATTAGAACCACACTTACGACAACTAGATAAGCCATAAACATAAATAATTAGTGATTATCAATTAGTTAAGTATAAATAAGAAAAATAGAACATAAGCAATTAAACGAGCTGAGAGTCACAGCGATGGGTGACCTCCTTGGGAACGACTGCGAAGTCGATTTAAAGTCAAATTTTGAACTGTAAAATGTGACGCCGCGGTCCTTAGGATCATTACGAACACAGTGGAAAAGAGAAAATCACGAAAAAGAATTGTTAAGCCAGTCAAATAATTAGATCAGAGAGCCGGAAGAAATATTAAATTATTTGCAAACCAGGTTGAACCGGCGAGGGGCAATTTGATCAATTGACCCCGAAAGCTGACTCCTGACCTAACTGTCAAATAAAATTAGAGAAAAAAAAATTTCAGAGTCGGGAATTAAATTAAAGAACTAATAAAAAAATAAATTAAAAAAAAAGAAAAATGAAAAAGTTAAAAAGGTGTGGGGAGATGACATCATGCATGATGCCATAAGTATTTTAATTAAAATTTTATTTAATTGGAATTTTTGGTCTTTCATAAGACATAAAAGAAGGAAAAGAAAAGAAAAAAAAAAATAAACCAAAAGTCTTCATCTTCCTCAAAGTGCCGCCTCTCTCTCTCTCCCAAGTTCTCTCTCAAATTTTTCCTCCATGAAAGCTTATTTTTAAGCTTTCTAAACATTAATTCCACCATAAATCCTTTAATTTTCTTGAAGAAAAATTATAAGCAAATCTTGGAAGGAAGATTAGAAGGAGAAGAATTGAAGAAAATTGAGAGGAAGTGAAGATCAAAGACTTCACCTAAAGGTTAGTAATGCAAACTTCAAATTTTTAGTTTAATTAGTGTGTGTATAGCATCAAGAACATAGAAATAAACTTAAAATGAAAAGAAAATTTTGTTGAGGGACTAAACTAAATTTCGGCCAGCTTGGGTTACTATGCATATGTTTGAGTTTTTATTGAAATTAAATGGTAGGCAAGTTTGTATGGATGTGCTAATGAGATTGGTATGCTTAAATGTGGTTAAATGCAACAATTAGTGTGAATTAGGGTTTTGGACATTAGGATTTAGAGAAAAAAATGTGAGAAATGAGTAAATGATGTCTTTGACCTAGCGTGAAGTGAGAAATGGTCAATGGTGACCAAATGAAGTGTGTTGGAATGGTTGGAGTTAAGGCCAAATTCGGATTGAGTAAGGTCATGCTGCTGGCAGCATGACCAAGTTACCTTTGAAGGACCAAACATGAAATTTTACAAGTCCAATTGGTATGAGATTAATTGGGAATGAAAATAGACACTAAATGACACAATTTTCATTTAGGAAGTATGCCCAAAAAGTGACCAAAACCTAGTGAATAAATTGACCAAACTTGGAAAATCTCAGTCTGTCCCTGTATAAACTGACCAAATGATTTGTTCATTTGGCCATAACTTGAGCTAGGAAAGTCTAAATGACCTGAAATTTTACCAGTGGTTAGATGAGATATACACCTAAAACTTTCATGAAGAACACAAACCCAAATTATGCCATTAACCAAGTCATTTGGCCACCCAAAATTGGTAACCTAAAACTGCCAGAACTAAAATTTTGCCCAGAAATCTGGGTTAAGTCCAATCCGGCAGCTATAGTTCAAATGGCCATAACTTGAGCTACAAAACTCTAATAGGAGTGATTCAAAAAGGAGAATAAACTTGAGACAATAGGAAACATTTTCTATGAAGAAAGTTTTACCAAATTCCAACAGTAAAATGACCAATGGAATAGTGCAACCTTAGACACCAAAACTGAAAATTTACAATTTCGCCTAAAAGAATTAAGTTTTGAGAAAATGACCAAAACCAACAAGTTTAGTGACCAAAATGTGGTATGTGGGTGAAGTTGGAATTCCCATACCTATTAAGTCTTAGAAAGTCAACAAATTGACTTGAATAGTACTATGAATAGCAACTCTAAAATGAAAATTCCCAAGAATGTTAATTTAAGCATATTTGGGCTAGAATTAGTTATTTATGAATTAATTATTGGATTTACTGTGAAATAAGATATTGAAACACTATAAATGTTGTGTTTCAGCTGAAAAAGACCTGAAAGGTATAAGGGACTGAGTCAAGGCCTAAAGGCGACTCACGTCAGGTTTGTGCACTAAAATTTTTAAATTATAGTTTTCATAATGGAAATTGATTTGTTATACATTGTGAATGTATTTTGTTCATTATGAATTTTGAGAATGTTGTGTTGCCTATTCTATAATGGAAATTTGGAATGAAAATTAGTTATTGATTTGTATGAAATATTTGAACAATATGGTTTTGAATTTAGTTATGGCTTTGAAAATCTTATTTGAAAAATAGTGTGTTGCCTACTTTGTAACGAAAAGTTTAGAATGAAATATGATTTGTGAATTGTATAAAATACTTGAATAACTTGATTTAAATTATTTTTAATTCACACTTGGCATGACAATATTAATATGTTCCTCCTCCACTTGTGGGGTGAGTTTGATATTTGATCACTTTCCTCCTTCTCTGGCTTTCCAATCTGAGGGGTGAGTTTGGATGAGTACTCATTAGCTAGCTAGCCACCTCCCTCATTGATTTCGATTAGTGGGGTGAGTATGCCTTGTCGTGATGTACACACGGCATGTTCGGAAAATTTTGTGTCATGTCTTAAGTTGTGTTATTGTTTGGCAATACTATGTTTATTAAATTATTTGATTAATTTGTGTTATATTAAGTTTTGAAAATTGTGAAATATTTAAATTGTGAATTGTGTGATTTGAAAATTGAAATGCGATTATGAGATTTTTGAATGATGATTTGTTTATAAATATTTTATATTATGCATTTTACGCTTATTGTGCACTATTGAGTATTTATATACTCAGTGATAGCTTTAACTTGCTGTCCCAGATAGAGAAAAGGACATAGTAGCTGAGCGAGCTGCTACAGTTAGAGAGGAGAACAATTGAAGAATTTTTGTACGAGTATTTGTCTATACTCTGGTAGTTTAGTTTGATGTAAATATGATAGTATGCATATGTATCTCTGTAATTTGAGCAGTTGTACAGATAAATTGTAATAATATTATTTTTGAGATTTTACATCTGTAAATTAACTTATGATTGTAAATTAATGATTTAAAATGCAATGTGCATGAGTTATGAAATGTTTTGAGATATTCATTCTTGATTTTAAATTTGGATTTTAAATTGAAGTGTTGCTATTGCTGTTGATTTGAAGTTTGGTGGTTGTAAATGGAGTTGTGATTAAGAAACATATTGGGAGTGTTTCTATTTTCAGGTTTTGAAGAACTGTTTTCTCAAAATATAGACGGCACTCTGCTGAAATTTTTATAAAAATTGCGGAGATTTTAAATATCTAAGAATTTAATTTATGTTTGGACTTTAAATAAAGGTTTTTAAAATTTGAAAAAATTTTACCCATCAATTTCAAAATGAACAAAAATTGTTTTAAAATCCCTTGTAGTATATTTAATGGGTTACCGGTAGGTGAAGTACGACAATTCATTAGGTGTACTATGGGAACATGTTACATCTTACAAGGAGTAGGGCATGACAAGCTATTTGGATATAAGAAATCCCGGTCTCACCAGAAATCCAAACACATAGAAAGGCGCTACCACATTATCAAAGAAATAGTTAGACAAGGTGATACAGCCATGCAAAAAATAGCATCAGCTGAAAATCCAGCTGATCCATTCACTAAGCCTTCATCACAAGCTCAGTTAGACCGATATCTTGAGAAGATGGGTCTAAGGTATTGTAATGAATGGCTTTAGTGCTAGTGGGAGATCGTTAGTAGTATGTCCTAGAGCATATCATTGAGTATGTATCTTGTACATGTTTATATTAATGAAAGGCATTTTCATTTTTCTGTTTATATAATATATTTATATGTAATAGAAAAAGTCCATTAATATTTTGTTCGAAATATTATGCTTAAGTTGTTAAGAATATGAGTGACAGTATTTCTAATACAAAGTATCATAAATCGGTTCACAATCGAAGATACTTCACAATAAGGACATGACTTATCCAGAAAGATTGTAATCATGTTTGTTCTCAAGTTATTTATATGAGATGTAAATAAGATGGAATGGTGAGTCTCATGCCATATAACAAACGTGATAGGCACTTATACATGATAAGTAGGCCGAACCAGTGACATTTATGACAAGCACATAGAGTTTACTCTTGTCAATGCATTGTCATAAATCATATCAGTGCATATAATCTTTACACTTGAGATAGTACAGTTATCTTGTATATAGGTGGTTTGAGTTTGATATTGCTTTCATACTTATACTGTGTATGGGTATATGGGCATGCGTTGGCTCCTACTAGTTATATATGGAGGTAGGTGTTGATCAAGATGGAATCTGTTCCTCTAAGTAAATAGGGATAAAATCCTATGTTCATTTAATTGTTCTTGATGTTTCAAGTTCCTGGCCAGGACAGATAGATTTATTCAAAAAAGAGTTTCTGATGAGAAAATCTTTTTAATAAAGAACTGGAATTAAAAGAGAACATAATATCCATAGCAAATGGGGTTTGACATAAACCATGACTCTAGCTCGAATTGGGATTTTGTAACAGAGAGATTCTAGTGCATGGTAACATATGATTATAGGTTCATTTAAGGTAAACCTTATTATTGATTGGGTTGCCATGGCATGCTATGCTAGGTGTTAACCATGGTCTATGAGGTGCATAAAATGATTTAGAGAAATCATTTATGGTAAGAAAGAGTTCTGATAATATTAAGAGTTGATATCATGTCTCATTGCCAATTAGTGATGAGCCTAGTAAGTCACACACATACACAAGTAATCACCAAATTAAATATGATTTAATTAATTAATTAAAGAGTTTAATTGATTAATTAAATAGGTTTGGTTTGCAATTAGATTGCAAAGTGCCTAGCATGGCTTGAAACCAAATCTAGGTTATTGGATGTATAGTGTAAGTTAAATTTATATTTAAAGTGTTTAAATATGAATTTAATTAATGATAAATTAATTAATAGAGATTAATTAATTTATTTATATTTGATATAAATTGATTAGAAGAAGAGAAATAAAACTCAAAAATAAGAAACAGGGGTATTTTGGTCATTTCATAGGGTGACATGTGATACCATGAGATGGTGACACATGACATTACACATAAGCTTGCCAAATGTCTTTTAATCATGTAAGATGACGAAAATCAAGATTAAATATAGGTTTGACACTTAGCACAATGTGATTGGGTCAATTAAACCTAGAACCAATCAGAAGGTGACATGTGGCAAGGGTTTTAAGTGATGACCTAACTATATAAGTGTTGTTATGAAAGAATAAATAACACAAGCTGCTACCTCCTCTTTGTGCCACCACCCAAAGGCTCCTCTTCCTTCTCTTCTTCTTCATCTCTCATCTATTCCAAGAGATTAACAAACAATCTCAAGAATTAAAAATACTAGAAATTGTTTCTAGTATTTTGTTTGCATCTCTAATATCTCAAAAGGCAAAACTTGATTTTCTAATTCATAGAAAAAGCTTTAAAAGCTGTTCAAGGGCTGCCATAGGTGATCTTGGAGTGGACAAGCCAGAGGGACAACATCTGGCGTCCTAAAGATGCATTCCAAAGGTACAAATACACTGTAGTGCAATAAGAGGTTAGTGCATTTATTCTTGATCTAATCTAAGGTTCTAAAAATTAATCTGATTAATTCTAAAATCTTAAATGGCAAATACAGATCCAAAAATATATTAAAAGAGTTTTAATATGTTGTTTATCATTGAAATCAAATAGATAAAAATAAATCTTACATGATGCATGTGACCCTAGGTGAAAATCTTTGAATTCAATGATATAAACTTGTATTTTTCATACTTCCGCTCCTTCAGAGGTTAGTGCACTTGTTCTTGATCTAATCTAGGATTCTAATGATTAATCTGATTAATTCTAAAATCTTAAATGGCAGATGTAGATCTAAAAACATATTAAAAGAGTTTTAATATGTTGTTTATCATTGAAATCAAATAGATAAAAATGAATATTGAATGATGCATGTGACCCTAGGTGAAAAATTTTGAATTCAATGATATAAACTTATGTTTTTCATGCTTTCGCTCCTTCACCATGGCCACCCAATCAGTAATAAGTTTACCTTAAACGAACCTATAATCATATGTTACCATGCACTAGAATCTCGCTGTTATAAAATCTCAATTCGAGCTGGAGTCGTGGTTTATGTCAAACCCCATTTACTATGAATATTATGTTCTCTTTTAATTCCAGTTCTTGATTAAAAAGATTTTCTCATCAGAAACTCTTTTTTTATTAAATCTATCTGTCTGGCCAAGAACTTGAAACATCAAGAACAATTAAATGAATATAGGATTTTATCCCTATTTACTTAGGGTAACAGATTCCATCTTGATCAACACCTACCTCTATATATAACTAATAGGAGCCAACACATGCCTATATACCCATACACAGTACAATTATGAAAGCAGTATCAAACTCAAACCACCTATATACAAGATAACTGTGCTATCTCAGGTCTAAAGATTATATGCACTGATATAATTTATGACAATGCATTGACAAAAGTAAACTCTATGCGCTTGTCATAAATGTCACTGGTTCGGCCTACTCATCATGCATAACGGCCTATCATGTTTGTTATATGGCATGAGACTCACCATTTTATCTTATTTATATCTCATATAATTACATTGGGAATAAACATGAATACAATCTTTCTAGATAAGTCATGTCATGTGTGAAGTATTCTCGATTGTGAACCAATTTATGATACTTTATGCTAGAAATACTGTCACTCATATTTTTAACAACTTAAGAATATAATTTCTAACAAAATATCAATAGACCTTTTCTATTACACATAAATATATTATGTAAATGAAAAAGTAAAAATGCCTTTTATTAATAAAATATGTACAAGATACATACTAAATGATATGCTCTAGGGCATACTACTAACAATCTCCCACTAGCACTAGAGCCATTCATTACAACATCTTAGACCCATCTTCTTAAGATGTTGGTCTAACTGAGCTTGTGACATAGGCTTAGCGAATGGATCAGCTGGATTTACAGTTGATGCTATTTTCTGCATGGCTACATCACCTTGCCCAACTATTTCTCTGATAATGTGGTAGCACTTTTTTATGTGTTTAGATTTCTAATGAGATCAGGGTTCCTTAGCCTGTATGACTGCTCCATTGTTGTCATAGTAGAGTGGAACTGTTGACTCAATAGAAGGAACTACTGCAAGTTCTGTCATGAACTTCTTTATCCAAACAGCTTCCTTTGCAGCATCTGATGCAGCAATATACTCAGCCTCTGTAGTGGAATCTATAGTCGTACTCTGTTTGGAACTCTTCCAACTGACTGCACCTCCATTACAAATGAACACATACCCAGAGGTAGATTTTCTATCACCGATATCTGATTGGAAATCAGAATCAGTATAACCATCCAATTGCAAGTCACCACCTCCATATATCAATAATAAATCCTTAGTTCTTCTCAAGAACTTAAGGATATTCTTAACAACTATCCAGTGTTCAAAACCTGGATTGGATTGATACCTACTAGTCAAACTAACAAAAAGCATATGCGATATCCTGTAACACCCTCACTATAGTCATTCCGTACATTTTATTATTTCGATGACTAGTGTCGGTCCGGACAGCTAGAACATCTGGAAAAATATTTAGTCTAAAGTGAGAAGCCATAAATAAATCGAATAATAATAAGTAAAATTTAAGAAAAATTTTAAAAATAAAATACAATCAAGTTAAATGAGCTGGTGCTCTAGCGATGGGTAACTCAATGGGAAGTTACAGTCTTCGCAGCTAGAAGCCCTAAACTCAGGAGAAAATTCATGAAATAATTTTTGGTACTCCAGAGAAGAGTCATTGAGATTTCTATGGCATTAGAATGCCAAGAAAAGGCTTAGAAAAATTTTTCAATTGGTACAGACGATTTTGGCTTAATAAGCCAAACAGAGGGCATTTTGGTCATTTCGTCTTCGAAGATGATTTTTGACCGACTTTTCCAGTTAAGTAAATAATTATTATAACATAAAATGTGAATAAATATTGCTAAAAATTTAGTTGAAAATGAGTAGAAAAGAAAAGAAAAGAAAAAGAAAGAAAATTTGAAGTTATGACATCACATGATGTCATTACAATGCCCCCACCCAATCATATTGTGACACCTATCTATAAACATAAATAAAAGCATAAAATAGGAAGAAAAATTGAAGAAACAATCTGTTTCTTCTTCCTTCTTTTAGTCGTAACCCATTTCATTTCTCTCTTCCACCATTAAAAACTTCACCCAAGCTTCATCTCACCTACCAAATGACCTCAAAAGCCCATCTTCCCTTCACAAAAACTTGTCATCACCATTAGAGCAAGACTTGGGCAGTAAAAAAAGTGAAAATAAAAGAGTTTGTCAAGCTTGGATTGACACACAACAAGGTTAGTGCCTTATTTTTCTCTATTATATGTTTCTTTCTTATTAGAACAACAAATTAAGTAATGAATTGAAAATTTTGAAGCAAACTATACATGTTAGGGTTTCTTTAAATTTTCAGTAGCCATGGACTTATGAGGGTTTTGATGATTTCTTTGGATTAAACGAGTATATAAGCTGCCCTTTGATATGAACTTAACACTTAGCAAATTGAATTGTAAGTTAATGGAAGAATAGAGAAATTGAGAACTTAGGGTTTTGAGCAAATTGAGGTTTTGCTCCTATAATGGTGTAGGAACATTTTAATGGTCAATTAGTGACCATTTGGTAAGTTTTAAACTAAATATTAAGTAAATTGAGTCATTGAATGTTGGAAAGGGTAGGCTACCTTGTGTGCTGCAGTCTGAACTCTTGGAGTCCAGTGTGTTTGGAGAGCTTTAACTGAACTTGTGTAACTCCAATTGGTGCAAGGTCAATTGGAGGTGAAAATAGATACATAATGCCACAACTTTGGTGAAGGAACCCTGCCCAGAAAACCAACCTAAGTGGCCCTAAAAATTGACCTAATCCAGGTGACCAATATGCTGTCCCTGGAAAATGACCAAACGAATAGTATTTATTCATTTTGTCATTACTCACTATAGAAATCCATTTGACCTAAATTTAATATCAATGGAAAGCTTAGACAATTTAGGACAACTTTCATGAAGACCATAACTCTAAATTCTGACCAGAACTAAATGAAATTGTCCATCCAAATTAGGACATCAAAACTGCAGAATTGATTCTGCCTAGAAATTCTGGAAAAATTACAATCTAGCCAATTATGGTATTTAGGCCATAACTTGAGCTACAAAACTCCAAATGGAGTGATTCAAAAAGTGAAATGTAACTAGACACAATAAAGAATAACTTTGATGAAGAATATTTAGCCAAATTCTTACTGTAGAATGGCCTAATGGTATAGTGAACTCGAGTACCCAAAACTGAAATTTCTGATTTATTTTCCATTGTTTAGAAGTATGGATTGGCAACTAATGCCAACACTTTTGGGAACAAAAATGTGGTAAATCTATGTGATTAAAACTCATGTAACTATTATATATGAGAAAGTCAATATTTTGACTTAAATGATTAAATGAATAGTAACCTTATATGTTAAGTACAAATATTCAAGAAATAACTTTGTAATATGCCCTAGTAGGCCTAATGTGATTGGTTTTGATAGGTTGGCATGCTAATAGGGTTCTGATAGCAGTACTGCGTATGGCTTCATGCCATTCTGTGATATGATAGCCTATGGCTATACTGATTATGATGTTATATTTGGCTTTATGCCTTATTGTTTTTATGGTTTATTAGCCATTCTGTCTGCACAACGGGAGACACATTGTGACCGATGATGTGACTACCCGAGGTACCTGATACCTAGTGCTAGTTTACACATTTATCTAGTCTGGTCAATTGATATAGGTTACTTGGGCATGGAAAAATATAAATGTAATTGAATTGATTATTAAAGGAAGTAAGGAAATTAAATATCAAGATAAAGAACAAGAATGATTACAATAAAATGAGGCTCAAAATGTAACACCCCGAACCTCTGAGTTGTGAATAGTATCATTTTTGGCATGTGACTAGCACTATTCAAAGACATCTTGAGGACCAAAAATAAATAGAAAATTAATGGAGATAGACACTATAAAAATTCAAATGACCCAAAAATATAAGGACTCACTGGGTATATTGAAAAAGAAGGATTATGACCCGATGAGGGGCATTTTAGTCAATTCACCTCAAGAGTTGACTTTTGACCAAAATGTTAATTAATTTAAGTGAAATTAATGAATTGAATTATGGAATAATATTGTTTTTTTAGGAAAAGAATTCAAGTATAAAGTGAAAGGAAAATAAAAGAAACAAAAATCTTGAATTTTAAGTCCATTTTGATCCAATTAAAATTTTAGGACCAATGGGCTTTGGACAACTCAATTAAAATTAATTAAATAAAACAAAAATTGGGATAAGTATAAAAGGAAGTCATCTTCCTCCCTCCCTCATTTAGTTGCCCCCCCCCCCCCCCCCCACACACCTCCTATCCCTCTCTTTTCTTTCTTCTCTCTTCATTCTTCCACTTACAACCTCTCTCAACCATTGATTTTCCCCACTTTTTCTCCATGGGTTTTCTATCTAATTGGTAGAAAATATTAAATTTATCTTTCATTGAGAGATTAGAAGCTAAGAGAACAAAAGAGTTAGAAGAAATTGAAGATTAGAAGTAGTCACTTGAGGTAAGTTTCTTTTCATATTAGATTAGTTGTATAAGCCTTGAATGAAGTTAACTTATGATGAAATTTTATGAGAAATTGAAAGGAAACATGCATGGAACCTAAACTAGGGTTTTGGCCAACTTAGGGAAAATTAGGGTTTTGATGTATTTTAGTTAAATTGATGATAAATCTAAGTTAAATTGAGGTAGTATGCATGATTGGGAGTAGTAAGATTTCATGGGATTGCATAAATTAAATTATGGAAGATTAGGGTTCATGGAAAAATTGGGTTTTGGTGCTAGAGAGTGAAATTGGTGTGTGTAGTGTTAAATTATGGTCATTTGAGGTTTATTTAGTTTGAATTGATATTGGGTTGATGAATGGAGGTAATGAAATGGTAGGATTAGGGAAATTCCAAATTTTGGTGTTTGAAAATTATAGGTTTCGTGGTAGGAAGTGCCATTGATGTGTTAATGCTAAATTATAGTCATTTTGGGTGAATTAAATGTGAATTGAGATTAGTTATTAGAAGTAATTGAAGAAATGAAAATTTTAACTTAGGGCAGAATTTTGCACACTGAATTCAGTGTGTTTGGAAGCCCATAACTTAAGCTACACAACTCCAATTGGTGTGAAACCAATTGGAAACGAAACTTAATACATATAGCTAGAATTTTCATGAAGATACCCTGCCCCGAAAATGATCATAAGCTATCCGAAATGAGCCTTGAACTTGGAGACAAAAATCTGGAACCTGTAGAATTTGATCATATGAACAGTAAACTTTGCATGTCCATAACTCTCTCTAGAAAACTCTGATTTAGGCGATTCTTAAACCTAAGACATAGTAGAACATTTCATATGCAGAAATTGAGGCCAAATTATAGACTTAACCCAATCAAATTGCTGAGCAAAATTGAATCACTGAATCTGCAGAATTGCAGATTTACCATATGAACAGTAAATTTTGTATGGCCATAACTCTCTCTAAAAAGCTCCAATTTAGGCGATTCTTGAACCGATGGAAACCTAAGACATATTAGAACATTTTGTATGAAGAACATTAGACCAAATTATGGACTTAACTTGATCAAATTGCTGAACGAAGTTGGATTGATAAACCTGCCAGAACTAAATTTGCAACATGAACAATGACGTAAATAATAATCATGTTTTGAGCATAACTTGAGCTACATAGCTCCAAATTAGGCAATTCAAAAAGGAAAATAAAGTTAAGACCTAGATGAAAAATTTTCATGAAGAACACCTCACCAAATTATGATCGAAACTAGGTAAAAATTGGGTTCAAAAATTGGGCACCAAGTTGTCCAAAACCAAAATTTTCTAAAATTTGCAAAGCTAACTTGGGATGCATTAGACATGCATGTAATGAGTTTTTTGCAGCAATTGAGATTGGTATTCAGGTATTTTATTTGTGTATTTTCAGTAGAAAAAGAAGTTGGAACGGACAAGGAATAGTGAGTAAAGAGAAAGGAGAGCATTGAAGGTTTGTCCACAACTAACATTTTCTTCGTTTTCAAACTTGTAAATTATTTGGAATGTGTTTATTTGAATGAGTTTTCTTTGAACAAGTTTACTTTGACTGAAATATGGTTTTTCTCTTGCATTTGAGAAATTTGGGTGTTGCCACCTTTATTTGGATATTATGATGAATTTAAATGTGTTTATTGGTTTATAAATGTGAGTTTTGAGTGGCAAATTTTTAGAAACTGTTTTGAAACTACAGTTAGCATAACAGTCCCTTTCGGAACTCCCCAGTAGTAATGGGATTGATAATTGATATTAATTATGTCTCCCATTAATAACGGTTAGTGGGGTAAGACTACATGAGTATTCATTAGCTAACTAGCCCTTCCCTCATTAATAACGGTTAGTGAGATTGAGATTACTTTGTCGTGTTGTACAATACGGCACTGATTGTGAAATTTTGTGTCATGGCCTAAACTGTGTGTTGATGTTGGCAACACTAATGTTTTGTGAATTGTGATTTATGAAAATGTAACTCTTGCAATATTTAGTCTATCATTATTTCTAATGAATGTTTACATGGAATTTTAACTATTCTCATGCAATTTTCCGCAAAAGAATTGATAAGATAAAAATCTATGGTTTGTATTAAAATCCTTTGTAGCATAACTAATGGGTTATCGGTTGGTGGAGTTCGGTGATTCATTAGGTATGCTACGGGAACATGTTGTGCCTTATAAGAGATAAGGTGTGACATGTTTTAGTGGTATCAGAGCCAGGTTTTTACACAAGTTATGAAATTGCATGTTTGAAAATTTTTGATATGTACAACTGCTCAACTGTCATTAATTGATACATATAGTGCATAACATCATAAATATGGACTAATGGAGAGAAATCTCCTTGTGTTGGTTGTCTAGGGAGTAGAATTCTTTGTGATTCAGTATGGAAGAGGGGGATCACACAGTAGAGCAATCAGTAGTAGCTGAGGTACAGGGGGAGGCCCTAGCTCCTCAGAATACTAGTGGGTCAGCTGCACCCGTCCCACCCATGCAGTTTCCTACTCAGTTCACTCAGCAGATGGCTGTATTATTTCAGCAAATGGCTTGCAATTAGATTGCAAAGTTCCTAGCATGACTTGAAACCAAATCTAGATTATTGGATGTATAGTATATTTAAAGTGTTTAAATATGAATTTAATTAATGAGAAATTAATTAATAGAGATTAATTAATTAATTTATATTTGATATAAATTGATTAGAAGAAGAGAAATAATTATTTTGTGTTGAGAACTCAAAATTAAGACACAGGGGCATTTTGGTCATTTCACAGTGTGACACGTGGCACCATGAGATGGTGACACGTGGGATTACACATAAGCTTGCCAAATGTTTTTAATCATGTAAGATGATTAATATTAAGATTAAATATAGGTTTGACACTTGGCACATTGTGATTGGGTCACTTAAACCTAGAGCTAATCAAAGGATGACATGTGGCAAGGGTTTAATGTGTTAACCTAGCTATATAAGTGTTGTTATGAAAAAAGAAAAGCAACCAGCAGCCACTCCTCCTTTTTCACGCCATTTTGAGGCTCTCCATCTATTATTCTTCATCTCTCATCAATTCAAAGAGATTAGCCATCAATCTCTTGAATTAAGAACACTAGAAATTTTTTCTAGTGTCTTGTTTACATCTTTAATCTTTTAAAAGGCAGAACTTGAATTTCTAATTAATAGAAAAAGCTTTAGAAGCTGTTCAAGAGCTACCATAGGTGTTCTTCGTGTGGACAAGCTAGAGGGACAACATCTGGTGTCCTGAAGATGAATCTCAAAGGCACAGACACGCTGCAGTGTATCAAGAGGTTAGTGTAATCGTTCTTGATTTAATTTAGGGTTCTAAAATTAATCTGATTAATTTTAAAATCTTAAATGGCAAATATGGATTCAAAAGCATATTAAAAGAGTTTTAATATGTTGTTTATCATTGAAATCAAATAGATAAAAATAAATCTTGCATGATGTATGTGATCCTAGGTGAAAATTTTTGAATTCAATGGTATAAACTTGTGTTTTTCACGCTTCTGTTCCTTCAATTGGTATCAGAGCCACTATATTTGCCAATTTAGATTGTTGATTATATAATTAATTGTGTGTTTTGATCATGAGATGATTTATCCATTGCTGGTTGCAATGGAGGTGTGGCGGCATGCTTGAAAAACACCATCAATGGTGCGCATGGTTTGGCTTCCATGGGTGGTTCAAGGTTTGGCTTTTAATTCTGCAATTGTTGTATGATCTAAGGATTATTCTTTAACTAATTAAAGTGTTTAATTAGTAGTTTTAATCACACAATTAAATTATGATTCAAATCAGAATTTTAAAATTATTTGAATGTGATTCAAATATGAATTTTAAAAGTTGTTTGAATGTCATTCAAATCTAAATTTTTAAAGTTGTTTGAATCATATTTAAATCTGATTTTTTAAAGTTGATTGAATAATATTCAGATCTAATTTTTAAAAAAATGTTTGAATGTGATTCAAATCTGATATTTTAAAAAATGTTTGAATGTGATTCAAATCTGAATTTTTAAGGTTGTTTGAATGTGATTCAAATCTGAATTTTTAAATTTGTTTGAATGAGATTCAAATCTGAATTTTTAAATTTATTTGAATCATATTCAAACCTGGATTTTTAAGTTGAATATGAGATATTCAATTTAATTTAAGTATGTATGTTTATTTAATTGTTAAATAGTGATATGCATGATGGATAATCAGTGCTAGAAATACTGTCACTC
Organism: Hevea brasiliensis; assembly: GCF_030052815.1. NCBI lineage: Eukaryota > Viridiplantae > Streptophyta > Magnoliopsida > Malpighiales > Euphorbiaceae > Hevea > Hevea brasiliensis. Next base: position 67,953,702 of record NC_079503.1, on the reverse strand, counting down.
ATATTCTTAACATAAGAATAGCAATGACCCTAGGTGAAAATTTTTGAATTCAATGGTATAAACTTGTGTTTTTCACGCTTCCGTTCCTTGAATAACTTCTCTGGGTTGATATCACAGGCCTTTGAATTGGAAAGGATGGAACTGGAAGGGGCATTTGAGAAGGTAACGACTAAAAAAGAGAAGAGCAGTAAGCCTACAGGTCAGAGTCCCAGTAACAATTCGGGTAAGAGAAAGAGCTTTGGGGGACCAAGTAATAGAGGATCTAGTAGGGGAATATTCTCAGGGCAGAGGCCACCTAGATTCAGACAGCAGACATCTAGGGGTTCCTTTCCTGCTTGTACCTATGAAACCTATGGCAGGAATCATGGAGGAGTATGTTATAAGGCCATAGGAGCCTGTTACAACTGTGGTGGAAGTGGGCATTTTGCTAAAGATTGCACTAGTGCTCGTAGATCTGGGCCGCCTACCACCACTGAGGGATCTGTTCAAGGTTCTGCTTCCAGAGGACAACAGACAGCTAGTAGAGGCTAAGGCAGGGGTAGAGGTAACAGTTTTGGCAGCCAGGGCACAGTGAGTCAACCAGAGCAGAGTGGTGCACCAGTCAGAGTGTACACCATGTGCCAAAGGGATAAAGCTGAGATATCAGATGTTGTGGCTGGTACTTTCTCCATTTTTGATAGAGATGTATATGTGTTGTTTGACCCTGGTTCTACACATTCTTATGCTAGTGCCAGCATTGCATGCTCTGTTGCTATTCCTTGTGTGAAATTGGATTATGATGTGCTAGTGACTAGTCCTTTAGGATAAGAGGTTAGGGTGAACAAATTGTGTAAGGATTGTCCTTTGGTGATCCAAGGACATACATTCCTGTCAGACTTAATTGACATGCCCTTTCGAGATTATGATATCATCTTGGGTATGAATTGGTTAGCCAGGCATCACGCCATGATTGACTGTAGACTGAAGACAGTCACTTTTGGTCTTCCCGAGTATGCAGGCGTAGTGATACATGGGGAGAGGCAGTTATTGCCATCCAACATCATTTCAACTGCACTTGCTAGAAAGATTATTAGAAAGGGATGTGAAGCTTATCTAGCTCATGTGATAGACACCTAGGTGGGGAGTCCAAGTCTTAATGATATTCCTACGGTATGGGATTTTCTGGATGTCTTTCCGGAAGAATTGCCAGGATTGCCTCCGGAAAGAGAGGTACAGTTTGAAATTGAGACTATGGGTGGTGTGGAGCCAATCTCCATCACTCCTTATAAGATGGCACCTGCTGAGTTGAAAGAGTTGAAGGTGCAATTGCAGGAATTGTTAGATAAGGGTTTTATCCACCCTAGCGTGTCACCTTGGAGAGCACCAGTATTATTTGTGAAGAAAAAGGATAGTACTCTCCGCCTATGCATAGACTACAGACAGTTGAGTAAGGTGACCATAAAGAATAGATATCCTCTGCCATGGATCGATGATTCGTTTGATAAGTTAAAGGATGCAACTGTATTCTCCAAAATTGACTCGAGATCGGGCTACTACCAGTTGAGGGTGCAGGAGAAAAGTATTCCTAAAACTGCCTTTAGGACTCGGTATGGCCACTATGAGTTCTTGGTAATGCCATTTGGGTTGACTAATGCTCCAGCTGCTTTTATGAGCCTGATGAACATTATCTTCAGGCCATATTTGGACCAATTTATTGTGGTGCTCATTGATAATATTTTGGCGTACTCAAAGAATGCAGAGGAACACGATAAACACTTCAGGATAGTATTGCAGACTCTGAGGGAGAAGCAGTTGTATGCCAAACTATCGAAATGTGAGTTTTGGCTAAAGGAGATTACATTTTTGGGGCATATTGTATCTACAAAGGGTATCCAGGTGGATCCTAGCAAAGTAGAAGCCATTCTTAATTAGAAGCCACCTAGAAATGTCACGAAAGTTTGGAGTTTCCTTGGTTTAGCTGGGTATTACCGAAGGTTTGTGAAGGGATTCTCCATACTAGCATCTCCACTGACCAAGCTACTTAGGAAGGATGTAAAATTTCAGTGGACTAATCGGTGCTAGGAAAGTTTTGATGAGTTAAAGAGGCATTTAACTGAAGCTCCAGTCTTATCCTTGCCCACTTTGGGTAAGGAGTATACCATATATAGTGATGCTTCTCATAACGGATTAGGCTGTGTGTTGATGCAAGATAGAAATGTCATTGCCTATGCTTCACGCCAGCTTAAACCGCATGAGAGAAATTATCCCACGCATGACTTGGAGCTGGCAGCCATTGTCTTTGCCTTGAAGATCTAGAGACATTACTTGTATGGGGAGAGATGTTATATATACACAGATCATAAAAGTTTGAAGTACTTGGGCACACAAAAGGAGTTAAATTTGAGGCAGAGGAGATGGTTAGAGCTGATAAAAGATTATGATTATTTGATAAACTATCAGCCTAGAAAAGCTAATGTTGTAGCTGATGCTTTAAGTCGCAAGACTATGGCTAGTTTGAGGGTTTCTCCATTGTCCATGGTGCATGAGTTAAGGGCATTACATGCTAATTTGGAGATTAATGAAGATGGGCAGATGGTAGCTACTTGGCAAGTGAAGCCAATGCTGGCAGAACAAATTAAAGCAGTTGCACAGAAGGATGATAAGTATGTGAAGTTAATGGAAGAGGCTCGGGATGGCAAGAAACCAGAATTATCAGTAAATGATGAGAGCTTGTTGTTATATAAGGGTAGAATGTGCATTCCTGAGAATGTTGAACTAAGGCAGACCATTTTAAAGGAAGCACATGATTCACCTTTTACAATGCACCCTGGTGGAACCAAAATGTCTAGAAGTGTGAAAGAGCACTATTGGTGGAGAGGAATGAAGAAAGACATTGCAGAATATGTTGCCAAATGCCTAACTTGTCAGCAAGTAAAGGCAGAACACCAAGTGTCTACAGGGTTACTATAGCCATTGCTAATTCCCGAGTGGAAATGGGAAAGAATCACTATGGATTTCATGACAGGACTTCCACATATACAAAAGAATCATGATACAGTTTGCGTTATTGTTGATAAATTGACCAAGTTTGCAAACTTTTTGCCAGTGAGAATGGATTACAGCCTGAAAAGATTGGCCAAACTGTACATTGATGAAGTGGTGAGGTTGCATGGAGTGCCAATGTCTATTGTGTTTGATAGAGATCCTACGTTCACTTCTAGATTCTGGGGTAGTCTCCAAAAAGCCCTAGGGACCAGATTGAACTTCAGTACAGTATTCCATCCACAGACAGACGGCCAGTCTGAAAGGATCATTCAGATTTTGGAGGATATGCTTCGGGCTTGTGTGATTGAGTTTAAAGGGAGTTGGGACACACACTTGCCTTTAATTGAATTTGCCTACAACAACAATTATCAGTCAAGCATCGGAATGCCTCCATACGAAGCACTTTATGGCAGGAAGTGTAGAACTCCCTTATGTTGGGATGAAGTGGACAAGAGGAAGTTGATTGGTCCAAAATTAGTGCAGCAGACAGAAGAAAAGGTTAAGCTCATTAGACGCAGACTCAAAGTTGCAACGGATAGATAGAAGTCCTACATTGACCTAAAGAGAAGAGATATTCGGTATAGTGTGGGTGACAAGGTGTTCCTGAAAGTTTCCCCATGGAAGAGGATCATGAGGTTTGGTAGAAAGGGGAAACTAAGTCCTCGCTTCATTGAGCCATATGAGGTTCTAGAAAGAGTGGGTCCATTGGCATATAGACTTGCATTGCCTTCGGAGTTGGAAAAGATTCATAATGTCATCCATGTCTCCATGTTGAGGAGGTACAGATCAGACCCCTCTCACATTTTGCCAGTAGAGAAGATTGAAGTGAATCCAGACCTGACATATGATGAAGAGCCCATAAAGATCTTGGCATATGAGGTAAAATAGCTGAGGAACAAACAAATACCTCTAGTCAAAGTGCTATGGAACCATCATTGAGGCCAAGAGGCTACATGGGAGCGTGAGGAGGACATGAGGAGACAACACCCACAGCTATTCAAAGAATGAGACTATGTAAATTTCGAAGACGAAATTTTATTTTTAAGGAGGGGAGAATTGTAACACCCCGAACCTCCGAGTTGTGAATATTACCATTTTTGGCATGTGACTAGTACTATTCAAAGACACCTTGAGGACCAAAAAAAAAATAGAAAATTAATGGAGATAGATATTATAAAAATTCAAATGACCCAAAAATATAAGGACTCACTGGGTATATTGAAAAATGACCCGATGAGGGGTATTTTGGTCAATTCACCTCAAGAGTTGACTTTTGACCAAAATGTTAATTAATTTAAGTGAAATTAATGAGTTGAATTATGAAATAATTTTTTTTTTAGGAAAAGAATTCAAGTATAAAGTGAAAGGAAAATAAAAGAAACAAAAATCTAGAATTTTAAGTCCATTTTGATCCAATTAAAATTTTAGGACCAATGGGCTTTGGACAACTCAATTAAAATTAATTAAATAAATCGAAAATTGGGATAAGTATAAAAGGAAGTTATCTTCCTTCCTCCCTCATTTAGTTGCCCCCCCACACACCTCCTATCCCTCTCTTTTCTTTCTTCTCTCTTCATTCTTCCACTTACAACCTCTCTCAACCATTGATTTTCCCCACTTTTTCTCCATGGGTTTTCTATCTAATTGGTAGAAAACATTAAATTTATCTTTCATTGAGAGATTAGAAGCTAAGAGAACAAAAGAGTTAGAAGAAATTGAAGATTAGAAGTGGTCACTTGAGGTAAGTTTCTTTTCATGTTAGATTAGTTGTATAAGCCTTGAATGAAGTTAACTTATGATGAAATTTTATGAGAAATTAAAAGGAAACATGCATGAAATCTAAACTAGGGTTTTGGCCAACTTAGGGAAATTTAGGATTTTGATGTATTTTAGTTAAATTGATGATAAATCTAAGTTAAATTGAGGTAGTATGCATGATTGGGAGTAGTAAGATTTCATGGGATTGCATAAATTAAATTATGGAAGATTAGGGTTCATGGGAAAATTGGGTCTTGGTGCTAGAGAGTGAAATTGGTGTGTGTAGTGCTAAATAATAGTCATTTGAGGCTTATTTAGTTTGAATTGATATTGGGTTGATGAATGAAGGTAATGAAACGGTAGGATTAGGGAAATTGCAAACTTTGATGTTTGAAAATTGTAGGTTTTGTGCTAGGAAGTGCCATTGATGTGTTAATGCTAAATTATAGTCATTTTGGGTGAATTAAATGTGAATTGAGATTGGTTAGTGGAAGTAATTGAAGAAATGAAAATTTTAACTTAGGGCAGAATTTTGCACACTGAATTTAGTGTGTTTGGAAGCCCATAACATGAGCTACACAACTCCAATTGGTGTGAAATCAATTGGAAACGAAACTTAATACATAGAGCTAGAATTTTCGTGAAGATATCCTGCCCCGAAAATGACCTTAAGCTATCCGAAATGAGCCTTGAACTTGGAGACAGAAATCTGGAACCTGCAAAATTTGACCATATGAATAGTAAATTTTGCATGGCCATAACTCTCTCTAGAAAACTCTGATTTAGATGATTCTTGAACTGATGGAAACCTAAGACATAGTAGAACATTTCATATGAAGAACTTGAGGCCAAATTATGGACTTAACCCAATCAAATTGTTGAGCAAAATTGAATCACTGAATCTGGAGAATTACAGATTTACCATATAAATAGTAAAATTTGCATAGCCATAACTCTCTCTAGAAAACTCCAATTTAGGCAATTCTCGAACTGATGGAAACCTAAGACATAGTAGAACATTTTGTATGAAGAACATTAGACCAAATTATGGACTTAACTTGATCAAATTGCTGAACAAAATTGGATTGATAAATCTGCCAGAACTAAATCTGCAGCATGAATAGTGACGTGAACAGTAATTATGTTTTAGGCATAACTTGAGCTACACAACTCCGAATTAGGCGATTCAAAAAGGAAAATAAAATTAAGACCTAGATGAACAATTTTCATGAAGAACACCTCACCAAATTATGATCAAAACTAGGTAAAAATTGCGTTCAAAAATTGGGGAACCAAGTTGTCTAAAACCAAAATTTTCTAAAATTTGCAAAGCTAACGTGGGATGCATTAGACATGCATGTAATGAGTTTTTGACAGCAATTGAGATTGGTATTCAGGTATTTTATTTTTGTATTTTCAATAGAAAAAGAAGTTGGAACGATAAAGAATAGTGAGTAAAGAGAAAGGAGAGCATTGAAGGTTTGTGCACAACTAACATTTTCTTTGTTTTTAAACTTGTAAATTATTTTTAATGTTTTTATTTGAATGAGTTTGCTTTGAACAAGTTTACTTTGGCTGAAATATGGTTTTTCTCTTGCATTTGAGAAATTTGGGTGTTGCCACCTTTATTTGGATATTATGATGAATTTAAATGTGTTTATTAGTTTATAAATGTGATTGTTGAGTGGCAAATTTTTGGAAACTATTTTGAAACCACAGTTAGCATGACAGTCCCTTTCGAAACTCCCCAGTAGTAACGGCTACTTGGGGTTGATAATTGACATTGATTATGTCTCCCATTAATAACGGTTAGTAGGGTAAGACTACATGAGTACTCATTAGCTAGCTGGCCCTTCCATCATTAATAACGGTTAGTGAGGTTGAGATTGCTTTGTCATGGTGTACAACATGGCACTGATCGTGAAATTTTGTGTCATGGCCTAAACTGTGTGTTGATGTTGGCAACACTAATGCTTTGTGAATTGTGATTTATGAATATGTAACTCTTGCAATATTTAGTCTATCATTATTTCCAATGAATGTTTACATGGAATTTTAACTATTCTCATGCAGTTTTCTGCAAAAGAATTGATAAGATAAAAAGCTATAGCTTGTATTAAAATCCTTTGTAGCATAACTAATGGGTTATCGGTAGGTGGAGTTCGATGATTTATTAGGTATGCTACGGGAACATGTTGTGCCTTACAAGGGATAAGGTGTGACACAAAATCATTAAAGAAAACGATTAATAAAATGCTAGAAAAAATTGAAATGAACTGTACTGATGATAAAGAAAAAAAAAGTTATCTATTATTGAATGCGCTGGGAACTTTAATTATTATGAAATAATTTAAGATAACCTAGAAGGTATTGAATTAAATGATACAAAAAATTAATAATAGAAATATAATTTAAATAAATGTTACAACTATACCTTTCATAATAATATTAAGTTAAGAATAATGCTATTAGAATATTAGTATATTGTATATTCTTACTGTAACCTTATGAACTAAGCACCTCCAAAGAGGACTAAATTAGAAAAAAAAAAAGATATGAAATTTTAGAAACTTTATTGAAGCATAATTATATCTAAACTATCTAAACCATGTTTTATTACCATCTGTATTTTGTATATTATTTGCTTGTTATATTATTGCACCACTAAGCAGCAATGCTTAGCGCGATGGATTTGTTTTCTCGCGCAGGTACTGAAGGTAAAGCCCAGTGAATATTAAACAGAGATTTTGGAGTTCTGATATGCAGAAGTGTCTGAAGTATTCAAGGTTGTCACCTCCTCAGCAATGCATGTAGATAGGACCCATATAGGTCGTAATTTATATGTTGTATAAAATGCTTAGTTATAGTATTGTAATGTAAATTATGAAAATGTAATTAATAGGTATTTGATGTAAATTAATAAATCGATTAATTCATATGTGATTAAATTGTATATCGTATAAATTAATGAAGATTGAAAATTTTCATATATGAGTTGAGCATGAATGGGAATGTATGGAAATGGATATGAATGAAATTGTATATATTTGAATATGAAATTGAAATATATAGATGATGCATGAAATGATGAGATTTTTATTTGAAAATATTATTGAAAATTTCAAACAGGTGAATATTGCAATACACCAAACGATAATAAAATAGGGGAAACTTTGTTAGTTTCTCCGTCGAAAAATGATTGATATTAAAAGATAATAACTTGAAAATGATTAAAGGAATAAAGATAAGATAGGGTGCTCCGGCACTGAATGTAGCATGCCTTTCTCAACTACACTGTAGTCGGGTGAGGGATGTTACATATCCGGCCTAGTACACAACATTGCATACATCAAACTTGCAATAGCTAAAGCATATGGAATCCTGGCCATTTTATCTCTTTCTTCAGGTGTCTTTGGAGATATCTCTTTAGAAAGGTGGATACCATGTCTCACTGGTAACAATCCTCTCTTGGAATCAAGCATGTTAAACGTCTTTAACACCTTTTCCAAGTATAGACTTTGGGATAAACCAATTATTCTTTTCGCTCTATCTCTATAGATGCGAATCCCAAAAATATAGGTTGCCTCCCCTAAGTCTTTCATGGAGAATGTATTTGATAATCGTACCTTTACAGCTGTCAACATACCTGTGTCATTACCCATCAACAGAATATCATCCATATATAAGACAAGGAAAGTGATAGCACTATCAGTAACCTTCTTATATACACATGGCTTATCCTCATTTTTTATAAAACCAACTGACTTAATGGCTTCATCAAAGCAGATGTTCCAACTCCTTGAAGCTTGTTTCAACCCATAAATAGATCGCTTTAGCTTGCATACTTTGGAACCATCTTGGGATTTAAAACCCCTAGGTTGTTCCATGAAAATGTTTTCTTCAATGTATCCATTGAGAAAAGCTGTTTTGACATCCATCTGCCAAATTTCATAATCATAGCATGCAGTTATTGCTAATAGAATCCTAATTGATTTAAGCATTGCAACAGGCGAGAAAGTTTCCTTATGACTATTCCTTGCCTTTGGCGAAACCCTTTCGCTACTAGCCTTGCTTTATAGGTCTCTACCTTTCCATCAGAACCAATTTTCTTCTTGAAAACCCATTTGTTCCCTATAGGTACAATACCTTCAGGCTAGTCAACAAGATCCCAAACTTGATTCTTATACATGGAATCAATCTCGAATTTCATAGCATCAATCCATTTTGAAGAGTCTATATTTGATATAGCTTCTTCATAGGTAAGTGGATCATCTCCATGATCTACTTCTTCATGAGTAAACAACTCTTGCTCTTCTTCATGAAGAAAACCATATCTCACTGGTGGGTGAGATATCCTGGTTGATCTGCGAGGAATTACAGTAGATGTTTCATCAACAGGTGTAGGTTGACTAGATGGATCTATATCCATCTGATCTGTTGGTTGGTCAAAATTCTCCAATTCTAACTCTATTTGCCTTCCTTCGCCTCCTTCTTGAACAAACTGTTGTTCAAGAAATGTGGCATCTCTACTTACCACAACCTTTTGTGATGTAGGCAAATAAAAATAATATCCAAAACGATCTTTTGGATATCCAACAAATTGATCCTTTTTTGATCTGGTTTCTAATTTATCAGTATTCAGCTTTTTGATATAAGCTAGACAACCCCAAATCTTAACATGCTTAAGACTTGGTTTTCTTCCATGCCATGTCTCATAAGGTGTGGAAGATACTGATTTTGATGGAATCCTATTCAGAATATGCAAAGCTGATTCTAATGCAAATCTCCAAAAGGAGATTGGCATATCAGTATAGCTCATCATACTATGTACCATATCTAATAGGGTACGATTTCTTCATCTGTGGTGTTCCTGGAGGAGTCAGCTGGGAAACAATGCCATGCTCTTTCAAGTATTCATCAAATTCAGTACTCAAGTATTCACCTCCATGATCTGATCGAAGAGCTTTAATACTTTTTCTTGTTTGATTTTCTACTTCAAATTTAAATTCTTTGAACTTTTCAAAGGATTCATGTTTGTATTTCATCAAATGCAAATACCCAAACCTTGATTTATCATCAGTAAAGGTAATAAAGTAATGAAAACCACCTTTAGCCATTTCTTTAAATGGACCACATACATCACTATGTATTAGCTCCAAAATATTTTTAGCTTTTAGCCCTTGTCCAATAAAGGGTGATCTAGTCATTTTGCCTTGAAGGCAGGATTCACAAGTTGGAGTAGGTTCAGAACCCAATGAGGATAAAATCCCCATTTTCTCCAGTTTTGCAATTCTATCTTTTGCAACATGACCTAATCGTAAGTGCCAAATATTGTTAGTAGTATGCCCTAGAGCATATCATTTAGTATGTATCTTGTACATATTTTTATTAATAAAAGGCATTTCCACTTTTCTGTTTACATAATATATTTATGTGTAATAGAAAAGGTCCATTGATATTTTGTTAGAAATATTATTCTTAAGTTGTTAAGAATATGAGTGACAATATTTCTAGCACAAAGTATCATAAATAGGTTCACAATCGAGGATACTTCATAATAAGGACATGACTTATCCAGAAAGATTGTATTCATGCTTGTTCCCAAGTTATTTATATGAGATATAAATAAGATAGTATGGTGAGTCTCATGCCATACAACAAACATGATAGGCACTTACAAATGATAAGTAGGCCAAACCAGTGACACTTATGACAAGCACATGGAGTTAATCTTGTCAATGTTTTGTCATAAATCATATCAGTGCATATAATCTTTAGACCTGAGATAGCACAGTTATCTTGTGTATAGGAAGTTTTAGTTTGATACTGCTTTCATACTTGTACTGTGTATGGGTATATGGGCATCTATTGGCTCCTACTAGTTATATATGGAGGTAGGTGTTGATCAAGATGGAATCTGTTCCTCTAAGTAAATAGAGATAAAATCCTATGTTCATTTAATTGTTCTTGATGTTTCAAGTTCCTAGCCAGGACAGATAGATTTATTCAGAAAAGAGTTTCTGATGAGAAAATCTTTTTAATCAAGAACTGGAATTAAAAGAGAACATAATATTCATAGCAAATGGAGTTTGACATACACCATGACTCCAGCTTGAGTTGGGATTTTGTAACAGAGAGATTCTAGTGCATGGTAACATATGATTATAGGTTCATTTAAGGTAAACCTTATTATTAATTGGGTGGCTATGGCATGCTATGCTAGGTGTTAACCATGGTCTATGAGGTTCATAAAATGATTTAGAGAAATCATTTATGGTAAGAAAGAGTTCTGATGATATTAAGAGTTGATATCATGTGTCATTGCCAATTAGTGATGAGCCTAGTAAGTCACACACATACACAAGTTATCACCTATTTAAATATGATTTAATTAATTAATTAAAGAGTTTAATTGATTAATTAAATAGGTTTGGTTTGCAATTAAATTGCAAAGTCCCTAGCATGACTTGAAACCAAATCTAGATTATTGGATGTATAGTATAAGTTAAATTTATATTTAAAGTTTTAAATATGAATTTAATTAATGAGAAATTAATTAATAGATATTAATTAATTAATTTATATTTGATATAAATTGATTAGAAGAAGAAAAATAATTATTTTGGGTTAAGAACTCAAAATTAAGACACACGGGCATTTTGGTCATTTCACAGTGTGACACGTGGCATCATGAAATGATGACACATGGGATTGCACATAAGCTTGCCAAATGTTTTTTAATCATGTAAGATGATTAAAATCAAGATTAAATATATGTTTGACACTTGGCACAATGTGATTGGGTCACTTAAACCTAGAGCTAATCAAAGGGTGACATATGGCAAGGGTTTAATGTGTTAACCTAGCTATTTAAGTGTTGTTATGAAAAGAAAAGCAACCAGCAGCCACTCCTCTCCTTTGTCACGCCACTTTGAGGCTTTTCATCTATTCTTCTTCATCTCTCATCAATTCAAAGAGATTAGCCATCAATCTCTTGAATTAAGAACGCTAGAAATTGTTTATAGTGTCTTGTTTACATCTCTATTCTCTTAAAAGGCAGAACTTGAATTTCTAATTAATAGAAAAAGCTTTAGAAGCTGTTCAAGGGCTGCCATAGGTGTTCTTGGTGTGGACAAGCTAGAGGGACAACATCTGGTGTCCTGAAGACGAATCTCAAAGGCGCAGACACGCTGTAGTGCATCAAGAGGTTAGTGTAATCGTTCTTGATTTAATCTAGGGTTCTAAAATTAATCTGATTAATTTTAAAATCTTAAATGGCAAATACAGATCCAAAAACATATTAAAAGAGTTTTAATATGTTGTTTATCATTAAAATCAAATAGATAAAAATAAATCTTGCATGATGCATGTGACCCTAGGTGAAAATTTTTGAATTCAATGGTATAAACGTGTGTTTTTTCACGCTTCCGTTCCTTCAAATATATTTTGAACTTGAGTTGATTTTCACCATGGCATTGCATTCATTTAGTCACTTGCATTCAATTTGTATTTGTCATTATTATCCAAATAATAAAGACCATCATTTATATAACCCGAACCAACATATTTATTTTCAAAATAAAATATTGCAAACATTATCTGTGAACTGAAATTCATAGCAATTTCTAGTCAAACTAGATATAGAAATGATCCTCTTAAAGTATCAGGTGTTAGTAGTATGCCCTAGAGTATATCATTTAGTCTGTATCTAGTACATATTTTATTAATAAAAGGAAATTTCACTTTTCCATTTACATAATGTATTTATGTGTAATAGAAAAGGTCCATTGATATTTTATTAGAAATTCTATTCTTAAGTTGTTAAGAATGTAACACTCCTATGTTCGGTAGTGCGTTCTACTGCTCCGATGACCAGTGTCTGTCCGGACAGCTAGAATTCCTAGAACTATATTTAAATATTAGTGAGGAGACATAGAATAATGAAACACAAGAAAAGAAAAGACAAGAAAAACAAAGGAAAAATAATAGCAATGAAATGTAGCCAAGTTAAAAGAGCCGAGAACCATAGCGATAGGTGACCGCACTGGAAAGTTGCGGCGTGGACCATTGACTAGCCCTGGACCGCGGGGAACCCTAGAAAATATTTTAAGACATAATTAAAGACTTATTGAAGCATAAATATCATTAGAAATATTAAATAAAAATTAATTAATTAGTACAAAGAAAAGTGAGAAATTGAGAAAACAACAAAACTCGGTGTTACCGAAAAATTAGGAATGCAACTCGAACAGGGGCATTGTGGTCATTTGACACCCCGAGTTGTCTTTTAACCTAAATTTCCATTAAAAATAAATGATGTTACACTTGGAAAATGTCATGAAAAATTTAATTGGTGGTACATGAATTAAATAGCAAAAGATAGGAGTTAAATGTGGAAATATGGAAACTTTAGAATAACCAAATATTACATTCTCACTTAATGCTCCACTAACACCTAAAGTGGACCATTAATCTTCATTTTGGACAGCAGAAAGTCACCTTCTTCAACCTCCCAAAAGCCAGCCAAAACCAAGAAGAAAGAAACTGTTAGTAGTATGCCCTAGAGCATATCATTTAGTATGTATCTTGTATATATTTTTATTAATAAAAGGCATTTCCACTTTTCCGTTTACATAATATATTTATGTGTAATAGAAAAGGTCCATTGATATTTTGTTAGAAATATTATTCTTAAGTTAAGAATATGAGTGACAATATTTCTAGCACAAAGTATCATAAATAGGTTCACAATCGAGGATACTTCATAATAAGGACATGACTTATCCAGAAAGATTGTATTCATGTTTGTTCTCAAGTTATTTATATGAGATATAAATAAGATAGAATGGTGAGTCTCATGCCATATGACAAACATGATAGGCACTTATAAATGATAAGTAGGCCGAACCAGTGACACTTATGACAAGCACATGGAGTTTACTCTTGTCAATGTTTTGTCATAAATCATATCAGTGCATATAATCTTTAGACCTGAGATAGCACAGTTATCTTGTATATAGGTAGTTTGAGTTTGATACTGCTTTCATAGGCATGTGTTGGCTCCTACTAGTTATATATGGAGGTAGGTGTTGATCAAGATGGAATCTGTTCCTCTAAGTAAATAGAGATAAAATCCTATGTTCATTTAATTGTTCTTGATGTTTCAAGTTCCTGGCCAAGACAGATAGATTTATTCAGAAAAGAGTTTCTGATGAGAAAATCTTTTTAATCAAGAACTGGAATTAAAAGAGAACATAATATTCATAGCAAATGGAGTTTGACATAAACCATGACTCCAGCTTGAGTTGGGATTTTGTATCAGAGAGATTCTAGTGCATGGTAACATATGATTATAGGTTCATTTAAGGTAAACCTTATTACTAATTGGGTGGCCATGGCATGCTATGCTAGGTGTTAACCATGGTCTATGAGGTTCATAAAATGATTTAGAGAAATCATTTATGATAAGAAAGAGTTCTGATGATATTAAGAGTTGATATCATGTCTCATTGCCAATTAGTGATGAGCCTAGTAAGTCACACACATACACAAGTTATCACCTATTTAAATATGATTTAATTAATTAATTAAAGAGTTTAATTGATTAATTAAATAGGTTTGGTTTGCAATTAAATTGCAAAGTCCCTAGCATGACTTGAAACCAAATCTAGATTATTGGATGTGTAGTATAAATTAAATTTATATTTAAAGTGTTTAAATATGAATTTAATTAATGAGAAATTAATTAATAGAGATTAATTAATTAATTTATATTTGATATAAATTAATTAGAAGAAGAAAAATAATTATTTTGGGTTGAGAACTCAAAATTAAGACACAGGGGCATTTTGGTCATTTTGCAGTGTGACACGTGGCACCATGAGATGGTGACACATGGCATAACACATAAGCTTGCCAAATGTTTTTTAATCATGTAAGATGATTAAAATCAAGATTAAATATAGGTTTGACACTTGGCACAATGTGATTGGGTCATTTAAACCTAGAGCTAATCAAAGGGTGACATGTGGCAAGGGTTTAATGTGTTAACCTAGCTATTTAAGTATTGTTATGAGAAAATAAAATACAACCAGCAGCCATAGGCGATTCTTGAACCGATGGAAACCTAAGACATAGTAGAACATTTTATATGGAGAAAGTCAGACCAAATTATGAACTTAACTTAATCAAATTACTGACCAAAGTTGGATCAAAATCTGCCAGAACCCAAAATTGCAGCATGAATAGTGCACGTGAACAGTAAACTTATTTTGGCCATAACTTGAGCTACAAAACTCCGATTGAGGTGATCCAAAAATGAGAATACACTTAAGACAATAAGGAACATTTTCTATGGAGGAAGTTTTGTCAAATTCCAACAGTAGATCAACCAATGGAACAGTGCAACTAAGTGCACCAAAACCGAAAATTTGCAATTTTGCCAAAATGACCAAAGCTTTGAGAAAACGACCAAAACCAATAAGTTTAATGACCAAAATGTGGTATGTGGGTGAAGTTGGAGTTCCCATACCTATTAAGCCTTAGAAAGTCAACTATTTGACTTGAATAGTGCAGTGAATAGTAACCCGAAACACAAAGTTTCAAGAGCGTCGAATTTAGTACGTTAGAACTAGGTAAAAGCGAAGTTAAATTTATTTTTGGATCTATGTTAAATTATGGTTCTGAAACACTATAAAATTTTGTGTTTCAGTGGAAAAGAATACCGGGACAGAACTCGAGGAGTCGAGTCAAGGCAAATAGGCGACTCATTTGAGGTTTGTGCACAACATCACTATGCTTTAAAATGTATTGATAAAGTGAATGAAATATGTATTTTACATTGCTTTGAATTATTGAGAATTTATTTGTGACATTAGCTATGATTTTTTGACTTAAATTGTTGAAAGTTATTGTGTATATTTGAAATGACAATGTTTAGCAAAATGTTAAGATAAGTTTTGAAACCACAGTGTCATGACCATATATTTGAGCTAGCTAGCCTTGTGATATGATTTCTCTTTAGCCTCTGGCTATTGAGATTCTATTTGTTTCGAATGGCATGATCTAACTGTGGGTTTTATGAAATGTGTTTTGATACTTTGAAATGAACTTGGTTTGCATTAAAATTTCATAATTCATGTTTTTGTGTTTAATGCGTATGTTTAGTCAAATTTTTGAATAAATGTGATTTATATTTTGCATCAAGATTATTTTTGTATGTTGTGCACCACTGAGTCCTAGTACTCAGCGATAGCTTCTATTGCTGTCGCAGATACAGAGACTAGAAGAGCAGCAGACTGAGCTGCTGAGGTGTGAGGAGCATCAGCTTAAAGTTTTCGGGTATAATTTATACCCCAATTGTAAATACTTCTTTTGATGTATATATTGCACATAAATGTATGGACATGTAAAAATGGGTCTTAAGCAGCTTGTACAAAAATTTGTATAAAGTTTGCAATAAAGTTTAGTTGTATTTCTTTTGATGTAAATTTTGTAAGAATGTATATAAATTGTGTTGTCACTAATGAAATGTATTGCTAGTATGTTGAGAAATTTATTGAGTTTGATTGTGAAATTTGAAGTAGTGGTTGAGAAAATTTTTAAAACTGCTTTTTACAGGTATTTGAAGAACGGTTTTCTCAAAATACAGAGGAAACTCTGTCAAAATTTTTATAGAATTTGCGGAAAACTAAAATGGACCAAAATATTAACTAGTTTTAATTTGAACTAAATGTTTTAAGTACTTACTAGAAAATGGTCACCACTTGTCAAAAATAAGAAAATTGTTTTAAAATCCCTTGTAGGGTACTTAATGAGTTATCGGTAGGTGAAGTTTGGTAGTTCATTAGGTATTCTACGGGATCATGTTATGCCTTACAGAGGGGTAAGGTGTGACAGCAATAACAACCATCGCTGAGTACTAGGACTCAGTGGTGCACAACATACTAAAATAAACTTTATTCGGAATTTAAATCACATTTATTCAAAATTTAAATTGAACATGAGCAATACATTCAAAACATGACTTTTAAAATTTTAATCCAAACAATTTCATTTCGAAAGTCTCAAAACACATTTCATAAAAACACAGTGTTATATCATGCCATTCGAAACAAATATAATCTCAATAACCAGAGGCTAAGAAGAAGTCACATCACAAGGCTAGCTAGCCCAAATATATGGGAACCCATTCTTTTTCTTCTTCTACTGGCACACACCTCAACACTTCAGCCAGATAAGGAATCAAAATTCGAAACTAATTTCCCCCACTAGTCATGCTAGTGAGGTGTTCAAATATATGGCCATGACACTATGGTTTCAAAACTTATCTTAACAATGTACTAAACATTTATTGTCATTTCAAACATACACAAATAAACTTCAACAATTCAAAGCAAAAGCATAATACACATTTCATGCACTTTGTGAATGAATTTTAAAGCATTTCGATGTTGTGCACAAACCTTAAGCGAGTCGCCTCTTGGCCTTGACTCGATCCCTCGAGTTCTTTCCCGGTGTTCTTTTCAACTGAAACACACAGTTTCACAGTGTTTTCAATATCATAACTTATCATAAATCCAAAATAAATTCAAATTCACTTATACCTAGCCTTAATATGCTAAAATTGACATTCTTTAAAATTTGTGTTTCGGGGTTACTATTCACGACACTATTCAAGTCAATTTGTTGACTTTCTAAGGCTTAATAGGTATGGAAATTCCAACTTCACCCACATAACACATTTTGGTTACTAAATTTGTTCATTTTGGTTGTTTACTCAAAGTCTTTTAGGCAAATTTGCAAATTTTCAGTTTTGGGTGTCTTATGTTACACTGTTCCATTGGTCATTTTACTGTTAGAATTTGGCAATATTTTCTTCATAGCAAATGTTTCTTATTGTCTTAAATTTATTCTCATTTTTGAATCACTCCAATTGGAGTTTTTTTAGCTCAAGTTATAGCCATTTGAATCATGGCTACTGGATTGGACTTAACCCAGATTTCTGGGCAAATTCTGGTTCTGGCAGTTTTAGGTCACCAATTTTGGGTGACTAAATGACTTAGTTAAGGGTATAATTTGGGTTTGTATTCTTCATGAAAGTTTTAGGTTTATATCTCAGCTTTTCACTAGTAAAATTTCAGGTCATTTAGACCTGCCTAACCCAAGTTATGGCCAAATGAATTTGATTTGGTCATTTTTGGTACAGGTCAGATTGCAAATTCTGGATTTGGTCAATTTGTTCACTAGGTTTTGGTCACTTTTTGGGCATGATTCCTAAATGAAAAATGTTCCATTTATGTCTATTTTCATTCCCAATTGGTCTCACACCAATTGGACTTGTAAATTTTCATTTTTGGTCCCTAAAAGGGACCTTGGTCCTACTACCTGCAGCATGACCCTAAGCAATCCGAATTTGCATTTGGTTCCAACACTTCTAACATACTCCAATTGGTCACAAATGACCATTTCTCAGCTCAAACTAGGTCAAACACATCATTTAACAATTTCTCACAATTTTTGTCTCCAAACCCTATGTGCTATGAACCCTAATTATACAATTCATCATAATTCCATGAAATTTGAGTTCACTTATCATTCTAACCACAATTACCACATTATTTAAGCTCTAATTCATGTTTAGTTTAACTAAACACTATCAAATCCAACACCCAAACAAGCTGGCCGAAATTTAACTTTGTCCCCCAACACTTGTTTTCATTTCATTTAAAGTTTATTTCCAAGTTCAATAAGTTAGAAATGCAAAAATCAAACTAAAAGTGTCAAGTTTGCTTACTAACCTTACTTAGAACTTCAAATCCTTCAATCCTCTATCTTTTGCCCTTTCTTTCCTCTTTCAATCTTCTTCTTAAGTTGAGGTAAGAAGCTTTTTTATGAGGTGTTTATGGAAAATATTAGGGTTAAGTGAGGGAATTCAAGTTTGAGTGCAAGCTTCAATGGAGTTTTGGTGAGAGAAAGGGAGAGAGAGGTGAGGGACGGCAAGGATGAAGATGAGTGTTTTCTTTTTTTTTTCTTTTCTTTTTCTTTTATTAGTTTATCCCTTAGGAAGACCAAAATTTAAATAAAATAAATTTTAATTACAATAATTATTACATCATGCATGAGGTCATGCATGATGTCATCACTTTTTACTTTTCCTTTTTCTTTTTCTTTTTCTATTTATTTTTCTATTAGTTCTTTAATTTAATTCCTGATTCTGAAATTTTCTTTTCTCCAATTTTATTTGACAGTTAGGTCGGGAGTCAGCTCTCGGGGTCAATTGACCAAATTGCCCCTCGCAAGTTCGACCCGGTTTGCAAATAATTTAATATTTCTTTCGGATCCCTGACCTAATTATTTAACTGGCTTAACAATTCTTTTTCGTGATTTTCTCTTTTCCACTATGTTCACAATGGTCCTAAGGACCGCGGCGTCACATTTTATGGTTCGAAATTCGAGTTTAAATCGACCTTATAGTTTTTCCTGAGAAGGTCACCTATCGCTGTGACTCTCAGCTCATTTAACTTCTTGTGTTCTGTTCTTCTTATTTATACTTAATTAATTGACAATTACTAATTATTTGTGTTCAGGGCTTATCTAGTTATCTTAGGCGTGGTTTTAATCCCCTTAATTATCTGACCGACACCGGTCACCGGAATAGTGAAAGATACTAGGCTATACAAATAGGGGTGTTACAATGTTGGTTCAGGTTATATGAATGATGGTCTTTATTATTTGGATAATAATGACAAACACAAAATGAATCCAAGTGATCTAAATGAATGTAATGTCATGGTGAAAATCAACTCAAGTTCAAAATATATTTGGCACTTAAGGTTAGGTCATGTTGCAGAAGATAGGATTACAAAACTGGAGAAAATGGGGATTCTATCCTCATTGGGCTCTGAGCCTACTCCAACTTGTGAATCTTGCCTTTAGGGCAAAATGACTAGATCACCCTTTGTTGGACAAGGGCTAAGAGCTAAAAATATTTTGGAGCTAATACATAGTGATGTATGTGGTCCATTTAAGGAAATGGCTAGAGGCGGTTTTCATTACTTTATTACCTTTACTGATGATAAATCAAGGTTTGGAAATTTGTATTTGATGAAATACAAACATGAATCCTTTGAAAAGTTCAAAGAATTTAAATCTAAAGTAGAAAATCAAACAGGAAAGAGTATTAAAGCTCTTCGATCAGATCGTGGAGGTGAATATTTGAGTATTGAATTTGATGAATACTTGAGAGAGCATGGCATTGTTTCCCAGCTGACTCCTCCAGGAACACCACTGTGACACCCCTTACCCGTCTATAGTGTAGTCGAGCAAGATATGCCACTCAATGTGCCGGAGCACCAATTCATATTTCCATTACCATTTATCCCTTTTAATTCATTTATTTACAATTTTTGATAAATCTGAATTTTCCAAAATTTTTATAGAAAATCCGGCAGAGTGCCGACTGTAATTTGGAAAAACGGTTCTTTTGAACCTGTTTAAAAACACTTCCAATATAATTTCCAAATCCAAACTCCATTATACACATTTCAAATCAATCTCAAAATCTCAATCTCAAATCACAACACTATTTTCAGAAAAAAAATTTTCACTTCATTACTGGAAGCACATTCATAAATATTTCTCAACATAATATACAGAAAATTTCAATAATATGAAATTTCATATATTTACATCATCAAATAATTTCAAGAGTTTATAGTTACAATCCCAAAACTAATAAAAAATACAAAATGCTACCCAAAATCCTAATGTCCTACCATATGCACTGCAGAGGTGAGGTGACTCTGGACTTCAGATGTAGCTCTGAAGGCTCACCCTGTCTGATGTCTGCTAGGCTCCCCAACTAGGTCTCCAGTACTTGCGCGTGGCAAAAGCGACGCACTAAGCAATTCTGCTTAGTGGTGACAATATAAAATAAAATAAAATAAAAATAAGTATGCAGAATGTATGTTTACATTTTTTAGTAGACTTAATTTCTGATATTATTTGTAGTATTATTCAATTTAAATTTGGTAAGGTTTATTATCATTGCCCGAGTAACCCATATTAGTCGACTGGACTGGATAAATGAGTAAACTGGCACTGGGTACTAAGTACCTCGGACCATCACACCATTGGTCACATTGTGTCTCTCGATGTGCAACGGAACAGCTAATAAGTTGTAATAACCATCAAGGTTAAAACCTGAGTGTAACAACTCAAATAACATAGACAAAGGCTATTATGTCACAGAATGGCATGGGAAGCCATGAAACACAGAATGGCATGAAGCCATATGCAGTACTGCTAACAGAACCCTATTGGCATACCAACCTATCCAAACCAATCTTGCTAGGTATACTAGGGCATTTTACACTTTTAAGTTTCACAATTTTTGAAATTTAAGTTTTAGTGTTACTATTCCATTCATTAGTCAACAAAAATGTTGATTTTTGCATAGGCAATAGGTACATTGGTTCTAATACTCCCAACATATCACATTTTGTATTCTAAACTTGTTGGTATTGATTGCCAATACCATTTCTAAACTTAATATTAATTGGACAGAATTTTCAGTTTTCATGCTTTGTTTTTACTGTTTCATTAGTCATTTTTGCTGTGGGAATTTGGCAAAATGATCAACATGAAAGTTGTTCCTTATTTTGTCTAATTGCATTTCTGTTTTTGAATCACTCCATTTGGAGTTTTGTAGCTCAAGTTATGGCCTAAAAACCACAACTGCCGGATTGAAATTTTTTTAGAATTTCTGGACTGACCAAATCTACAGTGTTAGGAGTAGTGATTTCAGGTCACTTTTTAAATATGTTATGGTCATAACTTGGGTTAGATTTCTTCATGAAAGTTGTTGGTATATATCTCAGCTTATTTTTGGTAAAATTTCAAGTCAATTGGACCTTTCTACACTGAGTTATGGCCAAATGACCAAACACTGTTTATTTGGTCATTTTGCCCAGGCAGAATGCAGGTCACCCGGATTAGGGCAATCTTTTGGTCAACTTGGTTTGGTTTTCTGGGCATGGTTTCTTCACCAAAGTTGTGCCATTATGTGTCTAGTTTCATGTCCAATTGGCCTTGCACCAATTGAACCCCTACAATTACAGTTATTGCTGCCCAAACCTACTGGACTCATGCCTAGTCCTGCAGGTCACCAAGGGCAGCCACACCACTCTCCAATCCCACTACACAATTCACTTCATTTTTCATTTAAACAGAACCAAATGGTCACTAATTGACCATTAAAACTTACTTCCATCATCACATGATCAAAGTCTCATTTTTCACCCTAAACCCTAACTCAAACATCACAAACCATGCATTATCATTGCATTTCATCAATTCACTTAGGAGATACACATTAAGGGCAGCCATACTAGCATGTTAGCTCCATAAAACTCATCACAAGCATACTACAACCAAGGCTGCCGAAATTTAGGGATGGCATACAAATGATATTCAATAATTTTTCTTTGTAATTTACACTCATTCAAAGTCCCTAAACATAAATTTAAGGTGAAATCCAAGGTTAGGTCACAAACCTCTAATGGAGTGAGATTTCCCACTTGCTAGAGTTCTTGTTTTTTTTTTTTCTTTTTGCTCCCAAAAGACTCTCCAAGGTGTAAGAACACTTTTTTGTGTTAGGAGCATAGGGTTTAGTGCGGTGGAAGCTAGTGGAATCAAGCCTTCAAAAGCTTGAAAATGGGTGGCTATGGAGGGAAGGTCACGGCAAAGAAGAAGAAGAGAAAGAGAATTCTGATTTTTTTTCATTTTTCAGCCCAATTTGTCTCTTTAAGTAAGCTTATGCCATGTGTCAACATTGGATTGGTTGGGAGAATTTTAATGACATCATTATGATGTCATAAGTCCATTTTCTTTCATTTTCTCTTCATTTCTTATCTATTTAATTTCAATTAAATTTTTAACAACATTTATTCATATTTTATGCTATATTTTAATTGGAAAAGTTGGCCAAAAATTATCTCTGAAGAAGAAATGACCAAAATGCCCTCCGTTTAGCTTAACGAGCCAAAATTGTCTGTACCAATTGAAACTTTTTTTTAAGCATTTTCTTGGCATTCTAATGCCATAAGAACCTCAATGACCCTTCTCTAGAGTCTCAATAATTATTTTATAATTTTTCCCCCTGGTATAGGGTTGCTAACGGCTTTTACTGCCACTTCCCCTTCGGGTTACTCATCTCTGGGGTTTCGGTTCGTTTAACCTTAGTGTATTTGGTTTCTAAAATTTTTCCTTGATTTTTATGAGCATTATTTAGTTTCATTATAACTCCTCACTATAGTCTATTTATAATTTCAAACATCCTAACTGTTCGGATTGATATTGGTCACTGGAACAGTAGACTGTACGGACTAGCTAAAGTGAGGATGTTACAACTCTTCCCCTCTAAGAAAAATTTCGTCCTCGAAATTTACCTGATGTAAACAGTTGAGGGAACTGTTGCCTCATCATCTCTTCACTTTCCCAAATTGCTTCTTTAGTGTTGTGGTGCCTCCAAAGCACTTTCACCAGTGGAATTAGTTTATTTCTCAGTTCTTTCACTTCCTAAGCTAGGATCTGTATAGGTTCTTCTGTATATGTCATGTCCGGTTGGATTTCAATCTCTTCCATGGAAATGACATGTGAAGGGTCTGAGTGATATCTTCTCAGCATAGAAACATGGAATACATTAAGGATTTTATTCAGTTCTGGTGGTAAAGCTAGCCGATAGGCCACTGGTCCCACACGTTCAATAACTTCATATGGGCCAATGAACCTAGGGCTTAACTTACCCTTTCTCCCAAACCTCAGTACTTTCTTCCACGGTGACACTTTGAGAAACACTTTATCACCAACTATATACTCTATCTCTTTTCTCTTCAAGTCGGCATATGATTTATGTCTATCTGAGGCAACTTTCAAGTTAGCTTTGATTATCTTCACTTTTTCCTCAGTCTGTTTCACCAGGTCTGGTCCTACAAGCTTATCTTCGCCCAATTCAGTCCAACACACTGGGGCTCTACATTTCCTCCCATATAGTGCTTCATACGGAGCCATTTGAATGCTAGCTTGATAGCTATTGTTATATGCGAATTCTGTCAGTGGGAAGTATCTATCCCAACTCCCCTCAAACTCAATGACACAACTCCTTAGCATATCCTCCAGGATCTATCACATAATTCACATTGTTACTGTCATTTCAATTTATTAATTATGAAAATTCAATTAGTTTCTAGGTTTACCTGTATTACTCGTTCTGACTGTCCATCCATCTGAGGATGAAAAGCCGTGCTAAAGCGGAGTTGTGTGCCTAAGGCTTCCTGCAACTTTTTCCTGAATCTCGATGTAAACCTTGGGTCTCAGTCAGATACGATGGAAAGTGGGATTCCATGCAGTCTAACTATCTCACTAATATACAATTCTACTAGCTTCTCTAGTGAGTAGTCAGTTCTAACTGACAAAAAATGTGTTGACTTCATCAATCTATCCACTATCACCCATACTGCATCATGCTTCTTTTGGGTGAGAGGTAGACCACTAACAAAATTCATAGTGACCTGGTCCCATTTCCATTCAGGTATGCTTATAGGCTGTAGCAATCCTGATGGAACTTGATGTTCTGCTTTAACTTGCTGACATGTCAAACACTTAGTCATATAGTCAGCTATATCCCTCTTCATACCAGGCCACCAATAATGAGGCTTCAACGAGCCAAAATTGTCTGTATCGATTGAAAAATTTTTCTAAGCATTTTCTTGGCATTCTAATACCATAAGAACCTCAATGACCCTTCTCTGGAGTCCTAATAATTATTTTATAATTTTTCCCTCAGGTCTAGGGTTACTAACAGCCTTCACCGTCACTTCCCCTTCGGGTTACTCATCTCTGGGGTTTCGGCTCGTTTAACCTTAGTGTATTTGGTTTCTAAAATTTTTCCTTGATTTTTATGCGCATTATTTAGTTTCATTATAACTCCTCACTATAGTCTATTTATAATTTCAAACATCCTAGCTATCCGGACCTACATTGGTCACTGGAACAGTAGACTGTACGAATTAGCTAAAGTGAGGATGTTACAACCACAGCTGAATGGTGTATCTGCAAGGAGAAATCATACCCTATTGGACATGGTACGTAGTATGATGAGCTATACTGATATGCTAATCTCTTTTTGGGGATTTGCATTAGAATCAGCTTTGTTTATTCTGAATAGAATTCCATCAAAATCAGTTTCTTCCACACCTTATGAGATATGACATGGAAGAAAACCAAGTCTTAAGCATGTTAAGATATGGGGTTGTCCAGCTTATATAAAAAAGCTGAACACTGATAAATTGGAAACTAGATCAGAAAAGGGTCGATTTGTTGGATATCCAAAAGATAGTTTTTGATATTTTTTTTATTTGCTTACATCACAAAAGGTTGTGATAAATAGAGATGCCACATTTCTTGAACAACAGTTTGTTCAAGAAGGAGGCAAAGGAAGGCAAATAGAGTTAGAATTGGAGAATTCTGACCAACCAACAGATCAGATGGATATAGATCCATCTAGTCAACCTATACCCATTGATGAAACATCTACAGCTGTTCCTCGTAGAACAACCAGGGTATTTCGCCCACCAATGAGATATGGTTTCCTTCATGAAGAAGAACAAGAGTTGTCTACTCATGAAGAA
This sequence comes from Hevea brasiliensis, assembly GCF_030052815.1. Taxonomy (NCBI): domain Eukaryota; kingdom Viridiplantae; phylum Streptophyta; class Magnoliopsida; order Malpighiales; family Euphorbiaceae; genus Hevea; species Hevea brasiliensis. Next base: position 67,928,230 of record NC_079503.1, on the reverse strand, counting down.
GAAGATCATAGAGATGATCCACTTACCTATGAAGAAGTTATATCAGATATAGACTCTTCAAAATGGATTGATGCTATGAAATTCGATGTAACACCCCTCACCCGACTACAGTGTAGCCGAGCAAAGTGTGCTATATTCGGTGCCGGAACACCCTATCTTATCTTACTTTATTATTTTAGTAATTTTGAATTCGTTTAATTTAATATCAATTATTTTTCTATGGAGAAACCAATGGAGTTTCCCCAATTTTGTTTCTATTTGGCGCATTTCATTATTCACTTGCTTGAAAATTCAATAATATTTTCACTTGAAAATCTTATCCATACTAATCATAATTATCTCATCAATTCGAATATCCTCTATATAATTCAATTTCATATTCATTTCCATTCATTCTCAACTCATATATGATAATTTTCAATCTTCATTAATTTACATGATATACAATTTAATTACATATGAAATAATTAATTTATAAATTTACATCACATAAATATTGCTTACAAATTCTTAATTTACATTACAATATACGAATTACAACATACGAAATATTTATAACATATAAAATACTTAAAGTGATATACATGGGCCCTAGCTACATGCATTGCTAAGGAGGTGACAACCTTTGACACTCTGCAGATCTGGACTCCAAAATCTCTGTTTAGTATTCGCTGGGCTTTAACTTCAGTACCTGCGCGAGGAAACAAATCCATCACGCTAAGCATTGCTGCTTAGTGGTACAATAATATAATAAGAAATAATGTATACAAATAAAAATAATTTGAGCATATTTTCTATACTCAAGAATTTTACTGGGTTCATATGAAATTCGCCATACAATACATTTTTTGTCATTTAAGTTGCTCTCTAGAATATCTTTTGTCATAAGTTTACAATAATCATTTACATAATTTACAAATAAATCTAAATATTTAGTTTATGTTTATTTTATTATGGAGGATGTATTTCTAATAATTACTTATGTTATGCTTATTTTGCTAGTCTTTCATTTACTCTCTTAATATTTTTTATGTGTTGTGGATCATTTCGTAATAATTAAATTCTTAATACTAGTTTAATACCTTTCGGATTTTTCTTATTGATTTAATTAGTTTCTAATAATTTTAGCTTATTTCAATAATTTTTTTTTTATTCTCTGCCTAGGTAACCTATGACAGGCTGACTAAACTGGATAACGGGTCGTTGGCACTGGACACCGCGGTGCCTCGGGCCGTCATACCATGGGGTGCAGAACGTCAACCACATATGCAGTCAGTATGGCTAAAAAGCCATGATAACACATAATCGGGCAGAAAAGCCATGAATATTGGCATAAAGCCATGAATGCGGGCATAAAGCGATGAGTGCGGGCACAAAGCTATGAATACAGGCATAAAGCCTTTCGCAGTACTGCTAAAACAATACCCTATTGGCATGCCAATCTATCCAATCTGACACACATGTCTAAGCAATACAATGGCACATAATATCATTAAATATTAATATATTGTGTTTTATGACTTCATTATTTCATGACTAATTCCATAATTTATACATTCATCATAATATTCATACATGCCTTACATCATTCATATTGATCATAATTCACATTCAAAACATCTTTCCTTTCTCTCTTGATGGGAACTTAAATCTCAAATGACACTTTTATCACATTTATTCATTTAACAATCTATTCATGTAAAGTACATTCCATACTTCAAGTTGTATTGCTAATGTATTATGAACTCCATTGGTGTTGGGAGTATAAGTCTCAACAATCCATCTAGGTTAATTTCATTTCCTATTCAAGTGGCATCACTTGTGTTTTATTAGACCTACTAGTAATGGGATTACAAATCTTAACTATATATTCATATAACTTAAATGTTCATTAAGTCATTTAGGTAAATTACTATTTCTATTCCAAGTAATCCATGAACATTTCATGGATTCCAAATTTCATACCTTAATTTCCTCTACCAATTTAGTTCTTGCACTTTGTGTCTTTATATTACTATTCACATGGCTATTCACTCAAACTATTGACTTTTTAATACATAATAAATTTATTGAACCTAAGTTGTCCAAGATACCACATTTTGCATTTTATTTTTGTTGGTATTGATTTCCAATACCATTCCAAAGCTTATCTTATGTTATTCAAAATTTTCAGATTTCATACCCTAAGTTTACTGTTCCATTGGTTACTTGTACAGTAGGAATTTGACAAAATTCTCTTCATGAAAGTTGTTCCTTATTGTGTCTAGTTACTTTCTTCTTTTGAATTACTCCATTTGGAGTTTTGTAGCTTAAGTTATGGTCATTTTACCATAACTTGCCGGATTGACCTATACCCAGAATTTCTGGGCAATTTGGTTCTGCCAGATTTGGTGACCTAAGTTTCGTTGCCAATTTGACTAGGTTATGGTCAGAATTCAGATTTGTGTTCTCCATGAAAGTTGTAGGGATATGTCTCAGATTTCGGCTGGTAAAATTTCAGATCAATTGAACATTTCTACACTGAGTTATGACCATTTGGACAAACAATGTTCATTTGGTCATTTTCCAGGGATAGCATGTTGGTCACCCGGATTAGGGTAATTTTTAGGTCAACTTAGTTTGGTTTTCTGGGTAGGGTTTCTTCACCAAAGTTGTACCATTATGTGTCTAGTTTCATGTCCAATTGGCCTTACACCAATTAAACCTATACAACTCCATTTATGGCTGCCCAAACCTACTAGACTCAAACCGAGTCCTACAAGGCACACAAGGCAGCATAACCATTTCAATTTCAATGCCACAATGGTCTCCTATTTAAGGTCAAAATTCATCAAATGGTCACTAATTAACCATTAGAACTTAAATTAAACATCTAACATTAAATCCTCAATTAAATCTCAAAACCCTAACCCTAACAATCCATTACTTCATCAAACACACACAAATCAACATCTAATTCTAATATAATTATCAAACATCATTCCCAAGCAATTTAATTCAATCAAATCAACAATTCTCAACCTTCCCGCATGGTTGTTGAAAATTTGAATGTCCCTAACATGTATATTTTCTTCAAATTTTCTCCATTTTCTAACTTAACTCAAAGTTCAAATAAAAAATGTAGAGAGAGAAGTAAGAGATTTAGCACTAACCTTGAAGTGGCACTTCTTGGACTTGTGAAAAATTTTCTCTTTTCCTCTTTTCTTGGTTGTCAATAGCTTAGTATAAGTGTGGAATTAATTTTTGATGGAAGGAGTTATGGATTTTGGTAAAAGAATGAAGGAGAAATCAAGTTCAAGCTTGACAAAAATGGTGAAAGCTCACCATGAAAGAGATTCGGCTATCTTGAAAAAAAATGAAGAAGATGGCTTTTAATTCTTAATTTTTCTTCTTCAACTCTCTCTTATCTACTTATATATATTTGTTTAATTTTTATTGGCCAAAATATTTTAATTACATCATTTTACTTTAAGCTTATGTCATAATTAGCATTTAATCTCATTTTTATTTTGTTTTTCTTTCTTATTTCTTTTCACATTTTTAATTAATTTTTTATCAATATTAGTTCATATTTTATGTCATATAATTTATTTAATTAATTAGAAAAGTTGTTCAAAAATCATCTCTGAAGACGAAATGATCAAAATGCCCTCCGTTTGGCTTATTAAGCCAAAATCGTCTGTACTGATCGAAAAACTTTTCTAAGCGTTTTCTTGGCATTCTAATGCCATAGAAACCTCAATGAATCTTTTCTGGAGTCCCAAAAATTATTTTATGAATTTTCTCCCGGATTTAGGGCTTTTAGTTGCAAAGACCGCAACTTCTCACTGGGTTACCCATCGCTAGGGCACCAGCTCATTTAACTTGGTTGTATTTTATTTCTAAAATTTTTTCTAAATTTCTCTTATTAATATTTGAGTTAATTATGGTTCCTCACTTCAGTTTAAATATTTTTCTAGACATTCTAGCTGTCCGGACCGATACCGGTCACCGGAACAGTACAATGTACGTAATTGCTACAGTGAGGGTGAGGGTGTTACAATTCTTCCCCTCTAACAAAAATTTTGTCCTCAAAATTTACCGGGTATAGGTATCTGAGATAATTCCTTTACCTTTCTATTGCTCCCTTTGTCTACTTTTTTATATATATATGGTACTATTTAGTCTTTTCAAATCTATCATTATACACTTAGGCATATCATAAGGGAAAGATACTTTACCTCAAATTCACATTTGGGGCTTCTTGCTCCTCTCTGGCTTGGGTGACGTTTGGAAGTGGTGTTACTGTTGTACTTGGTCCTTCCACGACCTCTGTCTGGGTCCATGGTAAATTCCTCTTAGGACAATCTTTCAGACGATGGTCTATGGCCCCACATCTATAACAGGCTCTAGTCAATCCCCTACATTCACCTTTATGCCACTTGTTACAATGACCACATTTTCTTGCTAGTCCTAGCGCACTCACTACTAGTGTTTCTGATTGATCTCTTCTGAGTATAGGCCTGGGTCTAGATCTCCTACTTTGATAAGATGTCTGACTTAAATGTTCTCTCAGCCTCTTATTACTAGACTATCCAAATTTCCTCTTTTGCTGATCACCACTACTCTTCTATTCCTCTTTATGAACACAACTAATATATTTCTTTCTGAACTCTATCAGAAAGAATTCCCAAGTTACGTCGGCTGGTGGCACTACCTTCGTTACAACATCCCACCACCGATATGAAGCTTCTTGTAACAATGAAATTGCACACTCTAAACTCTGTTCTGGTGTGCAATGGAGCTGCTGCAGGACTCTTGCAATCCTTTCTAACCAATACTCAGCCGTTGAAGAATTGTCTTCCTTTCGACCATTGAAATCTACAGCTCCATACTTCCTAATATTTCCTAGAGGTGATTTCCACTGAGGCGGTGGTGGAATAACCCCAGTCATCTATTGAAAGAATTCAGTCATCTGCTCAAACAAGGCCTGTTGGGGTTGTACAGGCACCTATTGCACTGGTGGAGCAGGATCTCCCCGACTTCCAATATCACTCCCAGTCAGGATACAGCTTACTACTTCTTCTTCTACTGCCCTCTGCGATTCTGAGTCCATACCATAACCTAAAATAACCAAGAAAACAGATCTGTATTAGCGTCACCTCGACTCAAATGAATGCAATGCATGTTATGCACACTATCTCAACTATCTATTTATGCCTAGGAACGCCTAAACCGTGCTCTGATACTAATAAATGTAACACCCCTCACCCGACTACACTGTAGCCGAGCAAAGTGTGCTACATTCGGTGCCGAAGCACCCTATCTTATCTTACTTTATTATTTTAGTAATTTAGAATTCGTTTAATTTAATGTCAATTATTTTTCTATGGAGAAACCAGAGAAGTTTCCCCTATTTTATTTCTATTTGGCGCATTTCATTATTCACCTGCTTGAAAATTCAACAATATTTTCACAAGAAAATCTTATCCATACTAATCATAATTATCTCATCAATTTGAATATCCTCTATATAATTCAATTTCATATTAATTTCCATTCATTCTAAACTCATATATGATAATTTTCAATCTTCATTAATTTACATGATATACAATTTAATTACATATGAAATAATCAATTTATAAATTTACATCACATAAATATTGCTTACAAATACTTAATTTACACAACGGCATACGAATTACAACATACGAAATATTTATAACATACAAAATACATAAAGTGATATACATGGGCCTTAGCTACATGCATTGCTAAGGAGGTGACAACCTTTGACACTCTGCAGATCTGGACTCTAAAATCTCTGTTTAGTATTCGCTGGGCTTTAACTTCAGTATTTGCGTGAGGAAACAAAACCATCGCGCTAAGCATTGCTGCTTAGTGGTGCAATAATATAACAAGAATTAATGTATACAAATAAAAATAATTGGAGCATATTTTCTATACTCAAGAATTTTACTGGGTTCATATGAAATTTGCCATACAGTATATTTTTCGTCATTTATGTTGCTCTCTAGAATCTCTTTTGCCATAAGTTTACAATAATCATTTATACAATGTACAAATAAATCTAAATATTTAGTTTATGTTTATTTTATTATGGAGGATGTATTTCTAATAATTACTTACGTTATGCTTATTTTGCTAGTCTTTCATTTACTCCCTTAATATTTTCTATGGTTGTGGATCATTTTGTAATAATTAAATTCTTAATACTAGTTTAATACCTTTCAGATTTTTCTCACTGATTTATTTAGTTTCTAATATTTTTAACTTATTTCAATAATTTTTTTTATTCTCTGCCTAGGTAACCTATGACAGGCTGACTAAACTGGATAACGGGTCGTTGGCACTGGACACCGCGGTGCCTCAGGCCGTCATACCATAGGATGCAGAACGTCAACCACGTATGCAGTCAGTATGGCTAAAAAGCCATGATAACACATAATCGGACATAAAAGCCATGAATGTTGGCATAAAGCCATGAATGCAGGCATAAAGCCATGAGTACAGGCATAAAGCCTTTTGCAGTACTGCTAAAACAATACCCTATTGGCATGCCAATCTATCCAATCTGACACACATGTCTAGGCAATACAATGGCACATAATATCATTAAATATTAATATATTGTGTTTTATGACTTCATTATTCATGACTAATTCCATAATTTATACATTCATCATAATATTCATACATTCCTTACATCATTCATATTGATTACAATTCACATTCAAAACATCTTTCCTTTCTCTCTTGATGGGAACCTATATCCCAAATGACACTTTTATCACATTTATTCATTCAACAGTCTATTCATGTAAAGTACATTCCATACTTCAAGTTGTATTGCTAATGTATTATGAACTCCATTGGTGTTAGGAGTATAAGTCTCAACAATCTATCTAGGTTAATTTCATTTCCTATTCAAGTGGCATCACTTGTGTTTTATTAGACCTACTAGTAATGGGATTACAAATCTTAACTATATATTCACATAACTGAAATGTTAATTAAGTCATTTAGGTAAATTACTATTTCTATTCCAAGTAATCCATGAACATTTCATGGATTCCAAATTTCATACCTTAATTTCCTCTACCAATTTTGTTCTTACACTTTGTGTCTTTATATTACTATTCATATTACTATTCACTAAAATTGTTGACTTTTTAATACATAATAAATTTATTGAACCTAAGTTCTCCAAGATACCGCATTTTGCATTTTATTTTTGTTGGTATTGATTTCCAATACCATTCCAAAGCTTATCTTATGTTATTCAAAATTTTCAGATTTTGTACCCTAAGTTTACTGTTCCATTGGTTATTTATACAGTAGGAATTTGACAAAATTATCTTCATGAAAGTTGTTCCTTATTGTGTTTAGTTACATTTCTTTTTTTGAATTATTCCATTTGGAGTTTTGTAGCTTAAGTTATGGTCATTTTACCATAACTTGCCAGATTGACCTGTACCCAGAATTTCTGGGCAATTTGGTTCTACCAGATTTGGTGACCTAAGTTTGGTTGCCAATTTGACTAGGTTATGGTCAGAATTTAGATTTGTGTTCTCCATGATAGTTGTAGGGATATGTCTCAGATTTCGGCTGGCAAAATTTCAGATCAATTAAACTTTTCTACACTGAGTTATGACCATTTGAACAAACAATGTTCATTTGATCATTTTCCAGGGACAGCATGTTGGTCACCCGAATTAGGGCAATTTTTAGGTCAACTTGGTTTGGTTTTCTGGGCAGGGTTTCTTCACCAAAGTTGTGCCATTATGTGTTTAGTTTCATGTCCAATTAGCCTTTCACCAATTGAACCTATACAGCTCCATTTATGGCTGCCCAAACCTGCTGGACTCACACCCAGTCCTGCAGGGCACAGAAGGCAGCACAACCATTTCAATTCCAATGCCACAATGGTCTCTAATTTAAGGTCAAAATTCATCAAATGGTCACTAATTAACCATTAGAACTTAAATTAAACATCTAAGCATTAAATCCTCAATTAAATCTCAAAACCCTAACCCTAACAATCCATTACTTCATCAAACACACACAAATCAACATCTAATTCTAATATAATTATCAAACATCATTCCCAAGCAATTTAATTCAATCAAATCAACAATTCTCAACCTTCCATGGCTGCTGAAAATTTGAATGTCCCTAACATGTGTATTTTCTTCAAATTTTCTGCATTTTCTAACTTAACTCAAAGTTCAAATAAAAAATGTAAAGAGAGAAGTAAGAGATTTAGCACTAACCTTGAAGTGGCACTTGTTGGACTTGTGAAAAATTTTCCCTTTTCCTCTTTTCTTGGTTGTCAATAGCTTAGTCTAAGTGTGGAATTAATTTTTGATGGAAGGAGTTATGGATTTTGGTGGAAGAATGAAGGAGAAAAAAAGCTCAAGCTTGACAAAAATGGTGAAAGCTCACCATGAAAGAGATTCGGCTATCTTGAAAAAAAATGAAGAAGATGGCTTTTAATTCTTAATTTGTCTTCTTCAACTCTCACTTATGTTCTTATATGTATTTGTTTAATTTTTATTGGCCAAAATATTTTAATTACATCATTTTGCTTTAGGCTTATGTCATAATTAGCATTTAATCTCATTTTTATTTTCTTTTTCTTTCTTATTTATTTACTCATTTTTAATTAATTTTTCATCAATCTTAGTTCATATTTTATGTCATATAATTTATTTACTTAATTGGACAAGTTATTCAAAAATCATCTCTGAAGACGAAATGACCAAAATGCCTTCCGTTTGGCTTATTGAGCCAAAATCATCTGTAACAATCCAAAAATTTTTCTAAGCATTTTCTTGGCATTCTAATGCCATAAAAACCTCAATGAATCTTCTTTAGAGTCCCAAAAATTATTTTATGAATTTTCTCCCTGGTTTAGGGCTTCTAGTTGTGAAGACCGCAACTTCTCACTGGATTACCCATCGCTAGGGCACCGGCTCATTTAACTTGGTTGTATTTTATTTCTAAAATATTTTCTAAATTTTTCTTATTAATATTTGAGTTAATTATGGTTCCTCACTTTAGTTTGAATATTTTTCCAAACGTTCTAGCTGTCCGGACAGACACCGATCACTAAAATGGTACAATGTACAGAATTGCTACAGTGAGGGTGTGACATCCAAGATTGATTCCATGTATAAGAATCAAGTTTGGGATCTTGTTGACCCACCTGAAAGTGTTGTACCTATAAGGAACAAATGGGTTTTCAAGAAGAAAATTGGTTATGATGGAAAGGTAGAGACCTATAAGGCAAGGCTAGTAGCGAAAGGGTTTCACCAAAGGCAAGGAATCGACTATGAGGAGACTTTCTCACCTGATGCCATGCTTAAATCAATTAGGATTCTATTAGCAATAGCTGCATACTATGATTATGAGATTTGGCAGATGGATGTCAAAATAGCTTTTCTCAATAGATACATTGAAGAAAACATTTTCATGGAACAACCTAGGGGTTTTGAATCCCAAGATGGTTCCAAGGTATGCAAGCTAAAGCGATCTATTTATGGGTTGAAACAAGCTTCGAGGAGTTGGAACATCTATTTTGATGAAGCCATTAAGTCATTTGATTTTATCAAAAATAAGGATGAGCCATGTGTATATAAGAAGGTTAGTGATAGTGCTATCACTTTTCTTGTCTTATATGTGGATGACATACTATTGATGGGTAATGACATAGGTATGTTTACAACTATAAAGGTATGGTTGTCAAATACATTCTCCATGAAAGACTTAGGGAAGGTAACCTATATTCTTGGGATTCGCATCTATAGAGATAGAGCGAAAAGAATAATTAGTTTATCCCAAAGTCTATACTTGGAAAAGGTGTTAAAGAGGTTTAACATGCTTGATTCCAATAGAGGATTATTGCCAGTGAGACATGGTATCCACCTTTCTAAAGAGATGTCTCCAAAGACACCTGAAGAAAGAGATGAAATAGCTAGGATTCCATATGCTTCGGTTATTGGAAGTTTAATGTATGCAATGTTGTGTACTAGGCTGGATATCGCATATGTTGTTAGTTTGACTAGCAGGTATCAATCCAATCCAGGTTTGGAACACTGGATAGCTGTCAAGAATATCCTTAAGTACTTGAGAAGAACTAAAGATTTGTTCTTGATTATGGAGGTGGAGACTTGCAATTGGATGGTTATACTGATTCTTATTTCCAATCAGATATCGATGATAGAAAGTCTACCTATAGGTATATGTGTTAGTAATATGCCCTAGAGCATATCATTTAGTATGTATCTTGTACATGTTTTTATTAATAAAAGGCATTTCCACTTTTCCGTTTATATAAGATATTTATGTGTAATAGAAAAGGTCCATTGATATTTTTTTAGAAATTCTATTCTTAAGTTGTTAAGAATACGAGTGACAGTATTTCTAGTACAAAGTATCATAAATAGGTTCACAATCGAGGATACTTCATAATAAGGACATGACTTATGACAAACATGATAGGCACTTATAAATGATAAGTAGGCCGAACTAGTGACACTTATGATAAGCACATGGAGTTTACTCTTGTCAATGTTTTGTCAAAAATCATATCAGTGCATATAATCTTTAGACCTGAAATAGCACAGTTATCTTGTATATAGGTAGTTTGAGTTTGATACTGCTTTCATACTTGTACTGTGTATAGGTATATGGGCATGTGTTGGCTTCTACTAGTTATATATGGAGGTAGGTGTTAATCAAGATGGAATCTGTTCCTCTAAGTAAATAGAGATAAAATCCTATGTTCATTTAATTGCTCTTGATGTTTCAAGTTCCTAGCCAGGACAAATAGATTTAATCAGAAAAAAGTTTTTGATGAGAAAAATCTTTTTAATCAAGAACTGGAATTAAAAGAGAACATAATATTCATAGCAAATGGAGTTTGACATAAACCATGACTCCAGCTTGAGTTGGGATTTTGTAACAGAGAGATTCCAGTGCATGGTAACATATGATTATAGGTTCATTTAAGGTAAACCTTATTACTAATTGGGTGGCCATGGCATGCTATGCCAGGTGTTGACCATGGTCTATGAGGTGCATAAAATGATTTAGAGAAATCATTTATGGTAAGAAAGAGTTCTGATGATATTAAGAGTTGATATCATATCTCATTGCCAATTAGTGATGAGCCTAGTAAGTCACACACATACAAAAGTTATCACCTAATTAAATATGATTTATTTAATTAATTAAAGAGTTTAATTAATTAATTAAATAAGTTTGGTTTGCAATTAGATTGCAAAGTCCCTAGCATGACTTGAAACCAAATCTAGACTATTGGATGTATAGTGTAAGTTAAATTTATATTTAAAGTGTTTAAATATGAATTTAATTAATGAGAAATTAATTAATAAAGATTAATTAATTAATTTATATTTGATATAAATTAATTAGAAGAAGAGAAATAATTATTTTGGGTTAAGAACTCAAAATTAAGACACAGGGGCATTTTGGTCATTTCACATGGTGACTTGTGGCACCATGAGATGGTGACACATGGCATTACACATAAGCTTGCTAAATATTTTTTAATCATATAAGATGATTAAAATCAAGATTAAATATAGGTTTGACACTTGGCACAATGTGATTGGGTCACTTAAACCTAGAGCTAATCAAAGGGTGACATGTGGCAAGGGTTTAATGTGTTAACCTAGCTATATAAGTGTTGTTATGAGAAAAAATAAAACACAAGCAGCAGCCACTCCTTTGTGCCACCACCTTGGTGTGCAATTCTCTCCTCTTCTTCTTCTTCTCTCATCAATCCAAGAGATTAGAAAAACAATCTCTTGAATTTAGAACACAAGAAATTGTTTCTAGTGTCCTGTTTACATCTCTAATCTTTTAAAAGGTAGAACTTGATTTTCTAATTAATAGAAAAAGCTTTAGAAGCTGTTCAAGGGCTGCCATAGGTGTTCTTGGTGTGGACAAGCTAGAGGGATAACATTTGGTGTCCTGAAGACGAATCTCAAAGGCGCAAATACACTACAGTGCATCAAAAGGTTAGTGTGTTTGTTCTTAATTTAATCTAGGGTTCTAAAATTAATCTGATTAATTTTAAAATCTTAAATGGGAAATACATATCCAAATATCATTGAAATCAAATAGATAAAAATAAATCTTGCATGATGCATGTGACCCTAGGTGAAAAATTTTGAATTCAATGGTATAAACTTGTGTTTTTCATGCTTCTATTCTTTCAATTGGTATCAGAGCCACTATATTTGCCATTTAGATTGTTGATTATATGATTTAATTGTGTGTTTTGATTATGAGATGATTTATCCATTGCTGGTTGCAATGGAGGTGTGGCGGCATGCTTGAAAAACACCATCAATGGTGCGCATGGTTTGGCTTCCATGGGTGGTTCAAGGTTTGGCTTTTAATTCTGCAATTGTTGTATGATCTAAGGCCTATTCTTTGACTAATTGAAGTGTTTAATTAGTAGTTTTAATCACACTATTAAATTATGATTCAAATCAGAATTTTAAAAATTATTTGAATGTGATTCAAATCTGAATTTTAAAAGTTGTTTGAACGTGATTCAAATCTGAATTTTTAAAGTTGTTTGAATTATTTTCAAATCTGAATTTTTAAAGTTGTTTGAATAATATTCAGATCTGATTTTTTAAAAAATGTTTGAATATGATTCAAATCTGATTTTTTGAGAAATGTTTGAATGTGATTCAAATCTGAATTTTTTAAGGTTGTTTGAATGTGATTCAAATCTGAATTTTTAAATTTATTTGAATCATACTCAAATTTGGATTTTTAAGTTGAATATGAGATATTCAATTTAATTTAAGTATGTATGTTTTATTTAATTGTTAAATAGTGATATGCATGATAAATGATCATAGACTATAAAAGACCAATATGATTGGATTTATTTCTTTTATGTTTCTTTGGGATTGTAAATTGATTAATTTATTTTAATTTATTTTGGGCATGTATTATTAAGTTTGTAATAATTTTTGGATTGTAATTTCATTTATTTAAGTTCTTGTAAATTCGCCTTGGTATGCCAAGGATTACTATGTAATATTGGATTGCAAGAAGTTCAAGGAGGTCAAGAGCATTAGTGGGACTAGTGGGAGGAATTCAAGATCAAGTGTTGATTATGTACTCCTTCAGCAACTCTTGTAAAATGAATGAATGAAATGCACCTAGAAATGCCCTGATTCAATTCTTGGTGGCTCAAAATTGAATCCCTTAGAAAGTCCATGATCATACCATAGTTACTGCCTATACATGATTACATGAGATGTATGGGAATGTATGCAATTATATGATATATGCATGCTAAATGGATAATGTGCAAAGTGAGACCTAAATAGTAATTAGGATGACCATAAAATCTTCCAAACAAATGATTAAGTTGGAAATGCTATAATTAAAGTAATTATAACATAGGCCCTCCATTGGGGCAATTATTTTAAGAAATTTTAAATAGTTGCATAAGATGTAATTAATTTAAGAGATTTTCTTAAGAATAATTGTTAAGCATGAGATGTTGTAAATATGTAAATGGTTTGGTGCCCAATATTGGATGTACCTGAGGACATTAAAATTATTTGCATAATTACTGGCTCAATGGGATCAACTTAACTAATGCAAGATAAGTCAATAATGGATGTACCTGAGATTTTGAGTATTAGGGGCTAGGTAAAGGATTGAACCTCACATGAGATGTGATGGGCAAGAAGTTGCTCACTTATAGTTTATTGTAATTCCAATAACGGATGTACCTGAGGATGATCAACAGAATTATAAGAATTCAATCACCCACTATAAATCCATCCAACTAGGATTTCCGTTTTCTACTTTAGAAGTGTAGGATTCGCTAAGTTAGTGGGAGGACTAATTTGATTAAAAGACGATAATCATTTTGGTTAATTACATGATACATTTACTAATTAATCTGGTTATTTTCTGCAGTTAATTTTCTGATAATAATGAGAACAGAACAACCACCACCATCCAATATCCTTGCAAGCACACTTGATCGCAATAGGTTGACAGAACCTAATCTCTCTGATTGGCTAAGAAATTTGAAACTTGTCCTGAACCTTGAACATATAGGATATATTCTAGATTCAAATGTTCCTGGTCCCTTAGCTCCAGAGGCCACTCAAGAGGAACATGAAACTTTGGATAAGTGGAAGGAGTATGATATGAGAGCTAAGTGTTACATGCTTGCTTTCATGAGTAATGAGTTACAGAAGTAGCACAAGAACATGTAGAGTGCGAGTGAGATCCTCCTTCACCTATAAGAGTTGTATGGTGAGCATAGCAGGAACACTAAGTATGAGATATCTAGGCAACTGTTCCGCATGAGGATGTCTGAGGGACAGAATTTTGGGGATCATGTCCACAAGATGTGTAACACCCCTATGTTCGGTAGTGCGTTCTGCTGTTCCAGTGACCAGTGTTGTTCGGACAGCTAGGATGCCTAGAACTACACTTCAATATGAGTGAGGAGACATAAAATAATAAAATACAAGAAAAGAAAATACAAGAAAAACAAAGGAAAAATAATAGCAAAGAAATGTAACCAAGTTAAGCGAGCCGAGAACCCTAGCGATGGGTGACCGCACCGAGAAGTCGCGGCGTGGACCGTTGACTAGCCCTGGACCGCGGGGAAACCTAAAAAATATTTTTAGGACTTAAATAGACACCTATTGAAATACAAATACCACTAGAAATATTAAACAAAAATTAAATAATTAGTACAAAGAAAAGTGAGAAATCAAAAAACGGACAAAATCCGGTGTTACCGAAAAATCGAGAATGTAACCCGAACAGGGGCATTGTGGTTATTTGACATCCCGAGTTATCTTTTGACCTAAATTTCCATTTAAAATAAATAATATTACACTTGGAAAATGTCATGAAGAATTAAAATAGGGGTACCTAATATAAATAGCAAAAGTGGAGTGTGATTTGAGTAATTAGCACTTAAACATAATAAATTATTTTCTTAAGTGAGTGGAGCACTATGGGAATTTAATAAACACTAAGTGGGCAGATTACTCCACTAAAACTTCATCTTCCTCATTCATTCAAACACCATGGCCGAAATGAAGAGCTCCCAAAGTCCTCCCATGGCCGCCCAAATGCATGGCTCTTTACACCCATTTTCAAGCTACATTTTCTTTACTTATCTTCATTAAAGTTTATCCCCACGTCACAAGGAAGAGTTTGATAGCAATTTTAAGAAGTTTTAGTGAAGATTTAGCAAGTCCCAACAATAGGTAAGTTTGTGTTTTTGATTGTTGCTTTGTTAAAGTTTGTAAGGATGTTATGGGTGTTTGATTTATGGAGAAATTTTTGAGGTTTAATGTTGAATGGGGATGTGTACTTTTGGCAGCCATGGAAACACTTTGAAGGCAGTTTATTTTTGCTTGTAAATGGCGAATTAAATGATTGATTAAATGTATATTGTGTAGGAAATTTTTTGGGTGATGTATACTTAGTATATGTAAATGTGAATTGAAATTTGAAGCTTGAAAATTAATGGAATGTAAAGGTACCATTGTGGCAGGTTGTTAACTCTTGAAGAATGCTAGAATTCATGGTTGGTTTATGGTATATTAATATTGAATTGTGTTGGATGTTAGGGCAGTTTGAGTATATATATGATGGTGTGAAGTTGGACATGAAAAAAGTGTTATGGTTAGGTGATTGAATTGTTGTAAATTGAGTTGAAAAATTCTGCACTTTATGGTGTATGTTGAATGTAATTGTAAGCTGCCAAAATGACCTATAATGTGTTGTGAATTATGTTTAGATCATGATACAACCAGAATTGACTAGAATATTGAGTTTGGTAAGTGTTAGGAGTGATCCTTGATGTGTATGAAAGAAATGCAATAAGGCAGTTTGTGTTTTAGGCCTATAACTTCAAGTGTGTGGCTCCAATTGGTATGAGACCAATTGGAGGTGAAACTAGGCACAAAATGTGCCAACTTTCATGAAGAAAACTTGCCAAAATTCTGCTTGCAAGGTAGCTTGAAAAATGACCAAATCCAGATTAAGTGCAAATAAGGCCTGAAAATTGACCATTTGGGCAGTAGTTAGTGTTTAGGCCATAACTCACTCAAAACAGGTCCAATTGACCTGAAATTTTAACCATGAATAGCTAAGACCCATATCTACAAGTATTATGAAGACACCAAAGCCCAAAAATGACCATAAGAAAGTCAAACAGCTTGCACAAGTTCGGGTCCAAAAACTGGCCGAACCAAAATTGACCTAAAATGACCTAAAGTGACCAATTTTGATGCAATTTGACCAGCAATAGTAAAATGACCATAACTTGGTCTGCATAACTCAGAATGACCTGAAATTTTGCCCCGCGTGCAATAAGACATAGATCTACAAGTTTTTAGTTTTGACCAAAACCCGAAAACTAAGGGAACTAGGTCGTCCGGCTAGGTCAAACTAGTATCCCGGAATCCAGCAAATTACAAGAAAATGCAAGATACAGGAAAATGAATTTGGTAACATGTACCAACCCTAAAAGACTATTGAATGTGACATATTAGTAATTATTAAAACCTAATTTACCTAGAATGCATCGAGGGTCGACATATTAGGTTGACTAAGGAAATAATAGAATTCGATAAATTAATTATTGAACCTTATTCTTAGAGACAGTTTAAATGAGTACTGAAACACTTCAAATTGTGTTTCTCAGTTAGCAAAGACTCAGGGAAGGGGAAGGAAACACTGAGTCAGAGCCAAGAGACAGTTATCAGAGGTTTGTGCACAACTAGTTTTTAACTAATTTTGTTTGAATATTTCATATGATTAAATGACATATTTTTCTTATGTATTATGTTTAACAAGCATTGGATTTAATTCAATGATTATTGAAAATTGTTATAGTATGTATGAATTTAGCTTTGTGAAATGGTATTTCCACAAGTATTAAGCATTGTTATGGATTGAATAAATTATGTTTTGGAAAATTGTGATAGAACATGTTTTGAATTGTGATGGTAATTTTCATGGAAAATGCAAATTTATGATTTGAATTGTGATGAGCATAAAAATTATTGGATATTGGAATTGAATTTGAATCGAATTATATTGTGATTTATGCTCACTAAAAGGATTGTGATATTGTTTTATATCTCACTATAGATGCTTGACTAGGTTATTACCTGTCTCTCTCATTTGTTGAGAAGACAATGGAGCTAGTTGTGTTTTGATTACCATGGTATGTGCACAGGCTTAGATTTTCCTCTAATTTGAGGTTAGATCTAAGTTTATTTTATCGTTATGGCCCTTGCGGAAGATTCATTATTGTGATGGTACTGTGCACGATGATTCGACCTCCCCGACCATAGGGAGTTAGAATCTGATTCGACCTCCCCGACCATAGGGAGTTAGAATCACATCGAATATGGCCCTTTCGGATTAGTCTTGCATAGTTAGTGAGATAAAAAATGATTTTTGAGATACAGCATGGTTTTTGAGATACAGAATGGCTTTTGAATGGTAAAGAAGTGTGATTTCAATTATGATTTATTTATAATTGATTTTGTTAGAATTACCTAAATGGTTAGTTATGATTTGATAAATTGAATTTCATGATCGAAGTCATTTTATACAAATGATTCACATTATTGGCAATGAATATTTTGAGTTTTGGAATTTGATGAGTATTCAGATTTCCAAATTATTTACTGTAAATTTTTTCAATGTATATTATACTATGTTTTAAATTATAGTTGTGCACCACTGAGTTCACCACTCAGCGATAGCTTTGTATGCTGTCACAGGTAAGAAGAGCATAGAGTAGTTAGTAAGTTTCTTTGAAGACACTTTCAGATAAGTTCCAGGTATATTATAGGTACACCCATGTATATAGGTTTTGATGTATGCATGTAATAATATGTATGTAAATTATTTGAGCAGTTGTATAAAAACTCTTGTAAAATATTTTGGTATGTAATTAAATGTAAATTATTGTAAATGTAAATTTGGGATTTCATTTATCTGAATAGTTTTATAATATTAATTTTGAGTCTTGTAATCAATGAAATGTTTCTTTTATGAGGAGATTGATTTGATTATTGAGATTTGAATTATGGGTTCAAATGAAGTTATTGAAGTTGTATTTGAGAAAACATATTGGGAGCATTTTCTTTTGCAGAATTGAAGAACTGTTTTCTCAAAATACAGCCGGCACTTTGCCGAAATTTTGAAAAAATTTTATAACACCAGATTTTAATCGATGATTTAAATTTCACAAAAATTGTTTTTAAAATCCCTTGTAGTATATCTAATGGGTTATCGGTAGGCGAAGTACGGTAATTCATTAGGTGTACTACGGGATCATGTTACATCTTACGGGGGAGTAGGGTGTGACAATATGATTCGACTGATTGAGCAGTTGGAACATCTTGATTTCAACATGGATTTCCAACTACAGACGGATTTGATCCTTCAGTCCCTTCCTGAGTCTTTTGGGAATTTTGTGAAAAATTTCCATATGACTAAACAGGAATGCACCTTAGTTGGTTTACTCAACATGCTGGTTATTGCCCAAAAGAATATGCCGGGAAATAAAGGAAAGGATGTAGCTTTGATTGCATCTTCTTCTACTGGAAAGTCCAAAAAGAAAAAGAGCAATAAGAAAAAGAAACCTTAGATTCCTGGTCCTTCTAAGAAAATAGCTAAACAAAAAGGGAAGACTAAAGCTGATGGAGACAAAGGAAAGTGTTTTCACTGCCAGAAGGATGGGCACTGGAAAAGAACTGCCCAAAGTATCTTGCTTCTTTGAAGGACAAAAAGGATAGACCTTCGGAAGGTATATCCATTGAAGAAACGGAAGCGTGAAAAACACAAGTTTATACCATTGAATTCAAAAATTTTCACCTAGGGTCACATGCATCATGCAAGATTTATTTTTATCTATTTGATTTCAATGATAAACAACATATTAAAACTCTTTTAATATGTTTTTGGATCTGTATTTGCCATTTAAGATTTTAAAATTAATCAGATTAATTTTAGAACCCTAGATTAAATCAAGAACGATTACACTAACCTCTTGATGAATCGCAGCTGTTCGCGCTTTGAGATTCGTCTTGAGACACGGATGTTGTCCCCCTAGCTTGTCCACACCAATAACACCTATGGCAGCCCTTGAATAGCTTCTAAAGCTTTTTTTATTAATTAGAAAATCAAGTTCTGCCTTTTAAGAGATTAAAGATGTAAACAAGACACTAGAAACAATTTCTAGTGTTCTTAATTCAAGAGATTGATGGCTAATCTCTTTGAATTGATGAGAGATGAAGAAGAAGAGAAGAAAAACCTCAAAGTGACGTGACAAAGGAGTGTGGCTGCTGGTTGTGTTTTATTTTCTCATAACAACACTTAAATAGCTAGGTTAACACATTAAACCCTTGCCACATGTCACCCTTTGATTAGCTCTAGGTTTAAGTGACCCAATCACATTGTGCCAAGTGTCAAACCTATATTTAATCTTGATTTTAATCATCTTACATGATTAAAAAAACATTTGGCAAGCTTATGTGTTATGCCATGTGTCACCATCTCATGGTGCCACGTGTCACAATCGTAAATGACCAAAATGCCCTCGTGTCTTAATTTTGAGTTCTTAACCCAAAATAATTATTTTCTTCTTCTAATTAATTTATATCAAATATAAATTAATTAATTAATCTCTATTAATTAATTTCTCATTAATTAAATTCATATTTAAACACTTTAAATATAAATTTAACTTATATTATACATCCAATAATCTAGATTTGGTTTCAAGTCATGCTAGGGACTTTGCAATTTAATTGCAAACCAAACCTATTTAATTAATCAATTAAACTCTTTAATTAATTAATTAAATCATATTTAAATAGGTGATAACTTGTGTATGTGTGTGACTTAATAGGCTCATCACTAATTGGCAATGAGACATGATATCAACTCTTAATATCATCATAACTCTTTCTTACCATAAATGATTTCTCTAAATCATTTTATGAACCTCATAGACCATGGTTAACACCTAGCATAGCATGCCATAGCCACCCAATTAGTAATAAGGTTTACCTTAAATGAACCTATAATCATATGCTACCATGCACTAGAATCTCTCTTACAAAAATCCCAACTCAAGCCGAGTCATGGTTTATATCAAACTCCATTCGCTATGAATATTATGTTCTCTTTTAATTCCAGTTCTTGATTAAAAGATTTTCTCATCGTAAACTCTTTTCGAATAAATCTATCTGTCCTGGCCAGGAACTTGAAACATCAAGAACAATTAAATGAACATAGGATTTTATCTCTATTTACTTAGAGGAAGAGATTCCATCTTGATCAACACCTACCTCCATATATAACTAGTAGGAGCCAACAGATGCCCATATACCCATACACAGTACAAGTATGAAAGCAGTATCAAACTCAAACTACCTATATACAAGATAACTGTGCTATCTCAGGTCTAAAGATTATATGCACTGATATGATTTATGACAAAACATTGACAAGAGTAAACTCCATGTGCTTGTCATAAGTGTCACTGGTTCGGCCTACTTATCATTTATAAGTGCCTATCATATTTGTTATATGGCATGAGACTCACCATTCCATCTTATTTATATCTCATATAAATAACTTGGGAACAAATATTAATACAATCTTTCTGGATAAGTTATGTCCTTATTATGAAGTATCCTTGATTGTAAACCTATTTATGATACTTTGTGCTAGAAATATTGTCACTCATATTCTTAACAACTTAAGAATAATATTTCTAACAAAATATCAATGGACCTTTTCTATTACACATAAATATATTATATAAATAGAAAAGTGGAAATGCCTTTTATTAATAAAAATATGTACAAGATACATACTAAATGATATGCTCTAGGGCACACTACTAACAATCTCCCACTAGCACTAGAGCCATTCCTTACAATATCTTAGACCTATCTTCTCAAGATGTCGGTCTAACTGAGTCTGTGACATAGGCTTAGTGAATGGATCAGCTGGATTTTCAGCTGATGCTATTTTTCTGCATGGCTATATCGCCTTTGCCCAACTATATGTCTGATAATGTGGTAGTGCCTTTCTATGTGTTTGGATTTTGGGTGAGACCTTAGTTCCTTAGTTCAGATGACTACTCCATTATTGTCACAGGTAGTGGAACCGTTGACTCAATGGAAGGAACTATCGTAAGTTCTCACGAACTTCTTTATCCAAAGCGACTTCCTTTGCAAAGATCGATGTAGCAATATACTCACCTCGTAGTGGAATCTGCAATCGTGCTCGCTTGGAACTCTTCCAACCGATCGCACCTCCATTACAAATGAACACATATCCAGAGGTAGACTTTCTATCATCGATATCCGATTGGAAATCGTAATCAGATAACCATCCAATTGCAAGTCTCCACCTCCATAAATCAAGAATAAATCCTTAGTTCTTCTCAAGTACTTAAGGATATTCTGATGACTATCCATGTTCCAAACTCGATTGGATTGATACCGCTAGTCAAACTAACAAAGATATGCGATATCCAAATTTAGTACACAACATTGCATACATTAAACTTCCAATAGCCAAGCATATGGAATCCTGGCCATCTTATCTCTTTCTTCGTGTGTCTTTGGAGACATCTCTTTAGAAAGATGGATACCATGTCTCACTGTAACAATCCTCTCTTGGAATCAAGCATGTTAAACCTCTTTAACACCTTTTCCAAGTATAGACTTTGGGATAAACCAATTATTCTTTTCGCTCTATCTCTATAGATGCGAATCCCAAGAATATAGGTTGCCTCCCCTAAGTCTTTCATGGAGAATGTATTTGACAACCATACCTTCATAGTCGTCAACATACCTGTGTCATTACCCATCAACAGTATGTCATCCACATATAAGACAAGGAAAGTGATAGCACTGTCACTAACCTTCTTATATACACATGGCTCATCCTCATTTTTGATAAAACCAAAGGATTTAATGGCTTCATCAAAACGAATGTTCCAACTCCTCGAAGCTTATTTTCAACCCATAAATGGATCGCTTTAGCTTGCATACCTTGGAACCATCTTGGGATTCAAAACCCCTAGGTTGTTCCATGAAAATGTTTTCTTCAATGTATCCATTGAGAAAAGTCGTTTGACATCCATCCGCCAAATCTCATAATCATAGTACGCACTATTGCTAATAAAATCCTAATTGATTTAAGCATGGCAACAAAGTAGAAAGTCTCCTCATAGTCGATTCCTTGCCTTTGGCGAAACCCTTTCGCTACTAGCCTTGCCTTATAGGTCTCTACCTTTCCATCAGAACCAATTTTCTTCTTGAAAACCCATTTGTTCCCTATAGGTATAATACCTTCAGGTGGGTCAACAAGATCCCAAACTTGATTCTTATACATGGAATAAATCTCGGATTTCATAGCATCAATCCATTTTGAAGAGTCTATATCTGATATAGCTTCTTCATAGGTAAGTGGATCATCTCCATGATCTACTTCTTCATCAGTAGACAACTCTTGTTCTTCTTCATGAAGAAAACCATATCTCACTGGTGGGTGAGATACCCTGGTTGTTCTATGAGGAATAGCTGTAGATGTTTCATCAACGGGTATTGGTTGACTAGATGAATCTATATCCATCTGATCTGTTGGTTGGTCAGAATTCTCCAATTCTAACTCTATTTGCCTTCCTTTGCCTCCTTCTTGAACAAACTGTTGTTCAAGAAATGTGGCATCTCTACTTATCACAACCTTTTGTGAAGTAGGCAAATAAAATAATATCCAAAACTATCTTTTGGATATCTAACAAATTGACCTTTTTCTGATCTGGTCTCCAATGTATCAGTGTTCAGCTTTTTGATATAAGCTGGACAACCCTAAATCTTAACATGCTTAAGACTTGGTTTTCTTCCATGCCATATCTCATAAGGTGTGGAAGAAACTAATTTTGATGGAATCCTATTCAGAATATACAAAGCTAATTCTAATGCAAATCCCCAAAAGAAGATTGGCATATCAGTATAGCTCATCATACTACGTACCATATCCAATAGGGTACGATTTCTCCTTTCAGATACACCATTCAACTGTAGCGTTCCTGGAGGAGTCAGCTGAGAAACAATGCCATGCTCTCTCAAGTATTCATCAAATTCAGTACTCAAATATTCACCTCCACGATCTGATCGAAGAGCTTTTAATACTCTTTCCTGTTTGATTTTCTACTTCAGATTTAAATTCTTTGAACTTTTCAAAGGATTCATGTTTGTATTTCATCAAATACAAATACCCAAACCTTGATTTATCATCAGTAAAGGTAATAATGAAAACCCCCTCTAGCCATTTCTTTAAATGGACCACATACATCACTATGTATTAGCTCCAAAATATTTTTAGCTCCTAGCCCTTGTCCAACAAAGGGTGATCTAGTCATTTTGCCCTGAAGACAAGATTCACAAGTTGGAGTAGGCTCAGAGCCCAATGAGGATATAATACCCATTTTCTCCAATTTTGTAATCCTATCTTCTACAACATGATATAACCTTAAGTGCCAAATATATTTTGAACTTGAGTTGGTTTTCACCATGGCATTGCATTCATTTAGATTGCTATACTCTGGCCATTGGAAACACATTCTTACTGGCAATGGAAACACTTTCCTGTTGGCAATGGAAACACTTTCCTGTTGGCAGTGGAAACACTTTCCTTTGCCTTTGTCAGCTTTGGTTTTCTTTTTCTGTTTAGCTATTTTCTTAGAAGGACCAGGAATCTGAGATTTCTTTTTCTTATTGCCCTTCTTCTTGTTGGACTTTCCAGCAGAAGAAGAAGCAATCAAAGCTACCTCTTTTCCTTTATTGCCCGGCATATTTTTTTGGGCAATAACCAGCATGTTGAGTAAACCAGCTAAGGTGCATTCCTCTTTAGTCATATGGAAATTTGTCACAAAATTCCCAAAAAGACTCAGGAAGGGACTGAAGGATCAAATCCGTCTGTAGTTGGAAATCCATGTTGAAGTCAAGATGTTCCAACTGCTCAATCAGCCGAATCATCTTGTGGACATGATCCCCAACATTCTATCCCTCAGACATCCTCATAAGGAATAGATGTCTAGATATCTCATACCTAGCATTCCTGCTGTGCTCACCATACAACTCTTGTAGGTGAAGGAGGATCTCACTCGCACTCAACATGTTCTCATGCTGCTTTTGTAACTCATTACTCATGGAAGCAAGCATGTAACACTTAGCTCTCATATCATGCTCCTTCCACTTATCCAAAGTTTCATGTTCCTCTTGTGTGGCCTCTGGAGGTAAGGGACCAGGAACATTTGAATCTAGAACATATCCTATATGTTCAAGGTTCAGGACAAGTTTCAAATTTCTTAGCCAATCGCATGATTAGGTCCTGTCAACCTATTGTGATCAAGTATGCTTGCAAGGATATTGGATGGTGGTGGTTGTTTTGTGCTCATTTTTATCGTAAAATTAATCAGAAAATAACCAGATTAATTAGTAAATATATCATGTAATTAACCAAAATGATTATGGTCTTTTAATCAAATTGGTCCTCCCACTAACTCATCCTACACTTCCAAAGTAGAAAACGGAAATCCTAGTTGGATGGATTTCTAGTGGGTGATTGAATTCTTATAATTCTATTGATCATCCTCAGGTACATCCATTATTGGAATTACAATAAACTATAAGTGAGCAACTCTTTGCCCATCACATCTCATGTGAGGTTCAATCCTTTACCTAGCCCCTAATGCTCAAAATCTCAGGTACATTCATTATTGACTTATCTTGCATTAGTTAAGTTGATCCCATTGAGCCAGTAATTATGCAAATAATTTTAATGTCCTCAGGTACATCCAATATTGGCCACTAAACCATTTACATATTTACAACATCTCATGCTTAACAATTATTCTTAAGAAAATCTTTTAAATTAATTGCATCTCATGCAACTATTTAAAATTTCTTTAAATAATTGCCCCAATGGAGGGCCTATGTTATAATTACTTTAATTATAGCATTTCCAACTTAATTATTTGTTTGGAAGATTTTATGGTCATTCTAATTACTATTAAGGTCTCACTTTGCACATTATCCATTTAGCATGCATATATCATATAATAGCATACATTCCCATACATCTCATGCATTCATGGATAAGCAGTAAATATGGTATGATCATGGACTTTCTAAGGGATTCAATTCTGAGCCACCAAGAATTGAATCAGGGCATTCCTAGGTGCATTTCATTCATTCATTTTACAAGAGTTGCTGAAGGAGTACATAATCAACACTTGATCTTGAATTCCTCCCACTGGTCCCACCAATGCTCTTGACCTCCTTGAACTTCTTGCAATCCAATATTACATAGTAATCCTTGGCATACCAAGGCGAATTTACAAGAACTTAAATAAATGAAATTACAACCCAAAAATTATTACAAATTTAATAATACATGCCTAAAATAAATTAAAATAAATTAATTAATTTACAATCCCAAAGAAACATAAAAGAAATAAATCCAATCACATTGGTCTTTTATAGTCCATGATCATCCATCATGCATATCACTATTTAACAATTAAATAAAACATACATACTTAAATTAAATTGAATATCTCATATTCAACTTAAAAATTCAGATTTGAATATGATTCAAATAAATTTAAAAATTCAGATTTGAATCTCATTCAAACAAATTTAAAAATTCAGATTTGAATCACATTCAAACAATTTTAAAAATTCAGATTTGAATCACATTCAAACATTTTTTAAAAAATCAGATTTGAATCACATTCAAATATTTTTTAAAAAATCAGATCTGAACTTTATTCAATCAATTTTAAAAAATCAGATTTAAATATGATTCAAACAACTTTAAAAATTCAGATTTGAATCACATTCAAACAACTTTTAAAATTCAGATTTGAATCACATTCAAACAATTTTTAAAATTCTGATTTGAATCATAATTTAATTGTGTGATAAAAATTCTAATTAAACAATTTAATTAGACATAAAATGGATCTTAAATCATACAACAATTGCACATTCACCATCCATTTACCTTTGCACACCATTGTGATGCATCAACCATACGCACCATGGTGTTCATCATTTGTGCCACCACTTTGACTTTGCAACCAGCAATAAACTCTTGATCTCATGATCAAACACACAATTAAATCATATAAACATCAATCTAAATGGAAAATATAGTGGCTCTGATACCAATTGAAGGAACGGAAGCGTGAAAAACACAAGTTTATACCATTGAATTCAAAAATTTTCACCTAGGGTCACATGCATCATGCAAGATTTATTTTTATCTATTTGATTTCAATGATAAACAACATATTAAAACTCTTTTAATATGTTTTTGGATCTGTATTTGTCATCTAAGATTTTAAAATTAATTAGATCAATTTTAGAACCCTAGATTAAATCAAGAACGATTACACTAACCTCTTGATGAACTGCAGCGTGTCTGCGCCTTTGAGATTCGTCTTCAGGACACCAGATGTTGTCCCTCTAGTTTGTCCACACCAAGAACACCTATGGCAGCCCTTGAATAGCTTCTAAAGCTTTTTCTATTAATTAGAAAATCAAGTTCTGCCTTTTAAGAGATTAAAGATGTAAACAGGACACTAGAAACAATTTCTAGTGTTCTTAATTCAAGAGATTGATGGCTAATCTCTTTGAATTGATGAGAGATGAAGAAGAAGAGAAGAAAACCCTCAAAGTGGTGTAACAAAGGAGTGTGGCTGCTGGTTGTGTTTTATTTTCTCATAACAACACTTAAATAGCTAGGTTAACACATTAAACCCTTGCCACATGTCACCCTTTGATTAGCTCTAGGTTTAAGTGACACAATCACATTGTGCCAAGTGTCAAACCTATATTTAATCTTGATTTTAATCATCTTACATGATTAAAAAAAAACATTTGGCAAGCTTATGTGTTATGCCATGTGTCACCATCTCATGGTGCCACGTGTCACACTGCAAAATGACCAAAATGCCCCTGTGTCTTAATTTTGAGTTCTTAACCCAAAATAATTATTTTCTTCTTCTAATTAATTTATATCAAATATAAATTAATTAATTAATCTCTATTAATTAATTTCTCATTAATTAAATTCATATTTAAACACTTTACATATAAATTTAACTTATATTATACATCCAATAATCTAGATTTGGTTTCAAGTCATGCTAGGGACTTTGCAATTTAATTACAAACCAAACCTATTTAATTAATCAATTAAACTCTTTAATTAATTAATTAAATCATATTTAAATAGGTGATAACTTGTGTATGTGTGTGACTTACTAGGCTCATCACTAATTGGCAATGAGACATGATATCAACTCTTAATATCATCAGAACTCTTTCTTACCATAAATGATTTCTCTAAATCATTTTATGAACCTCATAGACCATGGTTAACACCTAGCATAGCATGCCATAGCCACCCAATTAGTAATAAGGTTTACCTTAAATGAACCTATAATCATATGTTACCATGCACTAGAATCTCTCTGTTATAAAATCCCAACTCAAGCTGGAGTCATGGTTTATATCAAACTCCATTTGCTATGAATATTATGTTCTCTTTTAATTCCAGTTCTTGATTAAAAAGATTTTTTCATCAGAAACTCTTTTCTGAATAAATCTATCTGTCCTGGCCAGGAACTTGAAACATCAAGAACAATTAAATGAACATAGGATTTTATCTCTATTTACTTAGAGGAAGAGATTCCATCTTGATCAACACCTACCTCCATATATAACTAGTAGGAGCCAACAGATGCCCATATACCCATACACAGTACAAGTATGAAAGCAGTATCAAACTCAAACTACCTATATACAAGATAACTGTGTTATCTCAGGTCTAAAGATTATATGCACTGATATGATTTATGACAAAACATTGACAAGAGTAAACTCCATGTGCTTGTCATAAGTGTCACTGGTTCGGCCTACTTATCATTTATAAGTGCCTATCATATTTGTTATATGGCATGAGACTCACCATTCCATCTTATTTATATCTCATATAAATAACTTGGGAACAAATATGAATACAATCTTTCTGGATAAGTCATGTCCTTATTATGAAGTATCCTTGATTGTGAACCTATTTATGATACTTTGTGCTAGAAATATTGTCATTCATATTCTTAACAACTTAAGAATAATATTTCTAACAAAATATCAATGGACCTTTTCTATTACACATAAATATATTATATAAATAGAAAAGTGGAAATGCCTTTTATTAATAAAAATATGTACAAGATACATACTAAATGATATGCTCTAGGGCATACTACTAACAATCATATCTTTTTATTTAGATTCTGATGATACTCATAGTTCATCTATAGCTTGGGTTTTAGATACTGGTGCCTGTTCTCACATTTCTAATGATATGCAAGAACTAGCAAATAGTAGTAGCTTGCGTTCTCAAGATGTTAGAGTCCGGATTGGCAATGGCTCAACTGTTGAAGCTTTAGCCATAGTATCTAAATCTTTTTACATGTTTAGACATGTTTTTTGTTTGGATAATATTTTATATGTACCTAATGCTTTTAAGAACATCATTTTTATATCTAGTTTGACTAGAAATGGCTATGAATTTCAGTTCACAGATGATGTTTGCAATATTTATTTTGGAAATAAATATGTTGGTTCGGGTTATATGAATGATGGTCTTTATTATTTGGATAATAATAATGACAAACACAAAATGAATGCAAGTGATCTAAATGAATGCAATGCCATAGTGAAAATCAACTCAAGTTCAAAATATATTTGGCACTTAAGGTTATGTCATGTTGCAAAAGATAGGATTACAAAATTGGAGAAAATGGGGATTCTATCCTCATTGGGCTCTGAGCCTACTCCAACTTGTGAATCTTGCCTTCAGGGCAAAATGACTAGATTACCCTTTGTTGGACAAGGCCTAAGAGCTGAAAATATTTTGGAGCTGATACATAGTGATGTATGTGATCCATTTGAAGTTATGGCTAGAGGGGGCTTTCATTATTTTATTACCTTTACTGATGATAAATCAAGGTTTGGGTATTTCTGTTTGATAAAATACAAATATGAATCCTTTGAAAAGTTCAAAGAATTTAAATCTGAAGTAGAAAATCAAGCAGGAAAGAGTATTAAAGCTCTTCGATCAGATCGTGGAGGTGAATATTTGAGTACTGAATTTGATGAATACTTGAGAGAGCACGGCATTGTTTCCCAGCAGACTCCTCTAGGAACGCCACAGCTAAATGGTGTATTTGAAAGGAAAAATCATACCTTATTGGATATGGTACGTAGTATGATGAGCTATACTGATATGCCAATCTCCTTTTGGGGATTTGCATTAGAATCAGCTTTGTATATTTTGAATAGGATTCCATCAAAATCTGTTTCTTCCTCACCTTATGAGACATGGCATGAAAGAAAACCAAGTCTTAAGCATGTTAAGATTTGGGGTTGTCCAGCTTATATCAAAAAGCTAAACACTGATAAATTGGAGACCAAATCAGAAAAGGGTCGATTTGTTGGATATCTAAAAGATAGTTTTGGATATTATTTTTATTTTCCTACTTCACAAAAGGTTGTGATAAGTAGAGATGCCACATTTCTTGAACAACAGTTTGTTCAAAAAAGAGGCAAGGGAAGGCAAATAGTGTTGGAATTGGAGAAATCTGACCAACCAACAGATCATATGGAGATAGATCCATCTAGTCAACCTACACCTGTTGATTAAACATCTATAGCTGTTCCTCGTAGAACAACCAGGGTATCTCACCCACCAATGAGATATGGTTTCCTTCATAAAGAAGAACAAGAGTTGTCTACTCATGAAGAATTAGATCATGGAGATGATCCACTTACCTATGAAGAAGCTATAACAGATATAGACTCTTCAAAATGGATTGATGCTATGAAATCCGAGATTGATTCCATGTATAAGAATCAAGTTTGGGATCTTGTTGACCCACCTGAAGGTATTGTACCTATAGGAAACAAATGGGTTTTCAAGAAGAAAATTGGTTCTAATGGAAAGGTAGAGACCTATAAGGCAAGGCTAGTAGCGAAAGGGTTTTACCAAAGGCAAGGAATCGACTATGAGGAGACTTTCTCACCTGTTGCCATGCTTAAATCAATTAGGATTCTATTAGCAATAGCTGCATACTATGATTATGAGATTTGGCAGATGGATATCAAAATAGCTTTTCTGAATGGATACATTGATGAAAACATTTTCATGGAACAACCTAGGGGTTTTGAATCCCAAGATGGTTCTAAGGTATGCAAACTAAAGCAATCCATTTATGGGCTGAAACAAGCTTTGAGGAGTTGGAACATCCATTTTGATGAAGCCATTAAATCCTTTGGTTTTATCAAAAATGAGGATGAGCCATGTGTATATAAGAAGGTTAGTGACAGTGCTATCACTTTCCTTGTCTTATATGTGGATGACATACTGTTGATGGGTAATGACACAAGTATGTTGACAACTGTAAAGGTATGGTTGTCAAATACATTCTCCATGGAAGACTTAGGGGAGGCCACCTATATTCTTGGGATTCACATCTATAGAGATAGAGCGAAAAGAATAATTGGTTTATCCCAAAGTCTATACTTGGAAAAGGTGTTAAAGAGGTTTAACATGCTTGATTCCAAGAGAGGATTGTTACCAGTGAGACATGGTATCCATCTTTTTAAAGAGATATCTCCAAAGACACCTGAAGAAAGAGATAAAATGGCCAGGATTCCATATGCTTCGGCTATTGGAAGTTTAATGTATGCAATGTTGTGTACTAGGCCGGATATTGCATATGCTATTAGTTTGACTAGCAGGTATCAATCCAATCTGGGTTTGGAACACTGGATAGCTGTCAAGAATATCCTTAAGTATTTGAGAAGAACTAAGGATTTATTCTTGATCTATGGAGGTGGAGACTTGCAATTGGATGGTTATACTGATTCTGATTTCCAATCAGATATCGATGATAGAAAGTCTACCTCTAGAAATGTGTTCATTTGTAATGGAGGTGCAGTCAGTTGGAAGAGTACCAAACAGAGCACGACTGCAGATTCCACTACAGAGGCTGAGTATATTGCTGCATCAGATGCTGCAAAGGAAACTGTTTGGATAAAGAAGTTCGTGACAGAACTTGCAGAATTTCCTTCCATTGAGTCAGCAGTTCCACTACACTGTGACAACAATGGAGCAGTTATATAGGCTAAGGAACCCAGGTCTCACCAGAAATCCAAACACATAGAAAGGCGCTACCATATTATCAGAGAAATAGTTGGGCGAAAAGATGTAGCCATGCAGAAAATAGAATCAGCTAAAAATCTAGCTGATCCATTCACTAAGCCTATGTCACAGACTCAACTAGACTGAAATCTTGAGAAGATGGGTCTAAGATATTGTAATGAATGGCTCTAGTGCTAGTGGGAGTTTGTTAGTAATATACCCTAGAGCATATCATTTAGTATATATCTTGTACATGTTTTTATTAATAAAAGGCATTTCCACTTTTCTGTTTACATAAGATATTTATGTGTAATAGAAAAGGTCCATTGATAGGCACTTATAAATGATAAGTAGGCCAAACCAGTGACACTTATGACAAGCACATGGAGTTTACTCTTGTCAATGTTTTGTCATAAATCATATCAGTGCATATAATCTTTAGACCTAAGATAGCACAGTTATCTTGTATATAGGTAGTTTGAGTTTGATACTGCTTTCATACTTGTACTGTGTATGGGTATATGAGCATGTGTTGGCTCCTACTAGTTATATATGGAGGTAGGTGTTAATCAAGATGGAATATGTTCCTCTAAGTAAATAGAGATAAAATCCTATGTTCATTTAATTGTTCTTGATGTTTCAAGTTCCTGGCCAGGACAGATAGATTTAATCAGAAAAGAGTTTCTGATGAGAAAAATCTTTTTAATCAAGAACTAGAATTAAAAGAGAACATAATATTCATAGCAAATGGAGTTTGACATAAACCATAACTCCAAATTGAGTTGGGATTTTATAACAGAGAGATTCCAGTGCATGGTAACATATGATTATAGGTTCATTTAAGGTAAACCTTATTACTAATTGGGTGGCCATGGCATGCTATGCTAGGTGTTAACCATGGTCTATGAGGTGCATAAAATGATTTAGAGAAATCATTTATGGTAAGAAAGAGTTCTGATGATATTAAGAGTTGATATCATATCTGATTGCCAATTAGTGATGAGCCTAGTAAGTCACACACATACACAAGTTATCACCTAATTAAATATGATTTAATCAATTAATTAAAGAGTTTAATTGATTAGTTAAATAGGTTTGGTTTGCAATTAGATTGCAAAGTCCCTAGCATGACTTGAAACCAAATCTAGATTATTGGATGTATAGTATAAGTTAAATTTATATTTAAAGTGTTTAAATATGAATTTAATTAATGCGAAATTAGATAATAAAGATAAATTATTTTGGGTTAAGGACTCAAAATTAAGACACAGGGGCATTTTGGTCATTTCACAGGGTGACATGTGGCACCATGAGATGGTGACCCATGGAATTACACATAAGCTTGCCAAATGTTTTTTAATCATGTAAGATGATTAAAATCTAGATTAAATATAAGTTTGATACTTGGCACAATGTGATTGGGTCACTTAAACCTAGAGCTAATCAAAGGGTGACAAGTAGCAAGGGTTTAATGTGTTAACCTAGCTAGATAAGTGTTGTTATGAGAAAAAATAAAACACAAGCAGTAGCCACTCCTTTGTGCCGCCACCTTGGAGTGCAATTCTCTCCTCTTCTTCTTCTTCTCTCATCAATCCAAGAGATTAGAAAAATAATCTCTTGAATTAAGAACACCAGAAATTGTTTCTAGTGTCCTGTTTACATCTCTAATCTTTTAAAAGGAAAAACTTGATTTTCTAATTAATAGAAAAAGCTTTAGAAGTTGTTCAAGGGCTGCCATAGGTGTTCTTAGTGTGGACAAGCTAGAGGGACAACGTTTGGTGTCCTAAAGACGAATCTCAAAGGCGCAAATACACTGCAGTGCATCAAGAGGTTAGTGTGTTTGTTCTTGATTTAATATAGGGTTCTAAAATTAATCTGATTAATTTTAAAATCTTAAATGGCAAATACAGATCCAAAAACATATTAAAAGAGTTTTAATATGTTGTTTATCATTGAAATCAAATAGATAAAAATAAATCTTGCATGATGCATGTGACCCTAGGTGAAAAATTTTGAATTCAATGGTATAAACTTGTGTTTTTCACGCTTCCGTTCCTTCAATATGTTCATTTGTAATGGAGGTGCAGTCAGTTGGAAGAGTTTTAAATAGAGCACAACTGCAGATTCCACTACCGAGGCTGAGTATATTGCTGCATCAGATGCTGCGAAGGAAGTTGTTTGGATAAAGAAGTTCATGACAGAACTTGTAGTAGTTCCTTCTATTGAGTCAGCAGTTCCACTTCACTGTGACAAAAATGGAGTAGTCATACAAGCTAAGGAACCCCGGTCTCACCAGAAATCCAAACACATAGAAAGGCGCTACCACATTATCAGAGAAATAATTTGACGAGGCGATGTAGCCATGCAGAAAATAGCATCAGTTGAAAATCCAGCTAATCCATTCACTAAGCCTATGTCACAGACTCAGCTAAACCGATATCTTGAGAAGATGGGTCTAAGATATTGTAATGAATGGCTCTAGTGCTAGTGGGAGATTGTTAGTAGAATGCCCTAGAGCATATCATTTAGTATATATCTTGTACATGTTTTTTATTAATAAAAGACATTTTCACTTTTCCGTTTACATAATATATTTATGTGTAATAGAAAAGGTCCATTGATATTTTGTTAGAAATTATATTCTTAAGTTGTTAAGAATATGAGTGACAATATTTCTAGTACAAAGTATCATAAATAGGTTCACAATCGAGGATACTTCACAATAAGGACATGACTTATCCAGAAAGATAGTATTCATATTTGTTCCCAAGTTATTTCTATGAGGTATAAATAAGATGGAATGGTGAGTCTCATGACATATGACAAACATGATAGGCACTTATACATGATAAGTAGGTCGAACCAGTGACACTTATGACAAGCACATGGAGTTTACCCTTGTTAATGTATTGTCATAAATCATATCAGTGCATATAATCTTTAGACCTGATATAGCACAGTTATCTTGTATATAGGTGGTTTGAGTTTGATACTACTTTCATACTTGTACTGTGTATGGGTATATGGGCATATGTTTGCTCCTATTAGTTATATATGGAGGTAGGTGTTGATCAAGATTGAATATGTTCCTCTAAGTAAATAGGGATAAAATCCAATATTCATTTAATTGTTCTTGAGGTTTCAAGTTCCTGGCCAGGACAGATAGATTTAATCAGAAAAGAGTTTCTGATGAGAAAATCTTTTTAATCAAGAACTGGAATTAAAAGAAAACATAATATTCATAGCAAATGGAGTTTGACATAAACCATGACTCCAAATTGAGTTGGGATTTTATAACAGAGAGATTCCAGTGCATGGTAACATATGATTATAGATTCCTTTAAGGTAAACCTTATTACTAATTGGGTGGCCATGACATGCTATGCTAGGTGTTAACCATGGTCTATGAGGTGCATAAAATGATTTAGAGAAATCATTTATGGTAAGAAAGAGTTCTGATGATATTAAGAGTTGATATCATATCTCATTGCCAATTAGTGATGAGCCTAGTAAGTCACACACATACACAAGTTATCACCTAATTAAATATGATTTAATCAATTAATTAAAGAGTTTAATTGATTAATTAAATAGGTTTGGTTTGTAATTAGATTGCAAAGTCCGTAGCATGACTTGAAACCAAATCTAGATTATTGGATGTATAGTATAAGTTAAGTTTATATTTAAAGTGTTTAAATATAAATTTAATTAATGAGAAATTAATTAATAGAGATTAATTAATTATTTTATATTTGATATAAATTGATTAGAAGGGGAGAAATAATTATTTTGGGTTGAGAACTCAAAATTAAGACACAGGGGCATTTTGGTCATTTCACAGGGTGACATGTGGCACCATGAGATGGTGACACATGGCACTGCACATAAGCTTGCCATATGTCTTTTAATAATGTAAGATGATTAAAATCTAGATTAAATATAGGTTTGACACTTGGCACAATGTGTTTGGGTCAATTAAACCTAGAGCTAATCAAAAGGTGACATGTGGCAAGGGTTTTAAGTGGTGACCTAGCTATATAAGTGTAAGGATGTAAGAACAAATTACACAAGCTGTTGTATTCTCAAAGGTGCCACCACCCCTTGGCTGCCTCTCCCTCTCTTCTTCTTCATCTCTCACCAATTCAAAGAGATTAGCAAACAATCTCTTAAATTAAAAATACTAAAAATCGTTTCTAGTATCCAGTTTACATCTGTAATCTCTCAAAAGGCAAAACTTGATTTTCTAATTCATAGAAAAAGCTTTAGAAGCTATTCAAGGGCTGCCATAGGTGATCTTGGTTTGGTCAAGCTATAGGGACAACATTTGGTGTCTTAAAGACGCATCCCAAAGGTGACAAGCACACTGCAGTGCATCAAGAGATTAGTGCACTTGTTCTTAATCTAATCTAGGGTTCTTAAAATTAATCTGATTAATTCTAAAAACTTAAATGGCAAATGTAGATCCAAAAACATATTAAAAGAGTTTTAATATGTTGTTTATCATTGAAAACAAATAGATAAAAATAAATCTTGCATTATGCATGTGACCCTAGGTGAAAAATTTTTGAATTCAATGATATAAACTTGTGTTTTTCATGCTTCCACTCCTTCAAATATATGATTTAATTGTGTGATTTGATCATGAGATGATTGATTCATTGCTGGTTGCAAAGCAAAGGTGGCGGCATGCTTGGTTGTGCCCATGGTGTGCATGGTTGTGGCACCACTATGGTGCGCAAGGTATGATGGATATTAAATGTGCAATTGTTGTATGATCTAAGGTCCATTTTATGTCTAATTAAATTGTTTAATTAGAGATATAATCACACAATTAAATATGTTTGAATGTGATTTAAATCTGAATTTTTAAATTTGTTTGAATGTGATTCAAATCTGAATTTTTAAATTTGTTTGAATCATATTCAAATCTGGATTTTTAAGTTGAATATGAGATATTCAATTTAATTTAAGTATGTATGTTTTATTTAATTGTTAAATAGTGATATGCATGATTGATGATCATAGACAATAAAAGACCAATGTAATTGGATTTATTTCTTTTATGTTTCTTTGGGTTGTAAATTAATTAATTTATTTTAATTTATTTTGGTGGCATATATTATAAAGGTTATAATATTTTTTTTGTTGTAATTTCATTTATTTGGTTCTTGTAAATTCTCCTTGGTATACTAAGATTACTATGTAATTGGATTGCAAGAAGATCAAGGAGGTCAAGAGCATTGGTGAGACCAGTGGGAGGAATTCAAGATCAAGTGTTGATTATGTACTCCTTTAGCAACTCTTGTAATATGAATGAATGAAATGCACCTAGGAATACCCTGATTCAATTCTTGGTGGCTCAGAATTGAATCCCTTAGAAAGTCCATGATCATACCATATTTATTATTTATCCATGAATGCATGAGATGTATGGGATAGTATGCAAGTATATGATATATGCATGCTAAATGGATAATGTGCAAAGTGAGACCATAATAGTAATTAGGATGACCACAAAATCTTTCAAACAAATGATTAAGTTGGAAATGGTATAATTAAAGTAATTATAACATGGGCCCTCCATTGAGGCAATTATTTTAAGAAATTTTAAATACTTGCACATGATGCAATTAATTTAAGAGATTTTCTTAAGAGTAATTATTAAGCATGAGATATTGTAAATATGTAAATAGTTTGGTGGCCAATAATGGATGTGCCTGAGGACATTAAAATTATTTGCATAATTACTGGCTCAATGGGATCAACTTAACTAATGCAAGATAAGTCAATAATGGCTGTGCCTTAGATTTTGAGCATTAGGGGATAGGTAAAGGATTGAATCTCACATGAGATGTGATGGGCAAGGAGTTGCTCACTTATAGTTTATTGTAATTCCAATAATGGATGTGCCTGAGGATGATCAATAGGATTATAAGAATTCAATCACCCACTAGAAATCTATCTAACTAGGATTTCCGTTTTCTACTTTGGAAGTGTAGGATTCGCTAAGTTAGTGGGAGGACCAATTTCATTAAAAGACCGTAATCATTTTGGTTAAATATATGATACATTTACTAATTAATCTAGTTATTTTCTATAGTTAATTTTCTAATAATAATGAGCACACCACAACCACCACCATCCAATATCCTTGCAAGCATACTTGATCGCAACAGGTTGACAGGACCTAATCTCTCTGATTGGCTAAGAAATTTGAAACTTGTCCTGAACCATGAACATATAGGATATGTTCTAGACTCAAATGTTCCTAGTCCCTTACCTCCAGAGGCCACTCAAGAGGAATATGAAACCTTGCATAAGTGGAAGGAGTATGATATGAGAGCCAAGTGTTACATGCTTGCTTCTATAAGTAATGAGTTACAGAAGCTGCATGAGAACATGCATAGTGTGTGTGAGATCCTCCTTCACCTACAAGAGTTGTATGGTTAGTACAGCAGGAATGCTAGGTGTGAGATATCTAGACAGCTATTCTGCATGAGGATGTCTGAGGGACATAATGTTGGGGATCATGTCCATAAGATTATTCGGCTGATTGAGTAACTGGAACATCTTGATTTTAACATGGATTTCCAACTATAAACGGATTTGATCCTTCAATCCCTTCCTGAGTCATTTGAGAATTTTGTAACAAATTTCCATATGACTAAGTAGGAATACACCTTGGCTAGTTTACTCAACATGCTGGTTATTGCTTAAAAGAATATGCCAGGCAATAAAGGAAAGGAGGTAGCTTTGACTGCATCTTCTTCTGCTGGAAAGTCCAACAAGAAAAAGGGCAATAAGAAAAAGAAACCTCAAATTCTTGGTCCTTCCAAGAACATAGCTAAACAGAAA
This sequence comes from Hevea brasiliensis, assembly GCF_030052815.1. NCBI lineage: Eukaryota > Viridiplantae > Streptophyta > Magnoliopsida > Malpighiales > Euphorbiaceae > Hevea > Hevea brasiliensis. Next base: position 67,890,010 of record NC_079503.1, on the reverse strand, counting down.
GTGAAGACTAAAGCTGATGGAGGCAAAGGAAAGTGTTTCCATTGCCAGCAGGATGGGCACTGGAAAAGGAACTGCCCAGAGTATCTTGTTTCTCTGAAGGACAAGAAAGATACACCTTCAGAAGGTATGTCCATATCTTGTTATTTAGATTCTGATGATACTCATAGTTCATATACAACTTGGGTTTTAGATACTGGTGCCAGTTCTCACATGCTTTTAAGAACATCATTTCTATATCTAGTTTAACTAGAAATAGCTATGAATTTCAGTTCATAGATAATGTTTGCAATATTTATTTTGGAAATAAATATATTGGTTCAGGTTATATAAATGATGGTCTTTATTATTTGGATAATAATGACAAACACAAATTGAATGCAAATGATCTAAATGAATGCAATACTTAAGATTAGGTCATGTTGCAGAAGATAGGATTGCAAAACTGCAGAAAATGGGGATTCTATCCTCATTGGGTTCTGAACCTACTCCAACCTGTGAATCCTGCCTTCAAGGCAAAATGACTAGATCACCCTTTGTTGGACAAGGGCTAAGAGCTGAAAATATTTTAGAGCTAATACATAGTGATGTATGTGGTCCATTTAAAGAAATGGCTAGAGGTGGTTTTCATTATTTTATTACCTTTACTGATGATATATCAAGGTTTGGGTATTTATATTTGATGAAATACAAACATGAATCCTTTGAAAAGTTCAAAGAATTTAAATCTGAAGTAGAAAATCAAATAGGAAAAAGTATTAAAGGTCTTCGAACAGATCGTGGAGGTGAATACTTGAGTACTGAATTTGATGAATACTTAAGAGAGCATGGCATTGTTTCCTAGCTGACTCCTCCAGGAACACCACAGCTGAATGGTGTATCTAAAAGGAGAAATCGTACCTTATTAGATATGGTACATAGTATGATGAGCTATACTGATATGCCCATCTCCTTTTGGGGATTTGCATTAGAATCAGCTTTGCATATTCTGAATAAGATTCCATCAAAATCAGTATCTTCCACACCTTATGAGATATGGCATGGAAGAAAACCAAGTCTTAAGCATGTTAAGATTTGGGATTGTCCAGCTTATATCAAAAAGCTGAACACTGATAAATTGGAAACCTGATCAGAAAAGGGTCGATTTGTTGGATATCTAAAAGATAGTTTTGGATATTATTTTTATTTGCTAACATCCCAAAAGTTGTGGTAAGTAGAGATACCACATTTCTTGAACAACTGTTATTTCAAGGAGGCAAAGGAAGGCAAATAGAGTTAGAATTGGAGAATTCTGACTAACCAACAAATCAGATGGATATAGATCCATCTAGTCAATCTACACCTATTGATGAAACATCTACAATTTTTCCTCGTAGATCAACCAGGATATCTCATCCACTAGTGAGATATGGTTTTCTTCATGAAGAACAACAAGAGTTGTCTACTCATGAAGAAGTAGATCATGGAGATGTTTTACTTACCTATGAAGAAGCTATATCAGATATAGATTCTTTAAAATGGATTGATGCTATGAAATCTGAGATTGATTTCATGTATAAGAATCAAGTTTGGGATCTTGTTTACCCACCTGAAGGTATTGTACCTATAGGGAACAAATGGATTTTCAAGAAGAAAATTGGTTCTGAAGGAAAGGTAGAGACCTATAAAGCAAGGCTAGTAGCGAAAGGGTTTCACCAAAGGTAAGGAATTGACTATGAGGAGACTTTCTAACCTATTGCCATGCTTAAATCAATTAGGATTCTATTAGCAATAGCTGCATACTATGATTATGAGATTTGGCAGATGGATATCAAAACAACTTTTCTCAATAGATACATTAAAGAAAACATTTTCATGGAACAACCTAGGGGTTTTGAATCCCAAGATGGATCCAAAGTGCGCAAGCTAAAGCGATCCATTTATGGGTTAAAATAAGCTTCAAGTAGATTGAACATCCATTTTGATGAAGCCATTAAGTCATTTGGTTTTATCAAAAATGAGGATGAGCCATGTGTATATAAGAAGGTTAGTGATAGTGCTATCACTTTCCTTGTCTTATATGTGGATAATATTCTATTGATAGGTAATGACACAGGTATGTTGATAATTGTAAAGGTATGGTTGTCAAATACATTCTCCATGAAAGACTTAAGGGAGGCAACCTATATTCTTGGGATTTGCATCTATAGAGATAGAGCAAAAAGAATAATTGGTTTATCCCAAAGTCTATATTTGGAAAAGGTGTTAAAGAGGTTTAACATACTTGATTCCAAGAGAGGATTGTTACCAGTGAGACATGGTATCCACCTTTCTAAAGAGATGTCTCCAAAGACACCTGAAGAAAGAGATAAAATGGCCAGGATTTCATATGTTTCGGCTATTGGAAGTTTGATGTATGCAATATTGTGTACTAGGCCGGATATCGTATATGCTGTTAGTTTGGCTAGCAGGTATCAATCCAATTCAGGTTTGGAACACTGGATAGCTGTCAAGAATATCCTTAAGTACTTGAGAAGAACTAAGGATTTATTCTTGATATATGGAGGTGGTGACTTGCAATTGGATGGTTATACTGATTCTGATTTCCAATCAGATATCGATGATAGAAAGTCTACCTCTGGATATGTGTTTATTTGTAATGGAGGTGCAGTCAGTTGGAACAGTTTCAAACAGAGTATGACTGCAGATTCCACTACAGAGGCCGAGTATATTGCTGCATCAGATGCTGTAAAAGAGGCTGTTTGTATATAATGAACCACGGTCTCACTAGAAATCCAAACACATAGAAAAGCGCTACCACATTATCAGAGAGATAATTAGACAAGGTGATGTAGCCATGCAGAAAATAGCATCAGCTGAAAATCCAGCTAATCTATTCACTAAGCCTATGTCACAAGCTCAGTTAGACCGATATCTTGAGAAGATGGGTCTAAGATATTGTAATGAATGGCTCTAGTGCTAGTGGGAGATTGTTAGTAGTATGCCCTAGAGCATATCATTTAGCATGTATTTTGTACATGTTTTATTAATAAAAGGCATTTTCACTTTTCTGTTTACATAATATATTTATGTGTAATAGAAAAGGTCCATTGATATTTTGTTAGAAATTCTATTCTTAAGTTGTTAAGAATATGAGTGACAGTATTTCTAGCACAAAGTATCATAAATTGGTTTGCAATCGAGGATACTTCACACAGGACATGACTTATACAGAAAGATTGTATTCTTGTTTGTTCCCAATGTATTTATATGAGATATAAATAAGATGGAATGGTGAGTCTCATGCCATATAACAAACATGATAGGCATTTATGCATGATAAGTAGGCCGAACCAGTGACATTTATGACAAGCACATGGAGTTTACTCTTATCAATATATTGTCATAAATCATATAAGTGCATATAATCTTTAGACCTAAGATAGCATAGTATTCTTGTATATAGGTGGTTTGAGTTTGATACTGCTTTCATACTTGTACTGTGTATGGGTATATGGGCATGTGTTGGCTCCGATAGTTATATATGGAGGTAGGTGTTGATCAAGATGAAATCTATTACCCTAAGTAAATAGGGATAAAATCCTATGTTCATTTAATTGTTCTTGATGTTTCAAGTTCCTGGCCAGGACAGATAGATTTAATCATTAAAGAGTTTCTAATGAGAAAATCTTTTTAATCAAAAACTGGAATTAAAAGAGAACATAATATTCATAGCAAATGGGGTTTGACATAAACCATGACTCCAGCTCGAATTGGGATTTTGTAACAGAGAGATTCTAGTGCATGGTAACATATGATTATAGGTTCATTTAAGGTAAACCTTATTACTGATTGGGTGGCCATGGCATGCTATGCTAGGTGTTAAGCATGGTCTATGAGGTGCATAAAATGATTTAGAGAAATCATTTATGGTAAGAAAGAGTTCTGATGATATTAAGAGTTGATATCATATCTCATTGCTAATTAGTGATGAGTCTAGTGAGTCACACACATACACAAGTAATCACCAAGTTAAATGTGATTTAATTAATTAATTAAAGAGTTTAATTGATTAATTAAATAGGTTTGGTTTGCAATTAGATTGCAAAGTCCCTAGCATGGCTTGAAACCAAATCTAGGTTATTGGATGTATAGTATAAGTTAAATTTATATTTAAAGTGTTTAAATATGAAATTAATTATGAGAAATTAATTAATAGAGATTAATTAATTAATTTATATTTGATATAAATTGATTAGAAGAGGAGAAATAATTATTTTGGTTGAGAACTCAAAATTAAGACACAAGGGTATTTTGGTTATTTCACAGGGTGACATGTGGCACCATGAGATGGTCACATATGGCACTACACATAAGCTTGTCATTTGTCTTTTAATCATGTAAGATGATCAAAGTCAAGATTAAATCTAAGTTTGACAGTTGGCACAATGTGATTGGGTCAATTAAACTAGGAGCCAATCAGGAGGTGACAAGTGGCAAGGGTTTTAAGTGATAACCTAGCTATATAAGGGAAAGGATGAAAGAACAAAATAATAATCTGCCATTCTTTCTTTTGTGCTGCCACCCAAAGAGCCTCTCTCCTATCATCTTCTTCATCTCTCATCAATTTAAAGAGAATTGCCAACATTCTCTTGAATTAAAATTACTAGAAATCGTTTCTAGTATCTTGTATGCATCTATAACATCTCTAAAGGTAAAACCTGAATTTCTAATTGATTGGAAATGCTTGAGAAGCTGTTCAAGGGGCTGCCATTGGTGATCTTAGTGTGGACAAGCTGGAGGGACAACATCTGGTGTCCTAGGTGCATCCCAAAGGTACCAAATACAACTACAGTGTATCAAAAGGTTAGTGCACTTGTTCTTGATTTAATATAGGGTTCTAATGAATTAATCTGTTAATTCTAAAATCTTTAACGGCAAATGTAGATCCAAAATCATATTAAAAGTGTTTTAATATGCTTTTAACATTGAAATCAAATAGATAAATAATGAATCTTACATGATGCATGAGACCTTAGAAGAAAAATTTTGAATTCAATGATCTAAACTTATGTTTTTCATACTTCCGCTCCTTCAGACTTTAACATGGATTTCCAACTGCAGACAGATTTGATCCTTCAGTCCCTACCCGAGTCATTTGGGAATTTAGTGACAAATTTCCATATGACTAAGCAGGAATACACCTTGGCTGGTTTACTTAACATGCTTGTTATTTTCCAAAAGAATATGTCGGGCAATAAAAGAAAAGAGGTGGCTTTGATTGCATCTTCTTCTTCCGCTAGAAAGTCCAAAAAGAAGAAGGGCAATAAGAATAAGAAACCTCAAATACATGGACCTACCAAGAAGATAGCCAAACAGAAGGGCAAGACCGAAGCTGATAAAGGCAAGGGAAAGTGTTTCCACTATCAGAAAGATGGGCACTAGAAAAGGAACTGCCCAGAGTATCTTGCTTCTTTGAAGGACAATAAGGATACACCTTCAAAAGGTATGTCTATATTTTGTTATTTAGATGCTAATGATGCTTATAGTTCATCTACAGCTTGGGTTTTAGATACTGGTGTCAGTTCTCACATTTCTTGTGATATGCAGGAATTACCAAATAGTAGCAGCTTGCATGCTCAGGATGTTAGACTCCATATTGGCGATGGCTCAACTGTTGAAGCTTTAGCAATAGGATCTAAATCTTTTTACATGTGTGGATATGTTTTGTGTTTGAATAATTTTTTGTATGTACCTGATGCTTTTAAGAACATCATTCTATATCTAGTTTGACTAGAAATGGTTATGAATTCAGTTCATAAATGATGTTTGCAATATTTATTTTGGAAATAAATATGTTGGCTCGGGTTGTATGTGTAACATCCTCACTTTAGCTAGTCCGTACAGTCTACTATTTTGGTGACCAATGTCGGTCCAGACAGCTAAAATATTTAAAATTATAATTAGAATAGAGTGAAGAGTTATAAATAAACCAAATAAAACTCATAAAAATCAAGGAAAATTTTTAGGAATGAAACGCACTAAGGTTAAACGAGCCGAAACCCCAGTGATGAGTAACCCAAAGGGAAAGTGAGGGTGAAGGCCGTTAACAACCCTAGACCCGGGGAAAACTTCATAAAATAATTTTTGAGACCTCAGGGAAGGATTATTGGGCTTCCCATGACAATAGAATATTAAGAAAACACAAGAAAAATTTAATCAATCGGTACACACAATTTTGGCTCGTTAAGCTAAATGGAGGGCATTTTAATTATTTCGTCTTCAAAGATAAATTTTGACCAACTTGTCCATTTATGTAAATGAATTATATGACATAAAATATGAACAAATATTGATGAAAATTTTATTAAAAATGAATAGCAAGAGAAAGGAAAGAAAATGAAATAAATTGGAATTATGACATCATTATGATGTCATTAAAATCCTCCCACCCAATTAAATGTTGACACATGGCATTAATTTAGTTAAAAAGACTTAATGGACAGAAAAAGAAAAGAAAAAAAAGCAGATGTTTCTTCTTCCTTCCCTTGGCCGAAATCTCTCCCTCACTCCAAACCTCCATGGAAGCTTAGGAGAGCTTGAAATAACCCACTAAATTACCTTGAAACTCAACTTTGTCTTCACAAAAAATTGTTCATACATCCTAGGCAAGCTAAAGACAGCAAAAGGAAATAGAGAGGAGGAGCTTTGATAAGCTTGGAATTTACTTCATTAAAGGTTAGTGACTAAACTCACTCTTCCTCATTTGATTCATGTTAAAGGAGTGGAGTGGAAAGTAAATTTGTATGAAAATTAAAAATATACCATGTGTAAGCTTTTCTTAAAATTTTGGTAGCTTTGGGATAGGTAGGGTTTGAAGATTTTCTTGAATTAAAATGGTACTCTAGTTGCTCTTAATACTAATCTATTGATTAGGAAGGTGAAGTGCATGTAAATGCAAAAATCTAGAATGGTGGAGCTAGTGTTTGAACCCAAAAATTGAGATTTGATCATGTAATAGTGAAAGCAAGTTTTAATGGTCAATTAGTGATCATTTGGTTATGTATGAAAGAGAAATGAAGTGGTTTGTTTAGTCGGAATTGAATTTAGTGTTGCTGCCCTTGGTGACCTGTAGGACTGGGCATGAGTCTAGCAGATTTGGGCAACAATAACTAGAGTTGTAGAGGTTCAATTGGTGCAAGGCCAATTTGACATGAAACTAGACACATAATGGCACAACTTTGGTGAAGAAACCATGCCCAGCAAACCAAACCAAGTTGACCTAAAGATTGCCCTAATCTGGGTGACCTGCATTCTACCTGGGCAAAATGACCAAATGAACAGTATTTATTCATTTGGCCATAACTCAGCGTAGAAAGGTCCAATTGACCTGAAACTTTACCAAAAAATACCTGAGACATATATCTAAAACTTTCATGAAGAAACCCAACCCAAATTTTGACCATAACATGTTCAAAAGTTGACCTGTAATCACTGCACAAAACACTGTAGATTTGGTCAGTCCAGAAAATCTGGGAAGTTGGCAATCCGGCCAGTCAAGGTATTTAGGCCATAACTTGAGCTAAAAAACTCCAACTGGGATGATTCAAAAAAGGAAATGTAACTAGACACAATAAGGAACAACTTTCATGTTAACAACTTTGCCAAATTCCTACTGCAAAATTGACTAATGGAACAGTAAATGCAAGGCTTGAAATCTGAAAATTTTCAACAACCAACATTAAGCTTAGAAATGGTATTGGCAACCAATACCAACAATTTTAGAATGCAAAATGTGTTATGTTGGGAGTATTAAAACCAATGTACCTATTGTCTATGCAAAAGTCAACATTTTTGTTGACTAATGAAATGAATAGTAACACCTAAACTAAAATTTCAAGAATTATACAATTTAAGAGTGTAACATGCCCTAGTACACCTAGCAAGATTGGTTTGGATAGGTTGGCATGCCAATAGGGTTCTGTTAGCAGTACTGCATATGGCTTCATGCCATTCTGTGTTTTATGGCCTCACGTGCCATTCTGTGTTATAATAGCCTTTGGCTACGTTAATTGAGTTGTTATACTTGGGTTTAATCCCTGATAATTATTACAGCTTATTAGCTGTTCTGTTGCACACCGGGAGACACAATGTGACCGATGGTGTGATGGTCCGAGGTACTTAGTACCCAGTGCCAGTTTGAAGGAACGGAAGCGTGAAAAACACAATATTATACCATTGAATTCAAAAATTTTCACCTAGGGTCACATGCACCATGCAAGATTTATTTTTATCTATTTGATTTCAATGATAAACAACATATTAAAACTCTTTTAATATGTTTTTGGATCTGTATTTGCCATTTAAGATTTTAAAATTAATCAGATTAATTTTAGAACCCTAGATTAAATCAAGAACGATTACACTAACCTCTTGATGTGCTGCAGCGTGTCTGCGCCTTTGAGATTCGTCTTCAGGACACCAGATGTTGTCCCTCTAGCTTGTCCACACCAAGAACACCTATGGCAGCCCTTGAACAGCTTCTAAAGCCTTTTCTATTAATTAGAAATTCAAGTTCTGCCTTTTAAGAGATTAGAGATGCAAACAGGACACTAGAAACAATTTCTAGTGTTCTTAATTCAAGAGATTGATGGCTAATCTCTTTGAATTGATGAGAGATGAAGAGAAATAGCTGGAGAGGCTCAAAGTGGCGTGACATATGAGAGGAGAGGCTGCTGGTTGTGTTTTCTTTTCATAACCCCACTTAAATAGCTAGGTTAACACATTAAACCCTAGCCACATGTCACCTTTTGATTAGCTCTAGGTTTAAGTGACCCAATCACATTGTGCCAAGTGTCAAACCTATATTTAATCTTGATTTTAATCATCTTACATGATTAAAAATATTTGGCAAGCTTATGTGTTATGCCATGTGTCACCATCTCATGGTGCCACGTGTCACACTACAAAATGACCAAAATGCCCCTGTGTCTTAATTTTGAGTTCTTAACCCAAAATAATTATTTTCTTCTTCTAATTAATTTATATCAAATATAAATTAATTAATTAATCTCTATTAATTAATTTCTCATCAATTAAATTCATATTTAAACACTTTAAATATAAATTTAATTTATACTACACATCCAATAATCTAGATTTGGTTTCAAGTCATGCTAGGGACTTTGCAATTTTATTGCAAACCAAATCTATTTAATTAATCAATTAAACTCTTTAATTAATTAATTAAATCATATTTAAATAGGTGATAACTTGTGTATGTGTGTGACTTACTAGGCTCATCACTAATTGGCAATGAGACATGATATCAACTCTTAATATCATCGAACTCTTTCTTACCATAAATGATTTCTCTAAATCATTTTATGAACCTCATAGACCATGGTTAACACCTAGCATAGCATGCCATGGCCACCCAATTAGTAATAAGATTTACCTTAAATGAACCTATAATCATATGTTACCATGCACTAGAATCTCTCTGTTACAAAATCCCAACTCAAGCCGAGTCATGGTTTATGTCAAACTCCATTTGCTATGAATATTATGTTCTCTTTTAATTCCAGTTCTTGATTAAAAGATTTTTCTCATCGAAACTCTTTTACGAATAAATCTATCTGTCTGGCAGGAACTTGAAACATCAAGAACAATTAAATGAACATAGGATTTTATCTCTATTTACTTAGAGGCAGATTCCATCTTGATCAACACCTACCTCCATATATAACTAGCAGGAGCCAACACATGCCCATATACCCATACATAGTACAAGTATGAAAGCGTTATCAAACTCAAACTACCTATATACAAGATAAGCGTGCTATCTCAGTGTCTAAAGATTATATGCCTCGATATGATTTATGACAAAACATTGACAAGAGTAAACTCCATGTGCTTGTCATAAGTGTCACCTGGTTCGGCCTACTTATCATGTATAAGTGCCTATCATGTTTGTTATATGGCATGAGACTCACCATTCCATCTTATTTATATCTCATATAAATAACTTGGGAACAAACATGAATACAATCTTTACGGATAAGTCATGTCCTTATTATGAAGTATCCTCGATTGTGAACCTATTTATGATACTTTGTGCTAGAAATATTGTCACTCATATTCTTAACAACTTAAGAATAATATTTCTAACAAAATATCAATGGACCTTTTCTATTACACATAAATATATTATGTAAGCGGAAAAGTGGAAATGCCTTTTATTAATAAAATTATGTACAAGATACATACTAAATGATATGCTCTAGGGCATACTACTAACAATCTCCCACTAGCACTAGAGCCATTCATTACAATACCTTAGACCCATCTTCTCAAGATGTCGGTCTAAGCGAGCTTGTGACAAAGGCTTAGTGAATGGATCATGAATTTTTCAGGTGATGTTATTTTTCTGCATGGCTATATCGCCTTTGCCCAACTATATGTCGATAATGTGGTAGTGCCTTTCTATGTGTTTGGATTTTGGTGAGACCTTAGTTCCTTAGCTTTGTATGTTGCTCCATTATTGTCACGGTGTAGTGGGCTGCGACTCAATGGAAGGAACTCTTGTAAGTTACATCACGAACTTCTTTATCCAAGCGACTTCCTTTGCGACATCGATGCGACAATATACTCGACCTCGATAGTGGAATCTGCGATCGTGCTCTGTTTGGAACTCTTCCAACCGATCGCACCTCCATTACAAATGAACACATATCTAGAGGTAGACTTTCTATCATCGATATCTGATTGGAAATCAGAATCAGTATAACCATCCAATTGCAAGTCTCCACCTCCATAAATCAAGAATAAATCCTTAGTTCTTCTCAAGTACTTAAGGATATTCTTGTGACTATCGATGTTCCAAACTGGATTGGATTGATACTTGCTAGTCAAACTAACGACATATGCGATATCCGGCCTAGTACACAACATTGCATACATTAAACTTCCAATAGCCGAAGCATATGGAATCCTGGCCATCTTATCTCTTTCTTCAGGTGTCTTTGGAGACATCTCTTTAGAAAGGTGGATACCATGTCTCACTAGTAACAATCCTCTCTTGGAATCAAGCATGTTAAACCTCTTTAACACCTTTTCCAAGTATAGACTTTGGGATAAACCAATTATTCTTTTCGCTCTATCTCTATAGATGCGAATCCCAAGAATATAGGTTGCCTCCCCTAAGTCTTTCATGGAGAATGTATTTGACAACCATACCTTTATAGTCGTCAACATACCTGTATCATTACCCATCAACAGTATGTCATCCACATATAAGACAAGGAAAGTGATAGCACTGTCACTAACCTTCTTATATACACATGGCTCATCCTCATTTTTGATAAAACCAAAAGATTTAATGGCTTCATCAAAACGGATGTTCCAACTCCTCGAAGCTTGTTTCAACCCATAAATGGATCGCTTTAGCTTGCATACCTTGGAACCATCTTGGGATTCAAATCCCTTAGGTTGTTCCATGAAAATGTTTTCTTCAATGTATCCATTAAGAAAAGCTGTTTTGACATCCATCTGCCAAATCTCATAATCATAGTATGCAGCTATTGCTAATAAAATCCTAATTGATTTAAGCATGGCAACATGCGAGAAAGTCTCCTCATAGTCTATTCCTTGCCTTTGGCGAAACCCTTTCGCTACTAGCCTTGCCTTATAGGTCTCTACCTTTCCATCAGAACCAATTTTCTTCTTGAAAACCCATTTGTTCCCTATAGGTACAATACCTTCAGGTGGGTCAACAAGATCCCAAACTTGATTCTTATACATGGAATCAATCTCGGATTTCATAGCATCAATCCATTTTGAAGAGTCTATATCTGATATAGCTTCTTCATAGGTAAGTGGATCATCTCCATGATCTACTTCTTCATGAGTAGACAACTCTTGTTCTTCTTCATGAAGAAAACCATATCTCACTGGTGGGTGAGATACCCTGGTTGTTCTACGAGGAACAGCTGTAGATGTTTCATCAATGGGTATAGGTTGACTAGATGGATCTATATCCATCGATGCATTGGTTGGTCAGAATTCTCCAATTCTAACTCTATTTGCCTTCCTTTGCCTCCTTCTTGAACAAACTGTTGTTCAAGAAATGTGGCATCTCTACTTATCACAACCTTTTGTGAAGTAGGCAAATAAAAATAATATCCAAAACTATCTTTTGGATATCCAACAAATCGACCTTTTTCTGATCTGGTCTCCAATTTATCAGTGTTCAGCTTTTTAATATAAGCTGGACAACCCCAAATCTTAACATGCTTAAGACTTGGTTTTCTTCCATGCCATATCTCATAAGGTGTGAAAGAAAGCGATTTTGATGGAATCCTATTCGAATATACAAAGTGATTCTAATGCAAATCCCCAAAGGAGATTGGCATATCGGTATAGCTCATCATACTACGTACCATATCCAATAGGGTACGATTTCTCCTTTAGATACACCATTCGGTTGTGGCGTTCTGGAGGAGTCGGTGAGAAACAATGCCATGCTCTCTCAAGTATTCATCAAATTCGAGACTCAAATATTCACCTCCACGATCGATCGAAGAGCTTTAATATTTTTTCTGTTTGATTTACTACTTGATTTAAATTCCTTAAACTTTTCAAAGGATTCATGTTTGTATTTCATCAAATACAAATACCCAAACCTTGATTTATCATCGAAGGTAATAAAATAATGAAAGCCCCTCTAGCCATTTCTTTAAATGGACCACATACATCACTATGTATTAGCTCCAAAATATTTTCAGCTCTTAGCCCTTGTCCAACAAAGGGTGATCTAGTCATTTTGCCCTGAAGGCAAGATTCACAAGTTGGAGTAGGCTCAGAGCCCAATGAGGATAGAATCCCCATTTTCTCCAATTTTGCAATCCTATCTTCTGCAACATGACCTAACCTTAAGTGCCAAGTATATTTTGAACTTGAGTTGGTTTTCACCATGGCATTGCTTTCATTTAGATTGCTACACTCTGGCCAGTGGAAACACTTTCTTACTGGCAATGGAAACACTTTCCTGTTGGCAGTGGAAACACTTTCCTTTGCCTCCATCAGCTTTAGTCTTACTTTTCTGTTTAGCTATTTTCTTGGAAGGACCAGGAATCTGAGGTTTCTTTTTCTTATTGCCTTTCTTCTTGTTGGACTTTCCAGCAGAAGAAGATGCAACCAAAGCTACCTCTTTTTCTTTATTGCCTGGCATATTCCTTTGGGCAATAACCAGCATGTTGAGTAATTCAGCTAAGGTGCATTCCTCTTTAGTCATATGGAAATTTGTCACAAAATTCCCAAAAGACTCAGGAAGGGACTGAAGGATCAAATCTGTTTGTAGTTGGAAATCCATGTTGAAGTCAAGATGTTCCAACTGCTCAATCAACCGAATCATCTTGTGGACATGATCCCCAACATTACATCCCTCGGACATCCTCATACGGAATAAGCTGTTTAGATATCTCATACCTAGCATTCCTGCTGTGCTCACCATACAACTCTTGTAGGTGAAGGAGGATCTCACTAGCACTCTGCATGTTCTCATGTTGCTTCTGTAACTCATTACTCATGGAAGCAAGCATGTAACACTTAGCTCTCATATCATGCTCCTTCCACTTGTCCAAAGTATCATGTTCCTCTTGTGTGGCCTCTGGAGGTAAGGGACCAGGAACATTTGAATATAGAACATATCCTATATGTTCAAGGTTCAGGACAAGTTTCAAATTTCTTAGCCAATCGCATGATTAGGTCCTGTCAACTGTTGTGATCAAGTATGCTTGCAAGGATATTGGATGGTGGTGGTTGTTTTGTGCTCATTTTTATCGAGAAAATTAAGCTGCAGAACATAACCATATTAATTACTAAATGTAAAATGTAATTAAACAACATGATTATGGTCTGTTAATAAAATTAGTACTCCCAATAAATTAGCGAATCCTACACATCCAAAGTAGAAATAGGAAATCCTAGTTGGATGGATTTCTAGTGGGTGATTGAATTCTTATAATTCTATTGATCATCCTCAGGTACATCCATTATTGGAATTACAATAAACTATAAGTGAGCAACTCCTTGCCCATCACATCTCATGTGAGGTTCAATCCTTTTACTAGCCCCTAATGCTCAAAATCTCAGGTACATCCAATATTGACTTATCTTACATTAGTTAAGTTGATCCCATTGAGCCAGTAATTATGCAAATAATTTTAATGTCCTCAGGTACATCCAATATTGGCCACCAAACCATTTACATATTTACAACATCTCATGCTTAACAATTATTCTTAAGAAAATCTCTTAAATTAATTGCATCTCATGCAACTATTTAAAATTTCTTAAAATAATTGCCCCAATGGAGGGCTTATGTTATAATTACTTTAATTATAGCATTTCCAACTTAATCATTTGTTTGGAAGATTTTATAGCCATCCTAATTACTATTAAGGTCTCACTTTGCACATTATCCATTTAGCATGCATATATCATATAATTGCATACATTCCCATACATCTCATGCATTCATGGATAAGCAGTAAATATGGTATGATCATGGACTTTCTAAGGGATTCAATTCTGAGCCACCAAGAATTGAATCAGGGCATTCCTAGGTGCATTTCATTCATTCATTTTATAAGAGTTGCTGAAGGAGTACATAATCAACACTTGATCTTGAATTCCTCCCCTTTGGTCCCACCAATGCTCTTGACCTCCTTGAACTTCTTGCAATCCAATATTACATAGTAATCCTTGGCATACCAAGGCGAATTTACAAGAACTTAAATAAATGAAATTACAACCTAAAAATATTACAAACTTAATAATATATGCCCAAAATAAATTAAAATAAATTAATTTACAATCCCAAAGAAACATAAAAGAAATAAATCCAATCACATTGGTCTTTTATAGTCCATGATCATCCATCATGCATATCACTATTTAACAATTAAATAAAACATACATACTTATATTAAATTAAATATCTCATATTCAACTTAAAAATCCAGATTTGAATATGATTCAAATAAATTTAAAAATTCAGATTTGAATCTCATTCAAACAAATTTAAAAATTCAGATTTGAATCACATTCAAACAACTTCAAAAATTCAGATTTGAATCACATTCAAATATTTTTTAAAAAATCAGATTTGAATCACATTCAAATATTTTTTTAAAAATCAGATCTGAATTTTATTGAATCAATTTTAAAAAATCAGATTTAAATATGATTCAAACAACTTTAAAAATTCAGATTTGAATCACATTCAAACAACTTTTAAAATTCAGATTTGAATCACATTCAAATATTTTTTAAAATTCTGATTTGAATCATAATTTAATTGTGTGATTAAAACAACTAATTAAACACTTTAATTAGTCAAAGAATAGGCCTTAGATCATACAACAATTGCAGAATTAAAAGCCAAACCTTGAATCACCCATGGAACCATTGTTGCCGCCACCATTGGTGGCTTCACCATGTGTGACACCACACCTCTTAATCCAACCAGCAATGAATCAATCATCTTATGATCAAATCACACAATTAAATCATATAATCAACAATCTAAATGGCAAATATAGTGGCTCTGATACCAATTGAAGGAGGCAGGCGTGAAAAACACAATATTATACCATTGAATTCAAAAATTTTCACCTAGGGTCACATGCACCATGCAAGATTTATTTTTATCTATTTGATTTCAATGATAAACAACATATTAAAACTCTTTTAATATGTTTTTGGATCTGTATTTGCCATTTAAGATTTTAAAATTAATCAGATTAATTTTAGAACCTAGATTAAATCAAGAACGATTACACTAACCTCTTGATGTCTTTGCAGTGTCTGCGCCTTTGAGATTCGTCTTGAGGACACGGATGTTGTCCCTCTAGCTTGTCCACACCAAGAACACCTATGGCAGCCCTTGAACAGCTTCTAAAGCCTTTTCTATTAATTAGAAATTCAAGTTCTGCCTTTTAAGAGATTAGAGATGCAAGCAGGACACTAGAAACAATTTCTAGTGTTCTTAATTCAAGAGATTGATGGCTAATCTCTTTGAATTGATGAGAGATGAAGAGAAATAGCTGGAGAAGCTCAAAGTGGCGTGACATATGAGAGGAGAGGCTGCTGGTTGTGTTTTCTTTTCATAACCCCACTTAAATAGCTAGGTTAACACATTAAACCCTAGCCACATGTCACCTTTTGATTAGCTCTAGGTTTAAGTGACCCAATCACATTGTGCCAAGTGTCAAACCTATATTTAATCTTGATTTTAATCATCTTACATGATTAAAAATATTTGGCAAGCTTATGTGTTATGCCATGTGTCACCATCTCATGGTGCCACGTGTCACTGTACAAAATGACCAAAATGCCCTCGTGTCTTAATTTTGAGTTCTTAACCCAAAATAATTATTTTCTTCTTCTAATTAATTTATATCAAATATAAATTAATTAATTAATCTCTATTAATTAATTTCTCATCAATTAAATTCATATTTAAACACTTTAAATATAAATTTAATTTATACTACACATCCAATAATCTAGATTTGGTTTCAAGTCATGCTAGGGACTTTGCAATTTTATTGCAAACCAAATCTATTTAATTAATCAATTAAACTCTTTAATTAATTAATTAAATCATATTTAAATAGGTGATAACTTGTGTATGTGTGTGACTTACTAGGCTCATCACTAATTGGCAATGAGACATGATATCAACTCTTAATATCATCGAACTCTTTCTTACCATAAATGATTTCTCTAAATCATTTTATGAACCTCATAGACCATGGTTAACACCTAGCATAGCATGCCATGGCCACCCAATTAGTAATAAGATTTACCTTAAATGAACCTATAATCATATGTTACCATGCACTAGAATCTCTCTGTTACAAAATCCCAACTCAAGCCGAGTCATGGTTTATGTCAAACTCCATTTGCTATGAATATTATGTTCTCTTTTAATTCCAGTTCTTGATTAAAAGATTTTTCTCATCGAAACTCTTTTCTGAATAAATCTATCTGTCTGGCAGGAACTTGAAACATCAAGAACAATTAAATGAACATAGGATTTTATCTCTATTTACTTAGAGAGCAGATTCCATCTTGATCAACACCTACCTCCATATATAACTAGCAGGAGCCAACACATGCCCATATACCCATACATAGTACAAGTATGAAAGCAAGATCAAACTCAAACTACCTATATACAAGATAATCGTGCTATCTCATGTCTAAAGATTATATGCACGATATGATTTATGACAAAACATTGACAAGAGTAAACTCCATGTGCTTGTCATAAGTGTCACAGTTGACCTACTTATCATGTATAAGTGCCTATCATGTTTGTTATATGGCATGAGACTCACCATTCCATCTTATTTATATCTCATATAAATAACTTGGGAACAAACATGAATACAATCTTTCTGGATAAGTCATGTCCTTATTATGAAGTATCCTCGATTGTGAACCTATTTATGATACTTTGTGCTAGAAATATTGTCACTCATATTCTTAACAACTTAAGAATAATATTTCTAACAAAATATCAATGGACCTTTTCTATTACACATAAATATATTATGTAAACGGAAAAGTGGAAATGCCTTTTATTAATAAAATTATGTACAAGATACATACTAAATGATATGCTCTAGGGCATACTACTAACACAGTTTACCCATTTATCCAGTCCAGTCGACTAGTATGGGTTACTCGGGCAATGAAAATAAATCTTATTAAATTTTAATCGAATAATACTGCAATAAATGCCAGAAATTAAGTCTACCTAAAATATAAACATACATTCTGCATATTTATGTTATTTTAGTTATTTTATTTTATATTGTCACCACTAAGCAGAATTACTTAGCGCGTCGCTTTTGCCACGCGCAGGTACTGGAGACATAGCTGGGGAGTCCAGCAGACCTTAGACCGGGTGAACTTTCAGATCTGCACACAGAGTCCAGAGTCACCTCATATTTGCAGTGCATTGATAGGACATTAGGATACTTTTGGTATTTTATATTTTGTAAACTTTTATAATGTATATTATAAACTCATGTAATTATGCTTTTGATGTAATTATTTATGAACCATGTTCAGTAATAAATTTGAGTATTTCTTATTAAAGTGAGTATGATATGAAATGAATTGAATTTTGAGATATTGTAGTCATTTGAGAAATTGTTGAAAATATGTTGGTGGTTGACTGAGATTGAAATTATGATTATATTAGAAGTGTTTTTAATAGAATCAGAAGAACTGTTTTTCCAATTTACAGCCGGCACTCTGCCGGATTTTCTATAAAATTTGTGAAAAATTAAGATTATTCAAAAATTGTGAATAAAAAAATTAAAAAGGGTAAATTGTAATAGAAATATGAATTGGTGCTCAGGCACACTGTGTGGCATATCTTGCTCGGCTACACTGTAGACGGGTAACGGGCGTCACATTTAGTGGTATCAGAACATCGGTTTAGGCTTTTCTAGGCTTAGATAGAGTGCATACCATTGCATTGCAATTGTAAGTGTTATGGTGATGCTGATACAGATCTACTTGTTTTGTTATTTTGATTAGGATATGGATCCTGCTTCTCAAAGAGCAGTTGATGAAGAGGTGGAAAGTCGTGCTCGACCAAGAGCTAAATCTGGAGGCAAGGGAGAATCTACTCCACCAGCAGCTGAGGCACCTGTCCAACCTCAGTTTGCACTATTTCAGCAAATGACCAAATTTTACTGGCAAATGATGGGGGCAATTCTACCACCACAACTGAAGGAACGGAAACGTGAAAAACACAAGTTTATACCATTGAATTCAAAAATTTTCACCTAGGGTCACATGCATCATGCAAGATTTATTTTTATCTATTTGATTTCAATGATAAACAATATATTAAAACCCTTTTAATATGTTTTTGGATCTGTATTTGCCATTTAAGATTTTAAAATTAATCAGATTAATTTTAGAACCCTAGATTAAATCAAGAACAAACACACTAACCTCTTGATGCACTGCAGTGTATTTGTGCCTTTGAAATTCATCTTCAGGACTCCAAATGTTGTCCCTCTAGCTTGTCCACACCAAGAACACCTATGGCAGCCCTTGAACAGCTTCTAAAGTTTTTTCTATTAATTAGAAAATCAAGTTCTGCCTTTTAAAAGATTAGAGATGTAAACAGGACACTAGAAACAATTTCTGGTGTTCTTAATTCAAGAGATTGTTTTTCTAATCTCTTGGATTGATGAGAGAAGAAAAAAAAGAGGAGAGAATTGCACACCAAGGTGGCAGCACAAAGGAGTGGCTGCTACTTGTGTTTTATTTTTTTTCATAACAACACTTATATAGCTAGGTTAACACATTAAACCATTGCCACATGTCACCCTTTGATTAGCTCTAGGTTTAAGTGACCCAATCACATTGTGCCAAGTGTCAAACCTATATTTAATCTTGATTTTAATCATCTTACATGATTAAAAAACATTTGGCAAGCTTATATGTAATGCCATGTGTCACCATCTCATGGTGCCACATGTCACCCTGTAAAATGACTAAAATTCCCTTGTGTCTTAATTTTGAGTTCTTAACCCAAAATAATTATTTCTCTTCTTCTAATTAATTTATATCAAATATAAATTAATTAATTAATCTTTATTAATTAATTTCTCATTAATTAAATTCATATTTAAACAGTTTAAATGTAAATTTAACTTATACTATACATCCAATAATCTAGATTTGGTTTCAAGTCATGCTAGGGATTTTGCAATCTAATTGCAAACCAAACCTATTTAATTAATCAATTAAACTCTTTAATTAATTAACTAAATCATATTTAATTAGGTGATAACTTGTGTATGTGTGTGACTTACTAAGCTCATCACTAATTGTAACACTCTCCCGGTAGCAACTCCGTACATTCTACTGTTCCGGTGATCGGTGTCGGTCCGGACAGCTAGAATGTCCGAAAAATATTTAAACTAAAGTGAGGAACCATAATTAACTCAAATATTAATAAGAAAAATTTGGTAAAATTTTTAGAAATAAAATACAACCGAGTTAAACGAGCCGGTGCCCAAGCGATGGGTAACCAAAGGGAAGTTGTGGTTCTCGCAACGAGGAGCCCTAAACCCGGGGGAAAAATTATAAAATAATTTTTGGGACTCCAGAGAAGGGTTATTGAGGTTCCCATGGCATTAGAATGCCAAGAAAATACCTAGAAAAATTTTTCAATCGGTACAGACAATTTTGGCTCGTTGAGCCAAACGGAGGGTATTTTGGTCATTTCGCTTTCAGAGGTGATTTTTGGCCGACTTGTCCAATTGAGTAAATAAATATTGTGACATAAAATATGAATTAATATTGATGAAAAATTTATTAAAAATGAGAAATGAAAATAAGAAAACAAAAGTAAGAAGAAAAGTAAGTAAATGGGAATTGTGACATCATAATTATGTCATTTAAAAATGGTCCACCAATCACCATATAACAAAGACACTTAAAACAAACTAAAGAGGCTGAAAATAAAAGAAAATTTTCATCTTCTTCCTTTAGACCCCAACCAGCCGAAACCTCTTCCTTTCCTCCCTCCATTGATGTTCAATCAAGCAAGCTTAATTCCTTCCTTTGTTACACCACTAAACCCTAACTCCTTTCATTAAAACTTGACCATATCTCTAGGGGAAGCTTTTGGCAGCCAAGAAGAGGAAAGAAAGTGAAGTTTTGAGTTGGGAAAAATCTGCCCTATTCAAGGTTAGTGCATTAGATACTTAAAACTCTTTATTTTTTATGATTTGTAACTTGAATTGAGTAATAATTGTAACTAAAATGAACAAGAATTATGTGTATACATACTATGAATTTTCGGTAGCCCTTGTGAAGGAATTATTTTGATTGTTTTGATGGACTTAGCAGGGTGACTGAAATTTCAGTCCACTTGGACTGCCATAACTTGGGCTGTGTTGGTCCAATTGGTGTTTGGCCAATTGGACATGAAACTAGGCTTATAATGACACATTTTTTCTGAAGAAATCATGCCCAAAAGACCAAAGCAAGAGGACCAAAAGTTGGCCCCAATCCGGACACCCTGCAACTGATTCTGCAGAATGACCAAATGAACAGTAACTGTTCATTTGGCCATAACTCACTGTAGATTTGGTTAATTGACCTGGAATTTTTACAGCAACAAGTTAAGACATAGACAAACAACTTTCATGAAGAAACCTACCCCAAATTATGGCCAGAACCAATTCAAAAATGCAATCACAGTCACTGTTCATGTTACTATAGATATGGTCAATTCTGCAGATTGGCAATCCGGCCAGCTTTTCATTTCTTCAAATTCCCACTGAAACAGTGCTTAATGGAACAGCAAACTTATGCTACAAAAACTGAAATTTTCTGCCCTCTTGGTTTTAAGTTAGAAATAGTAATGGTGACCAATTCTAACAAGTTTTAAACATGAAATGTGGTATGTTGGGAGTGCCAAAGTCAATGTACATATTTTCTATCCAAAAGTCAACATTTTTGTTGACCAATGAGGTGAATAGTAACACCAAAACATGAAATTCACAAATTGAAGAATTTAAAAGTTTCAAATGCCCTAGTATACCTAACAAGATTGGGTTGGATAGTTTGGCATGCCAATAGGGTTTAGTTAGCAGTACTGCACATGGCAATATGCCATTCTGTGATTTTATGGCTTTTAGCCATTCTGACCTTGCATTGAGACTTGGCTTTGTGCCTGATATTGTTTACAGCTTGTTAGCTGTTCTGTTGCACACCGGGAGATGTATATGTGACCGATGGTGTGATGGCCCGAGGTACTTGATACCCAGTGCTAGTTTACCCGTTTATCCAGTCCAGTCGTCTAGTGTAGGTTACTTGGGCAACCAAATGAATGAAGGTGAACAAAGTTAAGGAAATGATGGATATACCAATACCAAACAAACAAATCATACACATTCTATACATATTTATTTTCTGCTATTTTCTTTTATTATATTATTGCACCACTAAGCATTATTGCTTAGCGCGTTGCTTTTGCCACGCGTAGGTACTGGAGATACAGATCGTGAGCCCAGTAGACCACAGACTGGGTGAGTCCATCCTGCAGTTCTGCACAGTGTCCGTGTTACCTCACCACCTGCAGTACATTGGTAGGACACTAGGTGTCATTTTGATATTTTGTAGCTAATTTTTACTTCCTTGTATGTATTTGAACTTATGTAATGTATTTTGATGTTCATGTAAATAATGAAAGTTATGGTTATGAATGCAAAATTTGAGCATTTATTTATTTTTGTATATGAGTATTACGAGAAATGGATGTTTGAGAAACGAAAAGGTTGTTGAGAACCGAAATTGAAAATTGTTGAGATTTTTGGATATTGGAGTTTGATATGATTGAATACAATTATTGGAAGTGTTTTTAACAGGTTCCGAAGAACTGTTTTCTCCATTTTTAGCTGGTACTCCGCCGGATTTTCTTTAAAATTTTCGGAACCTCAAATAAATAATACTTTTGATAAATGGCTAAAATAAATTATATTTCATAAATTATATTCACAAGCATGGTATAAATTAATTAAGGTATATTAGAATGTGCCGGTATACCGTGTGGCATTACTTACTCGGGTATACTGTACACGGGTAAGGGGTGTCACACTAATTGGCAATGAGATATGATATCAACTCTTAATATCATCAGAACTCTTTCTTACAATAAATGATTTCTCTAAATCATTTTATGCACCTCATAGCCATGGTTAACACCTAGCATAGCATGCCATGGCCACCCAATTAGTAATAAGGTTTACCTTAAATGAACCTATAATCATATGTTACCATGCACTGGAATCTCTCTATTACAAAATCCCAACTCAAGCTGGAGTCATGGTTTATGTCAAACTCCATTTGCTGTGAATATTATGTTCTCTTTTAATTCCAGTTCTTGATTAAAAAGATTTTTCTCATCAGAAACTCTTTTCTAATTAAATATATATGTCCTGGCCAGGAACTTGAAACGTCAAGAACGATTAAATGAACATAGGATTTTATCTCTATTTACTTAGCGGAACAGATTTCATCTTGGTTAACACCTACCTCCATATATAACTAGTAAGAGCCAACACATGCCCATATACCCACACATATATACAAGATAAATGTGCTATCTCATATCTAAAGATTATATGCACTGATATGATTTATGACAAAACATTGACAAGAGTAAACTCCATGTGCTTGTCATAAGTGTCACTGGTTCGGCCTACTTATCATTTATAAGTGCCTATCATGTTTGTCATATGGCATGAGACTCACCATTCCATCTTATTTATATCTCATATAAATAACTTGAGAACAAATATGAATACAATCTTTATGGATAAGTCATGTCCTTATTATAAAGTATCCTCGATTGTGAACCTATTTATGATACTTTGTGCTAGAAATATTGTCACTCATATTCTTAACAACTTAAGCATAGAGTTTCTAACAAAATATCAATGGACCTTTTCTATTACACATAAATATCCTATGTAAACGGAAAAATGGAAATGCCTTTTATTAATAAAAATATGTACAAGATAGATACTAAATGATATGCTCTAGGGCATATTACTAATAATCTCCCACTAGCACTAGAGCCATTCATTACAATATCTTAGACCCATCTTCTCAAGATGTCGGTCTAGCTGAGTCTGTGACATAGGCTTAGTGAATGGATCAGCTGGATTTTCAGCTGATGCTATTTTCTGCATGGCCACATCACCTCGCCCAACTATTTCTCTGATAATGTGGTAGCGCCTTTCTATGTGTTTGGATTTCTGGTGAGACCTGGGTTCCTTAGCCTGTATGACTGCTCCATTGTTGTCACAGTGTAGTGGAACTACTGACTCAATGGAAGGAACTACTGCAAGTTCTGTCACAAACTTCTTTATCCAAACAGCTTCCTTTACAGCATCTGATGTAGCAATGTACTCAGCCTCTGTAGTGGAATCTGCAGTTGTGCTCTATTTGAAACTCTTCCAACTGACTGCACCTCCATTACAAATGTACACAAATCCAGAGGTAGACTTTCTATCATCGATATCTGATTGGAAATCAGAATCAGTATAACCATCCAATTGCAAGTCTCCACCTCCATAGATCAAGAATAAATCCTTAGTTCTTCTCAAGTACTTAAGGATATTCTTGACAGCTATCCAGTGTTCCAAACCTTGATTAGATTGATACCTGCTAATCAAACTAACAGCATATGCGATATCCAGCCTAGTACACAACATTGCATAAATTAAACTTCCAATAGCCGAAGCATATGGAATCTTGGCCATTTTATCTCTTTCTTCAGGTGTCTTTGGAGACATCTCTTTAGAAAGATGGATACCATATCTCACTGGTAACAATCCTCTCTTGGAATCAAACATGTTAAACCTCTTTAACACCTTTTCCAAGTATAGACTTTGGGATAAACCAATTATTCTTTTCGCTCTATCTCTATAGATGCGAATCCCAAGAATATAGGTTGCTTCCCCTAAGTTTTTTAAGGAGAATGTATTTGACAATCATACCTTTCTAGTTGTCAACATACCTGTGTCATTACCCATCAACAGTATGTCATCCACATATAAGACAAGGAAAGTGATAGCACTGTCACTAACCTTCTTATATACATATGACTCATCCTCATTTTTTATAAAACCAAAGGATTTAATGGCTTCATCAAAATGGATGTTCCAACTCCTCAAAGCTTGTTTCAACCCATAAATGGATCGCTTTAGCTTGCATACCTTAGAACCATCTTGGGATTCAAAACCCCTAGGTTGTTCCATGAAAATGTTTTCATCAATTTATCCATTGAGAAAAGCTATTTTGACATCCATCTGCCAAATCTCATAATCATAGTATGCAGCTATTGCTAATAGAATCCTAATTGATTTAAGCATGACAACAGGCGAGAAAGTCTCCTCATAGTCGATTCATTGCCTTTGGCAAAACCCTTTTGCTACTAGCCTTGCCTTATAGGTCTCTACCTTTCCATTAGAACCAATTTTCTTCTTGAAAACCCATTTGTTCCCTATAAGTACAATACCTTCAGGTGGGTTAACAAGATTCCAAACTTGATTCTTATACATGGAATCAATCTCAGATTTCATAGCATCAATCCATTTTGAAGAGTCTATATCTGATATAGCTTCTTCATAGGTAAGTGAATCATCTCCATGATCTAATTCTTCATGAGTAGACAACTCTTGTTCTTCTTCATGAAGGAAACCATATCTCACTGGTGGGTGAGATACCCTATTTGTTCTATGAGGAACAGCTGTATATGTTTCATCAACGGGTGTAGGTTGACTAGATGGATCTATATCTATCTGATCTGTTGGTTGGTTAGAATTCTCCAATTCCAACTCTATTTGCCTTCCTTTGCCTCCTTCTTGAACAAACTGTTGTTCAAGAAATGTGGCATCTCTACTTATCACAATCTTTTGTGAAGTAAGCAAATAAAAATAATATCCAAAACTATCTTTTGGATATCCAACAAATCGACCCTTTTCTGATCTGGTCTCCAATTTATCAGTGTTCAGCTTTTTGATATTAGCTGGACAACCCCAAATCTTAACATGCTTAAGACTTGATTTTCTTCCATGCCATATCTCATAAGGTGTGGAAGAAACTGATTTTGATGGAATCCTATTCAGAATATACAAAGTTGATTCTAATGCAAATCCCCAAAAGGAGATTGGCATATCAGTATAGCTCATCATACTACGTACCATATCAATAAGGTACGATTTCTCCTTTCAGATACACCATTCAGCTATGGCGTTCCTGGAGGAGTTAGCTGGGAAACAATGCCGTGCTCTCTCAAGTATTCATCAAATTCAGTACTCAAATATTCACCTCCACGATCTGATCGAAGAGCTTTAATACTCTTTCCTGTTTGATTTTCTACTTCAGGTTTAAATTCTTTGAACTTTTAATACTCAAACCTTGATTTATCATCAGTAAAGGTAATAAAATAATGAAAGCACCCTCTAGCCATATCTTCAAATGGACCACATACATCACTATGTATCAGCTCCAAAATATTTTCAGCTCTTAGCCCTTGTCCAATAAAGGATGATCTAGTTATTTTGCCCTGAAGGCAAGATTCACAAGTTGGAGTATGCTCAGAGCCCAATGAGGATAGAATCCCCATTTTCTCCAATTTTGTAATCCTATCTTCTGCAACATGACATAACCTTAAGTGCCAAATATATTTTGAACTTGAGTTGATTTTCACTATGGCATTGCATTCATTTAGATCACTTGCATTCATTTTGTGATTGTCATTATTATCCAAATAATAATGACCATCATTCATATAACCCGAACCAACATGTTTATTTCCAAAATAAATATTGCAAACATCATCTATGACCTGAAATTCATAGCCATTTCTAGTCAAAATATACATAGAAATGATGTTCTTAAAAGCATCAGGTACATATAAAATATTATCCAAACACAAAACAGGTCCAAACATGTAAAAAGATTTAGATCCTATAGCTAAAGCTTCAACAGTTGAGCCATTGCAAATCCGGACTCTTAACATCTTGAGAACGCAAGCTACTACTAATTGCTAGTTCCTGCATATCATTAGAAATGTGAGAACTGGCACCAGTATCTAAAACCCAAGTTATAGATGAACTATGAGTATCATCAGAATCTAAATAACAAGATATGGACATACCTTCCGAAGGTCTATCCTTCTTGTCCTTCAAAGAAACAAGATACTCTGGGCAATTCCTTTTCTAGTGCCCATCCTTCTGGCAGTGAAAACACTTTCCTTTGCCTCCATCAGCTTTAGTCTTCCCTTTCGGTTTAGCTATTTTCTTAGAAGGACCAGGAATCTGAGGTTTCTTTTTCTTATTGCCCTTCTTCTTATTGGACTTTACAGTAGAAGAAGATGCAATCAAAGCTACCTTTTTTCCTTTATTGCTCGGTATATTCTTTTGGGCAATAACCAGCTTGTTGAGTAAACCAACTAAGGTGCATTCCTGTTTAGTCATATGGAAATTTGTCACAAAATTCCCAAAAGACTCAGGAAGGGACTGCAGGATCAAATCCGTCTGTAGTTGGAAATCCATGTTGAAGTCAAGATGTTCCAACTGCTCAATCAGCCGAATCATCTTGTGGACATGATCCCCAACATTCTATCCCTCAGACATCCTCATGCAGAACAGCTGCCTAGATATCTCATACCTAGCGTTCCTACTGTGCTCACCATACAACTCTTGTAGGTGAAGGAGGATCTCACTCGCACTTTGCATGTTCTTATGCTGCTTCTGTAACGCATTACTCATAGAAGCAAGCATGTAACACTTAGCTCTCATATCATACTCCTTCCACTTGTCCAAAGTTTCATGTTCCTCTTGAGTGGCCTCTGGAGGTAAGGGACTAGGAACATTTGAATCTAGAATACATCCTATATGTTCAAGGTTTAGGACAAGTTTCAAATTTCTTAGCCAATCAGAGAGATTAGGTTCTGTCAACTTATTGTGATCAAGTATGCTTGCAAGGATATTGGATGGTGGTGGTTGTTCTGTGCTCATTATTATCAGAAAATTAACTGTAGAAAATAACCAAATTAATTAGTAAATGTATCATGTAATTAACCAAAATGATTATGGTCTTTTAATTAAATTGGTCCTCCCACTAACTTAAAGAATCCTACACTTCCAAAGTAGAAAACGAAAATCCTAGTTGGATGGATTTCTAGTGGGTGATTGAATTCTTATAATTCTATTGATCATCTTCAGGTACATCCGTTATTGGAATTACAATAAACTATAAGTGAGCAACTCCTTGCCCATCACATCTCATGTGAGGTTCAATCCTTTGCCTAGCCTCTAATGCTCAAAATCTCATGTACATCCATTATTGACTTATCTTGCATTAGTTAAGTTGATCCCATTGAGCCAGTAATTATGCAAATAATTTTAATGTCTTCAGGTACATCCAATATTGGGTACCAAACCATTTACATATTTACAACATCTCATGCTTAACAATTATTCTTAAGAAAATTTCTTAAATTAATTGCATCTTATACAACTATTTAAAATTTCTTAAAATAATTGCCCCAATGGAGGGCCTATGCTATAATTACTTTAATTATAGCATTTCCAACTTAATCATTTGTTTGGAAGATTTTATGGTCATCCTAATTACTATTTAGGTCTCACTTTGCACATTATCCATTTAGCATGCATATATCATATAATTGCATACATTCTCATACATCTCATGCAATCATGGATAAGCAGTAAATATGGTATGATCATGGACTTTCTAAGGGATTCAATTCTGAGCCACCAAGAATTGAATCAAGGCATTCTTAGGTGCATTTCATTCATTCATTTTAGAAGAGTTGCTGAAGGAGTACATAATCAACACTTGATCTTGAATTCCTCCCACTAGTCCCACCAATGCTCTTGACCTCCTTGAACTTCTTGCAATCCAATATTACATAGTAATCCTTGGCATACCAAAGGCGAATTTACAAGAACTTAAATAAATGAAATTACAACCCAAAAATTATTACAAACTTAATAATACATGTCTAAAATAAATTAAAATTAATTAATTAATTTACAATCCCAAAGAAACATAAAAGAAATAAATCTAATTACATTAGTCTTTTATAGTCCATGATCATCCATCATGCATATCACTATGTAATAATTAAATAAAACATACATACTTAAATTAAATTGAATATCTCATATTCAACTTAAAAATCCAGATTTGAATATGATTCAAATAAATTTAAAAATTCAGATTTGAATCTCATTCAAACAAATTTAAAAATTCAGATTTGAATCACATTCAAACAACCTTAAAAAATTCAGATTTGAATCACATTCAAACATTTATTAAAAAATCAGATTTGAATCACATTCAAAATTTTTTTTTTTTAAATCAGATCTGAATATTATTCAAAGACTTTAAAAATTCAGATTTGAATATGATTCGAACAACTTTAAAAATTCAGATTTGAATCACATTCAAACAACTTTTAAAATTCAGATTTGAATCACATTCAAATAAATTTTAAAATTCTGATTTGAATCATAATTTAATTGTGAGATTAAAACTACTAATTAAACATTTTAATTAGTCAAAGAATAGGCCTTAGATCATACAACAATTACAGAATTAAAAGCCAAACCTTGAACCACCCATGAAAGCCAAACCATGCGCACCATTGATGGTGTTTTTCAAGCATGCCGCCACACCTCCATTGCAACCAGCAATGGATAAATCATCTCATGATTAAAACACACAATTAAATCATATAATCAACAATCTAAATGGCAAATATTGTGGCTCCGATACCAATTGAAGGAACGGAAACGTGAAAAACACAAGTTTATACCATTGAATTCAAAAATTTTCACCTAGGGTCACATCCATCATGCAAGATTTATTTTTATCTATTTAATTCCAATGATAAACAACATATTAAAACTCTTTTAATATGTTTTTGGATCTGTATTTGCCATTTAAGATTTTAAAATTAATCAGATAAATTTTAGAATCCTAGGTTAAATCAAGAACAAACACACTAACCTCTTGATGCACTGCAGTGTATTTGTGCCTTTGAGATTTGTCTTCAGGACACCAAATATTGTCCCTCTAGCTTGTCCACACCAAGAACACCTATGGCAGCCCTTGAACAGCTTCTAAAGCTTTTTCTATTAATTAGAAAATCAAGTTCAGCCTTTTAAAAGATTAGAGATGTAAACAGGACACTAGAAACAATTTCTGATGTTCTTAATTTAAGAGATTGTTTTTCTAATCTCTTGGATTGATGAGAGAAGAAGAAGAAGAAGAGGAGAGAATTGCACACCAAGGTGGCGGCACAAAGGAGTGGCTGCTGCTTATGTTTTATTTTTTCTCATAACAACACTTATATAGCTAGATTAACACATTAAACCCTTGCCACATGTCACCCTTTGATTAGCTCTAGGTTTAAGTGACCCAATCACATTGTGCCAAGTGTCAAACCTATATTTAATCTTGATTTTAATCATCTTACATGATTAAAAAAACATTTAGCAAGCTTATGTGTAATGCCATGTGTCACCATCTCATGGTGCCACATGTTACCCTATGAAATGACCAAAATGCCCTTGTGTCTTAATTTTGAGTTCTTAACCCAAAATAATTATTTCTCTTCTTCTAATTAATTTATATTAAATATAAATTAATTAATTAATCTTTATTAATTAATTTCTCATTAATTAAATTCATATTTAAACACTTTAAATATAAATTTAACTTATACTATATATCCAATAATCTAGATTTGGTTTCAAGTCATGCTAGGGACTTTGCAATCTAATTGCAAACAATACCTATTTAATTAATCAATTAAACTCTTTAATTAATTAATTAAATCATATTTAATTAGGTGATAACTTGTGTATGTGTGTGACTTACTAGGCTCATCACTAATTGGCAATGAGATATGATATCAACTCTTAATATCATCAGAACTCTTTCTTACCATAAATGATTTCTCTAAATCATTTTATGCACCTCATAGACCATGGTTAACACCTAGCATAGCATGCCATGGCCACCCAATTAGTAATAAGGTTTACCTTAAATGAACCTATAATCATATGTTACCATGCACTGGAATCTCTCTGTTACAAAATCCCAACTCAAGCTGGAGTCATGGTTTATGTCAAACTCCATTTGCTATGAATATTATATTCTCTTTTAATTCCAGTTCTTGATTAAAAAGATTTTTCTCATCAGAAACTCTTTTCTGATTAAATCTATCTGTCCTGGCCAGGAACTTGAAACATCAAGAACAATTAAATGAACATAGGATTTTATCTCTATTTACATAGAGGAACAGATTCCATCTTGATTAACACCTACCTCCATATATAACTAGTAGAAGCCAACACATGCCCATATACCCATACACAGTACAAGTATGAAAGTAGTATCAAACTCAAACTATCTATATACAAGATAACTGTACTATCTCAAGTCTAAAGATTATATGCACTGATATGATTTATGACAAAACATTGACAAGAGTAAACTCCATGTGCTTGTCATAAGTGTCACTGATTCGGCCTACTTATCATTTATAAGTGCCTATCATGTTTGTCATATAGCATGAGACTCACCATTCCATCTTATTTATATCTCATATAAATAACTTGGGAACAAACATGAATACAATCTTTCTGGATAAGTCATGTCCTTATTATGAAGTATCCTCGATTGTGAACCTATTTATGATACTTTGTACTAGAAATATTGTCACTCATATTCTTAACAACTTATGAATAGAATTTCTAACAAAATATCAATGGACCTTTTCTATTACACATAAATATCTTATGTAAATGGAAAAGTGGAAATGCCTTTTATTAATAAAAACATGTACAAGATACATACTAAATGATTTGCTCTAGGGCATATTACTAACAACAACCACAGCCACAACCTCCACCAGCACCACAGAAGTCCCATCTGGAGAAACTACGAAAACATGGAGCTATGGATTTCTTTGGGAAGAAGGAGGATGATCCCATGACAGCTGAAAACTGATTGGATAGAACAATCAGAGTGTTGAAACAGCTTCATTGCACCCCCGAGCAAAATCTAGAGGGTGTTGTGTCCCTACTTCAAGATGATGCATACCAGTGGTGGGACACAGTAACCAGTGAGGTACAACCGGATCAAATCACTTGGGATTACTTTCTTACAGAGTTCAGGAAAAAGTATGTCAGTAAAGTGTATTTAGAAGAGAGAAGAAGAGAATTTATCAGTCTGAGATAGAGGCAATTATCAGTGGTAGAGTATGAGCGAGAATTCGTCAGACTGAGCCGGTATGGGAGGGAGATAGTCCCTATAGAGGCAGAAAGATGCAGAAGGTTCAAAGAAGGGCTCAATGACAATATCAAAGTCATGATAATAGCATTGGAGATTACGGATTTTGCCAAATTAGTAGATGCTACATCGAAAGTAGAAAGAGTCCGAATAAATGAGCAAAATAGAAGGGAAAGACACCAGAAGAGGAGTCCAGGTCAGTCTAGTTCATTCTCTACTCCCAATAAGAAGAGTAAGGGTCCTCCTGCTCAGGGTTCAGGACAACCACAAGGTCAGGCTTAGTTCCAGGGGCCCAGACCACAGTTTACACCTAGGAGAGGCTAGTCCACACCATCAGTGGGCAGCTCTCCAGGAACGGTGTTCAGGGGACCAACCCGAGCATCTTCTGCCTGTTCGTACTGCCAAAAGCGGCATAAGGGGGACTATTGGCGAGTGACTGGTGCATGCTTATAGTGTGGATCTGTAGAACATCAAATCAAAAATTGTCCGAAGAGGACTGCTACAGCTACTCCAACACAAACAGACAGACCTGCTCCTGCACCACAAAGGGGTAAGAAGCTCGGTAAATCTGAGGTAGCTGGTCCATTACTGAGGCTTGTATCTGAGTCGGCTAAGAGGCCAGAAGTCAGAGTAAGCCAGAGCCTATGCCATAAGAACTCAGGAGGAGCAAGATGCCCCGGTCGTCATCAGGGGTACGTTCTCCCTCTACAACACATCTGTGCATGCATTGGTGGATCCAGGATCCACTCATTCATACATCTGCATCAAACTACCTGTAGAGAGGGGAATTTCAGTAGAGGAGAGTGATCAAGATATTCTGGTCACAAATCCACTAGGCCACAATGTGGTAGTGAATAAGGTGTATAAAGGTTGCCCGTTGAGGATTCAGGGGTATGAATTCTCGGTAAACCTAACTGAATTGCCCTTCCATGAGTTTGACGTAATTTTAGGAATGGACTAGTTGTCACATCATCAAGCAATAGTTGATTGCAAATTAAAGAGGATTTCTCTGAAAACTTCTGAGGGTAATGAGATTACTGTTGTGAGTGAAAGGACAGATTTCCTGTTCAATGTTATCTCAGCCACAGTTGCAAGAAGATTGATGAGAAAAGGTTGTGAAGCTTACCTAGCACACGTGGTTGATACTAGGCAGGCTAAGCCGAATCTGTGTGATATACCCACAGTAAGAGACTTCCCAGATGTATTTCTTAAAGAATTGCCTAGTTTACCACTTGAAAGGGAAGTCGAATTTGCTATTGAAGTAATGCTGGGTACAACACCAATTTCTATTGCCCCTTATAGGATGGCACCTACTGAATTGAGGGAGTTGAAAATTCAGTTGCATGAGTTACTAGATAAGGGGATCATACGCCCCAGTGTGCCACTATGGGGAGCTCCAGTGCTGTTTGTGAAGAAGAAGGATGGAACCTTGAGATTGTGTATTGATTATCGGCAATTGAACAAAGTAATTGTGAAGAATAAATATCCGTTGCCCAGAATTGACTATCTGTTTGATCAGCTAAAGGGAGCCGGTGTATTTTCAAAAATTGGTCTCATATCAGGGTATCATCAGATAAGGGTAAAGGATGCAGATGTATCAAAAACTGCATTCAGAACCTGGTATGGACATTTTGAATTCCTAGTGATGCCGTTTGGGTTAACAAATGCACCAGCAGCATTTATGGACCTTATGAACTGTATCTTCCATCCATATTTAGATTGGTTTGTAGTGGTCTTTATTGATGATATTCTGGTGTATTCTAAGACCAGGGAAGAACATGATGAACATTTGAGGATTGTTCTGCAAACCCTATGAGAAAAGAAGCTGTATGCTAAGTTGTCCAAGTGTGACTTCTGGATGAGTGAAATCTCCTTCCTTGGACACATAGTATCAGTAGAGGGGATTAGAGTGGATCCCAAAAAGATAAAAGCAGTGATGGAATGGAAACCTCCTAGAACCTCCTAGAAATACAACTGAGGTCAGAAGTTTCTTGGGGCTAGCTAGGGATTATAGAAGATTTGTGAAGGGGTTCTCTCTTATAGCTGCTCCAATAACCAAGTTGATACATAAAAATGTGAAATTTGGCTGGAATGATAAGTGCCAAGCCAGTTTTGTGAGGCTAAAGGCTATGTTGACAGAAGCACCAGTGTTAACACAGCCAGTGTCGGGAAAAGACTTTGTGATCTATAGTGATGCCTCGCATAATGGGTTAGGGTGTGTATTGATGCAAGAGGGGAAAGTGGTCGCCTATACTTCCAAGCAGTTAAAGCCACATGAACAGAACTACCCTACTCATGACCTGAAGTTAGCAGCAATTATCTTCGCACTGAAGGTATGGAGGCATTATTTGTATGGTGAAAAATGCTACATTTATACAGACCACAAAAGTCTGAAATACTTGCCAACCCAGAAGGAGCTCAATCTTAAACAGAGGCAATGGATTGAGTTCTTGAAGCACTATGATTGTGTAATAGATTATCGTCCTGGAAAGGCAAATGTAGTTGTTGATACCTTGAGCACAAAGTCCATCACAGCTTTAAGATCACTAAATGCCCGTCTGTCCTCAACTCAAGATGGAGCTATTTTGGCTGAGTTACAAGTGAGGCCAAACCTGCTACAGCAGATACAAGATGGGCAGAAGGCAGATGAAAAGTTAATAGCTATTATGGGTAAAATTCCTAAAGGGAAAGAAACTGATTATGAGGTGAAAGCAGATGGGTGTCTGTATTACAGAGGAAGAGTGTATGTACCAAATGATGGGGAACTGAAGACTAGTATTCTGAAAGAAGCACACATTAGTGTTTATACTATACACCCGAAAAGCACAAAAATGTATAATGATTTGAAGCCTCATTATTGGTGGCCTGGTATGAAGAGGGATATAGCTGACTATGTGACTAAGTGTTTAACATGTCAGCAAGTTAAAGAAGAACTTCAAGTTCTATTAGGATTGCTACAGCTTATAAGCATACCTGAATGGAAATGGGACCGGGTCACTATGGATTTTGTTAGTGGTCTACCTCTCACCTAGAAGAAGCATAATGCAGT
The DNA here is from genome assembly GCF_030052815.1 of Hevea brasiliensis. NCBI lineage: Eukaryota > Viridiplantae > Streptophyta > Magnoliopsida > Malpighiales > Euphorbiaceae > Hevea > Hevea brasiliensis. The sequence continues at coordinate 67,855,035 of NC_079503.1, read as the reverse complement.
GTGGGTGATAGTGGATAGATTGACGAAGTCAGCACATTTTCTGCCAGTTAGGACTGACTACTCACTGGAGAAGCTAGCAAAATTGTATATCAGTGAGATAGTTAGACTGCATGGAATCCCACTTTCCATCATATCTGATTGAGACCCAAGGTTTACATCGAGATTCTGAAAAAAGTTGCAAGAAGCCTTGGGCACACAACTCCACTTTAGCATGGCTTTTCATCCTTAAACGGATGGACAGTCAGAATGAGTAATCTAGATCCTGGAGGATATGCTGAGGAGTTGTGTTATGGAGTTTGAGGGGAGTTGGGATAGATATCTCCCACTGGCAGAATTTGCATATAACAATAGCTACCAAGCTAGCATTCAAATGGCTCCGTATGAAGCACTGTATGGGAGGAAGTGTATAACCCCTGTATGTTGGACTGAATTGGGCGAAGATAAGCTGGTAGGACTAGACCTAGTGAAACAGACTAAGGAGAAAGTGAAGATAATCAAAGTAAATTTGAAGGTTGCCTCAGATAGACAAAAATCTTATGCCGACTTGAAGAGAAAAGAGATAGAGTATGTTGTTGGTGACAAAGTGTTTCTCAAAGTCTCACCGTGGAAGAAAGTACTGAGATTTGGAAGAAAGGGTAAGTTAAGCTCTAGGTTCATTGGCCCATATGAAGTCATTGAACGTGTGGGACTAGTGGCCTATCAGCTAGCTTTACCACCAGAACTGGATAAGATCCATAATGTATTCCATGTGTCTATGTTAAGAAAATACTGCTCAGATCCTTCGCATGTCATCTCCATGGAAGAAATTGAAGTACAACCGGATTTGACATATGAAGAAGAACCTATACGGATCCTGGCTCGAGAAATGAGGAATAAGCAGATTCCACTAGTCAAAGTGCTTTGGAGGCATCACAACACCGAGGAGGCAACTTGGGAAAGTGAAGAGATGATGAGGCAACAATTCCCTCAACTGTTTGCATCAGGTAAATTTTGAGGACGAAATTTTTATTAGAAGGGAAGAGCTGTAACATCCTCACTTTAGCTAGTCCGTACAGTCTACTGTTCCGGTGACCAATGTCATCCGGGTAGCTAGAATATTTGAAATTATAATTAGACTAGAGTGAGGAGTTATAAATAAACCAAATAATACTCATAAAAATCAAGGAAAATTTTTAGGAATGAAATGCACTAAGGTTAAATAAGCCGAAACCCCAGTGATGAGTAACCCGAAGGGAAAGTAACAGTGAAGGCCGTTAACAACCCTAGACTAGGGGAAAACTTCATAAAATAATTTTTGGAACCTCAAGGAAGGATTATTGGGGTTCCCATGACAATAGAATGTTAAGAAAACACAAGGAAAATTTAATCAATCGGTACACATAATTTTGGCTCGTTAAGCCAAACAGAGGACATTTTGGTCATTTCGTCTTCAGAGATAAATTTTGACCAACTTTTCCATTTATATAAATGAATTATATGACATAAAATATGAACAAATATTGATGAAAAATTTATTAAAAATGAATAGCAAGAGAAAGGAAAGAAAATGAAATAAATTGGAATTATGACATCATTATGATGTCATTAAAATCCTCCCACCCAATTAAATGTTGACACATGGCATTAATTTAGTTAAAAAGACTTAATGGCAGAAAGAGAAAAGAAAAAAACTAGATGCTTCTTCTTCCTTCACTTGGCCGAAATCTCTCCCTCACTCCAAACCTCCATGGAAGCTTAGGAAAGCTTGAAATAACCCACTAAATTACCTTGAAACTCAACTTTGTCTTCACAAAAAATTGTTCATACATCTTGGGCAAGCTAAAGACAGCAAAAGGAAATAGAGAGGAAGAGCTTTGATAAGCTTGGAATTTACTTCATTAAAGGTTGTGACTAAACTCACTCTTCCTCATTTGATTCATGTTAAAGGAGTGGAGTGGAAAGTAAATTTGTATGAAAATTAAAAATATACCATGTGTAAGCTTTTCTTAAAATTTCAGTAGCTTTGGGATAGGTAGGGTTTGAAGATTTTCTTGAATTAAAATTGTACTCTAGTTGCTCTTAATACTAATATATTGATTAGGAAGGTGAAGTGCATGTAAATGCAAAAATCTAGAATGGTGGAGCTAGGGTTTGGACCCAAAAATTGAGATTTGATAATGTAATGGTGAAAGTAAGTTTTAATGGTCAATTAGTGACCATTTGGTTATGTGTGAAAGAGAAATGAAGTGGTTTGTTTAGTGGGAATTGAAGTTAGTGTTGCTGCCCTTGGTGACCTGCAGGACTGGGCATGAGTCTAGCAGGTTTGGGCAATAATAACTGGAGTTGTAGAGGTTCAATTGGTGCAAGGCCAATTTTACATGAAACTAAACACATAATGGCACAACTTTGGTGAAGAAACCATGCCCAGAAAACCAAACCAAGTTTACCTAAAGATTGTCCTAATCCGGGTGACCTACATTTACCTAGGCAAAATGACCAAATGAACAGTGTTTGTTCATTTGCTCATAACTCAGTGTAGAAAGGTCCAATTGACCTAAAATTTTACCAACAAATAGCTGAGACATATACCTATAACATTGATAAAGAAAACCTAACCCAAATTTTGACAATAACATGTTCAAAAGGTGACTTGCAGTCACTGCACAAAACACTGTAGATTTGGTAAGTCCAAAAAATCTGGGAAGTTGGCAATCCGGCCAGTCATGGTATTTAGGCCATAACTTGAGCTACAAAACTCCAAATGGGGTGATTCAAAAAAGGAAATGTAACCAGAGACAATAAGGAACAACTTTCATGTTGACAACTTTGCCAAATTCCCACTGCAAAAATGACTAATAGAACAGTAAATGCAAGGCTTAAAATCTAAAAATTTTGAACAACCAACATTAAGCTTAGAAATGGAATTGGCAACCAATACCAATAATTTTAGAATTTAAAATGTGGTATGTTGGGAGTATTAAAACCAATATACCTATTGTCTATGCAAAAGTCAACATTTTTGTTAACTAATGAAATGAATAGTAACACCTAAATTTAAATTTCAAGAATTGTATAATTTAAGAGTGTAACATGCCCTAGTACACCTAGTAAGATTGGTTTGGATAGGTTGGCATGCCAATAGGGTTCTGTTAGTAGTACTGCATATGGCTTCATACCATTCTGTGTTTTATGGCCTCACGTGCCATTCTGTGTTATAATAGCCTTTGGCTACATTGATTGAGTTGTTATACTTGGGTTTAATCCCTGATAATTATTACAGCTTATTAGCTGTTCTGTTGCACACCATGAGACACACAATGTGACCGATGGTGTGATGGTCCGAGGTACTTGGTACCTAGTGCCAGTTTACCCATTTATCCAGTCCAATCGACTAGTATGGGTTACTCGAGCAATGAAAATAAATCTTATCAAATTTTAATTGAATAATACTGCAATAAATGCCAGAAATTAAGTCTACCTAAAATGTAAACATACATTCTGCATATTTATGTTATTTTAGTTATTTTATTTTATATTGTCACCACTAAGCAGAATTGCTTAGCGCGTCGCTTTTGCCACACGCAGGTATTGGAGACATAGCTGGGGAGTCCAGCAAACCTCAGACCGGGTGAACTTTCATATCTACACAAAGAATCCAGAGTCACCTCACATTTGCAGTGCATTGGTAAGACATTAGGATATTTTTGGTATTTTGTATTTTGTAAACTTTTGTAATGTATATTATAAACTCATGTAATTATGCTTTTGATGTAATTATCTATAAACCATGTTCAGTAATAAATTTGAGTTTTTCTTATTGAAGTGAGTATGATATGAAATGAATTGAATTTTGAGATATTGTAGTCATTTGAGAAATTGTTGAAAATATGTTGGTGGTTGACTGAGATTGAAATTATGATTATATTGGAAGTGTTTTTAACAGATTCAGAAGAACTATTTTTCCAATTTACAGCTGGCACTCTGCCGGATTTTCTTTAAAATTTGCGAAAAATTTAGATTAATCCAAAATTGTGAATAAATGAATTAAAAAGGGTAAATTGTAATAGAAATATGAATTGGTGCTCCGGCACACTGTGTGGCATATCTTGCTCGGCTACACTGTAGATGGGTAAGGGGTGTTACAGTATGCATGATATTCTTTATTATTTGGATAATAATGATAAACACAAATTGAATGCAATCAATCTAAATGAATGTAATGTCATTATGAAAATCAAATCTAGTTCAAAACATCTTTGGCACTTAAGATTAGGTCATGTTGCAGAAGATAGGATTGCAAAACTAGAGAAAATTGGGATTTTATCCTCATTGGGTTCTAAATCTACTTCAACTTGTGAATCCTGCCTTCAAGGCAAAATGACTAGATCACCCTTTTTTGGACAAGGACTAAGAGCTGAAAATATTTTGGATCTAATACATAGTGATGTATATGGTCCATTTAAGGAAATATCTTGAGGCGGTTTTCATTACTTTATTATCTTTACTAATGATGAATCAAGGTTTAGGTATTTGTATTTGATAAAATACAAACATGAATCCTTTAAAAAGTTCAAAAAATTTAAATCTGAAGTAGAAAATCAAGCAGGAAAAAATATTAAAACTCTTCGATTAGATCGTAGAGGTAAATACTTAAGTACTGAATTTGATGAATACTTAAAAGAACATGGCATTGTTTCCCAGCTGACTCTTCCAGGAACGCCATAGCTGAATGGTGTATCTGAAAGGAGAAATCGTACCCTATTAGATATGGTACGCAGTATGATGAGCTATACTGATATGCCATTCTCCTTTTGGGGATTTGCATTAGAATCAGCTTTGTATCTTCTGAATAGGATTCCATCAAAATCTGTATCTTCCACACCTTATTAGATATGGCATGGAAGAAAATCGAGTCTTAAGCATGTTAAGATTTGGGGTTGTCCAGCTTACATTAAAAAGCTGAACACTGATAAATTAGAAACCAGATCAAAAAAGGGTCGATTTGTTGGATATCCAAAAGAAGGTTTTGGATATTATTTTTATTTTCCTACATCACAAAAGGTTGTGGTAAGCAAAGATGTCATATTTCTTGAACAACAGTTTATTCAAGAAGGAGGCAAAGGAAGGCAAATAGAGTTAGAATTGGAGAATTCTGACTAACCAACAGATCAAATGGATATAGATCCATCTAATCAACCTACATCGATTGATGAAACATCTATAGTAATTCCTCGTAAATCAACCAGGATATCTCACCCACCAGTGAGATATGGCTTTCTTCAAGAAGATGAACAAGAGTTGTTTACTCATGAAGAAGTAGATCATAGAGATGATCCTCTTACCTATGAAGAAGCTATATTAGATATAGACTCTTCAAAATGGATTGAAGCTATGAAATCCGAAATTGATTCCATGCATAAGAATCAAGTTTGGGACCTTGTTGACCCACCTGAAGGTATTGTACCTATAGGAAATAAATGGATTTTCAAGAAGAAAATTGGTTCTGATGGAAAGGTAGAGACCTATAAAGCAAGGCTAGTAGCGAAAGGGTTTTGCTAAAGGCAAGGAATCGACTATGAGGAGACTTTCTCGCCTGTTGCCATGCTTAAATCAATTAGGATTCTATTAGCAATAACTGCATACTATGATTATGAGATTTGGTAGATAGATGTCAAAACAGCTTTTCTCAATGGATACATTGATGAAAACATTTTTATGGAACAACCTAGGGGTTTTGAATCCCAAGATAGTTCCAAGGTGTGCACGCTAAAGCGATCTATTTGTGGGTTAAAACAAGCTTTAACGAGTTAGAGCATCCGTTTTGATGGAGCCATTAAGTCATTGGTTTTATCAAAAATGTGGATGAACCATATGTATATAAAAAGGTTAGTGATAGTGCTATCACTTTCCTTGTCTTATATGTGGATGATATTCTGTTGATAAGTAATGACATAGGTATGTTGATAACTATCAAGGTATGGTTGTCAAATACATTCTCTATGAAAGACTTAGGGGAGGCAACCTATATTCTTGCAATTCACATCTATAGAGATAGAGCGAAAAGAATAATTGATTTATCCCAAAGTCTATACTTGGAAAAGGTATTAAAGAGATTTAACATGCTTGATTCCAAGAGAGAATTGTTACCAGTGAGACATAGTATCCACCTTTATAAAGAGATGTCACCAAAGACACCAAAAGAAAGAGATAAAATGGCATGGATTCCATATGCTTCGGCTATTGGAAGTTTAATGTATGCAATGTTGTGTACTAGGCCGGATATCACATATGCTGTTAGTTTGACTAGCAGGTTTCAATCCAATCCAGGTTTGGAACACTGGATAGCTATCAAGAATATCTTTAAGTACTTGAGAAGAACTAAGGATTTATTCTTGATTTATGAAGGTGGTGACTTGCAATTAGATGGTTATACTGATTTTGATTTTCAATCAGATATCGATGATAGAAAGTCTACCTATGGGTTTGTGTTCATTTGTAATGGAGATGCAGTCAATTGAAAGAGTTCCAAACAGAGTACGACTACTGATTCCACTACAGAAGCTGAGTATATTGCTGCATCAGATGCTGCAAAACAGGCTGTTTGGATAAAGAAGTTCATATCAGAACTTGTTGTAGTTCCTTCCATTGAGTTAGCAGTTCCTCTTTACTGTGACAACAATGGAGCGTCATACAGGCTAAGAATCCCCGGTCTCATTAGAAATCCAAATGCATAGAAAGATGCTACCATATTATCAGAGAGATAGTTAGGCAAGGCGATATAACCATGCAGAAAATAGCATCTGCTAAAAATCCAGTTGATCCATTCACGAAGCCTATGTCACAAGCTCAATTAGACCAACATCTTGAGAAGATGGGTCTAAAATATTGTAATGAAAGGCTCTAGTGCTAGTGAGAGATTGTTAGTAGTATGCCCTAGAGCATATCAATTAGTATGTATCTTGTACATATTTTATTAATAAAAGGCAATTTCATTTTTTTGTTTACATAATGTATTTATGTGTAATAGAAAAGGTCCATTGATATTTTGTTAGAAATTCTATTCTTAAGTTGTTAAGAATATGAGTAACAGTATTTCTAGTACAAAGTATCATAAATTGGTTCACAATCGAGGATACTTCACACGGGACATGACTTATCCAGAAAGATTGTAATCATGTTTATTCCCAAGGTATTTATATGAGATATAAATAAGATGGAGTAGTGAGTCTCATGCCGCATAACAAACATGATAGGCACTTATACATGATGAGTAGGCCGAACTTGTAATACCCCTATGTTCGGTAGTGCATTATAAATATCAAAGATAAATTAATTAATTAGTACAAAGAAAAGTGAGAAAACGATAAAACTTGGTGTTACCGAAAAATCAGGAATGTAACCCGAGCAGGGGCATTGTGGTCATTTGACACTCCGAGTTGTCTTTTGACCTAAATTTCCATTAAAAATAAATGATATTACACTTGGAAAATGTCATGAAAAATTAAATTGGTGGTACCTAATGTAAATAGCAAAAGATAGGAGCTTAATGTGGGAATAAGGAAACTTTAGAATAAACAAATGTTATAACCTTCACTTAGTGCTCCATTAACACCTAAAGTGGACCACTACACCTTCATTTGGACAGCAAAAACCCATCTTCTCCAACAATTCCAAAACCAATAGAAAATGGTGAAGAACAATCCTCCATTGTCGTCCCACCTTGAACCTTCATGCAAGCATGATCCAAGCTATTTTTCCACTAGCTCCCTTCACTAAAATTGCTCTACACCACTTGGGCAGTAGATAGGTAACAAGAAGATCAAGTTTAGTCCAGTTTTTGAAGAGTTTCCAAAGTGGTAAGTAGGTATTTTTGATGCTTGCTTCATTAAAGTTTGTGTGGATGTTATGAGTAGTTGAATTGTGGAAAGATTTTTGGAGTTTGATGTTTTAAGGGAGATGTATATTTTTGGCAGCCATGGAAACTCCATAAGAAGAGTTTATCCTTGTATGTAAATGGTAAATTAAAGTTTTGATGAAGTGTTTATGTGTGTAGGAATAAATTGGGTGATGTATACTAAATGTATATGTGAATGTACACTTGACTTTGGAAGCTTGGAAAGCTAAGTAAAGAAGATTACAATTCGGCAATTTGAAGTGTGGACCAAAATATGTTATTTTGTGGTTTGGTTTATGGAATTATATTGTTGAATTATGGTGCTTGTTATGGCAGCATGTATTTGTGTATAAAGATTTGAGTTTGGACATGTAAATGAGCTAGGTTATGTGGTTAAATTGTTTGTAATTTGAACTTGGAAAATTCTGGACTATAATGTGCATATTGAGTGTGGTTATAAGTTTCCAAAATAACAAAAAATGTGTTGTGAAATGTGTTTATGTTATGGTACAAAACAGAAATGGCATGAAGGAAGTGACTTGGTAAGTGTTGAATGTGTCCTTTGGTATGTAATGAAGAGTATGTTGCAGGACAGTGTATATTTTGGCTTAGAACCTTAAGTGTGTGGCTCCAATTGGTGTGAGACCAATTGGAGGTGAAACTAGGCACAAAAATTGCCAACTTTCATGAAGGAAGCTTACCAAAATTCTGCTTGGAAGGTAACTTGAAAAATGACCAAATTCGGATTAGTGCATTTAAGGCCTGAAAATTGACCATTTGGGCAGCAGTTAGTTTTTTTGCCATAACTCACTCAAAACAAGTCCAATTGACCTGAAATTTTTACCATGAATAGTTGAGACATATATCTAAAAGTCTTATGGAGACACCAAAGCCCAGAAATGACCATAAGTAAGTCTAATAGCTTGCACAAATTCAGGTCCAAAAACTGGCCGAACCAAAAGTGACCTAAAAATGACCTAAAATGACCATTTTGGTACATTCTGACCAGCAATAGTAAAATGACCATAACTTGGTCTATATAACTCAGAATGACCTGAAATTTTGTCCCGCATGCAATAAGACATAGATCTACAAGTTTTTAGTTTTGATTGAAACCCAAAAACCGAGGAAACTAGGTCATTCGGCTAGGTCAAATTAGTATACCAAAATCCGACAAATTACAATAAAACGCAATATATATGGAAATGAATTGGGTAACATGTACCAACCCTAAAAGGCTACAAATGTGATATATTGGTAACATTAAAACCTAAATCACCTAGACTGCATCGAGGGTCAATAACTTAGGTTGACTAAGGAAATAATAGAATTCAATAAGTTAATTATTAAGCATTATCGTTAGAGACAGTTTAAATGAGTACTAAAACACTTCAAATTGTGTTTCTCAGTTAGCAAAGACTTAGGGAAAGGGAAGGAAATACTGAGTCAGAGCCAAGAGACAGTTATCAGAGGTTTGTGCACAACAGTTATTTCTTTTGAAATTTTCAATTGAAATAAATTATGACTATTTGTATATTATTGTTTTAAATTGTGGAAATGTGTTTGAATGGATACTTATTGCTTGAAAAGCATTGTAAATGGTTTGAAACTGTGAAAAATTATTTGAATGATATTTGATGGATACTTATTGATTGAAAAGCATTGTAAATGGTTTGAAACCACAGCTATCATGTATATTGATTGAATTCCTCGCTAGCTTGTCTAGTGGAACGAATTGAATTTCCTCTCTGGCTGAAGTGTTGAGGTGTGTGCCTGTTGAGGACGAATAGAATGAGTACTCATATTTTTGCTAGCTAGCTATGTTATTCCTCATTAGCCATCAGCTTTTGGGACGAATTGAACTTTGGAACATGATTAAGCTGTGTGTGATTTATTGATATGTATTGTGAGATTGTGAAATGGAGTTTAAATTCTTATTGACATTCACTGTCTTTTGAATTTAACCATGTTTTGATTTATTGAGATTTATTGTGATATTGTGAAATGGAGTTTAAATTCTTTATGACATTCATTGTCTTTGAATTTAACTATGGTTTTAAGTATCCACAATTTATATGACTTATGATTTGTGATTTAAAGTTGTATTTGGTTAATGTTGTGCACCACTAAGATAATGGCTCAGCGATAGCTTTTCATTGCTGTCGCAGGTAGACAGACTGACAGGGCAGCAGACTAGGCTGCTAGTGCATTCAATGAGAGATCATCAGGTATATTGAGTATACCATATTTTGCATTTTGTATTATAATGTATGTTCACTATATGTATATAGTGTTCTTGGTTTTGAGCAGTTGTAAATTAAAATTATACATTGAATTTGTAAAATAAATTGTGAATTATTTTGGTTTGTAAATAATGTGTTATATTTCTTTTATCTCAGCCTTTGAAAATACTGAAAAATTATTGTGGATTTGAGTTGAGAAACATATTGTGTTGATTAAATGTTGGAGTTTGAGATTGAGAAATATATTGAAGTGCTTTTTACAGGTTTTTGAAGAACTGTTTTATTCAAAATACAGATGGCACTCTTTGCAAAATTTTTACAAAAATTCCTAATAATTCAAATGTGTTAGCTATTTCACTTGAGTTAAAAAAAAAAAATTTTAACACCTGTAAATAGTGCTCACCACTATAAAAAGAAGTAAGAAAAGTTTTAAAATCCTTTGTAGTGTATTTAATGGGTTATCAGTAGACGAAGTTGGTAATTCATTAGGTATACTATGGGATCATGTTATGCCTTACAGAGGGGTAGGGTGTAACAAAACCAGTGACGCATATGACAACCACATGGTGTTTACTATTGTCAATGCATTGTCATATATCATATCAGTGCATATAATCTTTAGACCTGAGATAACACAGTTATCTTGTATATAGGTAGTTTGAGTTTGATACTGCTTTCATACTTGTACTGTGTATGGGTATATGGGCATGTGTTGGCTCCTACTAGTTATATATGGAGATAGGTATTGATCAAGATGGAATATGTTACCCTAAGTAAATACGGATAAAATCCTATGTTCATTTAATTATTCTTGAGGTTTCAAGTTCCTGGCCAGGACTGATAGATTTAATCAGAAAAGAGTTTCCGACAAGAAAATCTAATTAATCAAGAACTGGAATTAAAAGAAAACATAATGTTCATAGCAAATGAGGTTTGACATTAACTATGACTCCAGCTCGAATTGAGATTTTGTAACAAAGAGATTCTAGTGCATGGTAACATATGATTATAGGTTCATTTAAGGTATTCCTTATTACTGATTGGGTGGCCATGGCACGCTATGCTAAGTGTCAACTATGGTCTATAAGATGCTTAAAATGATTTAGAGAAATCATTCATGGTAAGAAAGAGTTCTGATGATATTAAGAGTTGATATCATATCCCGTTGCCAATTATTGATGAGCCTAGTGAGTCACACACATACACAAGTTAATCACCAAGTTAAATGTGATTTAATTTATCAATTAAAGAGTTTAATTGATTAATTAAATAGGTTTGGTTTGTAATAAGATTGCAAAGTCCCTAGCATGGCTTGAAACCAAATCTAGGTTATTAGATGTATAATACAAGTTAAATTTATATTTAAAGTATTTAAATATGAATTTAATTGTGAGAAATTAATTAATAGAGATTAATTAGTTAATTTATATTTGATATAAATTGATTAGAAGAGAAAAAATAATGATTTTGGGTTGAAAACTCAAAATTAAAATAGAACGGTAATTTGGTTATGAGATGGTGACACATGGCATCATATAAGTTTGCCATTCGTCTTCCTATCATGCAAGGTGATCAAAGTCAAGATTAAGTCTAGCTTTGACACTTGGCTTAATGTGATTAAGTCAATTAAAAATAAGAGACAATGTGGTGGTAACATGTGGCAATGGGTTTTAGTGATTACTTGACCTAATTATAAAAGGGAAAAGAAAAGAAGAAACACACAACTCTTATTTTCTCTCAAGTGTGGTGACACACCTCTCTTCCTCTCCTCTTCATGTTATCTCATCAATTCAAAGAGAATTGCCCAAAATCCTTTGAATTAAAATTGCTAGAAATTGTTTCTAGTGTCCTATACATACTTACTACTTCTCTAAAGGAAAAAACCTAATTTATAATTAGTTGGCAAAGGCTTGAGAAGCAAATTAGGGGCTTCCAATTGGTGATCTTGGTGTGGACAAGCTAGAAAGACAACACTTGGGGTCCTAGGTGCTTCCTAAAGGTGCCAATTGCATCCATAGTGTATCAAAGAGGTTAGTGCCCAAACTTCTTTTTAAACTAGGGTTTAAATAAATTAATTTGTTAATTCACAATCTTGAATGGCAAATGAAGATCCTAATGCATATTAAAAGTGTTTTAATATGCTATTGAGCATTGAAATTAATTAGGCACATAATAGATGTGGCATGATGCATGAAACCCTAGAAGAAAATTTTTGAAATTCAATGCTCCAATGCACCAATTATCATGCTTTCGCTCCTTCAAACCCAATCTTGCACTAAACCAGAGCAAGCATAAAGAGTGCCAACTAGAGCAAGGCCCATTAAATCCTTGCTCTAAGCCCATGAAAAGAGGAGAAAGAGTGAATCTAGTCTTTCTTTTACACTTAAGAGAAAATCAAACAAAAAAGGAAGAAAATAAGGGAGAATATTTAAAAAATAAAATAAAAATACAAAATAGGCAACAAATCTCTAAGTTGGCCAAAAATTAAAGCTAAATAGGAAGATATCTACTCTTTTTTCTTTAGCTAAATAGGAATGTGATCTTATCTCTTTAGTTAAATAAGAAGGTAGATAACATAAAATCAAAGTTTTTCCTAAATAAACTTAGGTCAAATATTCATATATAGTAACATGCCTATAAATAAACCTCTAGTTCTCCTAAAGAGGCATCCATACACAACTAAGAGACACACACCAACCACCTAGGGTAGCCAACACATGCCTCACTCTTTCCCTTGCTCTCTTAAAGGAGCGGAAGCATGAAAATTATTAGATTAGAACATTGAATTCAAAATTTTTCTTTTAGGGTCCCATGCATCATGCAAGATTCACTATCTACCTATTTGATTTCAATGTTCAATAACATATTAAAAAACTTTTAATATGTTTTTGGATTTACATTTTCCATTTAAGATTTTAGAATTAACAGATTAATTCATTAGAACCATAGATTAATTCAAGAACATGTGCACCAACCTTTTGATGCACTATTGATATGTTTGGTACCTTTAGGAAGCACCTAGGACACTAGATGTTGTCCTTCTAGCTTGTCCACACCAAGATCACCAATGGTAGCCCCTTGAACAGCTTCTCAAGCCTTTTCAATCAATTAGAAATTGAGGTTTTGCCTTTTAGAGAGGTTGCAGATGTATATTGGACACTAGAAATGATTTCTAGCAATTTTAATTCAAGAAAATGTTGGCAATTCTCTTTGAATTGATGAGAGATGACGAAGAAGAGAGGAGAGAGTCTCTTTGGGTGGCAGCACACAATGAGAGCAATCAGATTGTTATTTTGTTCTTTCATCCTTTCCCTTATATAGCTAGGTCACCACTTAAAACCCTTGCCACATGTCATTTTCTGATTCCATCACATTTTAATTTGACCTAATCACATTATGCCAAGTGTCAAAGCTAGATTTAATCTTGACTTTGATCATCTTACATAATTGGAAGATAAATGGCAAGCTCATGTGTTGTGCCATGTGTCACCATCTCATGGTGCCACATGTCACCCTGTGAAATGGCCAAATTACCCTTGTGTCTTAATTTTGAGTTTTCAACCCAAAATAATTATTTCTCCTCTTCTAATCAATTTATATCAAATATAAATTAATTAATTAATCTTTATTAATTAATTTCTCATGATTAAATTTATATTTAAACACTTTAAATATAAATTTAACTTATACTATACATCTAATAACCTAGATTTGGTTTCAAGCCATGCTAGGGACTTTGCAATCTTATTGCAAACCAAACCTATTTAATTAATCAATTAAACTCTTTAAATAATTAATTAAATCACATTAAACTTGGTGATTACTTGCGTATGTATGTGACTTACTGGGCTCATCACTAATTGGTAATGAGATATGATATTAGCTCTTAATATTATCAGAACTTTTTCTTACCATAAATGATTTCTCTAAATCATTTTATACACCTCATAGACCATAGTTAACGCCTAGCATAGCATGCCATGGCCACCCAATCAGTAATAAGGAATACCTTAAATGAACCTTTAATTATATGTTACCATGCACTAGAGTCTCTCTATTACAAAATCCCAATTCGAGCTGGAACCATGGTTTATGTCAAACTCCATTTGCTATGAATATTATGTTCTCTTTTAATTCCAATTCTTGATTAAAAAGATTTTCTCATCAGAAATTCTTTTCTGATTAAATCTATCTGTCCAGGCCAGGAACTTGAAATATTAAGAACAATTAAATGAACATAGGATTGTATCCCTATTTACTTAGGATAACAGATTCCATCTTGATCAACACCTACCTCCATATATAACTAGTAGGAGCCAACACATGCCCATATACCCATACACAGTACAAGTATGAAAACAGTATCAAACTCAAACCACCTATATACAAGATAACTGTGCTATCTCAGGTCTAAAGATTATATGCACTGATATGATTTATGACAAAGCATTGACAAGAGTAAACCCCATGTGCTTGTCATAAATGTCACTGGTTCGACCTACTTATCATGCATAAGTGCCTATCATGTTTGTTATATGGCATGAGTGTTATAGTATGCCCTAGAGCATATCATTTAGTATGTATCTTGTATATCTTTTATTAATAAAAGGCATTTTCACTTTTCTATTTACATAATATATTTATGTGTAATAGAAAAGGTCCATTAGTATTTTGTTAGAAATATTATTCTTAAGTTGTTAAGAATATGAGTGACAATATCTCTAGCACAAAGTATCATAAATAGGTTCACAATCGAGGATACTTCATAATAAGGACATGATTTATCCAGAAAGATTGTATTCATATTTGTTCCCAAGTTATTTATATGAGATATAAATAAGATGGAATGGTGAGTCTCATGCCATATAACAAACATGATAGGCACTTATACATGATAAGTAGGGTGAACCAATGACACTTATGACAAGCACATGGAGTTTACTCGTGTCAATGTATTGTCATAAATCATATCAATGCATATAATCTTTAGACCTGAAATAGCACAGTTATCTTGTATATAGGTGGTTTGAGTTTGATACTGCTTTCATACTTGTACTGTGTATGGGTATATGGGCATGTGTTGGCTCCTACTAGTTATATATGGAGGTAGGTGTTGATCAAGATGGAATCTGTTCCTCTAAGTAAATAGGGATAAAATCTTATGTTCATTTAATTGTTCTTGATGTTTCAAGTTCCTGGCCAGGACAAATAGATTTAATCTAAAAAGAGTTTTTGATGAGAAAATCTTTTTAATCAAGAACTGGAATTAAAAGGAACATAATATTCATAGCAAATGGAGTTTGACATAAACCATGACTCCAGCTTGAATTGGGATTTTGTAACTGACAGATTCTAGTGCATGGTAACATATGATTATAGGTTCATTTAAGGTAAACCTTATCACTAATTGGATGGTCATGGCATGCTATGCCAGGTGTTAACCATGGTCTATGAGATGCATAAAATTGTTTAAAGAAATCATTTATAGTAAGAAAGATTTCTGATGATATTAAGAGTTGATATCATGTCTCATTGCCAATTAGTGATGAGCCTAGTAAGTCACACACATACACAAGTAATCGCCAAATTAAATATGATTTAATTAATTAATTAAAGAGTTTAATTAATTAATTAAATAAATAGGTTTGGTTTGCAATTAGATTGCAAAAGTCCCTAGCATGGCTTGAAACCAAATCTAGATTATTGGATGTATAGTATAAGTTAAATTTATATTTAAAGTGTTTAAATATGAATTTAATTAATGAGAAATTAATTAATAGAGATTAATTAATTTATATTTGATATAAATTGATTAGAATAAGAGAAATAATTATTTTGTGTTGAGAACTCAAAATTAAGACACAGGGGCATTTTGGTCATTTCACATGGTGACATGTGGCACCATGAGATGGTGACACATGGCACTACACATAAGCTTACCAAATGTCTTTTAATCATGCAAGATGATTAAAATTAAGATTAAATATAGGTTTGACACTTGGCATAATGTGATTGGGTCAATTAAACCTAGAACCAATCAGAGGGTGACATGTGGCAAGGGTTTAAGTGGTGACCTAACTATATAAGTGTTGTTATGAAAAGGAAACAATACAACCAGCAGTTGATATCTTTGGTGCCGCCACCTAAGAAGCTCTCCCTTCTCTTCATCTTCTTCTCTCATGTATTCCAAGAGATTAGCAAACAATCTCTTGAATTAAAAATACTAGAAATTGTTTCTAGTGTCCTATTTACATCTTTAATCTCTTAAAAGGCAAAACTTGATTTTCTAATTAATAGAAAAAGCTTTAGAAGTTGTTCAAGGGCTGCCATAGGTGAACTTGGTGTGGACAAGCTAGAGAGACAGCATCTGGTGTCCTGAAGACGCATTCCAGAGGCACAAATACGCTGCAGTGCATCAAGAGGTTAGATAAAAATAAATCTTGCATGATGCATGTGACCCTAGGTGAAAATTTTTGAATTCAATGATATAAACTTGTGTTTTTCATGCTTCCGCTCCTTCAATTGGTATCAGAGCCACTATATTTTCCATTTAGATTGTTGATTATATGATTTAATTGTGTGATT
This sequence comes from Hevea brasiliensis, assembly GCF_030052815.1. Lineage (NCBI taxonomy): Eukaryota > Viridiplantae > Streptophyta > Magnoliopsida > Malpighiales > Euphorbiaceae > Hevea > Hevea brasiliensis. The sequence continues at coordinate 67,838,334 of NC_079503.1, read as the reverse complement.
TGTTAATGAGATGATTGATCCATTACTGGTTGCAAAGGATGTGTGGTGGCACACATGGTGAAGCCACCATATGTGGCGGCAATAATGTTCCTCTAATGGTGGCACAAGGTTTGGCTTTTTTATAATCTAAAAGCTCATCCTATGTCTAATTAAATTATTTAATTAGAGTTTTAATCACACAATTAAATTTTGATTCAAATCTGAATTTTAAAAGTTGTTTGAATGTGATTCAAATCTGAATTTTTAAAGTTGTTTGAATCATATTCAAATCTGCAGTTTTAAAGTTGTTTGAATAATATTCAAATCTAAATTTTCTAAAAATTATTTGAATGTGATTCAAATCTGAATTATTAAGGTTGTTTGAATGTGATTCAAATCTGAATTTTTAAATTTATTTGAATGTAATTCAAATCTGAATTTTTAAATTTGTTTGAATCATATTCAAATCTGGATTTTTAAGTTAAATATGAGATATTCAATTTATTTTAAGTATGTATGTTTTATTTAATTGTTAAATAGTGATATACATGATGGATGATCATGGACTATAAAAGACCAATGTGATTAGATTTATTTCTTTTATTTTTCTTTGGGATTGTAAATTAATTAATTTATGTTAATTTATTTTGGGCATGTATTATTAAGGTTGTAATAATTTTTGGGTTGTAATTTCATTTATTTAAGTTCTTATAAATTCACCTTGGTATGCCAATGATTACTATGTAATTAGATTACAAGAAGATCAAGGAGGTCAAGAGCATTGGTGAGACTAGTAGGAGGAATTCAATATCAAGTGTTGATTATGTACTCCTTCAGCAACTCTTGTAAAATGAATGAATGAAATGCACCTAGGAATGCCTGATTCAATTCTTGGTGGCTCAGAATTGAATCCCTTAGAAAGTCCATGATCATACCATATTTATTTATTATCCATGAATGCATGAGATGTATGGGAATGTATGCAAGTATGTGATATATGCATGCTAAATGGATAATGTGCAAAGTGAGACCTTAATAGTAATTAGGATGACCATAAAATCTTTCAAACAAATGATTAAGTTGGATATACTATAATTAAAGTAATTATAACATGGGCCCTCCATTGAGGCAATTATTTTAAGAAATTTTAAATAGTTGCATAAGATGCAATTAATTTAAGAGATTTTCTTAAGAATAATTGTTAAACATGAGATGTTGTAAATATGTAAATGGTTTGGTGGCCAATATTGGATGTACTTGAGGACATTAAAATTATTTGCATAATTACTAGCTCAATGGGATCAACTTAACTAATGCAAGATAAGTCAATAATGGATGTACGTGAGATTTTGAGCATTAGGGGCTAGGTAAAGGATTGAACCTCACATGAGATGTGATGGATAAGGAGTTGCTCACTCATAGTTTATTGTAATTCCAATATTGGATGTACCTGAGGATGATCAATAGAATTATAAGAATTCAATCACCCACTAGAAATCCATCCAACTAGGATTTCCGTTTTCTACTTTGGAAGTGTAGGATTCATTTAGTGGGAGGACCAATTTGATTAAAAAACCATAATCATTTTGGTTAATTACATGATACATTTACTAATTAATCTGGTTATTTTCTGTAGTTAATTTTCTCATAATAATGAGCACAGAACAACCACCACCATCCAATATCCTTGCAAGCATACATGATCGCAATAGGTTGACAGGACCTAATCTCTCTGATTGGCTAAGAAATTTGAAACTTGTCCTGAACCTTGAACATTTAGGATATATTCTAGACTCAAATGTTCCTGGTCCCTTACCTCTGGAGGCCACTCAAGAGGAATATGAAACTTTGGACAAGTGGAAGGAGCATGATATGAGAGCTAAGTGTTACATGCTTGCTTCCATGAGTAATGAGTTACAGAAGTAGCATGAGAATATGCAGAGTGCGAGTGAGATCCTCCTTCACCTACAAGAGTTGTATGGTGAGCACAGCAGGAATGCTACGTACAAGATATCTGGGCAGCTATTTCGCATGAGGATGTCTGAGGGATAGAATGTTAGGGATCATGTCCACAAAATGATTCGGCTAATTGAACAGTTGGAACATCTTGACTTCAACATGGATTTCCAACTATAGACGAATTTGATCCTTCAGTCTCTTCCTGAGTCTTTTGGGAATTTTATGACAAATTTCCATATAACTAAACAGGAATGCACCTTAGCTGATTTACTCAACATGCTGGTTATTGCCCAAAAGAATATGCTGGGCAATAAAGGAAAAGAGGTAGCTTTGATTGCATCTTCTTCTACTGAAATGTCCAACAAGAAGAAGGGTAATAAGAAAAAGAAATCTTAGATTCCTGGTCCTTCCAAGAAAATAGCTAAACAGAAAGGGAAGACTAAAGCTGATGGAGGCAAAGGAAAGTGTTTCCACTGCCAAAAGGATGGGCATTAGAAAAGGAACTGCCCAGAGTATCTTACTTCTCTGAAGGATAAGAAGGATAGACCTTCGGAAACTATGTCCATATCTTGTTATTTAGTTTCTGATGATACTCATAGTTCATCTACAACTTGGGTTTTAGATACTGGTGCCAGTTCTCACATTTCTCATGATATGCAGGAACTAGCAAATAGTAGCAGCTTGCATTCTCAAGATATTAGAGTCTGGATTGGCAATGGCTCAACTGTTAAAGCTTTAGCCATAGAATCTAAATATTTTTACATGTTTGGACATGTTTTGTATTTGGATAATATTTTATATGTACCTGATGCTATTAAGAACATCATTTCTATATCTAGTTTGACTAAAATGGTTATGAATCTAGTTTGACTAGAAATGGCTATAAATTTCAGTTCACATATTATGTTTGCAATATTTATTTTGGAAATAAATATGTTGTTTCGGGTTATATGAATGATGGTCTTTATTATTTGGATAATAATGACAAACACAAAATGAATGCAAGTGATCTAAATGAATGCAATGCCATGGTGAAAACTAGTTCAAGTTCAAAATATATTTGGCACTTAAGGTTATGTCATGTTGCAGAAGATAAGATTACAAAATTGGAGAAAATGGGGATTCTTTCCTCATTGGGCTCTGAGCCTACTCCAACTTATGAATCTTGCCTTCAGGGCAAAATGACTAGATCACCCTTTGTTGGACAAGGGCTAATGATGAGCACTCCTAGGATGCCAAGAAACACAACATCTAAATATTGGAACCAAGATCTTTAATCATCCAAACAAGGCAGAATTTTAGATTGAAAACCCAAGTGTCAATACACAAATAGTAACAAGCTAAAGCATATTGATCATCAAAATAAGACTAGCAAGGGGTTCATGCTGCTAGAATCCAAGTTCTTTCAAGAAACATGGAAGAAACATAGAACTAACTCAAGCTCCAGCAATGGAGTTCTCTCCCTAATGCTCACACTTAAACTAGAAAAAATGAAGGCTGCCAATACAATCTGAATATCTTGGGTTATATATAGCATCTCTAAAACCCTAAAAGTGTGCCAAAACCCTAAAAGTGTGCCAACATGGCTAAAAAGACAAAAATACAAGGCTCCTCAATCAGATGGGGCGTTTCCATAGGGGGGGCCATTTGGGACCACTTGCTTTATGGCAGCCCTTTATGTAGTGGGGACCATAAGGTGGCAGCAATACTTTAGGTGGTAGCAGCCTCTTTTTAATGTAGTGGGGACCAATAAAAGGTGTCAGCACATGGCAAATCCAAATAAGCATAAGAAGCTCCTCCAATCCACTTGGCCGAATGGTCTTGTGCCAAGTCATGCTGATGTGGCGAAGTCACGCTGATGTGGCGCCACTTGTCAACTCTCCCATGCCAACTTGTGTGAGAACGATCCACCTAGATTCCAACAATATGCAAGAAAGTCCAACATGGCAATTTTGATCCCCCTTGTGCTCACAATGCTCCAACACCAATGCTTGCAGCTCCCTAGCTCTGGCTCTGGTGATGGGTCCTCTAAATAATGGCATAGGCACTGGTGCTTCTTCATCATCCCCTCCTCCTTTGAAAGAATTCGTCCTCGAATTTGGTCCTGCATCAATGCAAGGGGAAAGATCAGTAATGTTAAAAGAATTGCTAACACCATACTCACCAGGTAAATCAATCTTGTATGCATTGTTGTTGATCCTTTCTAGCACTTTGAATGGACCATCACACCTTGGCTGTAATTTTGACTTTCTTAGGTTTGGAAACCGGTCTTTCCTTAAATGCACCCAAACAAAGTCACCTGGTTCAAACACAAGAGGCTTTCGGCCTCTATTAGCATGAGTAGCATATTGTGCATTTTTCTTTTCAATTTGTAACCTAGCTTGCTCATGCAATTTCCTAACCAAATCTGCTTTCTTTTTACCATCAAGACTATTAATATGATCAACAGGTAAAGGCAACAAGTCTAATGGTGTCAATGGATTAAATCCATACACAATCTGAAATGGTGAAAATCCGGTAGAAGAATGCACTACTCTGTTATAAGCAAACTCAACAAAAGGAATGCAATCTTCCCAAGATTTCAAATTTTGTTTAACCATCACACGCAATAAAGTAGTTAAGCTTCTATTCACTACTTCATTTGTCCATCGATCTGGGATGACAAGTAGTTGAGAATAACAGTTTAGTACCTAACTTACCCCACAACACCCTCCAAAAGTGACTTAGGAACTTAACATCTCTATCACTCACTATAGTCCTAGGTATACCATGTAACCTGACTATCTCCTTAAAGAACAAATTGGCTATGTATGTGGCATCATCTGTTTTGTGACATGGTATGAAGTGTGCCATCTTAGAAAATCTATCAACAACCACAAATATAGAATCATAACCTCTCCTAGACCTAGGCAAACCCAAAATAAAATCCATAGAAATATCAGTCCAAGGTTCCTTAGGAACAGGCAAGGGTGTGTAAAGACCATTTGGCATTACTCTAGACTTTGCTTTCCTACATTCAACACACCTAGAACACATTCGATCAACATCTTTCCTCATATGTGGCCAAAAGAAGTGTTCTTGCAATATGTTTAAAGTCTTAGCAACACCAAAATGTCCCATCAAACCACCACTATGTGACTCCAAAACAAGCAAGTCCCGCATAGAGCATTTAGGCACACACAATTTATTCTCCTTAAACAAGTATCCATCATGCCTATAAAATTTATGAAATGCACTTTTCTCACAAGCAGCATATACATTACAAAAATCAGCATCATCAACATACAATTCTTTCATGAACTCAAAACTAAGCAATTTAGCATCAAGTGTAGACAAAAGTGCATGTCTCCTAGAAAGTGCATCAGCTACAACATTCTCTTTTCCTTGCTTGTATTTAATCACATATGGAAATGACTCTAAAAATTCAATCCATTTAGCATGCCTTCTACTCAACTTATTTTGACTCTTAATATGCTTCAATGATTCATGATCCGAATGTATGACAAACTCTTTAGGCCACAAATAATGTAGAGTAATTCAAGGCAGCTCCATGCAATTTCTCACTAAAATATGCTATTGGTCGTTTCTCTTGCATGAGAACCGCACCAATTCCTACACCACTTGCGTCACATTCAATTTCAAAAGTCTTATCAAAATTTGGCAAACTCAACAAGGGTGTAGAACACAATCTATCTTTAAGTTCAGAAAATGCATGTTCATGTTTCTTTTTCCACTCAAATGCAACATTCTTTTTCACCAATTCATTCAAAGGAGCAGCAATTGTACTAAAATTAGGCACAAATCGCCTATAGAAACTAGCCAATCCATGGAAACTCCTAACCTCAGACACATTCTTACGAATTGGCCAATCTCTAATGGCTTTGATTTTCTCTTCATCAACCTGTACACCTTTACTACTTACAACAAAACCAAGAAAAACAACCTTATCCAAGCAAAATGAACACTTTTTCGCATTCGCATACAATTTCTCATTTCTCAACACATCAAAAACAAGTCTCAAGTGATGCAAATGCTCGTCTATGTTATCTTTGTAAATCAAAATGTCATCAAAATACACAACAATAAATTTTCCAATGAAATTCCTCAACACATGATTCATCAAACGCATAAAAGTGCTAGGAGCATTTGTGAGCCCAAATGGCATCACGATCCATTCATACAACCCATATTTAGTTTTGAAAGCAGTTTTCCACTCATCACCAATTTTCATTCTTATTTGGTGGTAACCACTTTTCAAATCTATCTTAGAAAACACACTTGCACCATGCAACTCATCAAGCATATCATCAAGGCGAGGGATTGGGTGTCTATACTTTATGATGATTTTATTGATGGCTCGCAATCCACACACATGCGATAACTCCCATCCTTCTTTGGCACTAGCAACACAGTACAAAGACATGGGCTCATGCTCTCCTAACATAGCCCTTCTCCATAAGCTCCTCCACTTGCCTTTGTAACTCCTTTGTTTCTTTAGGATTTGTTCTATATGCTGGTCTATTCGGTATTTGTGCTCTAGGTACCAAGTCGATCCGTGCTCAATCCTCCGATAGGTGGCAATCCCGGTGGCAACTCATTGGGAAGACATCTTCATATTCTGTATAAGAGACAAAGCATCACTAGGCAAATGTGAATCAAGGTCAAGAACACATAAATTAACCTCCTTGTACATAAGTATACAAAGAGGTCTTCTGAATGTAAAGCCTCTCTAACTTCTCTTTCCTTCACATACAAACTCATTCTCTTCTCTCCACTCTCCTTTTGCCCCGAGCTTTCCTTTTTCTCATTTGCTCTCATTTTCTTTTCTTTTATTTCTCTTTTTCTCTTTTTCTTCTCTCTTCTCTTTCTTTTCACTCTCATCCAGCTCAAATTTCTCTAAGTTTTTGTGTCCAAGTTTCTTTCTTTTCTTCAATGGATCTAAGAATCCTTATTTGATCTTCATGCACTTGAGCTGGTGTCATAGGAAGCAATGAGTATGTTCGACCTTCCTTAGTGACCGTGTACCTGTTCTTCCTACCATCATGCACAACACTTCTATCATACTGCCATGGACGGCCCAACAAAAGATGCGTAGCAACCATAGGTACAACATCACAAAGTACCTCATCATTATACTTGCCAATGGTGAATGGCACCACCACTGCTTTGTAACCCTCAACTTCCCACAATCATTCAACCATTGCAAGCCATATGGTTTTGGATGTGTAGTAGTAGGCAAACCCAACTTGTCCACCAAGAGTGAACTAGCCACATTACAACAGCTCCCACCATCTACAATCACACTACACAACTTGTCATTCACCAAGCACCTAGTATGGAAGATGTTCTCCCTTTGCATTTCATCACCACACTCCATACTCACTTGTGCACTTAGTGTGCGCATGGTGACAAGGATATTGCCATCCATAGGTGGCTGATCTCCTTCATCGTAGCAATCATCCTCATGCTCATCAACATTATCAGATTCTTCCTCCCTTTCCTCTTCACTTTCTAACTCTCCATTTTCCCTAACAACCATCACTCTTTTATTTGGACATTGTGAGGCATAATGCCCATTTCCCAAACACTTAAAACACTTCAATTCTCTAGTCCTAGTAGGAACTCCCTTGTTCTTCTCCTCTACTTTCTCCTTTCCTTTCCATTCTTCTTTCTTGAATTTGGGAACTTCTTTCTCCACCCTTGAAGGAGCAGACCAATTTGACTTCCAATTACTCCTAGGAGCCGAATGGTTGGCTGGTGCATATCTAGCCACATTTTTCCTTTTTAGTTGCTTCTCCACTTTAAGTGCCATTTGTAGCATATCCTCCACCTCCACACAAGGTTGCAGCTCCACAATATTAGCAATTTCAGGATTTAATCCATTTAAAAAGGGAACCATTGTAGCTTCCCGATCCTCCTCAACATCAGCTCTAATCAACGCTATCTCCATGGCCTTGTAGTATTCTTCGACACTTTTAGTACCTTGAGTGAGTTTTTGTAACCTTTGAAGCAGCTCTCTGTGGTAGTAAGGTGGCACAAACCTGTTTCTCAAGATTCCCTTCATTTCGTCCCATGTCTCCACGGTTCGTTGCCCATTTCTCCTCCTCCTACTCAACAACTGATCCCACCATACAATTGCATACTCTTTGAATTCTACAGCTGCTAACTTCACTTTCTTTTCTTCAGAATAATGGTGGCACTCAAAAATCAACTCCACCTGTCTCTCCCACTCCAAATAAACTTCTGGATTATCCTTCCCATGAAAAGGTGGAATTTGCATCTTTATGCTAGCTAAATTCCCATCAACTCTCTCCTCATTTCCATCTCTATCCCAATGATCACCGAGCCTAAAATTTCTGCCACCCCTTCTTCCCCTAGGCCCTCTACCCCTAGGTGGTCTATGCCCTCTTCCACCATAATGGTAGTTGCTATAGTCATAAGCTTCATCATACTCATCATCATTCCATTCAGCTTCTTCATACCCTACATTCCAATGTTCTGCCCGAAATCTACCTTCATTTCTATTCGGATTTCCCACATTTGCTCCCCCATCATTCCTCCTATTTCTATCTTCTCTATCCCTTCTCATCTCTTCCATAAACCTGGTCATCTCATTTCTCATTCCCCTCAATACATCCAATTCATCTCTAAAGTCATTCATTTGCAAATTCATCCTTTCAAAGCTTTGTGCTACGGATTCTTTAAAAATTCGATCATCAAGAAACTCCCTTTTTCCATCATTACCTCCACTACTACCACTTGTCTCTTGGAATTGAGACATGATTTGGCTGCAAGAAAACAAAGTTAGTAGAAATGGCTCACCCTCTCAAGTGTTTTCGCACAAATTTCAGGCTCTTACCCTCTTTTGGCACTCACACACTCTTGCCTTTTACCACTCAACAGTTTGCTTCCCTTATTCCTTTGGGAACTAAAATTCACAAACAAGCACAAAATACTTGCTAATTTTATAAAAAAAAAAAACAATCAACAAACGAAACTGGAAGAAACGAAATAGCAATAACCAGAAAGTGTGACACTAGAGCCAAAGAAATGGAAGACACCAAAAGTAGAAGCAAATGTCAACTAAATGGTATGATTTTTGAAAACTGTATGAGAGACAACCCAATAGAATGATATCAAGCTCAAACTTCCAATTTCATAGCCAACTTTGCACAAATACCAGCAGTTCACACAATTAACCAAAAATATGCAACAATTTTGGTTCACCACACAAACGATTATATTTTGATCTGAAATTTGGTAGACATAGGCATCCCAATACTGACTAACTACTGGTAAAATTTCAGGAGTTTCTGGATGAGTTTACTAGGTGAACGAAATTTGACTAGGTCTGCCGCAAAATTTTGGTTCTAGAGGCAAACAATGTCACAAAACCCGAAAATTGACACAAAAGCTACTGAGATGGAGTATAATCACCTGCAAAATTTCGGAGCTTTCAGGTTGGTTTGGTGTGTTAACTCAATTTGATCGGAGTTTGCCGAAATTTTGGTTCGATCGGCAAACAATTGAATTTTCACATCAAATATGGCATGTGATGTTTCTAGTAATACCCAAAGTTGTTGGTAGATTATCAGGCTCAAATTCAATGTTTAACTCCACTATTCACAATTTCATCACTTATGTCAGCTTGTCATTTTTTTTTTCAGCACAACACAACTCAGCTTACAATCCAATCTCCTTTTCTTTTTTTTTTTTCTTTTTTTTCTTTATACTGATGCAAAGGATAAAAATTGCAGAATCAAATACTGATACCACTCAAGTATTTTGGCAATCCAAATCAAGCTCTTCCCACTAGCACACAGGCACATCCCAAGCATTAATTACCCAATTTAACATACTCAGACTTAATATCATATAACTCAAGAGGCAAATAGCTAGTGTCAAAGATAGGTTTCAGCTTGATTAACTCTAATCCTACAGACAAACTCAAAGAAAACAAGATGAACAAGAGATTTAATCTAAGATTAAGCAAAATCCTACACTAAAATTAAGACTACCAAGTTTCAAACAAAGAAGAGTTCAAACAAAAAAAAAAGAAGAAAAATCAGTACCCTAAAATGCAGATTTGATTTGGCTACAAAGAACAAGGTACTAGATGATGAAACTAATAGATATCTAAAGGTCCTACAATGGCTAACTATTATAGTTAACCAAACAGAAAAGAAAAAGAAGTTTTAATGGATAAATACCTTGTTAGATGCCAAGGCTCTGATACCAAAATGATGAGCACTCCTAGGATGCCAAGAAACACAACATCTAAATATTGGAACCAAGATCTTTAATCATCCAAACAAGGCAGAATTTCATATTGAAAACCCAAGTGTCAATACACAAATAGTAACAAGCTAAAGCATATTGATCATCAAAATAAGACTAGCAAGGGGTTCATGCTGCTAGAATCCAAGTTCTTTCAAGAAACATGGAAGAAACATAGAACTAACTCAAGCTCCAGCAATGGAGTTCTCTCCCTAATGCTCACACTTAAACTAGAAAAAATGAAGGCTGCCAATACAATCTGAATATCTTGGGTTATATATAGCATCTCTAAAACCCTAAAAGTATGCCAAAACCCTAAAAGTGTGCCAACATGGCTAAAAAGACAAAAATACAAGGCTCCTCAATCAGATGGGGCGTTTCCATAGGGGGGGGACCATTTGGGACCACTTGCTTTATGGCAGCCCTTTATGTAGTGGGGACCATAAGGTGGCAGCAATACTTTAGGTGGTAGCAGCCTCTTTTTAATGTAGTGGGGACCAATAAAAGGTGTCAGCACATGGCAAATCCAAATAAGCATAAGAAGCTCCTCCAATCCACTTGGCCGAATGGTCTTGTGCCAAGTCATGCTGATGTGGCGAAGTCACGTTGATGTGGCGCCACTTGTCAACTCTCCCATGCCAACTTGTGTGAGAACGATCCACCTAGATTCCAACAATATGCAAGAAAGTCCAACATGGCAATTTTGATCCCCCTTGTGCTCACAATGCTCCAACACCAATGCTTGCAGCTCCCTAGCTCTGGCTCTGGTGATGGGTCCTCTAAATAATGGCATAGGCACTGGTGCTTCTTCATCAGCTAAGGACTGAAAATATTTTGGAGCTAATACATAGTGATGTATGTGGTCCATTTAAGGAAATGGCTAGAGACAGTTTTCATTATTTTATTAGCTTTACTGATGATAAATCAAGGTTTGGGTATTTGTATTTGATGAAATACAAACATGAATCCTTTGAAAAGTTCAAAGAATTTAAATCTGAAGTAGAAAATCAAACAGGAAAGAGTATTAAAGCTTTTCGATCAGATCGTGGAGGTGAATAATTGGGTACTGACTTTGATGAATACTTGAGAGAGCACGACATTGTTTACCAGCTGACTCCTCCAGGAACACCACAGCTGAATGGTGTATCTGAAAGGAGAAATCGTACCCTATTGGATATTGTACGTAGTATGATGAGCTATACTGATATGCCAATCTCCTTTTGGGGATTTGCATTAGAATTAACTTTGTATATTCTGAATAGGATTCCATCAAAATCAGTTTCTTCCACACCTTATGAGATATGGTATGGAAGAAAACCAAGTCTTTAGCATATTAAGATTTGGGGTGGTCCAGCTTATATCAAAAAGCTGAACACTGATAAATTAGAAACCAAATCAAAAAACGGTCAATTTGTTGGATATCCAAAAGATAGTTTTGGATATTATTTTTATTTGGCTACTTCACAAAAGGTTGTGATAAGTACAGATGCCACATTTCTTGAACAACAGTTTGTTCAAGAAGGAGGCAAAGGAAGGCAAATAGAGTTAGAGTTGGAGAATTCTGACCAACCAATGGATCATATGGATATAGATCCATCTAGTTAACCTACACCCATTGATGAAACATCTACAGTTATTCCTCGTAAAATAACCAAGGTATCTCACCCACCAGTGAGATATGGTTTCCTTCATGAAGAAGAACAAGAGTTGTCTACTCATGAAGAAGTAGATCATGGAGATGATCCACTTACCAATGAAGAAGCTATATCTGATATAGACTCTTTAAAATGGATTGATGTTATGAAATCCGAGATTGATTCCATGTATAAGAATCAAGTTTGGGATCTTGTTGACCCACCTGAAGGTATTGTACCTATAGGTTGTTGAATCAAATGGGTTTTCAAGAAGAAAATTGGTTCTAATAGAAAGGTAGAGACCTATAAGGCAAGGCTAGTAGCGAAAGGGTTTCGCCAAAGGCAAGGAATCGACTATGAGGAGACTTTCTCGCCTGTTGCCATGCTTAAATCAATTGGGATTCTATTAGCAATAGCTGCATACTATGATTATGAGATTTGGCAGATGGATGTCAAAACAGCTTTTCTCAATGGATACATGGAAGAAAACATTTTCATGAAACAACCTAGGGGTTTTGAATTCCAAGATGGTTCCAAGGTATGCAAGCTAAAGTGATCCATTTATGGGTTGAAACAAGCTTCGAGGAGTTGGAACATCCGTTTTGATGAAGCCATTAAATCATTTGGTTTTATAAAAAATGAGGATGAGCCATGTGTATATAAGAAGGTTAGTGACAATGCTATCACTTTCGTTGTCTTATATGTGGATGACATACTGTTGATGGGTAATGACATAGGTATGTTGACAACTGTAAAGGTATGGTTGTCAAATACATTCTCCACAAAAGACTTAGGGGAAGCAACCTATATTCTTGGGATTCGCATCTATAGAGATAGAGCGAAAAGAATAATTGGTTTATCCCAAAGCCTATACTTGGAAAAGGTGTTAAAGAGGTTTAACATGCTTGATTCCAAGAGAGGATTGTTATCAGTGAGACATGGTATCCACTTTTCTAAAGAAATGTCTCCAAAGACGCTTGAAGAAAGAGATAAAATGGTTAGGATTCCATATGTTTCGGCTATTGGAAGTTTAATGTATGCGATCTTGTGTACTAGGCCGGATATCGCATATGCTGTTAGTTTGACTAGCAGGTATCAATCCAATCCAGGTTTGGAACACTGGATAGCTGTCAAGAATATCCTTAAGTACTTGAGAAGAACTAAGGATTTATTCTTGATTTATGGAGGTGGAGACTTGCAATTGGATGATTATACTGATTCTGATTTCTAATCAGATATCGATGATAGAAAGTCTACCTTTGGGTATGTGTTCATTTATAATGGAGGTGTAATCAGTTGGAAGAGTTCCAAACAGAGCATGACTGCAGATTCCACTACCGAGGCTGAGTATATTACTGCATCAGATGCTGCAAAGGAAGTTGTTTGGATAAAGAAGTTCGTGAATGAACTTACAGTCGTTCCTTCAATTGAGTCAGCAGTTCCACTACACTGTGACAACAATGGAGCAGTCATACAGGCTAAGGAACCCAGCATTCACTAGAAATCCAAACACATAGAAAGGCACTATCACATTATCAGAGAAATAGTTGGGCGAGGCGATGTAGCCATGCAGAAAATTGCATCAACTGAAAATCCAGCTGATCCATTCACTAAGCCTATGTCACAGACTCAGCTAGACCGACATCTTGAGAAGATGGGTCTAAGTTATTATAATGAATGGCTCTAGTGCTAGTGGGAGATTGTTAGTAGTATGCCCTAGAGCATATCATTGAGTATGCATCTTGTACATCTTTTATTAATAAAAGGCATTTTCACTTTTCCATTTACATAATATATTTATGTGTAATAGAAAAGGTCCATTAGTATTTTGTTAGAAATATTATTCTTAAGTTGTTAAGAATATGAGTGACAATATCTCTAGCACAAAGTATCATAAATAGGTTCACAATCGAGGAAACTTCATAATAAGGACATGACTTCTCCAGAAAGATTGTATTCATGTTTGTTCCCGAGTTATTTATATGAGATATAAATAAGATGGAATGGTGAGTCTCATGCAATATAACAAACATGATAAGCACTTATACATGATAAGTAGGCCGAACCAGTGACACTTATGACAAGCACATGGAGTTTACTCTTGTCAATGTATTGTCATAAATCATATCAGTGCATATAATCTTTAGACCTGAGATAGCACAGTTATCTTGTATATAGGTGGTTTGAGTTTGATACTGCTTTCATACTTGTACTGTGTATGGGTATATGGGCATGTGTTGGCTCCTACTAGTTATATATGGAGGTAGGTGTTGATCAAGATGGAATCTGTTCCTCTAGGTAAATAGGGATAAAATCCTATGTTCATTTAATTGTTCTTGATGTTTTAAGTTCCTGGCCAGGACAGATAGATTTAATCAGAAAAGAGTTTCTGATGAGAAAATCTTTTTAGTCAAGAACTGGAATTAAAAGAGAACATAATATTCATAGCAAATGGGGTTTGATATAAACCATGACTCCAGCTTGAATTGGGATTTTATAATAGAGAGATTCTAGTGCATGGTAACATATGATTATAGGTTCATTTAAGGTAAACCTTATTACTAATTGGGTGGCCATGGCATGCTATGCTAGGTGTTAACCATGGTCTATGAGATGCATAAAATGATTTAGAGAAATCATTTATGGTAAGAAAGAGTTCTGATGATATTAAGAGTTGATATCATGTCTCATTGTCAATTAGTGATGAGCCTAGTAAGTCACACACATACACAAGTAATCACCAAATTAAATATGATTTAATTAATTAATTAAAGAGTTTAATTGATTAATTAAATAGGTTTGGTTTGCAATTGATTGCAAAAGTCCCTAGCATGGCTTGAAACCAAATCTAGATTATTGGATGTATAGTATAAGTTAAATTTATATTTAAAGTATTTAAATATGAATTTAATTAATGAGAAATTAATTAATAGAGATTAATTAATTTATATTTGATATAAATTAATTAGAAGAAGAGAAATAATTATTTTGGGTTGAGAACTCAAAATTAAGACACAGGGGCATTTTGGTCATTTCACAGGGTGACATGTGCCACCATGAGATGGTGACACATGGCACTATACATAAGCTTGCCAAATGTCTTTTAATCATGTAAGATGATTAAAATTAAGATTAAATATAGGTTTAACACTTGGCACAATGTGATTGGGTCAATTAAACCTAGAACCAATCAGAGGGTGACATGTGGTAAGGGTTTAAGTGGTGACCTAGCTATATAAGTGTTGTTATGAAAAAAAAACAATACAATCAGCAGCTAATATCTTTGGTGTCACCACCTAAGAAGCTCTCCCTTCTCTTCATCTTCTTCTCTCATGTATTCCAAGAGATTAGCAAATAATCTCTTGAATTAAAAATACTAGAAATTGTTTCTAATGTTCTGTTTACATCTTTAATCTCTTAAAAGGCAAAACTTGATTTTCTAATTAATAGAAAAAGCTTTAGAAGCTGTTCAAGGGCTGCCATAGGTGAACTTGGTGTGGACAAGCTAGAGGGACAATATCTGGTGTCCTGAAGACGCATTCCAGAGGCACAAATACGCTGCAGTGCATCAAGAGGTTAGTGTATTTGTTCTTGATCTAATCTAGGGTTCTAAAATTAATCTGATTAATTTTAAAATCTTAAATGAAAAATATAGATCGAAAAACATATTAAAAGAGTTTTAATATGTTGTTTATCATTGAAATTAAATAGATAGAAATAAATCTTGCATGATGCATGTGACCCTAGGTAAAAATTTTTGAATTCAATGATATAAACTTATGTTTTTCATGCTTCCGCTCCTTTAATGAGACTCACCATTCCATCTTATTTATATCTCATATAAATACATTGGGAACATATATGAATATTATCTTTCTGGATAAGTCATATCCTGTGTGAAGTATCCTCGATTGTGAACCAATTTATGATACTTTGTGCTAGAAATACTGTCACTCATATTCTTAATAACTTAAGAATAGAATTTCAAACAAAATATCAGTAGACCTTTTCTATTACACATAAATATATTATGTAAATGAAAAAGTGAAAATGCCTTTTATTAATAAAAAAATATACAAGATACATACTAAATGATATGCTTCAGGGCATACTACTAACAATCTCCCGTTAGCACTAGAGCCATTCATTATAATATCTTAGACCCATCTTCTTAAGAAGTCGGTCTAGCTGAGTTTGTGACATAGGCTTAGTGAATGGATCAGCTGGATTTTCAGCTGATGCTATTTTCTGCTTGGCTACATCGCCTCACCCAACTATTTCTCTGATAATGTGGTAGCGCCTTTCTATGTGTTTGGACTTCTGGTGAGACCGGGGTTCCTTAGCCTGTATAACTGCTCCATTGTTGTCACAATAGAGTAGAACTACTGACTCAATGAAAGGAACTATTGCAAGTTCTGTCACGAACTTCTTTATCTAAACAACTTCCTTTGTAGCATCTGATGCAGCAATATACTTAGCTTCTGTAGTAGAATCTTCAGTCGTACTCTGTTTGGAACTCTTTCAACTTACTGCACCCCCATTATAAATGAACACATACCAGAGGTAGACTTTCTATCATCAATATCTTATTGGAAATCAGAATCAATATAACCATCCAATTGCAAGTCACCACCTCCATATATCAAGAATAAATCCTTAGTTCTTCTCAGACTTTGGGATAAACCAATTATTCTTTTTGCTCTATCTCTATAGATGCAAATCCCAAGAATATAAGTTGCCTCCCCTAATTCTTTCATGGAGAATGTATTTAACAACCATACCTTTACAGTTGTCAACATACCTGTGTCATTACCCATCAACAAAATGTCATCCACATATAAGACAAGGAAAGTGATAGCCCTATCACTAACCTTCTTATATACACATGGCTCATCCTCTTTTTTTATAAAACCAAATGACTTAATGGCTTCATCAAAACAGATCTTCCAACTCCTTGAAGCTTGTTTCAACCCATAAATGGATCACTTTAGCTTGCATACTTTGGAATCATCTGGGGATTTAAAACCCCTAGGTTGTTCCATGAAAATTTTTTCTTCAATATATCCATTGAGAAAAGGTATTTTGATATCCATCTGCCAAATCTCATGATCATAGCATGCAGCTATTGCTAATAGAATCCTAATTAATTTAAGCATGGCAACAGGCGAGAAAGTCTCCTCATAGTCGATTCCTTGCCTTTGGCGAAACCCTTTCGTTACTAGCCTTGTCTTATAGGTCTCTACCTTTCCATCAGAACCAATTTTCTTCTTAAAAACCCATTTGTTCCCTATAGGTGCAATACCTTCAGGTGGGTCAACAAGATCCCAAACTTGATTCTTGTTCATGGAATCAATTTTGGATTTCATAACATCAATCCATTTTGAAGAGTCTATATCTGATATAGCTTCTTCATAGGTAAGTGGATCATCTCCATGATCTACTTCTTCATGAGTAGACAACTCTTGTTCTTCTTCATGAAGGAAACCATATCTGACTGGTGGGTGACATACCATGGTTCATCTATGAGGAACAGCTGCAGATGTTTCATCAATAGGTGTAGGTTGATTAGATGGATCCATATCCATCTAATCTGTTGGTTGGTCAGAATTCTCCTATTCTAACTCTATTTGTCTTCCTTTGCCTCCTTCTTGAACAAACTGTTGTTTAAGAAATTTGGCATCTCTACTTACCACAACCTTTTGTGATGTAGGTAAATAAAAATAATATCCAGAACTCTCTTTTGGATATCCAACAAATCGACCCTTTTCTGATCTGGTTTCCAATTTATCAGTGTTCAGCTTTTTGATATAAGCTAGACAACCCCAAATCTTAACATGCTTAAAACTTGGTTTTCTTCCATGCCATATCTCATAAGGTGTGGAAAATACTGATTTTGATGGAATCCTTTTCAGAATATGCAAAGCTGATTCTAATGCAAATCCCCAAGAGAAGGTTGGGATATCAGTATAGCTCATCATACTACGTACCATATCCAATAGAGTACGATTTCTCCTTTCAGATACACCATTTAGTTGTGGTGTTCCTGGAGGAGTTAGCTGGGGAAACAATGCCATGCTCTTTCAAGTATTCATCAAATTCAGTACTCAAGTATTCACCTCCACGATCTGATCGAAGAGCTTTAATACTTTTTCCTGTTTGATTTTCTACTTTAGATTTAAATTCTTTAAACTTTTCAAAGGATTCATGTTTGTATTTCATCAAATACAAATACCCAAACCTTGATTTATCATCATTAAAGGTAATAAAGTAATAAAAACTGCCTCTAGCCATTTCTTTAAATGGACCACATACATCACTATGTATTAGCTCCAAAATATTTTCAGCTCTTAGCCCTTGTCCAACAAAGGGTGATCTAGTCATTTTGTCCTGAAGGCAGGATTCGCAAGTTGGAGTACGTTCAGAACCCAATGAGGATAGAATCCCCATTCTCTTCAGTTTTACAATCATATCTTCTGCAACATAACCTAATCTTAAATGCCAAATATATTTTGTACTTGAGTTGATTTTCGCTATGGCATTGCATTCATTTAAATTACTTGCATTCAATTTTTGTTTGTCATTATTATCCAAATAATAAAGACCTCATGCATATAACCCGAGCCAACATATTTATTTCTAAAATAAATATTGTAAACATCATCTCTGAACTAAAATTCATAACCATCTCTAGTCAAATTACATATAGAAATGATGTTCTTAAAAGCATCATATAACACCCCAATTTGCATAATCTGGTACATTTTACTGTTTCGGTGACCGGTATCGGTCCAGACAGTTAAGAGAATTAGAACCACGTCTAAGACACCTAGTTAAGCCCTAAATGCAAATAATTAGTAATTGCCAAATAGTTAAGTATAAAGAAGAAAAACAAAGCATAAGAAGTTATATGAGCCGGGAGTCACAACGATGGGTGACCTTCTCGGGAAATGACTGCGAGGTCAATCTAAACTCAAATTTCAAACTGAAAAATGTGATGTCGCGGTCCTTAGGACTATTGTGAACACAGTGGAAAAGATAAAATTATAGAAAAGAGTTGTTAAGCAGGTCAAATAATTAGGTCAGAGATCCGAAAGAAATATCAAATAACTTGCAAACCGGATTGAATCATCGAGGGTCAATTTGGTCATTTCACCCCTAAAGCTGACTCCTGACCTAACTGTTCAATAAAATTGGAGAAAAAAAAATTTCGGGATCAAAAATTAAATTAAAGAAGTATGGGAAAAAAAAAAGAAAAGAAAATTAAATTAAAAAGACTTATGGCATCATCATGGTGATGCAAGCATTACCATTAATATTATAATTTTAAAATATGAAAAAGTGAGGATAAATATTACAAAAATAAGATAAAAAAATAAAAAGAAAAATTGGTCTTCTTCTTCCTAAAAAGTTACCGCCCACCTCTCTCTTTCATTTTGTTTTCTTTCCACCATTGTTACATATTTCCAAGCTTTTAAAGCTTGATTTTGTCTTCTAAACCCTAATCAAACTCCATAGAAAACCTCTAATTAACCCTAGATTGGAAGATTGGGAGAAAAAAAGTGAAGAAATTGAATAGGAATTTCAAGATTGGAGAGCTCAAGTAAAGGTAAGTTCTTCTAAGCATGATTAATTGTATATTAGTTGAGTTTGAGTGAAATTGAGTAGAGATAACATGAAAAATTGAGAAAATTATGTATGAGAACAAAGGTATAAATTTCGGTCAGCCATGGGGTTGTGAAGTGTTGATATGTTTTAGTTCAATTAAATGTGTATGCAAGCCTAATTGAGCATGTAAATGTGATTGGCACACTTTGATTTGATGAATTTTGATAAATTGGAAATTAGGGTTTATGGCACTTAGGGTTTGGGTGAAAATTTGTAAAAAATAGTCAATTGATGCAAATGACCTTATTTGAGTTGAGAAATGGTCAATTGTGACCATTTGTGATGTGTGTGAATTGTTAGAAATAAGTTTCAATTCGGATTGGTTGAGGTCAATATGCAGGCAGCTTGACCTAGGTCCTTTTTAGGGACCAAAACTGAAAATTTACTAACCCAATTGGTGTGAGGCCAATTGGGAATGAAACTAGACACAAAATGAACCATTTTTCATTTAGGAATCATGCAAGAAAGTGACCATAGCTTAGTGAACAATTAGGCCAAATCCGGATTAGGGCACACTGACCTGTACAAAAATGACCAAATGAACAGTAGTTACATAAATGATCATAACTTAGTCTAGGAAGGTCCAAATGACCTAAATTTTATACCGATAGAAAGCTAAGACATAGCCCTACAACTTTTATGAAGGAAACAAACCCAAAATTTGATCCTAACCTATTTAAAAACTCACTTGCAATCAGTGTACAAAAACTGTCATTATCCAGTAAATGCCCAGAATTCTGGATAACACCAAATCTGGCCAGCCATGTTCAAATGGCTATAACTTGGGTTACAAAACTCCAAATGGAGTGATTCAAAAAGGAAAATAAAGTTAAGACAATAAGGAACAACTTCTAAGAAGAAAACTTAGCCAAATTACCACAACAACTTGATCAATGGAACAGTGCAAAACGGGACACCAAATTTGAAATTTTGGAAATGTCACCTAAGAGACTTAAAATTTGAGAAACCAACCAAAACCAAAAAATTATGTAACCAAATCTGGTATGTGGGTGAAATTAAAATTCCCATACCTATTAAGCATTAGAAATCAACAAATTGACTTAAATAGTGTCATGAACAGTAACCCCAAAATACAAATTTTAAAGAACGTCAAGTTAAGCATATTAAAGTTAGATATAAATATATTTGAATTTATTTTTGGACTTATGATAAATTATGATACTGAAACACTATAAAATTGTGTGTTTCAGTCGAAAAGAATACTGGAAAAGAACCCGAGGCATCGAATCAAGGTTTGTGACTCGCATAAGGTTTGTGCACAACATAAATATTCTTTAAAATTTGTTTGCAAAGTGCATGAAATGAATTGTGATTTACTTATATTGCAAAATGGTGATTGAAATATATGTTATGCTTTTGACTTAAATTGTTGAAACTTTACTTGTATGTGTTTTGAAATGGCAATAAATGTTTAGTAAATTGCTAAGATAGTTTTGAAACCACAGTGTCATGACCATATATTTGAATACCTCATTAGCATGACTTGTGGGAGGAAATAGTTTTGAATTTTGAAACCCTCTCTGGCTAAAGTATTGAGGTGTTTGCCCATAGAGGAAGAAATTTGAATGGGTACCCATAGTTTGAGCTAGCAAGCCTTGTGAATTCTCATAAGCCTTCGGCTATTGAGATGAGTATTGTTCTGAATGGCTTGACATAACTGTGTGGCTTTATGAAATTCGTTTTGAGATTTCCTAAATGAGATTGTTTGGACTTAAAATTTATATATCATGTTTTCTATATGTTTTTCATGTTCAGTACCATATTTGAATAAATGTGATTTGAATTATGCATAAATGTTATTTTAGTATGTTGTGCACCACTGAGTCATAGCACTCAGTGATTGCTGTTATTGCTGTCACAGATATAGAGACTAGAGGAGCAACAGAGTGAGCTGCTGAGGATCTTATAGCCACATCCCTGAGATTTTATCGGGTATATTTTATACCTTGATTGTAATATTTATTTTGGTGTATGTAAATGTATGTACATGTATAAACTGGTCATGAGCAGTTTTATAGAGTTTGTAATAATATTATTTTGGATTTGCTAATGTAAAGTTTGGGTGATGAATGTAAATTAATTTTACTTTAATGAAATATGAATGAAATTATTTAGTATTGTTTTTTATGATAATTGAATCGAGAATTATTTTGAATTTTGGAGTTTGGTAAAAATTGTGTTGATTGTGTTATAGTAGTGGTGGATTTTGATGAAAAGAATTATAGGAAGTGTTTTTACAGTTTTTTGAAGAACTATTTTTTTAAAATACAGACGGCAATCTGCCGAAATTTTTCCAAAATTTGTAGACAAATAAAAAAATGAACAAAAATTTTAACTAGCTTTTAAACTTCTATTAAATGTAAGAAAATGCTCTCCACTTCCAAAAAGTAAGAAAATAATTTTAAAATCCCTTGTAGGATACTTAATGAGTTATCGATAGGTGAAGTTTGGTAGTTCATTAGGTATTCTACAGGATCATGTTATGCCTTACAGAGAGGTAAGGTGTGACATGTTTTAGTGGTATCAGAGCGAATTTTTGAAGTATGTTTTGACTTGTGAATTTGTGTCTTTTATTTGATAAGTACAACTACTCAATGTCCTTATTTGTTACATACAGTGCATTACATCCTAAATATGAACTAATGGAGGGAAATCTCCTTGTGTTATTTGTTCAGGAGATATCCTAACTCCATACTAAAATGGAAGAAGAGGATCGCTCTGTTGAGCAGTCGATAAAGGCTGAGGCCCAAGGGAAAGCCCTAGCTCTCCAAAATGTTAGTGGGTCAGTGGCACCGGCCCCACAAATGCTGCAATTTCCTACATAATTCACCCAGCAGATGGCTGCAATGTTTCAATAGATGGCTGGGGGTATGCCTGCTCAAGCTTCACCCCAAACTTTTGTGGTGCAACCTCAGGTTCCAGTCAGACAGTATGACAAGTTATTGAAATATGGGGCGACAGAATTCAATGGTACAGTAGACCCTTTAGAGGCAGAGCAATGGCTGGAGAGGATGGACCGAGTGTTCAAAAAACTGCACTGCCCGAATGAACAAAAGTTTGAATATTCAGTGTCCTTGTTGCAAAGGGATGCGTATGACTAGTGGAAGGCCATCCCCCACAGCTTGGAAGAACTGCCAGTATTGACCTGGGACAACTTCATCAGAGAGTTTAGATAGAAATAGGTCCCAGATGCATATGTGGATAAAAAATTGCAAGAATTTTTGAGTCTGAAGCAAGGCAACAGATTAGTGGCAGAGTATGAGAGGGAGTTTTCCTGCTTAAGCCACTATGCTGGGAGTCTCCTGTTTACTAGCAAAGAAAGGTGCAAGAGATTTGAGATCGGTTTGAAGCCTAGTCTGAGGATGCAAGTAGTGGGATTCAGACACAGTAACTTCTCTTAGCTCATCTCTTAGGCACTTGAGTTAGAAAGGATTGAATTAGAAGCAATATTAGCGAAAGAGAAATCAGAGAAGACTGAGAAATTAGAGAAAGATAAAGGGGAAAAATCACTAAAGCAAAGTCCCAGTGGTGCATCTTGAAAGAAAAAAAAATTTGAAGGACCAAGCAAAGGTAGAGGTGGAAGGTTTGGAAAGGACAGATTCTCTGGATAGTGACCCCCTAGATCTGGTCAACAATCAACCAGGGGTTCATATCCTCCCGCCCCTGTGAGACATGTGGCAAGGCTCATGGGGGAGAATGATATTGGGTAACAGAAGCTTACTTTAACTGTGGAGGCACAGGCCATCTCGCTAAAGACTGCACCAGTGTCCTTAGATTTGGGCCAGCTCCTACTGCTGTTGAGGGATCTATTCAGAGTTTTGCTACTAGAGGTTCACAACCAGTTAGCAGAGGAAGAGGCAGAGGTAGAGGTAATGCTTCTGGCAGTTAGGGTATCGTTAGCTAGTCAGCATAAGGGAGTGCTCCAGCCAGGATTTACACGATGAGACAGCGGAAAGAGGCTGAGACTTCTGATATTGCAGTCGGTACTTTCTCTATCTCTGATCAGGATGTCTTTGTGTTGTTTGATCTGGGTTTAACCCACTCATATGTTAGTGCTAGCATAGTTAGTTCTCTTGTTGTTCCGCGTGCTAAAATGGATTTTGAAGTGCTAGTAACTAGTCCATTAGGACAAAAGGTTCAGGTGAATAGAATCTATAGAGATTGTCTTTTGGTGATCCAAGGACACACTTTTCTATCAGATTTGATTGAAATGCCCTTCAGAGATTATGATATCATATTGGGCATAAATTCGTTAGTCAGGCATCACGCCATGATTGACTGTAGACTGAAGACAGTCACTTTTGGTCTCTTTCTATATGTTGATGTGGTAATACATAGGGAGAGGCAACTACTGCCATCAAACATCATTTCGGCTGCACTAGCCAGAAGGATAATCAGAAAGGGGTGTGAAGCATACTTGGCACATGTGATAGAAACCAAAGTGGGGAGTCCAGCACCGAGGGAAATCCCTACTGTATGTGACTTTCTGGATGTGTTCCCTGATGAGTTGCTAGGATTACCTCCGAAAAAGAGGTGCAGTTTGAAATTGATGTTATGCTTGGTGTGGATCTAATCTCGATAACACCATATAGAATGGCACCAACAGAACTGAAAGAGTTGAAAGTGCAGTTGCAAGAGCTGCTTGATAAGGGCTTTATCCACCCTAGTGTGTCACCTTGGAGAGTGCCAGTGTTGTTTGTTAAGAAGAAAGATGGCACTCTCTGCTTATGTATTGACTACCTCCAGTTGAATAAGGTGACAATTGACAATAAAGAATGGATATCCATTGCCTCACATTGATGACTTGTTTGATCAGTTGAGGGGTACAGCTGTGTTCTCCAAAATTGACCTGAGATCTAATTATTATTAGCTGAAAGTACAAGAGCAGAGTATCTCTAAAACTGCCTTTAGAACCCGCTGTGGCCATTATGAGTTCTTGGTCATGCCATTCGGGTTAACTAATGCTCCGGCTGCTTTTATGGATCTGATGAACACTATCTTCAGACCATACCTCAACTAGTTTGTTATGGTATTCATTAATGATATATTGGTCTATTCGAGAAGTGCAGAGGAGCATGATGACATCTGCGGATTGTACTGCAGACATTGAGGGAGAAACAGCTATATGCCAAATTATCGAAGTGTGAATTTTGGCTAAAGGAAATATCCTTCTTAGGGCATATAGTATCGGCAGAGGGCATCAAGCTAGATCCAAGTAAGATAGAAGCTATCCTTAATTAGAGACCACACAGAAATATCACTAAAATTCGCAGTTTTCTGGGTTTAGCTAGATACTACCGTCAATTTGTGAAGGGATTCTCCATGTTGGTAACTCCATTAACTAAGCTACTTCGAAAGGATGTAAAATTTCAGTGGACGGATAAATGCCAACAGAGTTTTGATGAGTTGAAGAAATGTTTGACTAAAGCTCCAGTCCTTACTTTACCTATCCTGAGTAAAGAATATACATTTATAGTAATGCTTCTCACAATGAGTTAAGAGTATTGCATGCCAGCTTAGAGATTAATGATGAGGGGCAGACAGCAGTTGCATGGCATGTACAGCCAATGTTGATTGATCAGATCAGAATGGCTGCTCAGAATGATCAAAAGTATCAGAAGTTGTTAGAAGAAGTCAGACAGGGCAAGAAACCTGAGTTCTCAGTGAGAGATGATGACCTATTGCTACACCATGGTAGAATGTGCGTTCCTAATGACGTTGACTTGAGACAGACAGATTATTTTGAAAGAAGCACATGAGTTTCCTTTTGCTATGCACCCTGGTGGCACAAAAATATATAGAGAGCTGAAAGAACACTACTAGTGGATGGGTATGAAAAGAAATGTAGCAGAATTTATTTCCAAATGCCTAACTTGTCAGCAAGTGAAGGCAGAGCATCAAGTACCAGCTGGTTTGTTACATCCACTACCAGTACCAGAATGGAAATGGGAGAGATTAACGATGGATTTTGTAATGGGACTTCCGAGGACACAGAAGAGTCATGATGCAGCATGGGTTATAGTTGACAGACTAACCAAGTCTGTTCATTTTATGCCTGTCTGGATGGACTACAGTTTAGAAAGATTGGCCAAGTTGTACATTGATGAGATAGTAAGATTACATGGAGTGCCAGTATCCATCGTATCAGACAGAGATCCTAGGTTCACTTCTAGATTCTGGAGTAGTCTTCAGAAAGCCCTAGGAACTAGATTGAACTTCAGTATGGCATTCCACCCAAAGATAGATGGCCAGTCTGAGAGGGTAATTCAAATCTTGGAGGACATGTTACGGCTTGTGTGATTGAGTTTGAGGGCAGTTGGGACACACACTTGCCTTTGATTGAGTTTGCTTATAACAACAGCTACCAATTAAGCATTGGGCTGCCTCCATATGAAGCTTTGTATGGCAGAAAATGTAGAACCCCGTTGTGTTGGCATGAAGTGGGTGAAAGAAAGATGATTGGGCCAGAAATTGTTCAATAAACTCAAAAGAGAAAATCATATTGGTTAGAGATCGACTCAAAGCTACATCAGACCATCAGAAGTCCTATATTGATCTGAAGAGAAGGGATATTGAGTATGCAGTTGGTGAGAAAGTATTCCTCAAGGTTTCCCCTTGGATGAAAATTGTGAGATTCAGTAGAAAGGGGAAACTGAGTCCTCGTTTTATCGAGCTATATGAGGTTCTGGAGAGAGTGGGTCCTTTGGCATATCGTTTGGCACTACCTCCAGAGTTGTAGAAGATACATAACGTCTTCCATGTGTCTATGTTGAGGAGGTATAGATCTGACCCATTTCATGTACTACCAGTTGAAGAGATTGAGGTGAATCCAGACCTCATATATGAGGAAGAACCCATAGAGATTCTGGCTTATGAGGTGAAGCAGCTACGAAACAAGCAGATACTGTAACACCCTAGGCAAATCCCACATCGGCAAAACATGGGAGAGATGCTGGATTTATAAGTTGATGGTTTGTAACCCCTATTGACGCGTTTTAAAACTGTGAGGGCTTCAGCCCAGAGTGGACAATATCACTAGTGGGCCGAGCTGTTACATTTGTGGTATCAGAGCCACTCCACGTGCAACCTTGAACGATGGTGGGGCAAACCTTAGCGAGGACGCTGAGTCCCATAAGGGGGGTGGATTGTAACACCCTAGGCAAATCCCACATCGGCAAAACACGGGAGAGATGCTGGATTTATAAGTTGATGGTTCGTAACCCCTATTAACGAGTTTTAAAACCGTGAGGGCTTCGGCCCAGAGCGGACAATATCACTAGTGGGCCGGGCCATTACAGATACTGTTAGCGAAAGTGCTGTGGAACCATCATTTAGGCCGGTAAGCTACTTGGGAACTAGAGGCGGACATGAGGAAACAGCACCCATAACTGTTTAGAGACTGATACTAGGTAAAAATTTCGAGACAAAATTTATTTTAAGGGGGGGAGAATTGTAATACCCCTATTTGCATGACCTGGTACATTTTACTATTCTGGTGATCAGTGTCGGTACGGATAGTTAAGAGAATTAGAACCACGTCTAAGACACCTAGTTAAGCCCTGAATGCAAATAATTAGTAATTGCTAAATAGTTAAGTAAAAAGAAGAAAAATAAAGCATAAGAAGTTAAATGAGCCGGGAGTCACAGTGACGGGTGACCTTCTCGGGAAATGACTGCGAGGTCAGTCTAAACTCAAATTTCGAATCAAAAAATGTGACGCCACAGTCCTTAGGACTATTTCGAACACAGTGGAAAAGAGAAAATTACATAAAAGAGTTGTTGAGTAGGTCAAATAATTAAGTCAGGAATCTGGAATAAATATCGAATAACTTGCAAACCGGATTGAATCGGCAAGGGGCAATTTGGTCAATTCACCCCTAGAGCTGACTTCTGACCTAACTGTTCAATAAAATTGGAGAAAATAAAATTTTGGGATCAAGAATTAAATTAAAGAAGTATGGGAAAAAAAGGAAAAGAAAATTAAATTAAAAAGACTTATGACATTATCATGGTGATGCAAGCATGACCTCATTAATATTATAATTTTAAAATATGAAAAAGTGAGGATAAATATTACAAAAATAAGATAAAAAAATAAAAAGAAAAATTGGTCTTCTTCTTCCCAAAAGGTTGCTGCCCACCTCTCTCACCTCTCTCTTTCATTTTGTTTTCTTTCCACCATTGTTACATATTTCTAAGCTTTTAAAGCTTGATTTTGTCTTCTAAACCCTAATCAAACTCCATAGAAAACCTTTAACTAACCCTAGATTGGAAGATTGGGAGAAAAAAAGTGAAGAAATTGAAGAAGAATTTGAAGATTGGAGAGCTCAAGTAAAGGTAAGTTCTTCTAAGCATGATTAATTGTATATTAGTTGAGTTTGAGTGAAATTGAGTCGAGATAACATGAAAAATTAAGAAAATTATGTATGAGAACAAAGGTATAAATTTTGGCCAGCCATGGGGTTATGAAGTGTTGATATGTTTTAGTTCAATTAAATTTGTATGCAAGCCTAATTGAGCATATAGATGTGATTGGCACACTTTGATTTGATGAATTTTGATAAATTGGAAATTAGGGTTTATGGCACTTAGGGTTTAGGTGAAAAATTGTAGAAAATAGTCAATTGATGCAAATGACCTTATTTGAGTTGAGAAATGTTTAATTGTGACCATTTGTGGTGTGTGTGAATTGTTAGAAATAAGTTTCAATTTGGATTGGTTGAGGTCAATATGCAGGCAGCTTGACCTAGGTCCTTTTTACGGACCAAAACTGGAAATTTACCAACCCAATTGGTATGAGGCTAATTGGGAATGAAACTAGACACAAAATGAACCATTTTTCATTTAGGAATCATGCTAGAAAGTGACCGTAACTTAGTGACCAATTAGGCCAAATCTGGATTAGGGCACACTGACGTGTACAAAAATGACCAAATGAACAGTAGTTACGTAAATGACCTTAACTTAGTCTAGGAAAGTCCAAATGACCTAAATTTTATACCGATAGAAAGCTGAGACATAGCCCTACAACTTTTATGAAGGAAACAAACCCAAACTTTAATTCTAACCTGCTCAAAAACTCACCTGCAGTCAATGTGCAAAAACTGTCATTATCTAGTAAATGCCCAGAATTTTGGGTAACATCAAATCTGGCCAGCCATGTTCAAATGGCTATAACTTGGGCTACAAAACTCCAAATGAAGTGATTCAAAAAGGTAAATAAAGTTAAGACAATAAGGAACAACTTCTATGAGAAAAACTTGGCCAAATTACCACAGCAACTTGATCAATGGAACAGTGCAAAATAGGACGCCAAATCTAAAATTTTTGAAATTTCACCTAAGAGACTTAAAATTTGAGAAACCAACCAAAACCAACAAATTAGGTAACCAAAATGTGGTATATGGGTGAAATTAAAATTCCCATACCTATTAAGTATTAGAAAGTCAACAAATTGACTTGAATAGTATCTGAATAGTAACCCCAAAATACAAAATTTAATGAACGTCAAGTTAAGCATATTAAAGTTAAATGTAAATAGATTTGAATTTATTTTTGGACTTATGATAAATTATGATACTGAAACACTATAAAATTGTGTGTTTCAGTTAAAAAGAATACCGAGAAAGAACCTGAGGCATCGAGTCAAGGCCAAGAGGCGACTCGCATAAGGTTTGTACACAACATAAATATTCTTTAAAATTTCTTTGCAAAGTACATGAAATGAATTGTGATTTACTTATATTGCAAAATGGTGATTGAAATATATGTTATGCTTTTGACTTAAATTGTTGAAAGTTTACTTGTATGTGTTTTGAAATGGTATTGCTAAGACAGTTTTGAAATCACAGTGTCATGACTATATATTTGAATACCTCACTAGCATGACTAGTGGGAGGAAATAGTTTTGAATTTTGATTCCCTCTCTTGTTGAAGTGTTGAGGTGTGTGCCAGTAAAGGAAGAAATTTGAATGGGTACCCATAGTTTGAGCTAGCTAGCCTTGTAAATTCTCATAAGCCTCCGGCTATTGAGATGAGTATTGTTCTGAATGGCAAGATATAACTGTGTAAATTCGTTTTGAGATTTCCTAGATGAGATTGTTTGGACTAAAAATTTATAAATCATGTTTTATATATGTTTTTCATGTTTAGTATCATATTTGAATAAATGTAATTTGAATTATGCATAAATGTTATTTTAGTATGTTGTGCACCACTGAGTCATAGTACTCGGCAATGGCTGTTATTGCTGTCACAGATATAGAGACTAGAGGAGCAGCAGAGTGAGCTGCTGAGGATCTTGGAACCACATCCCTGAGGTTTTGTCGGGTATATTTTATACCCTAATTGTAATATTTATTTTGGTGTATGTAAATGTATATACATGTATAAACTGGTTATGAGCAGTTGTATAGAGTTTGTAATAATCTTATTTTAGATTTGTTAATGTAAAGTTTGGTTGATGAATGTAAATTGATTTTACTTTAATGAAATATGAATGAAATTATTTCGTATTATTTTTTATGATAATTGAATCAAGAATTACTTTGAATTTTGGAGTTTGGGAAAAATTGTGTTGATTGTGCTGTAGTAGTGATGGATTTTGATGAAAAGAATTATAGGAAGTATTTTTACAGGTTTTTAAAGAACTTTTTTCTTAAAATACAAACAGTATTCTTCCAAAATTTTTCTAAAATTTGCAGACAAATAATGTAGCACCCCTACATTCGGTAGTGCGTTCTACTGCTCCGATGACCAGTGTTTGTCCGAACTGCTAGAATGCCTGGATTTATACTTAAATATTAGTGAGGAGATATGAAATAGTAAAATACAATAGAGGAAAATACAAGAAAAATAAAGGAAAAATAATAACAATGAAATGTAACTAAGTTAAACGAGCCAAAAACAGTAGCGATGGGTAACCGCACTGGGAAGTTGCGGCGTGGACCGTTAACTAGCCCTGGACTGCGGGGAACCCTGAAAAATATTTTTAAGACTTAAATAAATATCTATTGAAGTGTAATTGATATTGGAAATATCAAAAAAAAAGTAAGTTAGTACAAATACAAATGAAAATTTAAGAAAATCAGCAGGACAAGGATTAAATTGGTGTCACCAAAAAATCAAAAATACAACTCGAAGAGGGGCATTTTGGTCAATTGACACCTAGAGTTGACTTTTGACCTAAATGTCCATGAAAAATTAGTAGTGTTAAATTTTGAAAATGTCATGAAAATAAGAAATATTACACATAATATAAATTAAAGAATTAAGAGGGCATTATTGCAAATTAGGGAAAACCTTGAAATATTTTAATGTAAATTCAATTAGTGGAGTTTGGTGGCACTATATAAATCAAATGGGACAAATCTTCCACTAAGTCGTCATCTTCTTCTCCATGAATTCTTCTTTGCCAAAAATGGTTTCCTTAAACTCTCCCATGGCCATTTCATGCAAAGCCTTCATCTACCTTGATTCAAGCCAATTTCTTTGTAGATTTCTTCACTAAACTTTATCTACACACCTTGGGCAGCATATTGGAAGCAAGAAAGAAGAGTTTTGGTGAAGTTTTAGCAAACTCCAAAAAGAGATAAGTGTCCAATTCACTTCCTTTCTTAAGTAAAGTTTATGTTTAGGTTGAGATGAGTTGATTGGTGATGAAATTGTTGAGTTATTGGACTGCCTAATTTTAGGTAGCCATGGGAGCCTATATTACTTGAGTGTTTCTTATATTAAATTGATGGGAATTGATGGGAATTAAGGTTGATTAACTCAAATTGAAGTGTAGCAAGTTAATGCCCATGTATATATATGTTAGTGCTTGAAATTAGGAGTTTAAAAAGGGAATTGAATACCTTAGTAAACTGCCATGGTTGGCAACTTGTAAACCCTTGAATTTATATGTGAATTGATGAAAATTATTCATGAAATATGATAGAGTTGAATTGGGGGCAGTATGTGTGTATTTGTTATGGAAGTGTATGTGACAATTTGGTGAGTATGTATATTGAATTTGAGTTGGCTTACATGTTGAATATTAATGGAGTATTGTGTACCTTGAAATCTTGAGTATTCTACCCAATTTACTTTGTTGGAATTGTCTTGAATAAATATAGAAGTGCCAAAAATGAATATTGAAGTATTGGGAGGAGGAGGATTGCCAAATTGGGAGTGTAAATTCTCTTATGCAGGTTGTGATTGTTGGTAGTATATAAATTAGGTTATAAGTGTAAAGTTGTGACTCCAATTTGTATGAGGCCAATTGGAGGTGAAACTAGACATAAAATAGGCCAACTTTCATGTAGAAGTGTTGCCCAAATTCTGCCTAGAAGTGACCTAAAAGGATGACCAAATCCGGATTGGTAACATTGCAAACATGAAAATTCACCATTTGAATAGCAGTCAGTATTTTGGCCATAACTCACTCAAAACAGGTCCAAATGATCTGAAATTTATACCATGGAAAGCTTAGACATAGAGCTACAACTCTTATGAAGACACCAAAGCCCAGAAATGACCAGAACCAAGTCAAAATTCTTGCACAAATTGGGTTACAAAAATTGGCCGAATTTACTTTGACCTAAAAATGACCTAAACTTTGCAATATAAGTGCAACTTGACCAGCATTAGTAAAATGACCATAAATTGGTCCATAGAACTCCAAATGACATGAAATCAGTCCCAAAATTTCAATAAGACATAGATCTACAATATTACCAAAACCCAAAAATCAAGGGAACTAGTTCAATTAACTTGATTAAGTTGGCACACTAAATCTGAAATTAGCACATTTGACCATAAAATCTAGAAAATTCAAATAAGCATATCTCCCACCAGAAGTGTCCAATTTAAATGAGCCATACCAATCTGGAAAGCTAAGAAAGAGACCTAAAACATTGTTTTAGACAACTTCCTCAAATTATAAATATATAAGGTCAGAATTTTAGGTCAAAGCCATTGACCTAATTGAGGACCATGCCAATATAGGACCTTTGAGTCCAAGTTAACAATTTATCTATGAAGAATTCTATAAGATTTAAAAAATGGTAAAAAAATTTCTAGTTGTTCCTAAGACATAGGGCAACAATATTTATGGAGAATGCTAGACCTTAATGTGATTACAAATAGTCCAAATAAATTAGTAAAATCAGAACCAAAAATATCTAAAATGGAAACTAAAATTTAGATTTGACCTAGTTATGGTTAATAGATCATAACTTGAGCTATACAACTCCAAATGGAGTGATTCAAAAAAGGAAATTAAAGAAGACACAATGAGAAACAATTTAATGAAGAGAAATCTGTTAAATTTACACTTTAGCCTGGTCCAATAGACAGTAAACGTTGGCCATGAAATCTGGAAAATGGCAATAAAATGCAATAAGCTTTAAAATGAAATTGGTAACATATACCAACACTTAGAGACTATAAAATGTGACAAATTGGGAACATTAAAATTAATTCACCTAGTGTGTATTAATGGTCAACATTAAAGGTTGACTAATAAAATGAATTAAAGGGAATAGTACTAAGAAAATTTAGATATTGGATCTTATTATTAGAAACAAGTTAACTGAGTACTGAAACACTTTAAATTGTGAGTTTCAGTTGAAAAGGATATTGAGAAGCATAAGGAACATTGAGTCAAGGCTTAGAGGAAACTCAGATCAGGTCTGTGTACAATACTTTTTATATTCACTGCTTTTACTAGAAAATCTATTTGGAGAAATGAGTTGTGAGTTTATGACTTGGAAAAATTTATTTGAGAAAAGTTTATTGCCTATTTTAGAAATGGAAATTTGAAAATGAGGTTTGTTTGATTGTTGCTTGAATTACAATTGAACATTATAGTTTTAAATTGTGTTTGTTCACAATAACTTTAAATTATCATTTTCCCATTGAAAACTTGATTAGTATGTATTGTGTTAATTATGGGTTTCGATAACTACAGTGTTGCCACTTTGTGAATAAAAAATTGACTTTGAAATTGATTATGTTTTGCATGAAATATTTGAATAATATGATTTGAAATTTTTTTTGATTCACACTTAGCATGGCAGTCCCTTACTCTGTTCCTCCTCCACTTGTAGGGTTGAGTTTGATATTTGATCACTCTCTATCCTCTCTGGCTTGCCAGTTTGAGGTGAGTTTGGATGAGTACTCATTAGCTAGCTAGCCACCTCCCTCATTTATTTCGATTAGTGGGGTGAGTTTGTCTTATTGTGGTGTATAACACGGCATGTTCAGAAAAGTTTGTGTCATGACCTAAGTTGTGTTATTGATTGGAAACACTCTGTTATTCAACTGTTTGATCAAATTTGTATTATATGAGCTTTGAAAATTGTGAATTATTTGAATTGTAAATTGTTAATAAAATTTTTATATACCGCATTTTAAATTGTTATTGTGCACCACTGAGGAAATTTTACTCAGCAATAGCAATTTCATTACTATCGCAGGTAGACAGATAGACAGAGCAGCAGAGTAGGCTGCTTGTGCTACACTTTGGGATTTTACCGGGTATATTAAGTATACCACCTTTTTGTAATTTTTGTTGTAATGTATGTGCACTGTATGTATATATTATACTTGGTCTTGAGTAGTTGTAAACTAAAGTTATAAATTATTTTTGACTATAAAAATATTGTACTATAATTTTCTTATCTCTGCTTTGAAATACTTAGTCATTTTGCATTCTATTTTTGAAACTACTGAAAGTGATGTTGAATTGAGTTTGACTTATGTTTGAGAAAATTGATTTGTGTTGAGCCATATTGGAGTTTGGGACTAAAACAAATATATTGGAAGTGTTTTCTATAGGTTTTTGAAGAACTGTTTTACTTAAAATATAGACGGCACTCAGCCGAAATTTTCATAAAAGTTGTGGCTATTTCAGACCTAATGTGTGATTTAACTTCGATTAAAAAGTTTTTACACCTGTCAAAAGTGCTCACCACTTTAAGAAGAAGTAAGAAATTGTTTAAAATTCCTTGTATTGTATTTAATGCGTTACCGGTAGGTGAAGTACGGTAATTCATTAAGTGTACTACAGGATCATGTTACATCTTACAGAGGCGTAGGGTGTGATAAATAAAAAAATGAACAAAAAATTTAACTAGCTTTTAAACTTCTATTAAATGTAAGAAAACGCTCACCACTTCCAAAAAGTAAGAAAATGATTTTAAAATCCCTTGTAAGATACTTAATGAGTTATCGGTAGGTGAAGTTCGGTAGTTCATTAGGTATTCTACGGGATAATGTTATGCCTTACAGAGGGGTAAGGTGTGACTCATCAGGTACATATAAAATATTATTCAAACATGAAACATGTCCAAACATGTAAAAAGATTTAGATCCTATGGCTAAAGCTTCAACAGTTGAGCCATCGCCAATCTGAAGTCTAACATCTCGAGAATGCAAGCTACTACTGTTTGCTAGTTCCTGCATATCATAAGTAATGTGAGAACTGGCACCAGTATCTAAAACCCAAGCTGTAGATGAACTATAAGTATCATCAAAATCTAAATAACAAGATATGGATATACCTTCTGATGGTGTATCCTTCTTGTCCTTCAGTGAAGCAAGATACCTTGGGCAGTTCCTTTTCTAGTGCCATCCTGCTGGCAATGGAAACACTTTCCTTTGCCTCCATCAGCTTTAGTCTTCCCTTTCTGTTTAGCTATTTTCTTGGAAGGACCAGGAATTTGAGGTTTCTTTTTCTTATTGTCCTTCTTCTTGTTGGACTTTCCAGCAGAAGAAGATGCAATCAAAGCTACCTCTTTTCCTTTATTGCTCGGCATATTCTTTTAGGCAATAACCAGAATGTTAAGTAAACCAGCCAAGGTGCATTCCTATTTAGTCATATGGAAATTTGTTACAAAATTCCCAAATGACTCAGCAAGGGACTGAAGGATCAAATCTGCCTGTAGTTGGAAATCCATGTTAAAGTCAAGATGTTCCAGCTGCTCAATCAGCCGAATCATCTTATGGACATGATCCCCAATATTCTGTCCCTCAGACATCCTCATGCGGAATAGCTATCTAGATATCTCATACGTAGCATTCCTACTGTGCTCATCATACAACTCTTTTAGGTGAAGGAGGATTTTACTCGCACTCTATATGTTCTCATGCTACTTTTGTAACTCATTACTCATAGAAGCAAGCATGTAACACTTGGCTCTCATATTATGCTCCTTCCGCTTGTCCAAATTTTTATGTTCCTCTTGAGTAGCCTCTAGAGTTAAGGGACTAGGAACATTTGAGTCTAAAACATATCCTATATGTTCAAGGTTCAGGACAAGTTTCAAATTTCTTAGTCAATCAGAGAGATTAGGTCCTGTCAACCTATTGTGATCAAGTATACTTGCAAGGATATTGGATGGTGGTGGTTGTGGTGTGCTCATTATTATCAGAAAATTAACTGCAAAAAAATAACCAAATTAATTAGTAAATGTATAATGTATTTAACCAAAATGATTATGGTCTTTTAATCAAATTGGTCCTCCCACTAACTTAGCCAATCCTACACTTCCAAAGTAGAAAACATAAATCCTAGTTGGATGGATTTCTAGTGGGTGATTGAATTCTTATAGTCTTATTAATCATCCTCAGGCACATTCATTATTGGAATTACAACAAACTATAAGTGAGCAACTTCTTGCCCATCACATGTCATGTGAGGTTCAATCCTTTATCTAGCCCCTACTGCTCAAAATCTTAGGCACATCCATTATTGACTTATCTTGCATTAGTTAAGCTGATCCCATTAAGCCAGTAAACATGCAAATAATTTTAATGTCCTCAGGCACATCCATTATTGGCCACCAAACCATTTACATATTTACAACATCTCATGCTTAACAATTATTCTTAAGAAAATCTCTTAAATTATGTCACACCCTACCCCTCTGTAAGGCATAACATGATCCCGTAGTATACTTAATGAATTACCAACTCCGTCTACTGATAACCCATTAAGTACACTACAAGGGATTTTCAAAAACTTTTCTTACTTCTTTTACAGTGGTGAGCACTATTTACAGGTGTTAAAAACCTTTTTGAACTGAAGTGATAAAACTGACACATTTGACTTAATTGGAGTTTCTGTAAAAATTTTGGCAGAGTGCCATCTGTATTTTAGATAAAACAGTTCTTCAGAAAACCTGTAAAAAGCACTTCAATATGTATTTGCAAATCTCAACTCCAATATATTTCTCAACACAACATATTTCTCAATGCAAATCCATAGTGATTTTTCAAAGACTGAGATACAAGAAATATAATACAAAACTATTTAAGTAAATGAAATCTCAGATTTACATTCACGATAATTTACATTTAATTACATACCAAAATGTTTTACAAGAGTTTTTATACAACTGCTCAAATAATTTACATACATATTATTACTTGCTTACATCAAAACCTATGTACATGGGTATATCTATGATATACCTGGAGCTGATCTGAATGTATCCTCAAAACAACTTAATCACTGCTCTATGCTCTGCTTACTGCGATAAAGATACAAAGCTATCATTGAGTGGTGAACTCGATGGTGCACAACTATAATTTAAAACATAGTACAATATACATTGACAAATTTTACAAGAAATAATTTGAGAATCAATATCGATCAAATTTCACAACTCAAAATATTCATTGCCAATAATGTAAATCATTTGTATAAATAACTTGGAGCACAAAATTCAATTTATCAAATCTTGACTATCCATTTAAGTAATTCCAACAAAATCAATTACACACAAACCATAATTGAAATCACCATTCCTTACCATTCAAAAGCCATTATCAAACTCAAAATCATTTTGTATCTCAAAATCATCTCAGTATCTCAAAAGTCATTATGCATCTCAAAAACCATGTTGTATCTCAAAAATCAATCTTTATATCACTAACTATGCCAGACTAATCCAAAGGGCCATATTCGATGTGATTCTAACTCCCTATGGTCGGGGAGGTCGAATCTGATTCTAACTCCCTATGGTCGGGGAGGTCGAATCATCGTGCACAGTACCATCACAATAATGAATCTTCCGTAAGGGCCATAACGATAAAATAAACTTAGATCTAACCTCAAATCAGAGGAGAATCTAAGCCTGTGCACGTACCATGGTAATCAAAACACAACTCACTCCATTGTCTTCTCAACAAATGAGAGTCGGGTAATAACCTAGTCAAGCATCTATAGTGAGATATAAAACAATATCACAATCCTTTTAGCGAGCATAAATCACAATATAATTCGATTCAAAGTCAATTCCAATATCCAATAATTTTTATGCTCATCACAATTCAAATAATAAAGTTTTCATTTTTTCCATGAATATTACCATCACAATTCAAAACATATTCTATCACAATTTTCCAAAACATAATTTACTTAATCCATAACAATGCTTAGTACTTATGGAAATACCATTTCACAAAGCCAAATTCATACATACAATAACAATTTTCAATAATCATGGAATTAAATCCAATGCTTGTTAAACATAATTCATAAGAAAAATATATCATTTAATCATATGAAATATTCAAAACAAAATCGCTTAAAAACTAGTTGTGCACAAACCTCCGATGACTGTCTCACGATCCGACTCGGTGTTTCCTTCCCTTTCCTCGAGTCTTTGGTAATCGAGAAACACAATTTGAAGTGTTTCAGACTAATTTAAACCGCTCTATCGATGGTGTTTGGTAAATAATGCATCGAACTCAATTATTCACTTAATCACCTAATATACCGACCCTCGCTATGCTTTTAGGTAAATTAGGTTTTAGTGTCGTTAATATGTCACAATTGATAGCGTTTAAGGATTGGTAAGTTTTACCAAACTCATATCCTTACTTAGTGCATTATAATTCAAATTCTCGGATTCGGACACTGGTTTGACCTAACCGACGATCTAGTTCCTCGGTTTTCAGGTCTCGGTCGAAACTACAAACGTGTAGATCTAGGTCTTATTGCACGCGGTGCAAAATTTCAGGTCAATCCGAGTTAAGTAGACCAAGTTATGGTCATTACACTATTGCTGGTCAAGTGGTATCATTTTAGGTCAATTTTAGGTCAAATTGGTCAATTCTGGTTCGGCCAGTTTTTGGACCCGAACTTGTGCAAGTTGTTTGACTTGCTTATGGTCATTTCTGGGCTTTGGTGTCTTCATAAGACTTGTAGGTATGGGTCTTAACTATTCTTGGTCAAAATTTCAGGTCAATTGGACCTGGTTTGAGTGAGTTATGGCCTAAACACTCACTGCTGCCCAATTGGTCATTTTTCAGGTCCTAATTGCACCTAATCCGAATTGGTCATTTTTAGGTCACCTTGCAAGCAGAATTTTGGCATGGTTTCTCAATGAAAGTTGGCACATTTTGTGCCTGGTTTCACCTCAAATTGGTCTCATACCAATTGAGGTTACACATTCAAGGTTATAGGCTAAAATATACACTGCCCTCAATATGCATTTCACACCCCAACTTCAAACACACACTTACCTTTGCCATTTGTTTACTTACCTACCAAATTGTTTTGGCACATTACCAAAAGCATTTTCTACATTACATTAGCATTATTTTGGGCAGATTCCAATCACCCTCAACACACCAAATATCATTCACAATTACAATTTCTAAGTACCATTACAAACACACCTAAACATTACAAACTTTACATACACTTTACAATGTTAATTTACATACATATCATCAATCCTTCTAGGTCAATATTCTGCCCACACTTCCTTCAATATATACCATTACTCAAGTGTCCACAAGCTGCCACAAACCATTCTTCAACATCACATTGCCGTCCCATATACCAATTCCCATCAAAGTGCATAATTCACCATATAAACATGAAATAATTCACTAAGTTACTAAATCACCATGATTAACATTATTTCTCATCAATTATATGCACAAATACCTCATCAAAAACGTGACTCATGGCTGTCCAAAATGAAAACAACAATAACCCTTCAAACTCAAAATTTTCCTTCACCAATCTAACACCCATAACATGAACATAAACTTTAACAAAGAATTTCTCAAAAATGCAAACTTACCTTTAATTGTAACTTGCTAAACCTTCACCAAACTTCTCAAAATTGGTATCAATATCTTCCTTGTGGTGTGTAGACCATTTTTTGTGAAGGAACTTAAAGGATTGGAGTTGAAAATGGGAGGTTAAGAGAGCTTGCATGAAAAATGGCCATGGTTTTTTTTCATTTCCTCTCAATTCGGCAACTTTGGTTGTTTTGGAGAAGATGACTATTTCTGCTGGTTTAGTGGAGTTACAGCTGCCCTATTATGTATTTAATTTATGCATTAGTGGTCCACTCACAAATTTAATCATTTTATAAACTTAACTCCCACTTATTCCACATTTAACCCATGATTTTAGCTATTTACTTTAGGTACCACTAAACTAATTTTTCATTTTATTTTCTAAGTGTAATATTATTTATTTTTAATGGACATTTAGGTCAAAAGACAATTCGGGATGTCAAATGACCATAATGCCCCTGTTCGGGTTACGTTCCCGATTTTTCGGTAACACCGGGTTTTGTCTGTTTTTCGATTTCTCACTTTTCTTTGTACTAATTATTTAATTTTTCTTTGATATTTCTAATGATATTTATACTTCAATAAGGTTCTATTTAAGTCCTAAAAATATTTTCCAGGGTTCCCCGCAGTCCAGGGCTAGTCAACGGTCCACGCCGTGACTTCCCGGTGCGGTCACCCATCGCTAGGTTTCCCGGCTCGCTTAACTTGATCACATTCCTTTGCTATTATTTTTCCTTTGTTTTTCTTGTATTTTCTTTTCTTGTATTTCATTATTTTATGTCTCCTCCCTTGTGTCAAAGTGTAGTTCTAGGCATCCTAGCTGTCCGGATAGCACTGGTCACCGGAACAGCAGAACGCACTACCGAACTTTGGGGTGTTACAAATTAATTGCATCAAATGTAAGTATTTAAAATTTCTTAAAATAATTGCCTCAATGGAGGGCCCATGTTATAATTACTTTAATTATACCATTTCTAACTTAATCATTTGTTTGGAAGATTTTGTGGTCGTCCTAATTACTATTATGGTCCCACCAATGCTCTTGACCTCCTTGATCTTCTTGCAATTCAATTACATAGTAATCCTTAACATACCAAGCCGAATTTACAAGAACTAAATAAATGAAATTACAACCCAAAAAATATTACAACCTTTATAATACATGCCACCAAAATAAATTAATTAATTTATAACCCAAAGAAACATAAAAGAAATAAATCCAATCACATTGGTCTTTTATTGTCCATGATCATCCATCATGCATATCACTATTTAACAATTAAACAAAACATACATACTTAAATTAAATTGAATATCACATATTCAACTTAAAAATCCAGATTTGAATATGATTTAAACAAATTTAAAAATTCAGATTTGAATCACATTCAAACAAATTTAAAAATTTATATTTGAATCAAAATTTAATTGTGTGATTAAAACTCCTAATTAAACACTTTAATTAGTCATGGGCCTAATTATGGGCCTTGAAACCAAGCCCACATTCAAGCCCAAAAGCCATGCGGATGGTTGAATGCACCAAACCATGCGCACCAATGGTGTTCATCATCACGCCACTGCCTATTCTTTGCAACCAGCAATGAATCAATCATCTCATGATCAAATCACACAATTAAATCATATATTAAACAATCTAAATGGCAAATATAGTGGCTCTGAGACCAATTGAAGGAGCAGAAGTATGAAAATTATTAGATTAGAACATTAAATTCAAAAATTTTCTTCTAGGGTCTCATTCATCATGCAAGATTCATTATTTACCTATTTGATTTCAATGTTTAATAGCATATTAAAACACTTTTAATATATTTTTGGATCTACATTTGCCATTTAAGATTTTAGAATTAATATATTAATTCATTAAAACCCTAGATTAATTCAAGAACATGTGCACTAACCTTTTGATGCACTATTGATGTGTTTGGAACCTTTGGGAAGTACCTAGGACACCAGATGTTGTCTCTCTAGCTTGTCCATGCTAAGATCACCAATGGCAGCCCCTTGAATAGCTTCTCAAGCCTTTCCAATCAATTAGAAATTGAGGTTTTGCCTTTTAGAGAGGTTGTAGATGTATGTTGGACACTAGAAACGATTTCTAGCAATTTTAATTCAAGAGAATGTTGGCAATTCTCTTTGAATTGATGAGAGATGAAGAAGAAGAGAGGAGAGAGTCTCTTTGGGTGGCGGCACACAATGAGAGAAATCAGATTGTTATTTTGTTCTTTCATCCTTTCCCTTGTATAGCTAGGTCACCACTTAAAACCCTTGCCATATGTCATTTTCTGATTGCATCATATTTTAATTTGACCCAATTACATTATGCCAAGTGTCAAAGCTAGATTTAATCTTGAATTTGATCATCTTACATAATTGGAAGACAAATGGCAAGCTTATGTGTGGTGACATGTGGCACCATGTGTCACCATCTCATGGTGCCACATGTTACCCTGTGAAATGACCAAATTACCCTTATGTCTTAATTTTGAGTTCTCAACCCAAAATAATTATTTCTCCTCTTCTAATCAATTTATATCAAATATAAATTAATTAATGAATCTTTATTAATTAATTTCTCATGATTAAATTCATATTTAAATACTTTAAATACAAATTTAACTTATACTATATATCAATAACCTAGATTTGGTTTCAAGCCATGCTAGGGACTTTGCAATCTTATTGCAAACCAAACTTATTTAATTAATCAATTAAACTCTTTAACTAATTAATTAAATCACATTTAACTTGGTGATTACTTGTGTATGTGTGTAACTTACTAAACTCATCACTAATTGGCAATGAGATATGATATTAACTCTTAATATCATTAGAACTCTTTCTTACCATAAATGATTCCTCTAAATCATTTTATGCACCTCATAGACCATGGTTAACACCTAGCTTAGCATGCCATAGCCACCCAATTAGTAATAAGGAATACCTTAAATGAACCTTTAATCATATGTTACCATGCACTAGAATCTCTCTGTTACAAAATCCCAATTCGAGCTGGAGCCATGGTTTATGTCAAACTCGATTTGCTATGAATATTATGTTCTCTTTTAATTCCAATTCTTGATTAAAAAATTTTCTCATCAGAAACTCTTTTCTGATTAAATCTATCTGTCCTGGCCAGGAACTTAAAACATCAAAAACAATTAAATAAACATAGAATTTTACCCCTATTTACTTAGGGTAACAGATTCCTTCTTGATCAACACCTACCTCCATATGTAACTAGTAGGAGCCAACACATGCCCATATACCCATACACAGAATAAGTATGAAAACAGTATCAAACTCAAACCACCTATATACAAGATAATTGTGCTATCTCAGGTCTAAAGATTATATGCACTGATATGATTTATGACAATGCATTGATAAGAGTAAACTCCATGTTCTTGTCATAAATGTCACTGGTTCAGCCTACTTATCATGCATAAGTGCCTATCATGTTTGTTATATGGCATGAGACTCACCATTCCATCTTATTTGTATCTTATATAAATACATTGAGAACAAATATGAATACATTCTTTCTTGATAAGTCATGTCCTGTGTGAAGTATCCTCGATTGTGAACCATTTTATGATACTTTGTGCTAGAAATACTGTCACTCATATTCTTAACAACTTAAGAATAGAATTTCTAACAAAATATCAATGGACCTTTTCTATTACATATAAATATATTATGTAAATGAAAAAGTGAAAATGCCTTTTATTAATAAAAAATGTATAAGATACATACTAAATGATACGCTCTAAGGCATACTACTAACATCTCTCACCACACGTGTTACTCTTTCTCAATTCTTTCTTCTACCTTTCTTTAGTTTTAGTTTGGTTCTAAAGATAAGACATAGAAAAACTATAAACTACTCATGTAGGACATTAATATATCATCTTTTTCATATACTTGTAATTGTTTTTGAGGTTCTTTCCATGGTCGAAATAAATTTATTTTGAGGGCAACCAATAAACTTTATATATGTTCTTAAGGACATACTACCCTTGCTATCTTATACATCATAGTAAGGCAAATTTTTTAGTCCTAAAATTATATTTCTCGGATTCAACACTCAAAACTGTGCAACTTTCTTATATAAGTCATTTTGGTTTAATATGTTGATTTTAAGATATGATTTTTGAAAATTTGGTATTTGATTCTATGTGTTTCTACATGACATTGAACTTTGAAAGGGAATAACCTAAAGAAGCTTTCACTTTTTTTTGTGTTCGTTGCACCTAAATTGGATTTCATAATTTCCTTTAAAACTTTCATGTTTTAAGATTCTTCTAATTCCTTATAGATTTGTATGCTAACTCGTTTTAAGAAACATTAGAATATTAGTACATGTAAATAGCAATGATTTGGAAATTCAAATTTAATTTTTCTTGTACTTAAATGTGCCTAAATTGGATATCATCTCTTCTATCTATGTAATGTATTAAATTTAGTCTCAATTAATTTGGGTACACTGGAAAATCCTAAAGAAATAAAACTAACTGCAAAATTAACTCAAGAAGAAGAAGAGAGATTCATAATCCTACTAATAAAGTGCTTATAGGCTTTCGCTTAGTCATACAAAGACATGCTCAAAATTGATAAGATACTAACTTCTCCACATGTAAGGCAAATCAAAAAGAAAAAAAAATAGGCTTAGAATAGAGTGGGAAGATAAATCTGCTCCAATGGTAAAGAAACTAGTTGATGTAGAGTTTATGAATATGGTTGAGTAACCATAACAGCTAGCAAATATAGTGTTTATATCGAAGAACAAAATGGTAAGAATGTGCATAAACTACAAAGACCTTAACAAGGCTTTTCTAGATTTCCTCTTTCCCTACATCAATGTTTTGATAGATAGCATATGCAATACCTCTCTTGTTAGTAGTATGCCCTAGAGCATATCATTTAGTATGTATTTTGACATATTTTATTAATAAAAGGCAATTTCACTTTTTTGTTTACATAATGTATTTATGTGTAATAGAAAAGGTCCATTGATATTTTGTTAGAAATTGTATTCTTAAGTTGTTAAAAATATGAGTGACAGTATTTCTAGCACAAAGTATCATAAATTGGTTCACAATCGAGGATACTTCACAATAAGGACATGACTTATCCAGAAAGATTGTAATCATGTTTGTTCCCAAGGTATTTATATGAGATATAAATAGGATGGAATAATGAGTCTCATGCCATATAACAAACATGATAGGCACTTATACATGATAAGTAGGCCGAACCAGTGACGCATATGACAAG
The DNA here is from genome assembly GCF_030052815.1 of Hevea brasiliensis. Classification (NCBI taxonomy): domain Eukaryota; kingdom Viridiplantae; phylum Streptophyta; class Magnoliopsida; order Malpighiales; family Euphorbiaceae; genus Hevea; species Hevea brasiliensis. The sequence goes on along the minus strand of NC_079503.1, from coordinate 67,793,419 downwards.
CACATAGAATTTACTCTTGTCAATGCATTGTCATATATCATATTAGTGCATATAATCTTTGGACCTAAGATAACACAGTTATCTTGTATATAGGTAGTTTTAGTTTGATACTGCTTTCATACTTGTACTGTGTATAGGTATATGGGCATGTGTTGGCTCCTACTAATTATATATTGAGATAGGTGTTGATCAAGATGAAATCTATTACCCTAAGTAAATAGGGACAAAGTCCTATGTTCATTTAATTGTTCTTGATGTTTCAAGTTCCTGGCCAGAATAGACAGATTTAGTTAGAAAAGAGTTTTTGACATGAAAATCTAATTAATCAAGAACTGGAATTAAAGAACATAATATTCATAGCAAATGGGGTTTGACATAAATCATGACTCCAGCTCGAATTGGGATTTTGTAACAGAGAGATTCTAGTGCATGGTAACATATGATTATAAGTTGATTTAAGGTATTTCTTGTTACTAATTGGGCAGCCATGGCATGCTATGCTAGGTTTCAATCATGGTCAATGAGATGCCAAAAATAATTTAGAGAAATCAATTATGGTAAGAAAGAGTTCTGATGATATTAAGAGTTAATATCATACCTCATTGCCAATTAGTGATGAGCCTAGTGAGTCACACACATACACAAGATAATCACCAAGTAAAATGTGATTTAATTGATTAATTAAACAGTTTAATAAATTAATTTACTAGGTTTGGTTTGCAATAAGATTGCGAAACCCCTAGCATGAAATCAAATCTAAGTTATTGGATGTATAGTACAAGTTAAATTATATTTAAAGTGTTTAAATATGAATTTAATTGTGAGAAATTAATTAATTTATATTTGATATAAATTGATTAGAAGAGGAGAAATAATGATTTTGGGTTAAGAACTCAAAATTACAACATAAGGGTAATTTGGTCATTTCACATGATGACATGTGGCACCATGAGATGGTAACACATGGCATTATATAAGTTTGCCATTTGTCTTCCTAGCATGCAAGGTGATCAAAGTCAAGATTAAATCTAGTTTTGACACTTGGCTTAATGTGATTAAGTCAATTAAAAATAAGATGCAATATGCTAGTAACATGTGATATAGAGTTTAAATGATTATTTGACCTAATTATATAAAGAAATGTTATAAGAAAAAATTAGCCACTCTTTCCATTCTCTCTTATGTGTGGCGGCACCTATTTCTCCCTCTCCTCTCTTCATCTTTTCTCATCAATTCAAAGAGAAATGCCTAAATTTCTTTGAATTAAAATTGCTAGAAATTGTTTCTAGTGCCCTATACACACATGCAACCTCTCTAAAGGTAAGAACCCAATTTATAATTGGTTGGCAAAGGCTTAAGAAGCAAATTGGGGGCTACCCATTGGTGATCTTAGTGTGGACAAGCTAGAGGGACAACACTTGGGGTCCTAGATGCTTCTTAAAGGTGCCAATCACATCCATAGTGCATCAAAGAGGTTAGTGCTCTAACTCCTCTTTTAAACTAGGGTTTAAATGAATTAATTTGTTAATTCACAATCTTGAATGGCAAATATAGATCCTAATACATATTAAAAGTGTTTTAATATACAATTGAGCATTGAAATTAATTAGGCACATAAGAGATGTGGCATGATACATGTAACCCTAGAATAAAAATTTTGAATTTCAATGCTCTAATATAACAATTTTCATGCTTTCACTCCTTCAATTGGTATCAAAGCCACTATATTTACCACTTAGATTGATTATTGAAATTTAATTATGTGATTGATTGATCTATTACTGGTTGAAATCATCAATGGTGCGCATGCTATTGGGCCTTCCAATGGTGCATTTGGTTATGGGATCAATCATGCAATTGTTGTATGATCTAAGGCCCATAATTAGGCCCATGCTTAATTAAATTGTTTAATTAAGAATTTTAATCACACAATTAAATTTTGATTCAATTGTTTGAATGAGATTCAAATCTGAATTTTTAAATTTGTTTGAATGAGATTCAAATCTGAATTTTTTAGTTGAATATGAGATATTCAATTTAATTTTACTATGTATGTTTTATTTAATTATTAAATGGTAATATGCATGATGGATGATCATGGACAATAAAAAACCATTGTGATTGAATTTATTTCTTTTATTTTTCTTTGGGTTGTAGAATAATTAATTTTATTTTTGATGGCATGTATTATAAGTATTGTAATAATTTGGGTTGTAATTTCATTTATTTGAGGACTTTAACGTCCATGATCTTGTAAATTTGCCTTGGTATGCCAAGGATTACAATGTAATCGGATTGCAAGAAGATCAAGGAGGTCAAGAGCATTGGTGGGACCAGTGGGAGGAATTCACGGTCAATTATTGATTATGTACTCCTTCAGCAACTCTTGTAAAATGAATGAATGAAATGCACCTAAGAATGCCCTGATTCAATTCTTGGTGGCTCAGAATTGAATCCCTTAGAAAGTCCATGGTCATACCATATTTATTTATTATCCATGTATGCATGAGATGTATGGGAATATATGCAAATATATGATATATGCATGCTAATTGGATAATGTGCAAAGTAAGACCATAATAGTAATTAAGCCGACCACTAAATCTTCCAAACAAATGATTAAGTTGGAAATGGTATAATTAAGGTAATTATATCATGGGCCCTCTATTAAGGCAATTATTTTAAGAAATTTTAAATATTTGCATATGATGCAATTAATTTAAGAGATTTTCTTAAGAATAATTGTTAAGCATGAGATGTTGTAAATATGTAAATGGTTTGGTGGCCAATAATGAATGTGCTTGAGGACATTAAAATTATTTGCTTATTTACTGGCTCAATGGGATCAACTTAACTAATGCAAGATAAGTCAATAATGGATGTGCCTAAGATTTTGAGTATTAGGGGCTAGGTAAATGATTGAACCTCACATGAGATGTGATAGGCAAGGAGTTGCTTACTTACAGTTTATTGTAATTCCAATAATGGATGTGCCTGAGGATGATCAATAAGACTATAAGAATTCAATCACCCACTAGAAATCCATCCAACTAGGATTTCCATTTCCTACTTTGGAAGTGTAGGATTCGCTAAGTTAGTGGGAGGACCAATTTGATTAAAAGACCATAATTATTGTGGTTAATTACTTGATACATTTACTAATTAATCTAGTTATTTTCTGCAGTTATTCTTCTGATAATAATGAGCACTCAACAACCACCACCATCCAATATCCTTGCGAGCATACTTGATCACAATAGGTTGACAAGACCTAATCTTTCTGATTAGCTAAGAAATTTAAAGCTTGTCCTAAACTTAGAATGTATTGGATATGTTCTAGACTTAAATGTTCCTGATCCCTTACCTCCAGAGGCCACTCAAGAGGAACATGACACTTTGGACAAGTGGAAGGAGCATGATATGAGAGCCAAGTGTTACATGCTTGCTTCTATGAGTAATGAGTTACAGAAGCAGCATGAGAACATGCAGAGTGCAAGTGAGATCCTCCTTCACCTACAAGAGTTTTATGGTGAGCATAGTAGGAATGCTAGGTATGAGATATCGAGGTAGCTATTTAGAATGAGGATGTCTGAGGGACAGAATATTGGGGATCATGTCCACAAGATGATTTAGCTTATAGAGCAGTTGGAAAATCTTGAATTTAACATGGATTTCCAACTGCAAACAGATTTGATCCTTCAATCCCTACCTGAGTCATTTGAGAATTTTGTGACAATTTTCCATATGACTATGCAGGAATACACCTTGGCTAGTTTACTTAACATGCTTGTTATTGGCCAAAAGAATATGTTGGGCAACAAAGGAAAAGGGGTAGCTTTGATTGCATCTTCTTCTACTGGAAAGTCCAACAAGAGGAAGGGCAATAAGAAGAAGAAACTTTAAGTTCTAGGACCTTCCAAGAAGATAGCCAAGTAGAAAGGGAAGACCAAAGCTGATGGAGGCAAAGGAAAGTGTTTTCACTGCCGGAAGGATGGGCACTGGAAAAGGAACTGCCCAGAGTATCTTGCTTCTTTGAAGGACAAGAAGGATACACCTTCAGAAGGTATGTCTATATCTTGTTATTTAGATGCTGATGATGCTCATAGTTCATCTACAGCTTGGGTTTTAGATACTGGTGCTAGTTCTCACATTTCTTATGATATACAGGAACTAGCAAACAGTAGCAGCTTACATGCTCGAGATGTTAGACTCCGGATTGGCGATGGCTCAACTGTTGAACCTTTAGCCATAGGATCTAAATCTTTTTATATGTGTGGACATGTTTTGTGTTTGAATAATATTTTGTATGTGCCTGATGCTTTTAAGAACATCATTTTTATATCTAGTTTGACTAGAAATAGTTATGAATTTCAGTTCACTGATGATGTTTGCAATATTTATTTTGAAAATAAATATGTTGGCTCAGGTTATATGCATGATGATCTTTATTATTTGGATAATAATGATAAACACAAAATGAATGCAAGCAATCTAAAAGAATGCAATGCTATGGTGAAAATCAACTCAAGTTCAAAATATATTTGGCACTTAAGATTAGGTCATGTTGCAGAAGATAAGATTGCAAAACTGGAGAAAATGGAAATTTTATCCTCATTGGGTTCTAAACCTACTCCAACTTGTGAATCCTGCCTTCAGGGCAAAATGACTAGATCACCATTTGTTGGACAAGGATTAAAAGGTGAAAATATTTTGGAGCTAATATATAGTGATGTATGTGGTCCATTTAAGGAAATGGCTAGAGATGGTTTTCATTACTTTATTACCTTTACTGATGATAAATCAAGGTTTGGGTATTTGTATTTGATGAAATACAAACGTGAATCCTTTGAAAAGTTCAAAGAACTTAAATCTGAAGTAGAAAATCAAACAGGAAAAAGTATTAAAACTCTTAGATCAGATCATGGAGGTGAATACTTAAGTACTGAATTTGATGAATACTTGAAAGAACATGGCATTGTTTCCCAGCTGACTCCTCCAGGAATGCCATAGCTGAATGGTGTATCTAAAAGGAGAAATCGTACCCTATTAGATATGGTACGTAGTATGATGAGCTATACTGATATGCCAATCTCCTTTTAGGGATTTACATTAGAATCAGCTTTACATATTCTGAATAGAATTCCATCAAAATCATTTTCTTCCACACCTTATGAGATATGGCACGGAAGAAAACCAAGCCTTAAGCATGTTATGATTTGGGGTTATCTAGCTTATATCAAAAAACTGAACACTGATAAATTGGAAACAAGATCAGAAACAAGATCAGAAAAGGGTCGATTTGTTGGATATCCAAAAGAGAGTTTGGATATTATTTTTATTTGCCTACATCACAAAAGGTTGTGGTAAGTAGAGATGCCACTTTACTTAAATAATAGTTTATTCAAAAAGGAGGCAAAGGAAGGCAAATAGAGTTAGAATTGGAGAATTCTGACCAACCAACAGATCAAATGGATATAGATCCATCTAGTCAACCTACACCTATTGATAAAACATCTACAGTAATTCCTCGCAGATCAACCAGGATATCTCACCCACCAGTGAGATATGGTTTCCTTTATGAACATGAACAAGAGCTGTTTACTCATGAAGAAGTAGATCATGGAGATGATCCACTTACCTATGAAGAAGCTTTATCAGATATAGACTCTTTAAAATGGATTAAAGCTATGACATTCGAAATTGAATCCATGCATAAGAATCAAGTTTGGGATCTTGTTGACCCACCTGAAGGTATTGTACCTATAGGGAATAAAAGGGTTTTTAAGAAGAAAATTGGTTCTGATGGAAAGGTAGAGACCTATAAAGCAAGGCTAGTAGTGAAAGGGTTTCGCCAAAGGCAAGGAATCAACTATGAGGAGACTTTCTCGTTTATTGCCATGCTTAAATAGCTGCATACTATGATTATGAGATTTGGCAGATAGATGTCAAAATAGCTTTTCTCAATGGATACATTGAAGAAAACATTTTCATGGAACAACCTAGGGTTTTTGAGTCCTAAGATGGTTCCAAGGTATGCAAGCTAAAGTAATCCATTTATGGGTTGAAACAAGCTTCATGGAGTTGGAACATCCGTTTTGATGAAGCCATTAAGTCATTTTTGTTTTATCAAAAATGTGGATGAACCATGTGTATATAAGAAGGTTAGTGATAGTGCTATCACTTTCCTTATCTTATATGTGGATGATATTCTGTTGATAGGTAATGACATAGGTATGTTGACAGCTGTAAAGGTATGGATATCAAATACATTCTCCATGAAAGACTTAAGGGGGCCAACATATATTCTTGGAATTCGCATCTATAGAGATAGAGTGAAAAGAATAATGGATTTATCCCAAAGTCTATACTTGAAAAATGTGTTAAAGAGGTTTAACATGCTTGATTCTAAGAGAGGATTGTTACCAGTGAGACATGGTATCCATCTTTCTAAAGAGATGTCTCCAAAGACACCTGAAGAAAGAGATAAAATGGTCAGGATTCCATATGCTTCTGCTATTGGAAGTTTGATATATGCAATGATGTGTACTAAGCCAGATATTGCACATGTTGTTAGTTTGACTAGTAATTTTCAATCCAATCCAGGTTTGGAACACTGGATAGCTGTTAAGAATATCCTTAAGTACTTGAGAATAACTAAGGATTTATTCTTGATTTATGGAGGTGGTGACTTGCAATTGGATGGTTATACTGATTCTGATTTCCAATTAGATATCGATTATAGAAAGTCTACCTCTGGGTTTATGTTCATTTGTAATAGAGGTGCAGTCAATTGGAAGAGTTCCAAACAGAGTACGACTACTGATTCCACTATAGAGGCCGAGTATATTATTGCATCAGATGTTGCAAAAGAGGCTGTTTGGATATAAGGAACCCCGATCTCACTAGAAATCCAAACACATAGAAAGGCGCTACCACATTGAGAGATAGTTGGGCGAGGAGATGTAGCCATACAGAAAATAGCATCAGCTGAAAATCCAGTTGATCCATTCATGAAGCCTATATCACAAGCTTAGTTAGACCGACATCTTAAGAAGATGGGTCTAAGATATTGTAATGAATGGCTCTAGTGCTAGTGGGAGATTGTTAGTAGTATGCCCTAGAGCATATCATTTAGCATGTATCTTGTACATATTTTATTAATAAAAGGCAATTTCACTTTTCCATTTACATAATGTATTTATGTGTAATAGAAAAGGTCCATTGATATTTTGTTAAAAATTCTATTCTTAAGTTGTTAAAAATATGAGTGACAGCATTTCTAGCACAAAGTATCATAAATTGGTTCACAATCGAGGATACCTCAAAATAAGAACATGACTTATCCAGAAAGATTGTAATCATGTTTGTTCCCAAGGTATTTATATGAGATATAAATAAGATAGAATGGTGAGTCTCATGCCATATAACAAGCATGATAGGCACTTATACATAGTAAGTAGGCCGAACCAGTGACGCATATGACAAGTACATGGAGTTTACTCTTATCAATGCATTGTCATAAATCATATTAGTGCATATAATCTTTAGACCTGAGATAACACAGTTATCTTATATATAGGTAGTTTGAGTTTGATACTGCTTTCATACTTGTACTGTGTATGAGTATATGGGCAAGCGTTAGCTCCTACTAATTATATGTGGAGGTAGGTGTTGATCAAGATGGAATATGTTACCCTAAGTAAATAGGGACAATGTCCTATGTTCATTTAATTATTCTTGATGTTTCAAGTTTCTGGCTAGGATAGACAGATATAGTCAAGAAAGAGTTTCTAATAAGAAAATCTAATTAATCAAGAATTAGAATTAAAAAATAAAATAATATTCATAGCAAATGGGGTTTGACATAAACCATGACTCCAGCTCGAATTGGGATTTTGTAACAGAGAAATTCTAGTGCATGGTAACATATGATTATAGGTTGATTTAAGGTATTCCTTGTTACTGATTGGGTAGCCATGGCACGCTATGCTAGGTGTCAACCATGGTCAATGAGATGCCAAAAATGATTTAGAGAAATCAATTATGGTAAGAAAGAGTTCTGATGATATTAAGAGTTAATATCATATCTCATTGCCAATTAGTGATGAGCTTAGTGAGTCACACACATACACAAGATAATCACCGAGTAAAATGTGATTTAATTGATTAATTAAAGAGTTTAATTAATTAATTAATTAGGTTTAGTTTGCAATAAGATTTGAAAGTCCCTAGCATGACTTGAAACCAAATCTAAGTTATTGGATGTATAGTATAAGTTAAATTTATATTTAAAGTGTTTAAATATGAATTTAATTATGAGAAATTAATTAATAGAGATTAATTAATTAATTTATATTTGATATAAATTGATTAGAAGAGGAGAAATAATGATTTTGGTTTGAGAACTCAAAATTACAACATAAGGGTAATTTGGTCATTTTACATGGTGACATGTGGCACCATGATATGGTGACACATGACATCATATAAGTTTGCCATTTGTCTTCCTAGCATGCAAGGTGATCAAAGTCAAGATTAAGTCTAGCTTTGACACTTGGCTTAAAGTGATTAAGTCAATTAAAAATAAGATGCAATGTGGTGGTGACATATGGCATAGGGTTTAAGTGATTATGACCTAATTATGTAAAGAAATGTTATAAGAAAAAATTAGCCACTCTCTCCATTCTCCCTTATGTGTGGCGGCACCTATTTCTCCCTCTCCTCTCTTCATATTTTCTCATCAATTTGAAGAGAATTGCCCAAATTTCTTTGAATTAAAATTGCTAGAAATTGTTTCCAGTGTCCTATACACACATACAACCTCTCTAAAAATAATTGGTTGGCAAAGGCTTAAGAAGCAAATTGGGAGATGCCCATTGGTGATCTTGGTGTGGACAAGCTAGAAGGACAACACTTGGTGAAACACCCTCACTGTAGCAATTCCGTACATTCTACTGTTCCAGTGACCAGTGTCGGTCCGGACAACTAGAACATCTAGAAAAATATTTAGATTAAAGTCAGAAGCCATAATTAACTCAAATAATAATAAGAAAAAAAATTTTGGAAAAATTTTAGAAATAAAATGCAATCAAGTTAAATGAGCCGGTGCCCTAGCGATGGGTAACCCAGTGGGAAGTTGCTGTCCTTGCAGCTAGGAGCCCTAAACCTGGGAGAAAATTCATGAAATAATTTATGAGACTCCAGAGGAGAGTCATTGAGGTTTCTATGGCATTAGAATGCCAAGAAAAGGCTTAGAAAAATTTTTCAATCAGTACAGACGATTTTGGCTCAATAAGCCAAACGAAGGGCATTTTGATCATTTCGTCTTCGGAGATAATTTTTGACCGACATGTCCTGTTAAATAAATAATTAATATGACATAAAATGTAAATAAATATTGTTAAAAATTTAATTGAAAATGAGTAGAAAAGAAAAGGAAAGAAAAATGAAAGAATTGGGAATTATGATATCACATGATGTCATTAAAATGCCCCCACCCAATCACATTGTGACACATGTCTTTAAACCACTTAAAATGAGTAAAATGGGTAGACAAATTGAAGAAAACAATATGCTTCTTCTTCACAAATGAACCAGCTCCCTCTCTTCCACCATTGAAGCTTCACCAAGCTTCCAAATCTCTACCAAACCACCTCAAAACCTCATCCTTCCTTCACTAAAAATTTCCCTTACCACTAAAGCAAGATTTGGGCAGCCATTAGAGGAGGAAAAAGTGAAGGAAAGTGAAGGGTAGAAAATCACCAAAGTGGTTAGTGCCATATTATTTGCTTTTACATCTTTCTAAACATGAATTTAAGCTAAGTTAAGTTGAAAATTTGATAAAAATTGAATTAATGAGGCATGATTATGTTCCATGAAATTTTGACAGCCTTGACATGAGTTAGGGTTAGGAGAATTCTTTGATTTAAAGTGACATATTAGCTGCCCCTAGTATAAATTATATGATTAGTATAGCAAATTAGGAGTAAGATGCATGAATTCAAGGCTTAGTCAATTAGGGTTAGGGTTTTGAAACTCAATTTTGGAGGTTGATGTAACTAAACTTAAATTAATGTTGTAATGGTCAATTAGTGACCATTTGGCTATGTTTGATTAGGAAATGAAGTGATTTGTGCCATGGGAGTTGAGGTTAGGTATGCTATCCAGTGTGCACTACAAATCTGGATGTGAGTCCAGCATGTTTGGGCAGCCATAACTTGGGTTGTGTAGGTTCAACTGGTGCAAGGCCGATTGGACATGAAATTAGATACATGATGGCATAACTTTTATGAAGTAACTCTGTCTAGAAAACAAACTTAGGATGCCCTAAAAATTGACCAAATCCGGGTAGCACCAATTCTGCTTGTGCAAAATGACCAAATGAATAGTGTTCATTCTTTTGGTCATAACTCACTGTAGAAATATCCAATTAACCTGAAATTTATATCAATAGAAAGCTTGGACAATTTAGGACAACTTTCATGAAGGATACAACTCCAAATTTTGAAATGAAATTGCCCACCAATCTCAAGACACCAAAACTACCAGAATGGATTTTGCCTAGAAATTCTAGGTACTGCCCTATCTGGTAGTTATGATATTTAGGCCATAACTTGAGCTACAAAACTCCAAATGGAGTGATTCAAAAAGGAAATTAAAGAAGACACAATAAGGAACAACTTTGATGAAAAAAAGTTAGCTCAGTTTCCACTGTAGAATTGTCTAATGGAACAATAAACTTAAGGTATGAAATCTGAAAATTTTGAATAACATAAAATAAGCTTTGAATTGGTATTGGAAATCAATGCCAACAAAAATAAAATGAAAAATGTGATATCTTAGTGAACTTAGATTCAACAAATCTATTATGAATTAAAAAAGTTAACCTTTGAAGGGAAATTGTCAAGTGAATAGTAACCTCAATAATATTAATGCAAATGACAAAAACTTAAATTGCAAATAATAAGTTATATAAATAGTGTAATGAATAAATTGATCATGTTAATGTATGAATATGACATTAGTTCTCATTATTGTAGAAAGAAAAAGTACTTTGAGTATAATGGTATAGAAGGATAATTGATGTGAATTGTGATCATATAAATGATCAAATGAATGTATAAATTGTAATGAATGCATAAATTATATTGAATTGTATTTTAGAAATTTATATTTCCACTAGGAATAGAATTGAAATAGTATAAATTATTATTGGAGCTTATAATGAAATAATGAAATAATAAAACATAATAACACTTAATGGTACTTATGTGCCCATGTATTGCCTAGACACGTGTGTCAGATTGGATAGATTGGCATGCCAATAGGGTATTGTTTTAGCAGTACTGCGAAAGGCTTTATGCCCGCATTCATGGCTTTATGCCCGCACTCATGGCTCTTATTCCCGATTATGTGTTATCATGGATTTTTAGCCATTCTGACTACATACGTGGTTGACGTTCCGTGTCCCATGGTATGACAGCCAGAGGTGAAGGAGCGGAAGCATGGAAAACACAAGTTTATATCATTGAATTCAAAAATTTTTCACCTAGGGTCACATGCATCATGCAAGATTCATTTTTATCTATTTGATTTCAATGATAAACAGAATTTTAAAACTCTTTTAATATGTTTTGGATCTAGATTTGCCATTTAAGATTTTAGAATTAATCAGATTAATTCATTAGAACCCTAGATTAGATCAAGAATAAGTGCACTAACCTTTTGATGCACTGCAGTGTGTTTGACACCTTTGGGATGCGCCTTAGGACACCAGATGTTGTCCCTCTAGCTTGTCCACATCAAGATCACCTATTGCAGCCCTTGAACAACTTCTAAATCTTTTTCTATGAATTAGAAAATCAAGTTTTTCCTTTTGAGAGATTACAGATGAAAACAAGAAACTAGAAACAATTTCTAGTATTTTTAATTCAAGAGATTGTTTGCTAATCTCTTTGAATTGATGAGAGATGAAGAAAAAGAGAAGGGAGAGGAGCCAAGGGTGGAGGCACCTTTTTTAGAATGAGCATATTGTATTTTTGTTCTTTTATCCTTACACTTATATAGCTAGATCACCACTTAAAACCCTTGCCACATGTCACCCTCTGATTGGTTCTAGGTTTAATTGACCCAATCACATTGTGTCAAGTTTCAAACCTATATTTAATCTTGACTTTGATTATCTTACATGATTAAAAGACATTTGGCAAGCTTATGTGTAGTGCCATGTGTCACCATCTCATGGTGCCACATGTCACCCTATGAAATGACCAAAATACCCCTGTGTCTTAATTTTGAGTTCTCAACCCAAAATAATTATTTCTCTTCTTCTAATCAATTTATATCAAATATAAATTAATTAATTAATCTTTATTAATTAATTTCTCATTAATTAAATTCATATTTAAATACTTTAAACACTCTTCCAACTGACTGCACCTCCATTACAAATGAACACATACCCAGAGGTAGACTTTCTATCATCGATATCTGATTGGAAATCAGAATTAGTATAACCATCCAATTGCAAGTCTCCACCTCCATAAATCAAGAATAAATCCTTAGTTCTTCTCAAGTACTTAAGGATATTCTTGACAGCTATCCAGTGTTCCAAACCTGGATTGGATTGATACCTGCTAGTCAAACTAACAACATATGCGATATCTGACCTAGTACACAACATTGCATACATTAAACTTCCAATAGTTGAAGCATATGGAATCCTGGCCATTTTATCTCTTTCTTCAGGTGTCTTTGGAGACATCTCTTTAGAAAGGTGGATACCATGTCTCACTAGTAACAATCCTATCTTGGAATCAAGCATGTTAAACCTCTTTAACACCTTTTCCAAGTATAAACTTTGGGACAAACCAATTATTCTTTTCGCTCTATCTCTATAGATGTGAAGCCCAAGAATATAGGTTGTCTCCCCTAAGTCTTTCATGGAGAATGTATTTGACAACCATACCTTTACAGTTGTCAACATACCTGTGTCATTACCCATCAACAGTATGTCATCCACATATAAGACAAGGAAAGTGACAGCATTATCACTAACCTTCTTATATACACATAGCTCATCCTCATTTTTTATGAAACCAAATGACTTAAGGGCTTCATCAAAATGGATATTCCAACTCCTCGAAGCTTGTTTCAACCCATAAATGGATCGCTTTAGCTTGCATACCTTGGAACCATCTTGGGATTCAAAACCCCTAGGTTGTTCCATGAAAAAGTTTTCTTCAATGTATCCATTGAGAAAAGCTGTTTTGACATCTATATGCCAAATCTCATAATCATAGTATGCAGTTATTGCTAATAGAATCCTAATTGATTTAAGCATGGCAATAGGCGAGAAAGTCTCCTCATAGTCGATTCGTTGCCTTTGGCGAAACCCTTTTGCTGCTAGCTTTGCCTTATAGGTGCCTTTCCATCAGAACCCATTTTCTTCTTCAAAACCCACTTCTTCCCTAGAGGTACAATACCTTCAGGTGGGTCAACAAGATCCCAAACTTGATTCTTATACATGAAATCAATTTCATATTTCATAGCATCAATCCATTTTGAAGAGTCTATATCTGATATAGCTTCTTCATAGGTAAGTGGATCATTTCCATGATCTACTTCTTCATGAGTAGACAACTCTTGTTCTTCTTCATGAAGGAAACCATATCTCACTGGTGGGTGATATATTGGTTGTTCTACGAGGAGCAGCTGTAGATGTTTTATCAATGGGTGTAGGTTGACTAGATGGATCTATATCCATCTGATCTATTGGTTGGTCAAAATTCTCCAATTCTAACTCTATTTGCCTTCCTTTGCCTCCTTCTTAAACAAACTGTTGTTCAAGAAATGTGGCATCTCTACTTATCACAACCTTTTGTGATGTAGGCAAATAAAAATAGTATCCAAAACTATCTTTTGGATATCCAACAAATCGACACTTTTCTGATCTGGTTTCTAATTTTTAAGTGTTCAGCTTTTTGATATAAGGTGGATAACCCTAAATCTTAACATGCTTAAGACTTGGTTTTCTTCCATGCCATATCTCATAAGTGTGGAAGAAACTGATTTTGATGCAATCCTATTCAGAATATACAAGCTGATTCTAATGCAAATTCCCAAAAAAAGATTGGCATATCAGTATAGCTCATCATACCACGTACCATACCCATTAGGGTATGATTTCTCCTTTCAGATACACCATTTAGCTGTGGTGTTCCTGGAGGAGTCAGCTGGGAAACAATGTTGTGCTCTCTCAACTATTCATCAAATTTAGTACTCAAATATTCACCTCCACAATCTGATCGAAGAGCTTTAATACTCTTTCTTGTTTGATTTTCTACTTCAGATTTAAATTCTTTGAACTTTTCAAAGGATTCATGTTTGTATTTCATCAAATACAAATACCTAAATCTTGATTTATCATCAGTAAAGGTAATAAAGTAATGAAAATCACCTCTAGCCATTTCCTTAAATGGACCACATACATCACTATGTATGAGCTCCAAAATATTTTCAGCTCTTAGCCCTTGTCCAACAAAGGGTGATCTAGTCATTTTTTCCTGAAGGCAAGATTCACAAGTTGGAGTAGGCTCAGAGCCCAATGAGGATAGAATCCCCATTTTCTCCTGTTTTTCAATCCTATCTTCTGCAACATGACCTAACCTTAAGTGCTAAATATATTTTGAACTTGAGTTGATTTTCACCATGGCATTGCATTCATTTAGATCACTTGCATTCATTTTGTGTTTGTCATTATTATCCAAATAATAAAGACCATCATTCATATAACCCGAACCAACATATTTATTTCCAAAATAAATATTGCAAACATCATCTGTGAACTGAAATTCATAGCCATTTATAGTCAAAGTAGATATAGAAATGATGTTCTTAAAAGCATCAGGTACATATAAAATATTATCCAAACACGTAACATGTCCAAACATGTAAAAAGTTTTAGATCCTATGGCTAAAGCTTCAACAGTTGAGCCATTGGCAATCCGGACTCTAACATCTCGAGAACGCAAGCTGCTACTATTTGGTAGTTCCTGCATATCATAAGAAATGTGAGAACTGGCACCAGTATCTAAAACCCAAGCTGTAGATGAACTATGAGTATCATCAGAATCTAAATAACAAGATATAGATATACCTTTCGAAGGTCTATCCTTCTTGTCCTTCAGAGAAGCAAGATACTCTAGGCAGTTCCTTTTCTAGTGCCCATCCTTCTGGCAGTGAAAACACTTTCCTTTGCCTCTATTAGCTTTAGTCTTCCCTTTTTATTTAGCTATTTTCTTGGAAGGACCAGGAATCTGAGGTTTCTTTTTCTTATTTCCCTTCTTCTTGTTGGACTTTCCAGCAAAAGAAGATGCAATCAAAGCTACCTCTTTTCCTTTATTGCCTGGCATATTCTTTTGGGCAATAACCAGCATGTTGAGTAAACCAGCCAAGGTGTATTCCTGTTTAGTCATATGGAAATTTGTCACAAAATTCTTAAAAGACTCAGGAAGGGATTGAAGGATCAAATCCGTCTGCAGTTGGAAATCCATGTTAAAGTCAAGATGTTCCAGCTGCTCAATCAATCGAATCATCTTGTGGACATGATCCCTAACATTCTGTCCCTCAGACATCCTCATGCGGAATAGTTATCTAGATATCTCATACCTAGCATTCCTGCTGTGCTCACCATACAACTCTTGTAGGTGAAGGAGGATCTCACTCGCACTCTGCATGTTCTCATGCTGCTTCTGTAACTCATTACTCATGGAAGCAAGCATGTAACACTTAGCTCTCATATCATGCTCCTTCCACTTGTCCAAAGTTTCATGTTCCTCTTGAGTGGCCTTTGGAGGTAAGGGACCAGGAACTTTTGAGTCTAGAACATATCCTATATGTTCAAGGTTCAGGATAAGTTTCAAATTTCTTAGCCAATCATGTAACACCTCGAACCTCTGAGTTATGAATAGTACCATTTTTGGTCGGTGACTAGTACTATTTAAAGACACCTTGAGGACCAAAAATAAATAGAAAATTAATTGAGATAGACACAATAAAAATTCAAGTGACCCAAAAATATAAGGATTCACCAGGTATATTATAAAAGAGGGATTATGACTCGATAAGGGGTATTTTGGTCAATTCACTTTAAGAGTTGATTTTTTTGACCAAAAGGTCAATTTAATTAAATAAAAATAAATTATTGAATTATGAAGAAATATTGTGGAAAATTTAGTGTAAATATAAAAAGAAAAGAAAGGAAATAAAATTATAAGTTTTATGACATTTTTGACACAATTAAAATTTTTAATTGAAATAAGCTAATTTTGGAAATAAATATATATAAAAGATAAGACAAATTAAAAAGGAAGCCATCTTCCTTCCTCCCTCATTTAGTTACCACCTACTCTCTCTCCTTCTCTCTTTCTTTCTTTCTTCTTCTTCCTTCTTTCCCTATTGACACCCATTCTCAAAACTCAATTCCTTGCTTTTCCTCTATGGATTTTGCATCTAATTGGTAGAGAACATCAAATTAAACATTGATTGAGAGATTAAAAGCAAGGGGAGACAAGAGATTTAGAAGAAATTAAAGATTTGGGAAGGTCACAATTGAGGTAAGTGTATTTTCATGTTAGATTAGTTGTATAGGCTTTGAATTAAGTTAACTTATGATGAAATAACATGAAAAATTGAAAGGAAACATGTATGGAAATCTAAACTAGGGTTTTGGCCAATTTAGGGAAAATTAGGGTTTTGATGCATTTTAGTTAAATTAATGATAAATCTAAGTTAAATTGAAGTAGTATACATGATTGGGGCAAAGAAATTGCATGAAATGTGTATAAATTTAATTATGGCAAATTAGGGTTCATGGGAAAATTAGAGTTTTGGTGTTAGAGAGTGAAATTGGTGTGTGTAGTGTTAAATTATGATCATTTGAGGTTTATTTAGTTTGAATTGACATTGGGTTGATAAATAGAGATAATGAAATGGTAGGATTAGGGAAATTATAAACTTTGGTGTTTGAAAATTGTAGGTTTTGTGCTAGGAAGTGCCATTGATGTGTTAATGCTAAATTATAGTCATTTTGGGTGAATTAAATGTGAATTGAGATTGGTTAGTGGAAGTAATTGAAGAAATGAAAATTTTAACTTAGGGCAGAATTTTGCACACTGAATTCAGTGTGTTTAGAAGCCCATAACTTGAGCTACACAACTCCAATTAGTGTGAAACCAATTGGAAACGAAACTTAATACATAGGGCTAGAATTTTCGTGAGGATACCCTACCCCGAAAATGACCTTAAGCTATTCGAAATGAGCCTTGAAATGGGAGATAAAATTCTGGAACCTGCAGAATTATGCACATGAACAGTAAAGTTTAAACAGCCATAACTCTCTCTAGAAAACACTAATTTAGGTGATTCTTGAACCGATGTAAACCTAAGATATAGTAGAACATTTCATATGAAGAATATTAGGCCAAATTATGAACTTAACTCAATCAAATTACAGAATGAATTTGGGTCACCGAATCTGCCAGAAATTGGGCATCTGAAATTGACCAAATGAACAGTAAATTTTGCAAGGCTATAACTCTCTCTAGAAAACTCCAATTTTGGCGATTCTTGAACCGATGGAAACCTAAGACATAGTAAAACATTTCATATGGAGAACATTAGACCAAATTATGGACTTAACTTGACCAAATTGCTGAACAAAATTGGATCGATAAATCTGCCAAAACTAAATCTGCAGCATGAATAGTGACATGAACAGTAATCATGTTTTGGGCATAACTTGAGCTACACAACTCTAAATTAGGCGATTCAAAAAGGAAAATAAAGTTAAGACCTAGATGAACAATTTTCATGAAGAACACCTCACCAAATTATGATCGAAACTAGGTAAAAATTGGGTTCAAAGATTGGGGCACCAAGTTGTCCAAAACCAAAATTTTCTAAAATTTGCAAAACTAACTTGGGATGCATTAGACATGCATGTAATGAGTTTTTGGCAGCAATTGAGATTGGTATTAAGGTATTTTATTTTTGTATTTTTAGTAGAAAAAGAAGCTGGAACGGACAAGGAGAAGTAGGTAACAAGGAAGGAGAATTATTGAAGGTTTGTGCACAACTAAACTTTTCTTCATTTTTAAACTTGTAAATTGCTTGGAATGTGTTTATTTGAATGAGTTTGCTTTGAACAAGTTTACCTTGACTGAAATATGGTTTTTCTCTTGTATTTAAGAAATTTGGGTGTTGCCACCTTTATATGGATATTATGATGAATTTAAATGTGTTTATTGGTTTATAAATGTGATTGTTGCGTGGGAAATTTTTGGAAACTGTTTTGAAACCACAGTTAGCATGACAGTCCCTTTCGGAACTCCCCAGTAGTAACGGCTACTTGGGGTTGATAATTGATATTGATTATGTCTCTCATTAATAACGGTTAGTGGGGTAAGACTACATGAGTACTCACTAGCTAGCTAGCCCTTCCCTCATTAATAACGGTTAGTGAGGTTGAGATTGCTTTGTCGTGGTGTACAACACGGTACTGATCATGAAATTTTATGTCATGGCCTGAACTGTGTGTTGATGTTGGCAACACTAATGCTTTGTGAATTGTGATTTATGAAGTATGATTTCTCATTTAAAATGTTATTCCAATAAATGGCTCTTATAAACTTAGAACTATTGTGAAGTTTTCATGCTTAAGAAAAATGTGATTTATTATGCTTTGACAAATTATGTTTTACCTTAAGTTTTAAAGTTATTAGTTGTGCACCAGTGAGTGATATACTCAGCAATAGCTTCTTTATGCTGTTGCAGGTAAGGGAAAGGAGAAGGCTACCGAGTGAGAGACTTAGAAGCAGCATTTTGGTATTGTTTATGGTTATATATTGTAGGTATACCCTGTAATTTCCTTTTGATGTATTTTGCATCTATATGTATGGATGTACGGACATTGAGCAGTTTGTATTTAAAAGCATTGCATTGCTATCATATTTTGAGTTTGTAACTATTTTGTATTTTACTTTGAGACTTATGAAAATGTAACTTTTACAATATTTAGTCTATCATTATTTCCAATGAATGTTTACATGGAATTTTAACTATTCTCATGCAGTTTTCCACAAAAGAATTGATAAGATAAAAAGTTATAGTTTGTTTTAAAATCCTTTGTAGCATAACTGATGGGTTATCTGTAGGTGGAGTTCGGTAATTCATTAGGTATGCTACGGGAACATGTCGTGCCTTACAAGGGATAGGGTGTGACAAATCAGACAGATTAGGTCCCGTCAACCTATTGCAATCAAGTATGCTTGCAAGGATATTGGATGGTAGTGGTTGTTCTGTGCTCATTATTATCAAAAAATCAACTGCAGAAAATAACCAGATTAATTAGTAAATGTATCATGTAATTAACCAAATTGATTGTGGTCATTTAATCAAATTGATCCTCCCACTAACTTAGCGAGTCCTACACTTCCAAAGTAGAAAACAGAAATCCTAGTTGGATGGATTTCTAGTGAGTGATTGAATTCTTATAATTTTATTGATCTTCCTCAGGTACATCCATTATTGGAATTACAATAACTATAAGTGAGCAACTCCTTGCCCATCACATCTCATGTGAGGTTCAATCCTTTACCTAGCCCCTAATGCTCAAAATCTCAAGTACATCTATTATTGACTTATCTTGCATTAGTTAAGTTGATCCCATTGAGCCAGTAATTATGCAAATAATTCTAATGTCCTCAGGTACATCCTTTATTGACCACCAAACCATTTACATATTTACAACATCTCATACTTAACTATTATTCTTAAGAATATCTCTTAAATTAATTGCATTATATGCAACTATTTAAAATTTCTTAAAATAATTGCCCCAATGGAGGGCCCATGTTATAATTACTTTAATTATAGCATATTGGACTTAATCATTTATTTGGATGATTTTGTGGTCGTCCTAATTACTATTATGGTCTCACTTTGCACATTATCCATTTAGCATGCATATATTATATACTTGCATATATTCCCATACATCTCATACATTCATGGATAAACAGTAAATATGGTATTATCATGGACTTTCTAAGGGATTCAATTCTGAGCCACCAAGAATTGAATCAGGGCATTCCTAGGTGCATTTCATTCATTCATATTACAAGAGTTGCTGAAGGAGTACATAATCAACACTTAATATTGAATTCTTCTCACTGGTCCCACCAATGCTCTTCACCTCTTTGATCTTCTTGCAATCCAATATTACGTAGTAATCCTTAGCATAGCAAGGCGAATTTACAAGAACTAAATAAATAAAATTGCAACCCAAAATTATTACAACCTTAATAATACATGCCCAAAATAAATTAAAATAAAGTAATTAATTTACAGCCCAAAGAAACATAAAAGAAATAAATCCAATCACATTGATCTTTTATAGTCCATGATCATCCATCATGCATATCACTATTTAACAATTAAATAAAACATACATACTTAAATTAAATTAAATATCTCATATTCAAATTAAAAAACCAGATTTGAATATGATTCAAACAAATTTAAAAATTCATATTTGAATCACATTCAAACAGATTTAAAAATTCATATTTGAATCACATTCAAACAAATTCAAAAAATTCAGATTTGAATCATATTCAAAAAAACTTTAAAAATTCAAATTTGAATCACATTCAAACAACTTTAAAAATTCAAATTTGAATCACATTCAAAAAACTTTAAAAATTCTGATTTGAATCACATGCAAACAACTTTTAAAAAATTCAGATTTGAATCACATTCAAACAATTTTTAAAATTCATATTTGAATCAAAATTTAATTGTGTGGTTAAAATAACTATTAAATATTTTAATTAGTCATAGGATGAACCTTAGAACATGTAACAATTGCAGATTCCAAGGCCAAACTATACGCACCACTTTAAAGACCATTGATGCGCACAATTGATGGTGATAAACCTCATGCCGCCACCTTTGCTTTTGCAACCAGCAATGAATAATCATCTCATGATCAAATCACATAATTAAATTATATGTTAAACAATCTAAATGGCAAATATAGTGGCTCTGATACCAATTGAAGGAGCGGAAGCATGAAAAACACAAGTTTATATCATTGAATTCAAAAATTTTTCACCTAGGGTCACATGCATCATGCAATATTCATTTTTATCTATTTGATTTCAATAATAAACAGCATATTAAAACTATTTTAATATGTTTTGGATCTAGATTTTCCATTTAAGATTTTAGAATTAATCAGATTAATTCATTAGAACCCTAGATTAGATCAATAACAAGTGCACTAACCTTTTGATGCACTGCAGTGTGTTTGACACCTTTGGGATGGGCCTTAGGACACCAGATGTTGTCCCTCTAGCTTGTCCACATGAAGATCACCTATGGCAGCCCTTGAACAGCTTCTAAAGCTTTTTCTATGAATTAGAAAATCAAGTTTTACCTTTTGAGAGATTACAGATGAAAATAGGACACTAAAAACAATTTCTAGTATTTTTAATTCATGAGATTGTTTGCTAATCTCTTTGAATTGATGAGAGATGAAGAAGAAGAGAAGGGAGAGGAGCCAAGGGTGGCGGCACCTTTTTGAGAATGAGTAAATTGTATTTTTGTTCTTTCATCCTTACATTTATATAGCTAGGTCACCGTGTCTTAATTTTGACTTTTCAATCCAAAATAATTATTTCTCTTCTTCTAATCAATTTATATCAAATATAAATTAATTAATTAATCTTTATTAATTAATTTCTCATTAATTAAATTCATATTTAAACACTTTAAATATAAATTTAACTTATATTATACATCCAATAACCTAGATTTGGTTTCAAGCCATGCTAAGAACTTTGCAATCTATTTGCAAACCAAACCTATTTAATTAATCAATTAAACTCTTTAATTAATTAATTAAATCATATTTAATTTGATTATTACTTTTGTATGTGTGTCTACTAGGCTTATCACTAATTGGAAATGAGACATGACATTAACTCTTAATATCATCAGAACTCTTTCTTACCATAAATGATTTCTCTAAATCATTTTATGCACCTCATAGACCAAGGTTAACACCTAGCATAGCATGCCATGGCTACCCAATTAATAATAAGGTTTACCTTAAATGAACCTATAATCATATGTTACCATGCACTAGAATCTCTCTGTTACAAAATCCCAATTTGAGCTGGAGTCATGGTTTATGTCAAACCCCATTTGCTATGAATATTATGTTCTCTTTTAATTCCAGTTCTTGATTAAAAGATTTTTCTCATCAGAAACTCTTTTCTAATTAAATCTATCTATCCTGGCTAGGAACTTGAAACATCAAGAACATTTAAATGAACATAGGATTTTTTTCCCTATTTACTTTGAGGAACAGATTCCATCTTGATCAACACCTGCCTCCATATATAACTAGTAGGAGCCAACACATGCCCATATACCCATACATAGTATAAGTATGAAAGCAGTATCAAACTCAAACTACCTATATACAAGATAACTGTGCTATATCATGTCTAAAGATTATATGCACTGATATGATTTACGACAATGCATTGACAAGAGTCTCCATGTGCTTGTCATAAGTGTCGCTGGTTCGGCCTACTTATCATGTATAAGTGCCTATCATGTTTGTTATATGGCATGAGACTCATCATTCCATCTTATTTATATCTCATATAAATAACTTGGGAACAAACATGAATACAATCTTTCTGGATAAGTCATGTCCTTATTGTGAAGTATCCTCGATTGTGAACCTATGTATGATACTTTGTACTAGAAATACTGTCACTCATATTCTTAACAACTTAAGAATAGAATTTCTAACAAAATATCAATGGACCTTTTCTATTACACATAAATATATTATGTAAA
The DNA here is from genome assembly GCF_030052815.1 of Hevea brasiliensis. Classification (NCBI taxonomy): domain Eukaryota; kingdom Viridiplantae; phylum Streptophyta; class Magnoliopsida; order Malpighiales; family Euphorbiaceae; genus Hevea; species Hevea brasiliensis. Next base: position 67,770,484 of record NC_079503.1, on the reverse strand, counting down.
CAGAAAAGTGAAAGTGCCTTTTATTAATAAAAACATGTACAAGATACATATTAAATGATATGCTCTATGGTATACTACTAACACGAGGCACCGCAGTGTCCAGTAGCAATGACCCGTTATCCAGTTTAGTCAGCCTGTCATAGGTTACTTGGGCAGTGAAATTTATTGAAATAAGTTAAGAATATTAGCAATTGAAAATATTAGCAATTAAATAAATGAGTAAGAATATTTAAAATAAATTAGATTAGTTATTTAGTAGAAAGAATTGAAACGAATTAGAATGATATTAAAATTTAATTATTATGAAATAATCAAAGATAACCTAGAAAGTATTGAATTAAACGATACAAAAGATTAGTAATAGAATTATAATTTAAATAAATGTTATAATAAACTATGTTTTATTTCCGTCATTATTTTGTATATTATTTTCTTGTTATATTATTGCACCACTAAGCAGCAATGCTTAGCGCGATGTATTTGTTTCCTAGTGCAGGTACTGAAGGTAAAGCCCAGCGAATATTAAATAGAGATTTTGGAGTTCTGATCTGCAGAAGTGTCTGAAGTATTCAAGGTTGTCACCTCCTCAGCAATGCATGTAGATAGGGCCCATATAGGTCATAATGTGTATGTTGTATAAAATGCTTAGTTATAGCATTGTATTGTAGATTATGAAAATGTAATTAATAGGTATGTGATGTAAATTAATAAATCGGTTAGTTCATATGTGATTAAATTGTATATCATATAAAATAATAAAAATTGAAAATTTTTCATATATGAGTTGAGCATGAATGGGAATGTATAGAAATGGATTTGAATGAAATTGTATGGATTTGAATATAGAATTGAAATATACAGATGATGCATGAAATGATGAGATTTTTATTTTAAAATATTATTGAAAATTTCAAACAGGTGAATAGTGAAATACGTTAAACGATAATAAAATAGGAGAAACTCCGTTAGTTTCTCCGTCGATTAATAATTGATATTAAATTAAACGAATTCAAAAACCATGAAGAAATAAAGTAAGATAAGTTAGGGTGCTCTGGCACTGAGTGTGACATGCCTCGCTCGACTACACTGTAGCCGGGTGAGGGGTGTTACACTTGGGGTCCTAGGTGCTTCCTAAAGGTGCCAATCACATCCATAGTGCATCAAAGAGATTAGTGCTCTAACTCCTCTTTTAAACTAGGGTTTAAATAAATTAATTTATTAATTTACAATCTTAAATGGCAAACATAGATCTTAATACATATTAAAAGTGTTGTAATATGCAATTGAGCATTGAAATTAATTAGGCACATAAGAGATGGCGCATGATGCATGTAACCCTAGAAGAAAAATTTTGAAATTCAATGTTCTAATGTAACAATTTTCATGATTCCGCTCCTTCACCTCCCCAAAGCTAGTCGGAATTAATATCTATTTGAAGATAGAATGTTTGACTAAATACACTAATTGAAAATTAAAATAAATAAGAAATAAATAAATAGTAATATAAATTCTAAAATTTTAATAATTTTAATGTTTTATTTTAGTTAAATAGTTGAAATTGAATTAACTTAAATTAAACATTTTCTAATTGACATTAATAATATTATTACTAATTGAGATAGGATAAGTTAAATTTTAAGTAAATGATTTTTATTGCAATCTACTTCTTTTTTTTTTTAGTAAGTTATTAGTTAGTAAAAATACTAATTTATTAGAGAATAGGATAAATATTTTTGGAAAGTTAATAATAATAATAATAATAATAATAATAATAATAATAATAATAATAATAATAATAGTTGGTTCTAGAAACTATTCACCTTTCCCAGTTTTGAACCCACGAAGGTCCCTCTCTCTCTCTTTCATGGTCTCAACACTGCCACTCCCTGACCACCCTCTTCAGTGATGATCTCCCTTCCTTCGTCAATGATGGTAGCCTTTCTCCTTTTTGGCAAGTTAAGAGTAATTAGTCGAAGCTCATTTGGAGTCGTATGGGATGCAACACCATGAGCCAATCCATGAACCCATAAGGAGGAACCGATTGGAACTATGGACACTGGCCATCCCATCACCATCCTCAGGCTCTGTACAAACCATCACAATCTAGAGAAGCTCTTCCAATTACCCACGTTTCCCAATGATCACTAGAGACCCATGTTTTGAAGAGAGAAGGAAATAGTGGAACAATAGACTTTGGTAAGGATTCTAGACAATCTGACTGTAGGATAACCAATCCAAGACATTAATGAACTTAACACATAGAAACCCTTCTGATGGGATAAACCTTGCTTAAATCAAATACTATTTGAGAAAGGCAATCATTGGACTGTCTAGATTGCTAAATGAGATTTTCAAGTACTTTTGATCCTTGTTTCTTAATTATAATTATATGATAATTATTAATACAATTCGGGCTTTGTGTAGGTGCATTTCAATTGATGATAGCTTAGCAGCACCGAGGATAAAGTTTTCTTCCCAATTTGGGAATCCAACAGGTCAACCCATAACCTAGTCATGCTTACAGTTGATCCTAGCATTTTGAGATGCTCTGGATGCATTCTAGGTAGTGGAATCAGCATTAGTAAGCATGATCCCAACTTTAGTAATTTGACTTAAAACTAGGGTTTCTATACTTAATTCATAAAATATTCATGGCATGTAATAACTAAATAGAATGAATTGTAATAAGATAAAAACACTGTAAAAAAATCTTTAGGAATATTTATAGAATTTTCAAAACACAAAACCTAATTAATTAGATTGAAAAGGTGTCACACCTTATCCCTGGTAAGGCATGACATGTTCTCATAGCATACCTAATGAATTACCAAACTCCACCTACCGATAACCCATTAATTATGCTACAAAGGATTTTAAAATAAATCATAGCTTTTTATCTTATTAATTCTTTTACGGAAAACTGCATGAGAATAGTTAAAATTCCATGTAAACATTCATTGGAAATATTGATAGACTAAATATTGCAAAATTCACATTTTCATGAGTCTCAAAGTAAAATACAAAATAGTTACAAACTCAAAATGTGATAGCAATGCAATGCTTTTAAATACAAACTGTTCAATGTTCGTACATCCATACATATAGATACAAAATACATCAAAAGGAAATTACAGGAGTATACCTATGATATATACCCACAATCAAAACCAAAATGCTGCTTCCAAGTCTCTCACTCAGTAGCCTTCTCCTTTCCCTTTCCAGTGACAGCATAAATAAGCTATCACTGAGTATATCACTCAGTGATGCACAACAATAACTTCAAAACTTAAATAAAGTAAAACTTGACAAGGCATAATAAATCACATCCTTCTTAAGCATGAAAACATCACAATAGTTCTAAGTTCATAAGAGCCATTTATTGGAATAACATTTCAAATGAGAAATCACACTTCATAAATCACAATTCACAAAGCATTAGTGTTGCCAACATCAACACACAGTTCAGGCCATAACACAAAATTTCACAATCAATGCCGTGTTATACACCAGGACAAAGCAACCTCAACCTCACTAACCATTATTAATGAGGGAAGGGCTAGCTAGCTAATGAGTACTTATGTAGTCTTACCCCACTAACCGTTATTAATGGAAGACATAATCAATATCCATTATCAACCCCAAGTAGCCGTTACTACTGGAGGAGTTCTAAAAGGGACTGTCATGCTAACTGTGGTTTCAAAACAGTTTTCAAAAGGTTTCCACTCAACAATCACATTTATAAACCAATAAACACATTCAAATTATCATAATATCCATATAGAGGTGGCAACACCCAAATTTCTCAAATGCAAGAGAAAAATCATATTTCAGTCAAAGTAAACTTATTCAAAGAAAACTCATTCAAATAACACATCACAAACAATTTACAACTTTAAAAACGAAGAAAAAGGTTAGTTGTGCACAAACCTTCAATGCTCTCCTTTCTCTTTACTCACTATTCCTTATCCGTCCCAACCTCTTTCTCTATTGAAAATACACAAATAGAATGCCTCAATATGCGTCTCAATTGCTGCCAAGAACTCATTACATGAATGACTAATTCATCCCAAATTAGCTTTGCAAATTTTAGAAAGTTTTGGTTTTGGACAGCTTGGTGCCCTAATTTTTGAATCCAATTTTTACCTAGTTTCGATCATAATTTGTTGAGGTGTTCTTCATGAAAATTGTTTATCTGGGTCTTAACTTTATTTTTCTTTTTGAATCGCCTAATTTGGAGCTGTGTAGCTCAAGTTATGACCAAAATACTGTTACCGTTTACGTTACTATTCACCCTACAGTTTCAGTTCTAACAGATTTAATGATCCAACTTCATTCAGCAATTTGATCAAGTTAAGTCCATAATTTGGTCTAATATTCTTCATACGAAATGTTCTACTATGTCTTAGGATTCCATCGATTTAAGAATTGCCTAAATTGAAGTTTTCTAGAGAGAGTTATGGCTATGCAAAATTTACTGTTCATATGATCAATCTGCAAATTTCCAGATTTTCTGCAGATTTGGTGATTCAACTTTGCTTAGCAATTTGATTGGGTTAAGTCCATAATTTGGCCTTAAGTTCTTTATATGAAATGTTTTACTATGTTTTAAGTTTCTATCAGTTTAAGAATCACCTAAATCGAAGTTTTCTAGAGAGAGTTATGGCCATGCAAAATTTACTGTTTATTTGGTCAATCTACAGATTTTCAGATTTTCTGCAGATTTGGTGATTCAAATTTGCTTAGCAATTTAATTGGGTTAAGTCCATAATTTGGCCTTAAGTTCTTCATATAAAATGTTCTACTATGTTTTAGGTTTGCAGTGGTTAAGAATCACCTAAATCAAAGTTTTCTAGAGAGAGTTATGGCCATGCAAAGTTTACTGTTCACATGTCTAATTTTGCAGGTTCCAGAATTTTATCTCCAAGTTCAAGCTAAGTTTTAGGCAATTTCTGGGCAGTTTCTGGGTTGGGTCTCTTCATGAAAATTCTTGCCCTATGTCTTAAGTTTTATTTCCAATTGGAGTTGTGTAGCTCAATTTATGGGCTGTCAAACACGCTGAACTCAGTGTGAAAAATTCTACCCTAGGTTTAAATTTTCATTTCTTCAATTATTCCCACTAACCAACCTCAATTCACATTTAATTCACCCAAAATGACTATAATTTAGTATTGACACATCAATGGCACTTCCTAGCACAAAACCCATAATTTTCAAATACCAAAGTTTGCAATTTTCCCTAATCCTACCATTTCATTACTTCCATTCATTAACCCAATGTCAATTCAAACTAAATAAACCTCAAATGACCATAATTTAACACTACACACACCAATTTCACTCTCTAGCACCAAAGCTCCAATTTTCCCATGAATCGTAATCTCCCATAATTAAATTTATACACATTTCATGCAATTTCTTTGCCCCAATCATGTATACTACTTCAACTAAGCTTAATCTCATCGTCAATTTCATTCAAAGACATTAAATCCTAACTTTTCTCCAATTTGGCCAAAACTCTAGTTTAGATTCCATAAATGTTTTCTTTCATTTTCTTATGAAATTTCATCATAATCTAACTAAATTTAAGGTTTGTACAACTAATCTAACATAAAAAGGAAGCTTACCTCAAGTGACCACTTCTAATCTTCAAGTTCTTCCAATTCTTTTGTTCTCTTAGCTTTTAATCTCTCAATCAAGGATAAATTTGATGTTTTCTACCAATTAGATAGAAAACCCATGGAGAAAAAGTGGGGAAAATTAAGAGTTGAGAGAGGTTGTAAGTGGAAAAATGAAGAAAGAAGAAATAAAAGAGAGGGAGAGGGAGAGAGTGTGGGGCGGCACAATGGGGGAGAAAGAGAAGAAATGGCTTTTTAATTTGTCTTATCTTTTATATATATTTATTCCCAAAATTAGTTTATTTCAATTAAAATTTTTAATAGTGTCAAAAATATTATAAAACTTACAATTTTATTTCCTTTCTTTTCTTTTTATATTTACACTAAATTTTCCTCAATATTTCTTCATAATTCAATAATTTATTTTCATTTAATTTAATTAACATTTTGGTTGAAAGTCAACTCTTGAGGTGAATTGACTAAAATGCCCTCATCGGGTCATAATCCTTCTTTTTCATAATACCTGTTAAATCCTTAGGCCTTTGGTTCACTTGAATTTTTATTGTGTTTATCTCAATTAATTTTGCATTTATTTTTAGTCCTCAAGGTGCTCTTTGAATAGTACTAGTCACTGACCAAAAATGGTACTATTCATAACTCGGAGGTTTGGGGTGTTACAAAAGGAGTTAGGACCCCAATGAGAGAAATAAGCAACTGGACTTTGATTAGACTTCTATAGGTCCTAAATGGGCAATGTGATATTATTGTGGACCTGAGGGCTTGTGTTGAGTTTGCCATGTAGGGAGGATAGGTCTAATTAGAAGGAGGACTTTGATGGATTTTTGACAAGATAATTAAGTTAATTATATAATTATATTTAGATGACGTTCTATGTCTGATAAACTGTTAGTGTGTCTATATAAGTCAGTCCAACTAGTAGTGTCAACTGTCCCAGTAGGTACAATAACAATAAAGAATTAACCATTCTATTAGTAGAACCTACTTAATTATTTTTGATGATTTTATTAAACTATTTTATCATGTTTTATGCACGCTCTTACATCATGATAGTTAGGTGATATATTCTAATTATAATTGCCTAATTAATTTTATGTGCTAGTAATGCATATCACAAAGGTGTTGCATAATTAGTTATGTTGTGCTGGTAGTTCATGGACAACCCATTGATTCTTATTGGGAAATGAAAGTAAATATAAAGGATATGGTATGCATGCATTATAAGCTCACTACATTTATGCTATAGGATCCTCGTATAAGATAATTCTATCTCCTACTTTAGCATGTTAAGTTAAGGCAATTTTCTGTCTCCATCTCCACTTGTTTAATATGATATGATAAGATAAAGTCTTGAGAAGCTCCTATAATGAGCCAAACATCTTAGATAGATGATAACAATTTTTGTATGGCTGGGAAACTGCTAGTGACATGAACTACCTTGACGTGAATTGCTTGTGCTATGAAATCATAATGTGATTTTTGCATCTACATATGCTTGAATATGATTATTTAATTATCTTTCCCTAAGTAGGATTTTACTCACTAAGCCCTTAGCTCACCCCCTTTCTCTGTCTTCCCCTTTAGGGACAAGTGTAGAAGATATAGTCAGCAAACACATTTAGTAGAATACAATTATAGGAATCAATTGTATATCTATAACCATGTATAGATTAATTGAAAACAAGGAGAATCATCTCTCTCTACATGGTATCAGAGCAAGTCATCTATCTAGGGTGACTATTTGTTCTAACCACCTAGCTCAGGAGAAACCTTGGCCGCCGATTAGCCGTCCCCTCTGATCCAGTCGTCAGAATCCAAATGCGTGAGGTTCACGCACCTAACTCAGGTTCTCGCCATTTTTTCACTCGCCGGTGCGTGGAGGCGCGTCTGCCGGCCGTTTCGACTCTAATCAGCATCGCCGGCATTGCCTCAACCCCCTCATTCCACCATTGTGTGCCGTTGCTTGATCCAGTACACCATTAAAGGACTTCTGAGGTTTGGCTTTCAGATCCTATTTCAGTATTTCCTTGATTTGTGATTTTGGGTTATTTTGCGGTTGTAAGTGCTTTGGATTAGCGTTTCAGTTAGTTTTCTTTGTCTCAATAAATGGCAGACAATAAGAATATTATTTCTGATGTGATTCCAATGATGACTAAGATCACGGAACACAAACTTAATGGTTCGAATTACCTGGAGTGGAGTAAAACTGTTAGGGTCTATTTGCGTAGCATTGATAAGGATGATCACCTTACTAAAGACCCACCTACTATGATACACGGTAAACTTGGCTAAGGGAGGGTGCTCGATTATTTTTGTAGCTTCGGAACTCGATTCACAATGAGGTAATTAGTTTAATTAATCACTGTGAATTTGTTAAGGAATTGATGGATTACTTAGATTTTCTGTATTCTAGTAAAGGAATATCTCCCGTATTTATGATGTTTGTAAGGCATTCTACCGTGCTGAAAAGAGGATAAGTCTCTCATGGCTTATTTTATAGATTTTAAACAGGTATATGAGGAACTTAATGTATTATTGCCTTTTAGTGCTGATGTGAAAGTTTAGCAGGCCCAACGAGAGCAACTGGTTGTTATGAGTTTTCTTATAGGCCTTCCTTCAGGGTATGAGACTGTTAAATCTCAGATTTTCTCTAGTTCTAAGATTTCCTCTTTGAATGAACACTCACACGGGTCCCTTGTACAGAGAGTACTCAATCTTCACAGCCTGCTAGTAGTGCTCTTATTAGCCATAATCTAAATGGACAACAGGGTAACAAAAGAGGAAGTAGAGGAGGAATTACAAGCAACAAAGGTAATCAGCATAATGGGGAGGCTAGTTCTAATCAGGACTCAAGAGGAGTCATTTGTTATTATTGCCATTAGCCTGGCCATACAAAATATAATTGTCCGCAACTTCAGAGGAAAAATCAGTGATCACAAATAGCAAATATGGCAGTAGAGGATTCTACAGTATCTTTCTCTAAGAAAACTATTTTGGTATTTGCAGAGGATTTTGCACAGTTTTCTCAATATCAAGCATCTCTAAAGCCTACCAGTTCCCCTGTCACTGCGATCGCTGAGTCAGGTAAATCCACTACATGCCTTATGTCTTCCTCATCTAAATGGGTTATTGATTCTGGCGCTATAGATCACATGACAGGTAATTCTAGTCTTCTTTTGGCTTTTCAGTCTAATCTCACTTCCTCTACTATTACTTTAGCTGATGGTTCTACTTCTTGTGTCATGGGTTCTAAAACTACGAACCTGACTTTGTCAATTGCTTTGTCATCTGTTTTATGTCTACCAAAATTCTCTTTTAATCTACTTTCTGTTAGTAAACTTACTCGTACCTTAAATTGTTCTGTTTCCTTTTTTCTGACCAGTATTTATTTCAGGATCTTACGACGAAGCAGATTATTGGTAGAGGACGTGAGTCAGGTGGTCTCTACATTCTGGAAAATCATATACTGCAGTCGCTTATTTGCTCCAGTACCTTAACACCTCTTGAAACTCATTGTAGATTGGGCCATCCTTCTTTGTCTACTATGAAAAAGCTATGTCCTCAATTTCAGTCTTTATCAGTACTAGAATGTGAGTCGTGTCAGTTTACAAAACATCATCGTTTGCCTTCTTTGTCTAGAGTCAATAAACGACCACATCCCCTTTTGAGTTAGTTCATTCTGATGTTTAGGGTCCTTGTTCTGTTACTTCTAAAACTGAATTTCATTATTTTGTTACTTTTATTGATGATTACTCTCTTGTTACCCGGTTATATTTAATGAAGAATCGTTTTGAGTTGTTTTCTATCTTTTATGCCTTTTGTAGTGAAATCAAAACTCAATTTAATATTTCTGTGCGCATATTAAGAAGTGACAGTGCCAAAGAATATTTTTCAGCATAATTTCAGTCTTATATGACACAAAATGGGATTCTTCATCAGTCTTCCTGTGTTGATACCCCATCCTAAAATGGCTTGGCCGAAAGAAAAAATTAGCATCTTCTTGAGGTAACTCGTGCTCTTCTTTTTCATATGAAAGTTCCTAAACACTTTTGGGCGGATGCAATTTCTATGGCATGTTTTTTTATCAATCATATGCCATCTTCTGTCCTTAATGGGGATATTCCTTATACTGCTTTGTTTCCTACAAAATCTTTGTTCCCTATTGAACCCATATTTTTTGTTGTACTTATTTTGTGTCACACCCTACCCCTCCGTAAGGCATAACATGATCCTGTAGTATACCTAATGAATTACCAACTTCATCTACTGATAAACCATTAAATACACTATAAGAGATTTTAGACCTTTTCTTACTTCTTTTTATAGTAGTGAGCACTATTTACTGGTGTAAAAAATTCTTTTAACTGATGTGAAACCAAATAACTCATTTGAAGTATTAACAATTTCTGTAAAAAATTTTGGCAGAGTCCCATCTGTATTTTGAATAAAACAGTTCTTCAAAAACCTGTAAAAAGCACTTCCAATATTTTTCTCAATCCCAAACTCTAATATTCAATCAACACAATAAGTTTCTCAACATTTGCCAACTCAAATCCACAATAATTTTTCAGTATTTTCAAAAGCTGAGATAAAAGAGATATATCACAATATTTACAAGCCAAAACAATTTACAAATTTAGTTTAAAACTTTAATGTACAATTTTAATGTACAATTTTAATTTACAACTGCTCAAAACTAAGAACAATATATACATACAGTGAACATATATTACAATACAAAATGCAAACTATGGTATAATCAATATACCTGATGAACTCTCAATATAGCACTAGCAGCCTAGTCTGCTGCCTTGTCAGTCTGTCTACCTGCGACAGCAATGAAAAGCTATCGCTGAGCCAATGTCTCAGTGGTGCACAACATTAACAAAATGCAACTTTAAATCATAAATTATAAGTCCTATAAATAGTGGATACTTAAAACCATAGTTAAATTCAAAAAATAGTGAATGTCAATAAGAATATAAACTCCATTTCACAATATCACAATAAATATCAATAAATCATACACACAGCTTAATCATGTTGCCAAAGTCCAATTCGTCCTAAAAGCCGATGGCTAGTGAGGAATAACATAGCTAGCTAGCAATAATATGAGTACTCATTCTATTTATCCTCAACAGGCACACACCTCAACACTTCAGCCAGAGAGAGAACTTCAAAGTCAATTCGTCCCACTTGACAAACTAGCGAGGAATTCAATCAATACACATGATAGCTGTGGTTTCAAACCATTTACAATGTTTTTCGAGCAATAAGTATCCATCAAATATCATTCAAACCAATTTTCACAATTTAAACAATAACAGACAAATTGTCATAATTCATTTCAATTGAAAATTCAAAAGAAATAACTATTGTGGCCTCTTGGCCCTGACTCAGTGTTTTCTTCCCTTTTCCTGAGTCTTTGCTAACTGCAACACACAATTTAAAGTGTTTCAGTACTCATTTATACTGTCTCTAACAATAAGGTTCATTAGTTAATTTATTAAATTCTATTATTTTCCTTAGTCATCCTAAAATGTTGACCCTCGATGCACTCTAGGCGAATTAGGTTTAATGTTACCAATATGTCACATTTTATAGCCTTTTAGTGTTGGTACACGTTACCAAATTCACTTTCAAGTATATTGCATTTTATTGCAATTTGCCAGAATTCGGCATACTAATTTGACCTAGTCGGATGACCTAGTTTCCTCGATTTTCGGGTTTTGGTCTAAACTACAAACTTGTAGGTCTATGTCTTATTGCACGTGGGGCAAAATTTCAGGTCATTCTAAGTTGTGTAGACCAAGTTATGGTCAATTTACCAATGCTGGACAGAATACATCAAAATGGTAAGTTTAGGTCATTTTTAGGTCACTTTTGGTTCGGCCAAATTTAGTACCTGAATTTTTGCAAGCTATTTGACTTGGTTATGGCCATTTCTGGGCTTTGATGTCTCCATAAGAATTGTAGATATATGTCTAAATTATTCATGGTAAAAATTTTAGGTCATTTGGACCTGTTTTGAGTGAGTTATGGTTAAAACACTAACTACTGTCCAAATGGTCAATTTTCAGGCTTTCAAGTCACTAATCCGGATTTGGTCTTTTTCAAGTCACCTTCTAGGCAGAATTTTGGTAAGCTTCCTTCATAAAAGTTGGCATATTTTGTGCCTAGTTTCACCTCCAATTGGTCTCATACCAATTGGAGTCACACACTTAAGGTTCTAAGCCAAAACACATACTGCCCTACTACACACTTCTCATCACTTACTAATTACATATTCAACACTTACCAAACTACTTCCTTCATGCCAATTCTGGTTTGTACCTTACCATTAACACATTTAACAACACATTTAGGTCATTTTAGACAACTTGTAACCATTCTCAATATGCACACTATAACACAGAGGTTTTTCAAAGTCCATTTACACCATTTAACCACATGAACATACCCCATTTACATATCCAATTCCAAACCATTATACACGTATCCATGCTGCCATCAATAACAACATCTTAAACAACCATAAATAAGTAAAAACAAGCTACATATACTGAATTTCCATGGCGCCAAAATGTACATCTCCATTAAAACATCAAACTTCAAAAATTCTTCCATAAATCAACTACCTACAACCTTGGTTACACTTTTAATGAAACAAGAATTGAAAACACTCACTTACCACTTTTGAAGCTTGATCAAAACCTCACTAAACTTCTTAAAATTGCTATCAAACTCATCCTTGCAAGGTGAGGAGCAAAGTTAATGAAGGAACCTAGTGGAAAAAGTGGCTAGAACATGCTTGCATGGAGCTCTCACCATGGACGGCCATGGAGTTTTCTCTCAATATTGATTTCGGCTAGTTCTCTTCCTAAGGTTGAAGATGACAGAATTTTCTATCCAAAGGCTGATTACAAGTCCACTTAAGTGATGTTAGTGGAGCACTAAGGTGAGTTTATGATTTATTTAATCCAAAATTTTCAATTTCCCACATTTTCCTCCTATCTTCTGCTATTTAGATTATGTACCACCATTTTAATTTTTCATGACATTTTCCTAGTGTAATATCATGTATTTTTAATGGACATTTAGGTCAAAAGGCAACTTGGGATGTCAAATGACCACAATACCCCTATTCGGGTTGCATTCCCGATTTTTCGATAATACCGAGTTTTGTCGTTTTCTCGATTTCTCGTTTTTCTTTGTACTAATTAATTAATTTTTCTTTGATATTTATACTTCAATAGATGTTCATTTAAGTCTCAAAAATATTTTTCAGGGTTCCCCGCTGTCCATGGCTAATCAACGGTCCACGCTGTAACTTCCCAGTGCGATCACCCATCGCTATGGTTTTCGGCTCGTTTAACTTGGTTACATTTCATTGCTATTATTTTTCCTTTGTTTGTATTGTATTTTCTTTTCTTGTATTTCATTATTTTATGTCTCCTCACCCATATCTAAGTGTAGTTCTAGGCATCCTAGCTGTCCAGACAACACTGGTCACCGGAACAGTAGAACGCACTACCGAACATAGGGGTGTTACAATTCTCCCCCCCCCCCCCTTAAAATAAATTTTGTCTTGAAATTTTACCTAGCATCAATTTCTGAACAGCTGTGGGTGCTGTCTCCTCATGTCCTCTTCACGTTCCCAAGTAGCTTCCTGGCCTGAATGATGGTTCCACAGCACTTTAACCAAGTGTATCTGTTTATTCCTCAGCTGCTTCATCTCATATGCCAGAATTTCTATGGGTTCTTCCTCATATGAGAGGTCTAGATTTACCTCAATCTCTTCAACTAATAGTACATGAGATGGTTCAGATCTGTACCTCCTCAATATGGATACATGGAAGACACTGTGTATCCTTTCTAGCTCTGGAGGTAATGCTAACCAGTATGCCAAAGGACCCACTCTCTCCAGAACCTCATATGGTATGATGAAATGAGGACTCAGTTTCCCCTTTCTGCCAGATCTCATAATCCTCTTCCAAGGAGAAACTTTGAGGAATACCTTATCACCCACTGCATATTCAATATCTCTTCTCTTCAGATCAACATAGGACTCCTAACGGTCTGATGCAGCCTTGAGTCAATCTCTAATCAATTTGATCTTTTCCTCTGTCTGCTAAACTATTTCTAGCCCAATCATCTTTCTTTCACCAACTTCATCCCAACATAGGGGAGTTCTACACTTTCTGCCATACAAAGCTTCATATGGAGGCATCCCAATGCTTGATTAGTAGTTGTTGTTATAAGCAAACTCAATCAAAGGCAAGTGTATATCCCAACTACCTTCAAACTCAATCACACAAGCCCGTAGCATATCCTCCAATATCTGAATTACCCTCTCAGACTAGCCATCTGTCTGTGAGTGGAATGTTGTGCTGAAGTTCAATCTAGTTCCTAGGGCTCTCTGAATACTACCCCAGAATCTAGAAGTGAACCTAGGATCCCTGTCTGATACAATTGATACTGGCACTCCATGCAATTTTACAATCTCATTTATGTCATTGGGAGATCCTATACCTCATACTGATCATGATTCTGACCTAGACTTACCCATTGCTCTTCGTAAAGGTAAGCGTTCATGCACTTACCCTATCTCTTCTTTTGTTTCTTATAATCAATTGTCTTTTTGTTCTCAGCGTTTTGTTACTTTTTTAAACTCTGTTCCTATCCCTAAGACTGTTGGTGAGGCACTATCTCATCCTGGCTGGTGTACTACTATGAAAGAGGAAATGGAGGCTTTAGATGCTAATGGTGCATGGGAACTATTGCTTTTGCCCACTAATAAGAAAGCTATTGGTTGCAAATGGGTATTTACAGTAAAGGTAAATCCTGATGGTTCTGTGGCTAGGTTAAAAGCATGCCTTGTGGCAAAAGGATATGCTCAGACATATGGGATTGATTACTCTGACACTTTTTCTCTTGTAGCTAAACTTACTTCTGTTCGTTTATTTATCTCTTTAGCAACTACATATAATTAGCTCCTACACCAATTGGATATTAAGAATGCTTTCCTTCATGGTGATCTTCAGGAGGAGGTGTATATGGAGCAACCACCAGGGTTTGTTGCTCAGGGGGAGTTGGGTAAAGTTTGTAGGTTTCTGAAGTCTCTTTACGGCTTGAAACAAAGTCTTAGAGCCTGATTTGAGAGATTCGGTGAAGCAGTATAGGAATTTGGTATGCAAAAGAGTAAGTGTGATCACTCAGTATTTTATAGGCAATCTGAGGCTGGTCTAATTCTCCTAGTAGTCTATGTGGATGACATTGTCATCACTGGGAGTGACTCTGCAGGTATTTCATCTCTTAAAACCTTCCTCCAAACCCAGTTTCAGACCAAAGACTTGGGATTGTTAAAGTATTTCTTGGGTATTGAAGTTATGAGAAGTAAAAAGGGTATTTTCTTGTCTCAAAGAAAATATGTCCTCGATCTATTAACAGAGATAGGAAAATTAGGTGCTAAGCCTTACAGTGCACCAATGACTCCAAATTTACCACTGTTAGTAGGGGATAGTGAGTTGTTTGAAGATGCAGAGAGATACAGGAGATTGGTAGGAAAATTGAACTACCTTACAGTCACTCATCCTGACATTGCTTATGTCGTTAGTGTGGTAAGTCAGTTTATGTCTTCCCCAACTATTGCTCTTTGGGAAGCCTTGGGACAAATCTTGTGTTATCTGAAGGGCACTCCAGGAAGAGGTTTATTATATGGTAATCATGGGCATTTAAATGTTAAATGTTTTTTAGATGCCGACTTGACTGGATCTAAGGTTGACAGGAGGTCAACTACTGGATATTGCGTTTTTGTTAGAGGAAATTTAGTGTCTTAGAGAAGCAAGAAGCAGAGTGTATTTTCTCGATCTAGTGCTGAATCGGAATATAGAGCCATGACACAATCAATATGTGAGGTAATGCGGATACTTCAATTACTAGATAAGACAGGTTTTAAGACCTTCTTATCTGCGAAATTGTTGTGTGATAATCAAGCTGCTCTCCATATTGCTTCTAATTCGGTGTTTCATGAGCGGACCAAACATATTAAGATTGATTGTCACTTTGTTCATGAAAAGATTCAACAACAGATCATCTCAATAGGACACATCAAAACTGGAGAGCAGTTAGGAGATATTTTCACAAAAGCTCTGAATGGAGCTAGGATTGACTACATTTGTAATAAGTTGGGCATGATTAACATCTATACTCCAACTTGAGGGGGAGTGTTATGGAAAGTCAATCACTATACTATTTCTCTATATATTCTATTTTCTGTATTCCTATTTAGGATTTCTTATTTAGGATTTCTTCCTAATTAGTAGAACATTATTACAGGAATCAATTGTATATATATAACCATGTACAGATTAATTGAAATCAAGGAGAATCATCTCTCTCTACACTTTGCTAGCTAAGTTTCAGAGGTTATTGCCTTAATTTTGCTTAAAGGTATTCTCATATTTTGTTGAACTCATTTTTGTAATTACATATAATTTTTCTATTACACTACTGTGCTTTGCCACTTAGTATTTTGCAATATAAATAAATGTAAATATGTTTTATATATAATAAAGTATTTTTATGAGTAGTATGGGCCTTAAATAAGGTTAGGCTTGCTATGTTTTAAAAGGCCTTACGTTAGCTTGAATCCTGGCATCAATATCGGAACCAGATTTAGGTCATTATAACGTAACTCACTCATTCATATACTATTTAATGTATGGCTTCTTAAGGTATAACCAAATCTTTATGGATCTAGAATGAAAGGTGAAAACAACCTTTAACATGGAGTAGGAAAATTTCTTCTACAAGTTGATGCATTTTGGACTGAAGAACGTAGAAGCAATGTATCAAGGAATGGCAACTATATTGTTCCATGACATAATCCTTAAAGAATTGGATGTATGTATGGATGATATGGTAGTAAAGTAAGCAACTAGGGAGGAACACTTTGAAGCTTTGGTGAAATTCCTTCATTAAGAGATCAAGTACAAGCTTCATCCAAACCTAAGTAAATACGTCTTAGGGCTACCAAGGGGAAGCTGTTAAGACATCAAATCAGTCAAAGGGAAATAAAGATAGGTCTAGACAAGGTTAAGGTATTATAGGAAATTTTGGCATCTAAGATAGAAAAAGAAGTTAGATGGTTCCTAGGAAAATTACAATATATCAATTACTTCATAGGAAGGCTTAATATGATGTGTAAACTAATCTTCAAGCTATTGAGGAAGGACAAGTTTGTAGTGTGGAATTTAATATGTGAAAAATTATTTGACAAGATTAAGGAATACCTCATGCATTCTCTGAATTTTTATCTTTACTTTGGTTATCCTTAACCTTATGTTTGTCAATAAAGGAATATTGCTTTAGGGGTAATTTATAGACATCTATTTTTATACCTCAATGTGCATATAGTTAGAGTTAATGAGGAGCTCTATGATGAAGATAAATGTCTCAATTATTTGTTCTGGATATGAGTTAGGGTTCTTTACTAACAAAAAAATCAAGCAAAGAAAGTTGAAGCTTTAAAAATTAGGGTTTGTAGGGGTTGTTTGAGCCAAAAGGGTAAAATGATCTAGAAATGGACCTTAGGGGTGGTATTTAGTGCTTGGAATGGGCTTAGGAGTTAGTCATTTAGCTATGGCTTATCCATAGGCCTCAATAGGACTATGAAAGGCCAAGGGAAGCTAGGCGTCCAAGGGACCATTCTCTAAGCCTATTTAACTTAATTAGTCATTTAGGAGTGCAAATGAGTTTAGTTAAGTATATATTCTGCCTAAAAGAGGATAAGGAAGGCCTAAAACAAAAATAGGAAGAAGATCATACCTATTTAGGAGAGTCGGCTGAAATTATGGAATCAAAAAAGGAAGAAGATTTCTTCCAAAATTGGAAAAATCCTACTTCCTAATTTAGTTTTTTAATATAGCATCAATCTTAAACTTATATAAATCCCTTTTGGAACCTTTGAGAGAGAGGTCTAGCCACTATTAGTAACCCTAGCAGCCACTACAAACTTTCTAGACACCTGCATAAAGAGAGAAGAAATTAAAAACCACCCTCAAGACACAAAAACCCTTAAATCAACAACCAAAGGAGACTTACGTGTTCACCCATTACTCTTGCTTCTTTTCTGGAACTTTGATTACTAGCTCTTTAGCTTATTAATCATTGATTCCAAAAGGGTATACAAGCATTGCAAGGCAATGGAAGTCACCTTAGTACCCTTCCAACCTGCAAAACATAATTTTATAGTGCATAAGAGCTTTTTTTTTTCTTATAATTTGATCTTAGAGGTAAAAAGACTCAATTCTAACCTTTGCTTAGTGATGAGGAAACGGTTGCACCAATTCCACACCAAGGGCCAATAACTAGAGCAATGGCTAAGAAGCTTCAAGGCTTGGTGCATAAGCACATCACCAAGTCCAACCTCTTGCAAGTATTCGGTTTGGACTTGGAAGAGGGAAGCCAACCTTGCTGTACATTCCTTTGCATATTTGAGGAGCCAAGAGACCAAGTGGCATCCGTCCAAGTTGGCATACATGTGGCAGCCACCTCAGCAAATCCATCCTAGTTGGCATCCAATGTGGCGTCCATGTGGAGTGCCTAGGTGGCAGCACAATTGGCAGCCCATCTCCACCAACTTTTTGAAGATGCTTTTGTCCATTTTGCAAATATTAAAAGCCATAACTTTGTCCAAGAGCTCCAGCCATGCTTCAACTATTTATAGGAAAAGCAAAGTTACTACTTTCAACTTCAAGACAAAACATCTCTTTTCAGATTGTTTCTCATTTGCAGGCTGCCAAATCTGACTTTTCTATTAATGTTTGAACTTTGTATCTATTTTTGAAGAGATTGGTGTATTAACCAAGACTTGCACATGTCCCATGGTTATTGAAATGTCTTGGCAGAATACACCAACCCATATTAGCCTTCTTTTGTTTCATTTAGAGAATAGAATTCATATGGTAATTTTTTGAGCAAAATTGCTGAAGCTTTGCTTCAAAGTTCTTCTTAGAACTCTCTCCATTTTTCTTAGCAAATTCTTGCCTTGATTTGTTAAGTTTTATTATATGTTCAAGGTTGTTCATCAGCATAGGTGAATTGGTCTTGTTCTTGGCTGTCTTTCTTGAATTATATTTTCAGTTCTCCATCTTCAAGGTGAAGGGTTGAAGGTTCAAGGGAGTTTCTTGGCTTGTTTTGAAGACGGTCCTTTGGTCTTTCTTCTTAGTGGAATCAGCTACTAAGGGTAGAGACCGTATCATTTGGTATCAGAGCTTAGGCTCTCTTCAAAACAGGTTGGTCATCCATTTTGTTGTGTTCTTGTTTTCTCCTTTCTCCTTTTTTATCTTCCTTGTGTTTCAGCCTTGAAGGTTCTTCAAGTCCTTATGTTTTCTGGTGTTTGTAAGAAAATCTGAACATATTCAGGGCTTAGTAGTGAGTTTACACTCAATACTACTAATCTTAGGGTATATTAGAGGCTTTCTTGCATCTGTCCTTATTTCCCTAGTTTTGTCACATTCGTGTTGTTTCCTACCTTAAGCCTTTTCCTCACAACCTAGTTATATGCATCTTTGTGTCTTGTGAAGTGTGTTGTTGAAGTGTTTAGTGTTGGATGTATCTGTTGTGTGGTTTCATGATATAAAAAAAAAAAAGAACAAAAAGAAAGAAGAAGAAAAAAAAAAGGTGCTAAAGTGTAAGTTTGAGTGCTGGAATATTGTAAGTTCAATATTTCTATTTAGTGGCTGTTTTGGGGGAGGTATAACCAAACCAACCCAGAAAATTCTAAAACATCATTGGGGTGCTTTGTAGACGAAATTAAGCCTAGAAATCAAATTTGGTGTAAAAATTCTACCGTTTACTTGGTGAACCAAATTTAGCACCTATTAGGCCAATTTGGAGTCCAAAACTTCAAGGTGCTTTCTGGAACCTCTAGACTTGATTTTCCTACTAAAACTATGTCTTGTTACTGCTCTTAAAATAGTTTTACAAAATTCCAACTTTGCCTTTTTCGGGGAGAGGCAAAAGCAGCAAGCTAATTTCGACTCCTATTTCACTTTATTGCTCTAGAGCTTGGTGTCTTCATTTCTTGCTTCAAGTGTCATAACAAACACTTATTCCACACGTTTTGCTTGAGTTTGTGCTTGAACATATATTAAAACTTGATTTAAACTTGCTGGAATTGCATTAGTTCTAACAAGAACTTGGTAAGCAAGCTTGAGTGGAAAAAGGCATTGAGTGGCAAGAACTTCAAGAGGGTAAAAGCCTATAAACTGAGTACAAACACTTGAGTGACCAAAATTGAGTGAAATTGTGAGGTTGTTTTCTGTTTTGCTAATTTTTTTGTGCAGGTGTTAAAATGTCACAAGAACAAACTAGTGGGCTTAATATGGATAATCCTTTTTACCAACAAGCACTTGTTCAGCATTTGGAAAGAATTGGTAGACAATTGAGCAACCTAGCTAACCGAATTGAAAGAATTGAGCAGAATAGTGGGAATGGTAGACAAAACACAAATGAGGGGCAGAATAGGGCTAGGGGATCTAGAGTGAACAATACACCACCTATAGATGATTGGGGGGATGAAAATGATGATGATTTTGATGAAGAGGATAACCAGCACTCTGCTGCACATGATGACCACCATAGACCGAGAGGGATGAGAGGTAATAGGGGTGGAAGAGGTGGAGGCAGAAACTTGAGAAGAGGTAATATGGAGGAAGCAATAGGGAGAGGGAGAGTGGATGGTAACATTAGTGGGATCAAGATGAAAATTCCACCATTCCAAGGCAAGGCCAATCCAGATGCATATTTGGAGTGGGAGAGGAAGGTGGATCTCATTTTTTATTGTCACAATTATAGTGAGGAAAAGAAGGTGAAGCTTGCAGTAGTTGAGTTTACAGATTATGCCATAGTTTGGTGGGATCAATTGCTCACTAAAAGAAGCAGAAATGGGATGAGGGGTGTTGAAACTTGGGATGAGAAGAAGCAAATCATGAGGGACAGATTTGTACCTCAACATTACTATAGGGAGTTGCACCAAAGGTTGCAAGGGCTAGTGCAAGGAAACAAAAGTGTGGAAGAATATTTCAAGGAGATGGAGATGGCTATGATAAGAGCCAATGTAGAGGAGGATAGGGAAGCCACTATGGCTAGGTTCCTAAAGGGACTGAATCTTGATATTGCCAACATAGTGGAGCTACAACACTATGTAGAGCTTGATGACATGTTAAATATGGCAATCAAGATAGAAAAACAACTAAAGAAGAAGAAAGCATTCAAGATGGGTGTAGGTATGAATTCGAGCAACAATGCTCCATGGAAACCGAATTGGAAGAAGGTTGAAACTTATGATTCCAAGGCTGTTTCTAAGGAAAAGAAAGAGGAAACTAGGGGTGGAGAAAAGCCTAGTGTGACTGAGAAAGGTAAGGGACAGAATACCTCTAGTGGAAGAACTAGGGATATCCAATGTTTTAGGTGCCTAGGGAAGGGACATTATGCATCTCAATGTCCTAACAAGAGGGTGATGGTGATGAGGCAGAATGGGAAGATCGAATCAAAAGATGATGATGTTGATGATGATGATGCTAGTGAGAGTATGCCTCCTTTGGAGGAAGCTAGTGATGTAGAGCATGCCGTCGGAGGTAATATTCTGGTGGTTAGGCGTGCACTAAGTGCACAAGCAAAGGAAGAAGAGGGAGATGCACTACAAAGGGAAAATATTTTCCACACTAGATGCTTGGTGAATGGTAAAACTTGTAGCATGATTGTAGATAGTGGTAGTTGTGTGAATGTTGCCAGCACACTCATGGTTGCAAAGCTTGGCATGCGCACCATGAAGCATCCTAGACCATACAAGTTGCAATGGCTGAATGAATATGGGGAAATTAAGATGAACAAGCAAGTGATGTTGGCTTTTTCTATTGGAAGGTATAAGGATGAGGTGTTGTGTGATGTGGTGCCAATGCATGCTAGACATATTTTGCTAGGGAGACCATGGCAATATGATAGGAAGGTAGTGCATGATCGATTTAGGAATAGGTACTCCTTTGATCATGATGGACGAAGGGTTACTTTAGCAGCATTATCACTCGCACAAGCTTTTGAAGATCAATTAAGGATAAAACAGACCATGAATGAGCAACAACAAAGAGAGGCCGAGCTAAGAGTGCAAAAAGAGAAAGAAAGAAAAGAAAGAGAGGAAAAAGTAAGAGGGAAAAATGAGGAAGAGAAAGTGAAGAGAGAAAATTCCAAAAGAGTGAAACCAAAAAGAAAGGGCTCGGGGCAAAGGAGAGTTGTGAGAAGAGTGGAGAGAATAAAGTCAGTTTGCTAGCAAAAGCCAAGGATGTGAAGACTGCATATTTTTCTAGTATGCCAATGGCTTTGCTAATTTGTAAGGGAGCTTACACCAATGTTTCTAACCTTGACCAATCCATTCCTAGTTGTGCTTTGCCCTTATTACAGGAGTTTGAGGATGTCTTCCCTGAAGAAATACCTAATGGGCTACCACCCATTAGAGGCATAGAGCACCAAATAGATTTTTTGCCTAGAGCTGTAATCCCAAATAGGCCAGCCTATAGGACCAATCCGGAAGAGGCTAAGGAACTTCAAAGACAAGTGGAGGAGCTTCTAGCAAAAGGCCATGTTAGGGAGAGCATGAGCCCATGTGCTGCACTGCTCTTTTGGTGCCAAAAAGATGGGAGCATGCGCATGTGTGTGGATTGTAGAGCAATCAACAAAATCACTGTAAAGTATAGACATCCCATACCTAGACTTGATGATATGCTTGATGAGTTGCATGGTGCATGCATATTTTCTAAAATTGACTTAAAGAGTGGTTATCACCAAATTCGCAGGAAATTAGGAGACGAATGGAAAACTGCCTTTAAGACTCAATATGGACTATATGAATGGTTATTCATGCCATTTGGTTTGACTAATGCACCTAGTACATTTATGAGGCTTATGAACCATGTGTTGCGTGCTTTCCTAGAAAAATTTGTTGTAGTGTATTTTGATGATATCTTAGTATATAGCCAAAATATGCATGATCATTTGCTGCACTTGAGACAAGTCTTTGAGGTGTTGAGAAAAGAGCACTTGTATGCCAATCTTAAGAAATGCACTTTCTGTATGGACAAAGTTATTTTCTTAGGATTTGTGGTGAGTGGCAAGGGAATTGAGGTTGATGAGGACAAGGTAAGAGCCATTAGAGAGTGGCCTACACCTAAGTCCGTGAGTGATGTGAGGAGCTTCCATGGGTTGGCTAGTTTTTATAGGAGATTTGTAAAGGACTTCAGTACCATAGCCTCACCCTTGAATGAAGTTGTAAAAAAGAATGTGGGATTCAAGTGGGGGGAAGAACAAGAGCATGCATTTAATTCACTCAAGGAGAAATTGTGTTCTGCACCTTTACTTGCTTTACCTAATTTTTCTAAAACTTTTGAGATTGAATGTGATGCCTCTGGAGTGGGTATTGGAGCTGTTTTGAAGCAGGAAAGGAGACCGATTGCCTACTTCAGTGAGAAGCTAAGTGGGGCTACATTAAACTACTCCACTTATGACAAAGAGATGTATGCTCTGGTGCGTGCACTTGAGACTTGGCAACACTACTTGTAGCCGAAGGAGTTTGTCATTCATAGTGACCATAAGTCACTCAAGTACTTAAAGGGGCAGAACAAGCTCAACAAGCGCCATGCCAAGTGGAGTGAATTCATTGAAGGTTTCCCATATGTGATTCAATACAAGCAAGGCAAAGAGAATGTGGTGGCTGATGCACTTTAGAGGAGGTACACTTTACTTTCCATGCTTGATGCTAGACTTTTAGGCTTCGAACATGTGAGAGAAATGTATGCTAATGATGATGACTTTGGGAAAGTGTTTGCCTTTTGTGAACATGCTGCATATGATAAATTCTATAGGCATAATGGTTTCTTGTTTAGGGAAAATAAATTATGTGTGCCTAAATGCTCAATTAGAGAGTTGCTTGTTAAAGAATCACATGCTGGTGGTTTAATGGGACATTTTGGGGTTGCAAAGACCTTAGAAATTTTAAAGGAACATTTTTATTGGCCACACATGAAGAGGGATGTAGAGAGATTGTGTGCTAGATGTGTGACTTGCATGAAGGCAAAGTCCAAAGTAAGGCCGCATGGTCTATACATGCCATTGAGTGTTCCTAGTGAACCTTGGGTAGATTTATCCATGGATTTCATTTTGGGTTTACCTAGGAGAAAGAAAGGCCATGATAGTATTTTTGTTGTTGTTGATTGTTTTTCCAAGATGGCTCATTTCATACCATGTCACAAGACTGATGATGCATCATACATTGCTTCTTTGTTCTTTAGGGAGATAGTTAGATTGCATGGCATTCCTAGAACAATTGTTAGTGATAGGGATGTGAAATTTCTAAGCCATTTTTGGAAAGTCCTATGGGGAAAATTAGGAACCAAACTTTGTTTCCCCACCACTTGCCATCCACAAACGGATGGGCAAACAGAAGTTGTCAATAGGACCGTGGGCACTCTTCTACGTGCAATGATTAAACAAAACTTGAAAGCTTGGGAGGAGTGCATACCATTCATAGAATTTGCATACAACAGGTCTATGCATTCATCTACTGGTTATTCACCATTTGAACTTGTATATGGTTTTAACCCTTTAACTCCTTTAGATTTGTTGCCTTTGCCTACTAATGAGCTTGGTAGTTTAGATGACAAAAGGAAAGCTGAAATGGTGAAACAAATGCATTAAAAAGCAAAGCAACAAATGGAGAAAGTGAATGAGAGGAGGGAAGCCCAAGCTAACAAGGGGAGAAAGAAGATGGTGTTCCAACCTGGTGATCTTGTATGGGTTCACTTGAGAAAGGAGAGGTTTCCTGCACAAAGGAAATCAAAACTTCAGCCTAGGAGTGATGGACCTTTTGAAGTGCTAGAGAGAATTAATGACAATGCATACAAGATAAACCTTCCAGGTGAGTATGGTGTAAGTGCTACATTTAATGTGACTGATCTTGCTCCTTTCTATGCAGATGATGACAATTCGAGGACGAATTCTTTCGAAGAGGGAGAGGATGATGAGGAACCGGTTGCACCAATTCCACACCAAGGGCCAATAACTAGAGCAATAGCTAAGAAGCTTCAAGGCTTGGTGCATAAGCACATCACCAAGTCCAACCTCTTGCAAGTATTCGGTTTGGACTTGGAAGAGGGAAGCCAACCTTGCTGTACATTCCTTTGCATATTTGAGGAGACAAGAGACCAAGTGGCATCCGTCCAAGTTGGCATACATGTGGCAGCCACCTCAGCAAATCCATCCTAGTTGGCATCCAATGTGGCGTCCATGTGGAGTGCCTAGGTGGCAGCACAATTGGCAGCCCATCTCCACCAACTTTTTGAAGATGCTTTTGTCCATTTTGCAAATATTGAAAGCCATAACTTTGTCCAAGAGCTCCAGCCATGCTTCAACTATTTATAGGAAAAGCAAAGTTACTACTTTCAACTTCAAGACAAAACATCTCTTTTCAGATTGTTTCTCATTTGTCGGCTGCCAAATCTGACTTTTCTATTAATGTTTGAACTTTGTATCTATTTTTGGAGAGATTGGTGTATTAACCAAGACTTGCACATGTCCCATGGTTGTTGAAATGTCTTGGCAGAATACACCAACCCATATTAGCCTTCTTTTGTTTTATTTAGAGAACAGAATTCATATGGTAATTTTTTGAGCAAAATTGCTGGAGCTTTGCTTCAAAGTTCTTCTTAGAACTCTCTCCATTTTTCTTAGCAAATTCTTGCCTTGATTTGTAAAGTTTTATTATATGTTCAAGGTTGTTCATCAGCATAGGTGAATTGGTCTTGTTCTTGGCTGTCTTTCTTGAATTATATTTTCAGTTCTCCATCTTCAAGGTGAAGGGTTGAAGGTTCAAGGGAGTTTCTTCGCTTGTTTTGAAGACGGTCCTTTGGTCTTTCTTCTTAGTGGAATCAGCTACTAAGGGTAGAGACCGTATCACTTAGGGTTGATTTTTGGGCCAAAGACCTTTAGTTTATGTAACACCCCCGTTGCATAGCCTGGTATATTTCACTGTTCCAGTGATCGGTATCGGTCTGAGTAATTAAGGAGATTAGAATCCCGTTTAAGACAACTTCAGAACCCATAAACACAAATAATTAGTAATGTTTAATTAGTTAACTATAAATAAGAAAAACAGAACATAAGAGGTTAAACGAGCCGAGAGTCACAATGATGAGTGACCTCCTGAACGCATCTGAAGTCGTTTTAAACTCAAATTTCGAACCGTAAAAAGTGACGCTGCGGTCCTTAGGACCCTTATGAACACAGTGGAAAAGAGAAAATCACGAAAAAGAACTGTTAAGCCAGTCAAATAATTAGGTCAGGGAGTCGGAAGAAATATTGGATTATTTGCAAACCGGGATGAACCGGCGAGGGGCAATTTGGTCAATTGACCCCGAGAGCTGACTCCTGACCTAACTGTCAAATAAAATCGGAGAAAAGAAAATTTCGGAATCGGGAATTAAATTAAAGAACTAATATATAAATGAAAAAAAAAAAGAAAAGAAAAAGCTAATTACATTACTTTATGACATCAAAATGATGTCACAATTGATTTTTAATTTTCCTACATTAATTGACCAAGTCAATTAAGTGAAAATACATATGAAACTAATAAATTAAAAGAAAAAAAAAGTCATTTTGGCCTTCTTCCCTTCCATTGCCGTCTCCCTCTCTACCAAGTTCTTTCTCTCAAATTTTCCTCCATGAAAGCTTATTTTTAAGCTTTCTAAACACTAATTCCACCATAAATCCTTTAATTTTCTTGAAGAAAAATTATAAGCAAGTCTTGAAAGGAAGATTAGAAGGAGAAGAATTGAGAGAAAGTGAAAGATTTGAAGATTGAAAATTCAAAGAAAGGTTAGTAAGCTAAACTTGAAATTCTAGTTGAATTAATTGTGTTTATAGTTCAATTAACTTAGAATTATGCTTAAAATGAAAATAAATTAATTGTTGGAGGATTAAAGCAAAACTCATCTAGCTAGGGTTTTGATGTGTGTGCATGAATTTGATGGACTTTAAGGTGTATATGAGCTTGATAGAGTTAATGAAGCATGTATATAGGCATTGAAATTGTTAATGGTAACAAAGTAGTGAGATTAGGGTTTTGGACTTAGGATTTTGAGGCAAAATTTAGAGAAATGCATAAATGGCATGTTGGACCTATTTTGAAGTGAAATAATGGTCAATTATGACCAAATAAGTTGTGTGGGAATGGTAGAAAATTAAGCCAAATTCGTAGGTCAATGGTCATGCTGCTGGCAGCATGACCAAACCTACTTTGAAGGACCAAAACTCAAATTTTACAAGCCTAATGGATATGCCACCAATTGGAGATGAAAATAGACATAAAAGAGCACAATTTTCATTAAGGAACCATGGCCAAAAACTGACCAAAACTTGGTGAAACAATTGACCAAAGTGAATTGATAGCAGGCTGCCCCTGCACCAAACTGACCAAATGAACAGTAACTGTTCATTTGGTCATAACTCGAGCTAGGTAGATCAAATTGATCTGAAATTTTAACCGTAATTAGATAAGATATAGATCTAAAACTTTCATGAAGGACACCAATCCAAATTATGCCATTAACCCATCCAGATTATTGAGCAAAGTTAGGCTACCAAACCTGCAACTCTGCAGAGTTTTCATTGAGCAGCAATGTTTGGATGGCTATAACTCCCTCTAGAAAACTCGGATTTAGGCGATTCTTGAACCGATGGAAACCTAAGACATAGTAGAACATTTCATATGAAGAAAGTTAGACCAAATTATGAACTTAACTTAATCAAATTACTGACCAAAGTTGGACCAAAATCTGCCAGAACCCAAAAATGCAGTATGAACAGTGCACATGAACAGTAAACTTATTTTGGCCATAACTTGAGCTACAAAACTCCGATTGAGGTGATCCAAAAATGAGAATACACTTAAGACAATAAGGAACATTTTCTATGAAGGAAGTTTTGTCAAATTCCAACGGTAGACCGACCAATGAAACAGTGCAACTTCGGAGAACCAAAACCAAAAATTGGCAATTTTGCCAAAATGACCTAAGCTTTAAACAAATGACCAAAACCAACAAGTTTGGTGACCAAAATGTGGTATGTGGGTGAAGTTGGAGTTCCCATACCTATTAAGCCTTAGAAAGTCAATAATTTGACTTGAATAGTGCAATGAATAGTAACCCGAAACACAAAATTTCGAGAACGTCGAATTTAACACGTTAGAGCTAGGTAAATGTGAAGTTAATTTTATTTTGGATTTATTTTAAGTTTTAGTACTGAAACATTGGAAAATTTCGTGTTTCAGTGGAAAAGAATACCGGGACAGAACCCGAGGAGTCGAGTCAAGGCCAACAGGCGACTCGTTTGAGGTTTGTGCACAACATATACTTTTATAATCATCTTTTGCATAATGTTTTGAATAATGTGAAATATTGGATTATAGCATTTTTATGATGTTTGATTTAAATTGTGAAAGTTATTGTGTATATTTGAAATGACAATGTTTAGCAAATTGTTAAGATAAGTTTTGAAACCACAGTGTCATGACCATATATTTGAACACCTCACTAGCACGACTAGTGGGGGTAATTAGTTTCGAATTTTGATTCCTTATCTGGAGAAGTGTTGAGGTGTGCCAGTAGAAGAGGATGTGAATGGATATCCATATATTTGAGCTAGCTAGCCTGTGATATGATTTCTCTTTAGCCTCTGGCTATTGAGATTCATGTGATTTCTCTTTAGCCTCTGGCTATTGAGATTCTATTTGTTTCGAATGGCGTGATCTAACTGTGGGTTTTATGAAATGTGTTTTGATACTTTGAAATGAACTTGGTTTACATGTAAAATCTCACAATGCATGATTGTATTTAATTTTCATGTTTAGCCAAATTTTTGAATGAATGTGCTTTAAGCTTTGCATAAAGATTATTTTAGTATATTGTGCACCACTGAGTCCTAGTACTCAGCGATAGCTTTTATTGCTGTCGCAGATACAGAGACTAGAGGAGCAGCAGACTGAGCTGCTGAGAATTGAGGATCGTTCTGCTTTGAAGTCTTCGGGTATAATTTATACCCTAACTGTAAATACTTCTTTTGATGTATATATTGCACATAAATGTATGGACATGTAAAAATGGGTCTTGAGCAGCTTGTACACAAATTTGTATGAAGTTTGTAATAAAGTTTAGTTTGTGTTTCTTTTGATATAAATTTGTAAGGTTGTGTATAAATTATTTTGTTTTTAATGAAATATGTATGATATTGATTGACAGTATTTTGAGAACTATTGAACTTGTGAATTTTGAGAAATTGATTGAGTTTGATTGTGAAACCGAAGTAGTGGTTGAGAAAAACTTTTAGAAGTGCTTTTTACAGGTATTTGAAGAACGGTTTTCTCAAAATACAGAGGAAACTCTGTCAAAATTTCTATAGAATTTGCGAAAAACTAAAATGGACCAAAAATATTAACTAGTTTTAATTTTAACTAAATGTTTTAAATGCCTATTAGAAAATGCTCACCACTTATCAAAAATAAGAAAATTGTTTTAAAATCCCTTGTAGGGTACTTAATGAGTTATCGGTAGGTGAAGTTCGGTAGTTCATTAAGTATTCTACGGGATCATGTTATGCCTTACAGAGGGGTAAGGTGTGACATGTTTTAGTGGTATCAGAGCAAATTTTTAAAGTATGTTTTAACTTATGAATTTGTGTCTTTTCTTGTTAAGTACAACTGCTCAATGTCCATAATTGTTACATACAGTGCATTACATCATAAATATGAACTAACGGAGGGAAATCTCCTTGTGTTACTTGTTCAGGAGATACCCTACTCCAGACTGTTATGGAAGAAGGGGATCGCTCAGTTGAGCAGTCTGTTGAAGCTGAGGCACAAGAGGAAGCCCCAGCTTTACCGAATGTCAGTGGGTCAGTAGCACCAGCCCCGCAAATGCCGCAGTTTCCTGCACAGTTTGCACAGCAGATGGCGGCAATGTTTCAACAAATGGCTGGGGGTATGCCTGCTCAAGCTCCACCCCAACCACCTGTGACACAACCACTGCCTCCAGCCAGACAGTATGATAAATTATTGAAGTATGGGGCTGCAGAATTTAAGGGTACAGTGGACCCTTTAGAGGCAGAGCAATGGCTTGAAAGAATGGACAGAGTGTTTAAGAAATTGCACTGCCCAGATGAGTTGAAGTTCGAATATTCTGTGTCGCTACTGCAAGGGGATGCATATGATTGGTGGAAGACCATCCCCCACAGCTTGGCAGAACCACCAGTGCTAACCTGGGATGACTTCATCAGAGAGTTCAGACAAAAATACATCCCAGACGCATATGTTGATCAGAAATTGCAAGAATTTTTGAGTTTGAAATAAGGAAATCGATTAGTGGCAGAGTATGAAAGGGAGTTCTCCCGCCTGAGTCACTATGCGGAGAGTCTCCTTACTACCAGTAAAGCAAGATGCAAGAGATTTGAAACGGGTTTGAAGCCCAGCATAAGGATGCAAGTTGTGGGATTTCGACACAGCAACTTCTCAGAACTTATGTCTCAAGCACTTGAACTGGAGAGAGTTTAAGCAGAAGCAAACCCAATGAAGGAAAAAGTTGAGAAATTAGAAAAAGAAAAGGGGGAAAAATCAGTTGAACAGAGTTCTGGTGCTACCTCTGGAAAGAGAAAGAAGTTTAGTGGACCCAGCAGGAGTCGAGGTGGAAGATTTGGTAGAGGCAGATTCTCCGGACAGAGACCCCCTAGGTCTGGTCAGCAGTCGAGCAGGGGTTCACATTTTGCCCGTCCCTGTGAGACTTGTGGCAAGATTCATGGGGGGGAATGCTATTGGGCCACTGGAGCCTGTTTTAACTGTGGAGGCAAGGGCCATATAGCTAAAGACTGTACTAGTGCTCTGAGATATAGCCCAGTTCCTACTACTGCCGAGGGATCTATTCAGAGTCCCGCTCTCAGAAGTTCACAGTCATTTGGCAGAGGAAGAGGCAGAGGTAGAGGCACTATTTCAGGCAGTCAGGGCATAGTTGGTCAATCAGCACAAGGAAGTGCTTCAACCAGAATCTACGTAATGAAACAGCGAGAAGAAGCTGAGACTTCTGATGTGGTAGCTGGTACATTCTCTATCTCTGGTCAAGATGTATTTGTATTGTTTGATCCGGGTTCAACCCATTCATATGTTAGTGCTAGCATAGTCAGATCACTTGCTGTTCCATGTGTGCAAATGGGTTTTGAAGTGCTAGTAACTAGTCCTTTGGGATAAGAGGTCCGGGTCAACAGAATTTATAGAGACTGTCCTTTGGTGATCCAAGGACATGTTTTCCTGTCCGACTTGATTGAAATGCCCTTCAGAGAGTATGATATCATCTTGGGCATGGATTGGTTAGCCAGGCATCACGCCATGATTGACTGTAGACTGAAGACAGTCACTTTTGGTCTCCCTTTATACGGTGATGTGGTAATACACGGGGAGAGGCATTTACTGCCATCAAACATCATTTCGGCTGCACTAGCCAGAAGGATGATCAGAAAGGGGTGTGAAGCATACTTGGCACATGTGATAGACACCTGTGGGGAGTCCAAAGACTAAGGGACATCCTACGGTATGTGACTTTCCTGGATGTGTTTCGATGAATTGCCGTGATTACCTCCGTAAAGAGAGGTGCGCTTGAGATTGATGTTATGCTCGGTGTGGACCCAATCTCCATAACGCCATATAGAATGGCACCGCACTGAAAGAGTTGAAAGTGCAGTTGCAAGAATTGCTTGACAAGGGCTTTATCCGCCCTAGTGTGTCACCTTGGGGAGCGCCAGTGTTGTTCGTAAAGAAGAAGGATGGCACTCTCCGGTTATGCATTGATTACCGACAGTTGAATAAGGTGACGATAAAGAATAGATATCCATTGCCCCGCATTGATGACTTGTTTGATCAGTTGAGGGGTGCAGCTGTGTTCTCCAAAATTGACCTGAGATCAGGTTATTATCAGCTGAAAGTACAAGAGCAGAGTATTCCTAAAACTGCCTTCAGAACCCGCTATGGCCATTATGAATTCCTAGTCATGCCATTCGGGTTAACTAATGCTCCGGCTGCTTTTATGGATCTGATGAACACTATCTTCAGACCATACCTCGACCAGTTTGTTGTGGTATTTATTGATGATATATTGGTCTATTCGAGGAATGCAGAAGAGCATGATAGACATCTGCGAATTGTACTGCAAACTTTGAGGGAGAAACAGCTATATGCTAAATTGTCGAAATGTGAATTTTGGCTGAAGGAAATATCTTTCTTGGGGCATGTAGTATCAGAAGAGGGTATTAAGGTAGATCCAAGCAAGATTGAAGTCGCCCACTGGAGGCCACCTAAATGTCACAGAGATTCGTAGTTTTCTGGGTTTAGCTGGATACTACCGTAGATTTGTGAAGGGATTCTCCATGTTGGCATCTCCATTGACTAAGTTACTTAGAAAAGATGTGAAATTTCAGAGGACGGACAAATGCCAGCAAAGTTTTGATGAGTTGAAAAGATGTTTGACAGAGGCTCCAGTCCTGACTTTACCTACTCCGGGTAAAGAGTATACAATTTATAGTGATGCTTCTCACAATGGGTTAGGTTGTGTGTTGATGCAAGATTGAAATGTCATTGCCTATGCATCACGCCAGCTAAAACCGCATGAGAGGAATTATCCGACACATGATTTGGAGCTTGCAGCCATTGTGTTTGCTCTTAAGATCTGGAGACATTATTTGTATGGGGAGAAGTGCTACATCTACACAGATCATAAGAGTTTGAAGTATTTGGGCACCCAAAAAGAGCTGAATTTGAGACAGAGGAGATGGTTAGAGTTGATAAAAGACTATGACTGTCTGATAGACTATCAGCCAGGGAAAGCTAATGTTGTGGCTGACGCCTTAAGTCGCAAGACTATGGCAAGTCTACGAGTTACTCCTTTGTCTTTAGTACATGAGTTGAGATCATTACATGCCAGTTTAGAGATTAATGATGAGGGGCAGACAGCAGTTGCATGGCATGTACAGCCAATGTTAATTAATCGATCGTAATGGTCGCCGTAATGATGAAAGGTATCAGAAGCTGTTAGAAGAAGTCCGGCAGGGCAAGAAACCAGAATTCTCAATCAGAGATGATGGTCTACTGCTACACCAAGGTAGAATATGTGTTCCTAATAATGTGGATTTGAAGCAAATCATTTTGAAGGAAGCACATGAGTCTCCTTTTGCCATGCACCCTGGTGGTACAAAAATGTATAGAGGGCTAAAGGAGCATTACTGGTGGATGGGTTTAAAAAGAGACGTGGCAGAGTTTGTATCCAAATGCCTAACTTGTCAGCAAGTAAAGGCAGAGCATCAAGTACCCACTGGGTTGTTACATCCACTACCAGTACCAGAATGGAAATGGGAAAGAATAACAATGGATTTTGTAATGGGACTTCCGCGGACACAGAAGAGTCATGATGCAGTTTGGGTCATTGTTGACAGACTGACTAAATTTGCTCATTTTCTGCTAGTCCGGATGGACTACAGTTTAGAAAGATTGGCCAAGTTATACATCGATGAGATTGTGAGACTGTATGGAGTGCTAGTATCCATCGTGTCAGACAGAGATCCTAGGTTCACTTCTAGATTCTGGGGTAGTCTTCAGAGAGCCCTAGGAACTAGATTGAACTTCAGTACGGCATTCCACCCACGCATGCATGGCCACCCGAGAGGGTAATTCAGATCTTGGAGGACATGCTACGGACTTGTGTGATTGAGTTTGAGGGCAGTTGGGATACACACTTGCCTTTGATTGAGTTTGCTTACAACAACAGCTACCAATCAAGCATTGGGATGCCTCCATATGAAGCTTTGTATGGCAGAAAATGTAGAACCCCGTTGTGTTGGGATGACGTGGGTGAAAGAAAAATGATTGGACCCGAAATTATTCAACAAACTGAAGAGAAAATCAGGGTGATTCGTGATCGACTTAAGACTGCATCAGACCGTCAGAAGTCCTACATTGATCTGAAGAGAAGAGATATTGAGTATGCAGTGGGTGAGAAAGTTTTCCTCAAAGTTTCTCCTTGGAAGAGAATTATGAGATTCGGCAGAAAGGGGAAACTAAGTCCTCATTTCATTGGGCCATATGAGGTTCTGGAGAGAGTGGGTCTTTTGGCATATCTGTTGGCATTACCTCCAGAGTTGGAAAAGATACATAATGTCTTCCATGTGTCTATGTTGAGGAGGTATTGATCAGACCCATCTCATGTACTACCAGTAGAAGAAATTGAAGTGAATCCAGACCTCACATATGAAGAAGAACCCATAAAGATTTTGGCTTATGAGGTGAAGCAGCTACGGAATAAGCAGATACCGTTGGTAAAAGTGCTGTGGAACCATCATTCGGGCCAAGAAGCTACTTGGGAACGAGAGGAGGACATGAGGAGACAACACCCACAGCTATTCAGAGATTGATACCAGGTAAAAATTTCGAGACGAAATTTATTTAAGGGGGGGAGAATTGTAACACCCCCGTTGCATAGCCTGGTATATTTCACTGTTCCGGTGACCGATATCGGTCTGAGTAATTAAGGAGATTAGAATCCTGTTTAAGACAACTTGAGAACCCATAAACACAAATAATTAGTAATGTTTAATTAGTTAACTATAAATAAGAAAAACAGAACATAAGAGGTTAAACGAGCCAAGAGTCACAATGATGAGTGACCTCCTGAACGATCGCAAGTCATTTTAAACTCAAATTTCGAACCGTAAAAAGTGACGCTGCGGTCCTTAGGACCCTTATGAACACAGTGGAAAAGAGAAAATCACGAAAAAGAACTGTTAAGCTAGTCAAATAATTAGGTCAGGGAGTCGGAAGAAATATTGGATTATTTGCAAACCGGGATGAACCGGCGAGGGGCAATTTGGTCAATTGACCCGAGAGTCGACTCGACCTAATCACAAATAAAATCGGAGAAAAGAAAATTTCGGAATCGGGAATTAAATTAAAGAACTAATAGATAAATGAAAAAAAAAAGAAAAGAAAAAGCTAATTACATTACTTTATGACATCAAAATGATGTCACAATTGATTTTTAATTTTCCTACCATAATTGACCAAGTCAATTAAGTGAAAATACATATGAAACTAATAAATTAAAAGAAAAAAAAAAGTCATTTTGGCCTTCTTCCCTTCCATTGCCGTCTCTCTCTCTACCAAGTTCTTTCTCTCAAATTTTCCTCCATGAAAGCTTATTTTTAAGCTTTCTAAACACTAATTCCACCATAAATCCTTTAATTTTCTTGAAGAAAAATTATAAGCAAGTCTTGAAAGGAAGATTAGAAGGAGAAGAATTGAGAGAAAGTGAAAGATTTGAAGATTGAAAATTCAAAGAAAGGTTAGTAAGCTAAACTTGAAATTCTAGTTGAATTAATTGTGTTTATAGTTCAATTAACTTAGAATTATGCTTAAAATGAAAATAAATTAATTGTTGGAGGATTAAAGCAAAACTCATCTAGCTAGGGTTTTGATGTGTGTGCATGAATTTGATGGACTTTAAGGTGTATATGAGCTTGATAGAGTTAAAGAAGCATGTATATAGGCATTGAAATTGTTAATGGTAACAAAGTAGTGAGATTAGGGTTTTGGACTTAGGGTTTTGAGGCAAAATTTAGAGAAATGCATAAATGGCATGTTGGACCTATTTTGAAGTGAAATAATGGTCAATTATGACCAAATAAGTTGTGTGGGAATGGTAGAAAATTAAGCCAAATTCGTAGGTCAATGGTCATGCTGCTGGCAGCATGACCAAACCTACTTTGAAGGACCAAAACTCAAATTTTACAAGCCTAATGGATATGCCACCAATTGGAGATGAAAATAGACATAAAAGAGCACAATTTTCATTAAGGAACCATGGCCAAAAACTGACCAAAACTTGGTGAAACAATTGACCAAAGTGAATTGATAGCAGGCTGCCCCTGCACCAAACTGACCAAATGAACAGTAACTGTTCATTTGGTCATAACTTGAGCTAGGTAGATCAAATTGATCTGAAATTTTAACCGTAATTAGATAAGATATAGATCTAAAACTTTCATGGAGGACACCAATCCAAATTATGCCATTAACCCATCCAGATTATTGAGCAAAGTTAGGCTACCAAACCTGCAACTCTGCAGAGTTTTCATTGAGCAACAATGTTTGGATGGCTATAACTCCCTCTAGAAAACTCGGATTTAGGCGATTCTTGAACCGATGAAAACCTAAGACATAGTAGAACATTTCATATGAAGAAAGTTAGACCAAATTATGAACTTAACTTAATCAAATTACTGACCAAAGTTGGACCAAAATCTGCTAGAACCCAAAAATGCAGTATGAACAGTGCACGTGAACAGTAAACTTATTTTGGCCATAACTTGAGCTACAAAACTCCGATTGAGGTGATCCAAAAATGAGAATACACTTAAGACAATAAGGAACATTTTCTATGAAGGAATTTTTGTCAAATTCCAACAGTAGACCGACCAATGAAACAGTGCAACTTCGGAGAACCAAAACCGAAAATTGGCAATTTTGCCAAAATGACCTAAGCTTTAAACAAATGACCAAAACCAACAAGTTTGGTGACCAAAATGTGGTATGTGGGTGAAGTTGGAGTTCCCATACCTATTAAGCCTTAGAAAGTCAATAATTTGACTTGAATAGTGCAGTGAATAGTAACCCGAAACACAAAATTTCGAGAACGTCGAATTTAACACGTTAGAGCTAGGTAAATGTGAAGTTAATTTTATTTTGGATTTATTTTAAGTTTTAGTACTGAAACATTGGAAAATTTCGTGTTTCAGTGGAAAAGAATACCCGGACAGAACCCAAGGAGTCGAGTCAAGGCCAACAGGCGACTCGTTTGAGGTTTGTGCACAACATATACTTTTATAATCATCTTTTGCATAATGTTTTGAATAATGTGAAATATTGGATTATAGCATTTTTATGATGTTTGATTTAAATTGTGAAAGTTATTGTGCATATTTGAAATGACAATGTTTAGCAAATTGTTAAGATAAGTTTTGAAACCACAGTGTCATGACCATATATTTGAACACCTCACTAGCACGACTAGTGGGGGTAATTAGTTTCGAATTTTGATTCCTTCTCTGGAGAAGTGTTGAGGTGTGCCAGTAGAAGAGGATGTGAATGGATATCCATATATTTGAGCTAGCTAGCCTGTGATATGATTTCTCTTTAGCCTCTGGCTATTGAGATTCATGTGATTTCTCTTTAGCCTCTGGCTATTGAGATTCTATTTGTTTCGAATGGCGTGATCTAACTGTGGGTTTTATGAAATGTGTTTTGATACTTTGAAATGAACTTGGTTTACATGTAAAATCTCACAATGCATGACATGTTTAGCCAAATTTTTGAATGAATGTGCTTTAAGCTTTGCATAAAGATTATTTTAGTATATTGTGCACCACTGAGTCCTAGTACTCAGCGATAGCTTTTATTGCTGTCGCAGATACAGAGACTAGAGGAGCAGCAGACTGAGCTGCTGAGAATTGAGGATCGTTCTGCTTTGAAGTCTTCGGGTATAATTTATACCCTAACTGTAAATACTTCTTTTGATGTATATATTGCACATAAATGTATGGACATGTAAAAATGGGTCTTGAGCAGCTTGTACACAAATTTGTATGAAGTTTGTAATAAAGTTTAGTTTGTGTTTCTTTTGATATAAATTTGTAAGGTTGTGTATAAATTATTTTGTTTTTAATGAAATATGTATGATATTGATTGACAGTATTTTGAGAACTATTGAACTTGTGAATTTTGAGAAATTGATTGAGTTTGATTGTGAAACCGAAGTAGTGGTTGAGAAAAACTTTTAGAAGTGCTTTTTACAGGTATTTGAAGAACGGTTTTCTCAAAATACAGAGGAAACTCTGTCAAAATTTCTATAGAATTTGCGGAAAACTAAAATGGACCAAAAATATTAACTAATTTTAATTTTAACTAAATGTTTTAAATGCCTATTAGAAAATGCTCACCACTTATCAAAAATAAGAAAATTGTTTTAAAATCCCTTGTAGGGTACTTAATGAGTTATCGGTAGGTGAAGTTCGGTAGTTCATTAGGTATTCTACGGGATCATGTTATGCCTTACAGAGGGGTAAGGTGTGACAGTTTATGCCCATACTCTGTGAATATTGAAAGGTATATTTGAAGGTACTGAACAATTCCATTTTGTATGGTGTAGTCCATTAAGTTGCATGCTTACCATTTCAGTTATGTAGTGACTATTTTGTTTAATTTTTTTGATAGAGAAATCAAATTTACTAGAAATGTTTAAAGAAAAAGAGGCAAAGGGGAAAAACCCAAAGAGAGATTGCCCAAAGTCAATAAACTCAACCCTATACACGCATACTACAAAACTAAATCTCCTATTAATGAGAAAACCACAGCAGTAAGCAAAAGTAGAAAAGAAGAAAAATATCAATCTAACCAAACAAAAAGTTTACAAAATAACCATAAAATCATGTTGCCGTTGTCTTCTACATTTTACTAAATCATCTGTTAATCTATTTGTTTCACACCGTGGGAAGGGGATATAAAGTAGATGTTAGTTAAGGCAAATGCCAAATTTAGAACTTTTTTAATTTCATTATGACCTTTTGAAGTACTTGAAACCCAAGCCAACATAGTTTTGGAATCAGTTTCAACAATAAAGCCTTCAATATTGCTGAGAGATGGAAGCAACTAATGAGTTAATATAAGGCCATAAGGATAACCATCAGCTCAATAGTATTTGAATCCAGAATACACATGGTGCAAGAAAAGCTTACGATGGAAGAACCATCAGTCTTCCATTTTAACCAATAAAAGGGAGGTGGAGACCATGACATTAGGTGCCTTTTTGAATATTTTTCTATTGTATAATAGCATCAACTTCTTGTGCTAATTGAAGACTAGACTATGGAAAAGAACTATCCAAACTTTTTAACCAAATAGAGACTCTGAAGAAAATTGTCCAGCGTAAGGAAGTATGGCATGGTGGAGAACCTTTAAAGATAACTTCATTTCTCTGTAACCAAATAGACCAAGCAACTGCAAACAAAAGGCAATGCCAGAAATTCTTTTAGAATTTTCCTAATGCTAACTAACAACAACCATTAAACAAGCAACTCAAAAAAGTTGTTAGGTAAGCAAAAGGCAAC
Source organism: Hevea brasiliensis (assembly GCF_030052815.1). Classification (NCBI taxonomy): domain Eukaryota; kingdom Viridiplantae; phylum Streptophyta; class Magnoliopsida; order Malpighiales; family Euphorbiaceae; genus Hevea; species Hevea brasiliensis. Next base: position 67,731,551 of record NC_079503.1, on the reverse strand, counting down.
CTTCCGCTACTTTAAGAAAAAAATACCAAATTTTGGACCAAAAGAAGCAATGAATGAGAAGGTGACTTACAGTCTCTACATAACAATCACAAAAGGGGAATTTGTTGTCTAATAAAGAAATGAAATTTAAATGGAAGAGATAGTCCTGAACCAAAAGGCACTGATTACATGCTAACCAAGCTTCCACTTTTGGTGGAGCCACTTTCAGCCAGACAAACGAGACGCAAGGAGAAGTGGGCCCTTCCTTATTAGACAATCAGATATGTTGCAATAAAGAGAGGCACAATCATTCAACTTTAAGAGTTCCTATAAAGCTTGAAAGTCTTTACAGCCTTAAGGAATTTCTGAAGAGCGAGAGATAATACAACAATATTCTGAAGAGTGAAAGTCGCTCGTGTATTTGTTCAAATAAGTTGCTACCCTATTGGGCATTTTGAAGAGTGATGGATAATACAACAATAATGAAGATACACAAGATTTGATCAAGACCAACCTTCCAGGCTATGAAAGCAATTTCCCTTTCCAGAATAATAATTTCTTCTCCACCTTTCGTATGATCGGATGCCAAGCTGAAGAAAGTTTCGTACTAAAGCCTAAAGATAACTTATTTGAATAGCAGGGTAGCCTTTTTGAACAAAGCAAGTTTAGCTATTTCATCCATTTCATATGTTGCAACATTCACCCCAATCAGTGTGCTCTTGTGAAATTGATAGACAGACCTGAGAGAAGAGATAAACATCCAACTACTTTGACTGAATCTATGATCCAAGCTCTCTTTGGTTGGTAAAAAAACAACGTGTCATCAGTGTATTGCCATGAGAGAGAATCGACCCATGAACTAAAGTTAACACACCCTTAATTAAACCCAAAGAGTTTGCTTTGTGTAAGAGAGCACTTAAGGGTTCCATTGCGATTGTGAAAAGAAAAGCGGAGAGGGGATTGCCTTGTTTAAGCTCGCTTTGTAACTGAAATTCTTTTAAAGCAGTGCCAATGATCAACATGGATGCCCAAGAATTGAAAAGACATTCCATAATCTGTTGTCTCCAGATGCGTCAAAATCTAAATTTAGCCATTTCACCATCTACATACCTCTATTTCAGAGTCAAATGCCTTTTAGAAGTCTTGCTTAAGAATAGCATCCCAATTTTGCTTTGCTTACTTATATGAATGATCTCTTTTACAGTTAGGACGCAATTTAGTATCTGTCTCCTATGAATAAAAGTAGCTTGCGAGTGGTTAATGATGGAAGGTAATACTGATTTCAATCTAATTGCCAACATCTTCATAACAATTTTACAGTGATCGTGAATCAAACTGATAGGCTGATAATCAAACATCATGGTGGGAGAGCAAACCTTAGGTACTAGCACAATTAAAGAAGATTTCACATGGCGAGGAAGCTTTCCCATGCTGAAAAGGTGTGAATCATATTACATATGTCACCCTTGAAGGGTTACATGCCTTTTGTAGAAGAAGAAGCTGAAACTGTTCCGGCCCAAGTGATTTCTATGACCCGCCGCTCCAAATAGCAATCTTAATTTCATCATTAGTGAATGGCGTCTCCAACCATTTTGCCTCTTCCTCGGTAATATTCCTTAGATCAACATATTGCAAATATGCATCAAAGAAATTTCGGTCTTGAAATATTTGCTGAAAATGCTCAAAGAGCACCCTTTTTATGTCTAATGGATCAGATAATGCCGTGCTAGAATGTTGAAACTTTCAGATAAAGTTTCGTCTTTTGCGATTTGAGGCTTGAACATGAAAAAAAACCTTGTATTGCAATTCCCCAATTTGCACTGAGTGACTCTCGATTTTTGTAGCCAGACACTTTCCAAGTTGCAAGAAATGGTTGACATGGTGTGTTTAAGAGAAATTAACTCTTTAGTTTCGAGTTCATCAAGGTCACCCACTTTAGCTTTCTTTTCTTGAATATCCAATCAATTAGAGATAGCAAAACGATTGGTTTCTAAATTGCCAAAAAAAGTCCTATTCCATGTTTTCAGGTCTCTTTTTAGATTCTACAATTTCATCAAAACAGGGGCATTGCTTTAATTTTTAGACCAAAATGAGGCAATCATATTGGAGAAAGTTGGGGAATTTCACCAACAATCTAGACTCCTAAATCACTTTGGCCCCCAATTCATACCAATAAAGAAGAAAGCCACAAGGGTTGTGATCTGAAGGTCCTCTTGCCAAAGCAAAGAGATGTAAAGAGGGGAAAGTGGAAATCCATATGAAAGATACAAAAACACGATCAATCCTACTCTTGCAAATCGAGTTTCGCCATGTAAATTTTTTGCCTTGAAGATTAATTTCTATCAGAGATGAAGACCAGGAGAAAGATGAGAAAGCCAACATCACATTATGACCCCCTCTCCCTTTTCACTCTTTAGATTTTTAAGACTTGATTAAAGTCCCCAACCCTCATAAAGGAAAAGTTAGGAAACAACAAAATCAATGCCTGAATTTCATTCCGTAAAGTTTGTTGGCCAAATGGGTCCACAAGAGCTTAGAAGAAAATGATTTGGCAATCAAATCCACATTGGGTTAAAGAGCCCCGAATAGCCAGTAAATTCTTCATGATTGTAGAAGGGTTTAAATAAAAAGAAGTTCTACTCTAGCCTGCAAGAATTCCTCCAAAACTACCGATCGAATCTTAAGCCACCCAACCAACATCACTAATGCCTCAAATTCTGCTGATGATAGAGAAATTAGTCGAAGGTAACTTGTTCTCAAGAATGCCGCAAATGCCAATATTTTTAGCGGAGATCACTCTATGACAATAGTGCCCAAAACCCCTAAAATTCCAAGTGAGCAGAGATAATATTTTAAGGTTTACCAAGAAGAGGAACTAGTAGAGAGTTAGAAGAGAAGGGTGACGAAATAAGAGGTGGAACTAACAATCTGATGTACAGCTAAGCAGAGCAACATCTTTCACAATTTCATTTTTGAAAAAATTAATTAAAGTTGGATGAGGCTCGAGAAAAGAAAGCCTAATTTAGTTCCCTATTTTAAAAGTTTTCAGGGACTCATCATGAGGGTCCACATCAGTGGCAAAGTCAATGATGAGCTTGTTTCGAGTACAAGAGCATTGTTTCAAGAGTCTAGAAATCTTCAGATTCTTCTTCGTGCGACTAAACCGAGCTATGCACATGGGTTGCAGTAATAGCCCTTGAGAATTCTTCTTGTTGAGAAGCTGCCCGCACGCATGAGGGGGTGATACTCACCTTAGCTGTATTATGAGTCACATTCCAAATAACGTGCATGCACGGTAGCATCATCATTGCTACAATTCAATAGGGAACCATTACAGTTGGAAGGGCTGTTTGTCATTGCTAGGGGCCAATTCTCATGATAGCCGTTGAGATGACTAGGGATAGTCGAGCCGGCTTCAATGTTGGATACATGCGTAGAAGTAATACGTGCGGATTCTTCAACAGAAGATGAGGGAGAAGAGGATTCTTCCACCTAAGGAACCAAAGAACTTATGCTAAAACTGGGGAAAATTTCATAACAAAGATGAAATTTAACATTATCAACATCCACACTAATAACTTTGTGAATAAACTCTAAGCATGTGGTTGAAATGAGAATTCGAGCAGAGTCCATTTTGGTTCTTTTAGATGTGCATCCATCAAGGGAGATGAACTCATCGCACAAAGAAGCCAACCATTCAAAAAATTCCGGATACCAGAGAGATGAAGAGGGATATTATGACATCTCAACCAAACGAACCTTTTAGTAGGCGTAAATTTGGCTTCGCATGAGACCAATGAAGAGAACCATTGTGATAGCCATCTATTTTCCTTGTGGATAAAAGATTGCATTACCTAGGTATTCATGCTAAAAGTAAGAAGAACCACACCACCACCAAGGGAAGTAGAGGAGATGGAGAGGACACCTTGAGTTTGGAAAATATTTTGAATAGAGAAAGCCAGGCTTGGGTGATGAAAAATTCCTATAACACTTCTTTTGAGCCATTCTTGGCTAATATTAGAGTATTTGAATTCTCCTCCAAAAACAGACGTCTTATTGGGAGGACCAGTGCAGATATCCAAGCTACCAATGTCAACTTGTTGTTTGCCCCCTTGAATTGCTATATCATCCCCTCTATTTCCTTCCATTATCAACTTGTTGTTTACTCACATTCCTTTCATTAACATGGCGTCCACCCTGTACCTTTTTGTCAGAACCGGTGTTGCGCTTATGAGAAGAACTATTCCTAGCTTTTGATTCCTTGTCATTTGTAAACATAGTGAGACACTCTGATCTTGTTCAATCCATGTACTATTCAAATACTGCAGAAAAGCCTTAGTACGAGAAGAGTCTCGTAATCTGATAAATCCAAACATTCTGCCAAAATGTTTTGCGCGCTTTCGTGAGATGAAGACATTGAGAACTGGCCAGGACTTTGTGAAGAGATTCATGAAAGATTCAGAGCCCCAATTATGGGGAAGTTTTCGAAATAGATAGATTATTGGGAGGGTTGGGTGGGCAAGGGAAGAAGGGGACGGAGAGTGTTTTGCTTCATCTCTTTGGGCTGTTTAGTTTATTATTTTTCTCTTTGCATATTAAATGTTCTAGAGTGTTTTAACATACATTTCATATCTCATTTAGATCCATTCTTGAAGTTAAAATTAATTTAATTGTTGTTATAGTCATCAAACATCCCATCATGTGCATCAAAGACGTAAGCTACTGTTTTAATTGCAAATAGAAATTTCTTTTCTACTTCATTTAGGAGCATATTAAGACCTTAAATATGCATCTTAGGATTGTAATATCATCACTAAAATAATTAAAAAATGATTTGGAGGTCTTTAGATTCAGAATAAAGCCAACCGCTTTCTGCGTTAATTGCACTTAAAAGAATGGATTTGCATGCTTTTGTATTCTGTTTTATTTTTATTTTCATTTTATTTTTATTTTATTATTTTTTTTTTTTTTGGGTGTTCTATTCCAGCAGTTAGAACACCCTTAAACATGTTTAATTGATGAGGTTGCATATCGAATATCTTGGTTAAGGAATTCATCTGTCAACTTTAAAGTCTGCCCTTTAAGGATATGCGGACCACTGTTGTAATATGTACATTTGCATGTATTTTTATTATCTTTTCATTTGTGGAAAGCGACTTGCTTGATATAATTTGAACTTATTTACAGAGGGATGTCATTGTTTGTTACTCATCAGTGACATCCAAGAGACAATGAGATACTAGTGAGGCACTGTGATACTAATTACACATCCAGCATCTATATCTTTATATCCCATTTTATTTCTCCTTTTGTTCCATTTTAGGATTCTAACATCAGTGGATTAAGCAACGTAACCCACATGAAGATAATGCTCAAATAGATGAGGGAGACCCGCTACCAGGTTGGATGGAGCAACAAGTTCTTGCATCGCACTTGACCAGGTTGGTTGGTTGCCAGCAGTCCCTACCAGGACAACAGAGCAATCTCAGGTTGAGGTTGTGTTGCAGATTTCATTTGATTTCATCATCCGAAGACGCAAATCCCATTGCAAAGCAATTTAGAAAGCCATTAAAATCCAATTAATAATATTTTCAGTAATGCTGGCCAATTTATTTATTTGCCTAATATTTTAAACACAGAAAAGAGGAAAGTAGCTATTTGAACATTTGATGCTAAGTTCAATCACCAGGACTTCTTTTGACCAAATTCTTTACAGACTATTTTCTTCAACATAGAAAGCCAGGTTTTTAACTTAAGCAGTTATATATGATACAAGACCACCAAAGTTTAATCGCCAGCGAGATCCATGAAGAATTTTCCGATCAACTACCCTTTTATTATTTGAGCAGAGATATTCCTCTTTGCTTTCCATAGTCACTTCAAGGAGTTCTCAATATCTATCACAAACCGGTACTTCACATCTCTCTTTACTACCCTTTCAAGAGCTTTATTTGCATACTCAATAGGGATTATTTCTACCTTGGGGTAAACTTTATGAGCAGCACAAAAGTCCAGCATTTCTTGTATCATTTTCGTACCACCTGTAATGCTACCAGACACAGTTCTCATACCTGCCAGATGTATATCATAAGCCTTTCATTTCTCTTGTAATTTTTTGAACAAAGTTACCATCAATAATATGGGCTAAATGAAAAGATCAATAAATTGAACAACTTTCAATGCTAGAAAGTTGTATAATTACCCCGGTTGAGAGTTGCAGGACTGAATTTGACTTCACTTGGAAACCCCACGAGGACAAGAACCCCAGCTGTTTTCAAAAGTGAGATGTATAGATCAAATGGGTGATCACCAGATGCTGTGTCAACTATAAAGTCAAGTGATTTAGAGAGTGCCTGAAAAAAAAAAATTTTTTAAATTCTCAACTATGTTTAAAAAAGAAATTAAATTATAAAAAAGCCGATGGATTATATCTTTTCACATTGTCATAGAGAAAGTGCTCCTGAGAAGATTCATCTAATTTTACCTTCATCTGGTCTTGGTCAGATGAGACAACAAAATTGTCTGCACCAAGCACCCTCAAGGCTTCTTCTTTCTTGGAAATGCTTGTGCTAAAAACAGTTACTTTCAGTCCAAAAGCCTTCCCAAACTTCACTGCCATGTGACCAAGACCACCTAGCCCAATCACTCCTAGAGATTTACCAGGTTGGTTCATCCCATGTCGCATCATGGGATTGTAAACAGTAATTCCAGCACATAGCAGAGGTGCTGCTAAGGCCGAAGGATAATCATCTGGTATCCTAAAGCAGTACCTGCAGATTTAAAAATCAAAACTAACATCTTCAATGCAGTAAAGCTAGTTCAAATTTTATGAAATTGGGCAAGTGATCAACTCTACAAGCTATGGCATCAGGACTTTTTTTTTTCCTCTTGCCATATCCTTGCACTAAAATCATGACAGTATGTTGGATAAATTTTGACATCTGTCTCTAAACTTATTTAATTGTAAAATTACAGTCCCTCAACTTAAAAATGTAATATAAAACCCCGTCAACTTTAAAATTTTGCACATTAAAATCCCTCCAGCCTCCAATTAATAATTTTTCAGTTAGACGCTGACCTTGACAGTTCAAGCATGAAGCTTGGTCAGTATTTCTCTTTTCTCTCTCAAGTCATGTGTAAATTAAATTATTTTTCTCTCTATAGACAGAATAATTTTTCATGCTTAAAGAGAATAATTTTACACTTTGCATAAGAGGAGAGAGTGTTATGGAAAATCAATCACTATATTATTTCTCTGTATATTCTGTATTCTGTATTCCTATTTAGGATTTCTTATTTATGATTTCTTCCTAATTAGTAGAACACAATTATAGGAATCAATTGTATATATACACCCATGTACAGATTAATTAAAATTAAGAAGAATCATCTATTTCTACATGGTATCAAAGCAGGCCATCTATCTAAAGTGACTACTTGTTCTCACCACCCAGCTCAGGAGAGACCTTGGCCGTCGACCGGCCGTTTCGACTCCGATTAACATCGCCGGCATCGCCTCAACCCCCTCATTCCACCACTCTGTGCTATTGCCTGATCCAGTACACCATTAAAGGACTTCTGAGGTTTAGCTCTCAGATCCTATTTCGGTATTTGCTTGATTTGTGATTTTGGGTTATTTTGCTACTGTAAGCACTTTGGATTAGTGTTTCGGTTAGTTTTCTTTGTCTCAACAAATGACAGACAATAAGAATGTTATTTCTGATGTGATTCCGGTGATGACTAAGATTACGGAACACAAAATGGTTCAATTACCTGGAGTGGAGTAAGACTGTTAGGGTCTATTTGCGCAGCATTGATAAGGATGATCACCTTATTAAAAATCCACTACGGATGATAAACGACAAACTTGGCTAAGGGAGGACGCTCAGTTGTTTTTGCAGCTTCAGAACTCGATTCACAGTAAAGTAACTAGTTTAATTAATTACTGTGAATTTGTTAAGGAATTGATGGATTACTTAGATTTTCTATATTCTGGCAAAGGAAATATCCCTCGCATTTATGATGTCTGTAAGGCATTCTACCGTGCTGAGAAAGAGGATAAGTCTCCCACGACTCATTTTATGGATTTTAAACGGGTATATGAGGAACTTAATATATTGTTGCCTTTTAGTCCTGCTGTGAAAGTTCAGCAGGTCCAACGGGAGCAACTAGTTGTTACGAGTTTTCTTGCAGGCCTTCCTTCAGAGGATGAGACTGCTAAATCTCATATTCTCTCCAGTTCTGAGATTTTCTCTTTGCATGAAATGTTCACACGGGTCCTTCGTACAGAGAGAACCCAATCTTCACAGCTTGCCAGTAGTGCTCTTATTAGCCATAATCCAAATGGACAACAGGGTAATAAAAGAGGAAGTAGAAGAGTAATTACAGGCAACAGAAGTAATCAACGTAATAGAGAAGCTAGTTCTAATCAGGACTCAAGAATAGTCATTTGTTATTATTGCCATGAGCCTGGCCATACAAAATATAACTGTCCGCAACTTCAGAGGAAAAATCAGCAATCACAGATGGCAAATATAGCAGCAGTGGATTCTACAGTATCTTCCTCTGAGAAAACCATTTTGGTATCTATAGAGGATTTTGCACAGTTTTCCCAGTATTAGGCATCTCTAAAGCCTACCAATTCCCCTGTCACTGCGATCGCTGAGTCAAGTAAATCCACTACATGCCTTGTGTCTTCCTCATCCAAATGGGTTATTGATTCTGGTGCGACAGATCACATGACAGGTAATTCTAGTCTTCTATCTGCTTTTCAGTCTAATCTCACTTTCTCTACTGTTACTTTAACTGATGGTTCTACTTCTTGTGTCATGGGTTCTGAAACTGCAAACCCAACTTTGTTAATTTCTTTTTCATCTGTTTTGTGTCTACCAAAATTCTCTTTTAATCTACTTTCTGTTAGTAAACTTACTCGTACCTTAAATTGTTCTGTTTCCTTTTTTCCTTATCAGTGTTTTTGGTTTCAGGATCTTACGACGAAGCAAATTATTGGTAGAGGACGTGAGTCAAGTGGTCCCTACATTCTGAAAAATCATGTACCGCGGTCGCTTGTTTGCTCTAGTACCTTAACACCTCTTGAAGCTCATTATAGATTGGGCCATCCTTCTTTGTCTACTATGAAGAAGTTGTATCCTCAGTTTCAGTTTTTATCAGTACTAGAATGTGAATCGTGTCAGTTTGCAAAACATCATCGTTTGTCTTCTGTGTCTAGAGTCAATAAACGGGCTTCATCTCCTTTTGAGTTAGTTCATTCTGATATTTGGGGTCCTTGTTCTGTTACTTCTAAAACTGAATTTCGTTATTTTGTTACTTTTGTTGATGATTACTCTCGTGTTACCTGGTTATATTTAATGAAGAATCGTTTTGAGCTGTTTTCTATCTTTTGTGCCTTATGTAATGAAATCAAAACTCAATTTAATATTTCTGTGCGCATATTAAGAAGTGACAATGTCAGAATACTTTTCAGCATAATTTCAATCTTATATGACACAAAATTGTATTCTTCATCAATTTTCCTGTGTGGATACCTCATCTCAAAATGGCGCGGCCGAAAGAAAAAATTAACATCTTCTTGAGGTAACTCGTGCTCTTCTTTTTCAGATGAAAGTTCCTAAACACTTTTGGGCGAATGCAATTTCTACGGCATGTTTTTTTATCAATCGTATGCCGTCTTCTGTCCTTAATGGGAATATTCCTTATACTGCTTTATTTCCTACAAAATTTTTGCTTCCTGTTGTACCTGTTTTGTGCGTGATGTTTGTCCACAGGTTACTAAATTGGATTCAAAGTCTCTCAAATGTATCTTCCTTTGGTACTCCCGGCTGCAAAAAAGGGTACCGCTGTTTCTCTCCTACTCTTAATCGTTATCTTGTTTCTGCAGATGTCACATTTTTTGAGTCCACTGCATTATTTCCTCAATCATCTGTGTATGAGAGTCAGGGGGAGAAGGATGATCTCTTAATATATATTGTCCAACCAATGTCTAGTCCTCTCCCACAGCCTGTTCCTTCTATCTCTAGACCTTCTCGACTCCCGTTGTTCATGTTTATTCCAGGAGATTGAAGATTCCTGACTCAAATCCTCCGCCAGCTACTTCGTTGGGAGATTCTGTACCTCATACTGATCATGATTCTGATCTAGACTTACCCATTACTCTTCGTAAAGGTAAACGTTCATGTACTTACCCTATCTCTTCTTTTGTTTATTATAATCAATTGTCTTCTTGTTCTCGGTGTTTTGTTACTTCTTTAGACTCTGTTCCTATCCCTAATACTATTGGTGAGGCACTGTCTCATCCTGGCTGGTATGCTGCTATGAAAGAGGAAATGGAGACTTTAGATGCCAATGATACATGGGAACTGTTGCATTTGCCCACTGATAAGAAAGCTATTGGTTGTAAATGGGTATTTACAGTAAAGGTAAATCCTGATGGTTCTGTGGCTAGGTTAAAAGCACGTCTTGTAGCAAAAGGATATGCTCAAACATATGGGGTTGATTACTCTGAAACTTTTTCTCCTCTAGCTAAACTTATTTCTGTTCGCTTGTTTATCTCTTTAGCAGCTACAGATGATTGACTCCTGCACCAATTGGATATCAAGAATGCTTTCCTTCATGGTGATTTTCAGGAGGAGGTGTATATGGAGCAACCACTAGGGTTTGTTGCTCAGGGGGAGTTGGGTAAAGTTTGTAGGTTTCGGAAGTCTCTTTACGGCTTGAAACAAAGTCCTAGAGCCTGGTTTGGGAAATTCAGTGAATCAGTACAGGAATTTGGTATGCAAAAGAGTAAGTGTGATCACTCAGTATTTTATAGGCAATCTAAGGCTGGTCTAATTCTCTTGGTAGTCTATATGGATGACATTGTCATCACTGGAAGTGACTCTGCAGGTATTTCATCTCTTAAAACCTTCCTCCAAACCCAGTTTCAGACCAAAGACTTGGGATTGTTAAAATATTTCTTGGATATTGAAGTTATGAGAAGTAAGAAGGGTATTTTCTTGTTTCAAAGAAAATATGTCATCAATTTATTGACAGAGATAGGAAAATTAGGTACTAAGCCTTGTAGTGCACCAATGACTCCAAATTTACAACTGTAGCAGGGGATAGTGAGTTGTTTGAAAATCCAGAGAGATACAAGAGATTGGTAGAAAAATTGAACTACCTTACAGTCACTCATCCTGACATTGCTTATGCCGTTAGGGTGGTAAGTCAGTTTATGTCTTCCCCAACTATTACTCATTGGGAAGCCTTGGGACAAATCTTGTGTTATTTGAAGAGCGCTCCAGGAAGAGGTTTGTTATATGGTAATCATGGGCATTTGAATGTTGGATGTTGAATGTTTTTCAGATGCCGACTGGACTGGATCTAAAGTTGACAAAAGGTCAACTACTGGATATTGCGTTTTTGTTGGAGGAAATTTGGTGTCTTGGAGAAGCAAGAAGCAGAGTATAGTTTCTCGATCTAGTGTTGAATCCGAATACAAAGCCATGGCACAATCATTATGTGAGGTAATGTGGATACTTCAATTACTAGATGAGACAGGTTTTAAGACCTCCCTGCCTGCGAAATTGTGGTGTGATAATCAAGCTGCTCTCCATATTGCTTCTAATCCGGTGTTTCATGAGCGGACCAAACATATTGAAATTAATTATCACTTTGTTCGTGAAAATATTCAACAACAGATCATCTCAACAGGACACATCAAAACTGGAGAGCAATTAGGAAATTTTCACAAAAGCTCTGAATGGAGCTAGGATTGACTACATTGCAACAAATTGGGCATGATTAACATCTATGCTCCAACTTGAGGGGAAGTGTTATGGAAAGTCAATCACTATATTATTTCTCTGTATATTTTGTATTCTGTATTCCTATTTAAGATTTCTTATTTAGGATTTTTTATTTAGAATTTCTTCCTAACTTGTAGAACACAATTATAGGAATCAATTGTGTATATATATATACCCATGTACAGATTAATTGAAATTAAGGAAAATCATCTCTTTCTATAAAGAAAAATGTTGACTAAGTGTCATGCGGGAGCTATTCACATCAATTTCTAATTGAAAATTTAATAATTGAAAGTCAGAGGGATTTTACTGTGCAAAATTTGAAAATTTTGGAAGTTTTATATTACATTTTAAAATTAAAGAACTGTAGTATTACTACTATATAAGTTCAGGAAAAGTTGTTAAAATTTATTCCATTATGTTACTCTCTGATAGTGAAGGGACATAAGTGCATTGTTTCAGCAATTGCAAGCACTAGCACGTCTAACTATGGCCTCAATAAAGTGGGAAATAATCAAAGCCGTTGCAGTTTAATTCCTTCATTAATTCCCTTATTCCATGTAATAAAATAAAAACACATTATATCTAACATATTTGTTAGAAAGGCCTCATGTGCCAAATCGTTGCACTAGGGCACTTACATATCCTGAAGTGGAAAATATTTTAACAGCAAAACTGACTAATTTCTTTTGAAGGCATAAAAAGCAAACACAATATAGAGGATTTATATCATTTACCAAAGAGGAAAAGAGAAATTAAAGGATAAAAAGGAAAAACATTCACCGCAGAGGACTTGCCTTTCATGGACAACAATGTAGCTAGAATATCCTCCTTTTGTGATTGTACCATCCACATCAATGGCATTAAAAGTAAAAACTGCCCCTTTTACACAATTAACTTCTTGTCTGTCATTACAATATTCACATTCTTTGCATGAGTTAACATAAGTGCCTACTCCAACACGGTCACCAGCCTTGAAGCGGCTCACATTGGAACCAATCTCTTTTACAATTCCAACAATCTCATGTCTGCAAGCAGCTAGTCATGGATTCATTAGTTCAAGCAAATTATCAAATTAGTGAAATTATATAATCAGGCCACATACCCTGGCACCAAGGGATACTTTGAATCTCCATGCATATTCCTTGTCCAAATAACATCAGCATAGCAGATTCCACAATGTGTAATTTTTAAGGAAACATCATCTTCCCCAACAGTCCTGAATAGATTTTCCAAGGTTAGCTACCAGCTAGTAAATCAATAATAGATGCTATCAAACTAACAGACCAGAATAATGAAATTCAAAAAGGCTGGCACCATCATCAGTGAATCCTAGGCAGTTGAAGAATCAACATTTGAAAAAATGATAAAGAATGCTGCCTTCTGAGTATTTGATGCTGAGTACTAATTGTTACAAACTCAGAATTTATTGTTAAGAGAAAAAAATATATATTTCAGCCCGACTTCCAGCTTTAGCTTGCTGGAAATGCAGTATTTTTTTTATTATAACATTTTAATTAAAAAAACAAACAGCAACATTCTGTCAAGAGATTCAAGTCATGTTGGGACTTTACTTAAGAAGATCTCATTTTTGTTTATCCTAATCAATTTGTATTTAAACAATTTTCAGAGAACTTAAGTGCTATATTCCAGGTTATTTATATCATCAAATGTCATTACATATATTAGAGATATAAAACTATTCTTGGGGTCCTCACCTATAAACTTAAACTGGTAAGTTGATTGGTTACTTGACATTGTATCAGAGCTTAAATCCCTTTTCCTATGTCATTTCTCACAAGCTTATGTGAAGGTGGGCTATTAATAAAAATCATTATTGGCCTTTTATCCCATTGTCTGCTCATCGACATTGGGACATCTTTTATGACCTATTAAGTCTTCTAACCTTAGCACCTAAATTTTAAGGTTGGGCTTGGGTGTTTAATATGGTATTAGAGTAGGTTGCCGACTTGGAGTCTTAGGGTCATTGCTAAGAGGGAGATTGCTAGTCATATGGAAGCCAGCAATCAACCTTTGACTCCAGTATCATGTATGAGCATGGTGCTCTAGGGACTAACCATCCAGCCGACGATATGCCAAAAAGGTGCATTGCGAAGCCCCTATGCTTGCTCATAGCACGTGAGATGAGAGGCTTTGCAAGGCCTAAAATGAAATAAGATGCGCTACCATCAACAATTCTTTTGGCACATGATCCTAAGAGCTCCCAAATTAAACGAGCTTGGGTTGGAGTAGTTTAAGGAATAAGAATGGGTGACCTATTGGAAAGCTGTCAACTGGTATCAGAGCCTTTCAAACCAAAAGGTCCAAAGTTTAAATCCTGGCAACCCCAATTTATTAATTAAATATTTGAACAAATAGAAAAATTGGACTATACTTGTTCACACTTCAAGGCCAATTGACATTCACATGCGAAGGTGTATTGGAAATATAATATAAAACTATTCTTAAGGCCCTTACCGCTATAAGCTTAAACTTATAAGTTGAGCGGTTTCTTGACAACATAAGATGCCAAGAAAACACAATTTGACATTGGTATTTGAAAAATGAAACCAATGTTTATAGAACTAAAAATAGGCATGATATAAACAACTCAACAAGAAGAAGCCATTTCTGTAAATTTTCATAGATAAAGAGAAACGTGCATCAAGCTTACCTGCGCTTGAACTTGTACAGTGATAGAACTCCAGATGGATCTCTAGCTGCCCATGCAAAGCAGTCCCTTTCATTCTCAGAACTCATTGCTAAGTGTCAGTTATTCCACCATAAAGCATTGGCTAATCAGTTACACTGTGTAAATGATATTTACCAAAACGAAATTTCAGAATACTGCAAGTACCATTTTATTCACATAAATTAAATTCATTGTCATATTAATATAAATGAACAAGCAATTGCAAACCAAGAGAGAGAGACAGCCTGCAAGCAGCAAGCATCCTGAAAAATACTCCAAAATTTATAGCAAAGTTGCATACAAATTGGGGCCCCTATCTTTTCGTTGTGCAAGTGGTATACAAATTCATAGATAGATTCCATCGTATTGCTCTCAAAGTTTTCCAAGCATTTCAAAGCACAAATACATAAAAGCAGTCTCTAGAGGTGGAAAAGAATTATAAATAACATTCACTAACTGAAATGGAAGAATGAAAGAAGGAATGTAGCAGGCAGATTTAAAGAAGAAAATAACCGTTGAAATTCTCAAGCCGAAGAGGTTGGACCACAAATGGGCTGATGTTGCAGCAGGAATTGGGCTAGATTAGCACATTTGTGCTCAACAATTAGCAAACATGTAGATAAGAAACAACCAATTGTAATTATTTTCTTTTAGCTTGTACCAAAGGAGCTCCACATATTTTAGCAGTTTCATTGCATACTCAAAATGAACCAAACATGACTGATATACTTACTAGTAAAAACAGGAAGCCAAGCAATATGGTCAATGTGAAATTTTGAAAAAAAAATATTTATTCCATTCCAGGTTCTAACTATGGAGAAGTTGTGCATTTCAAAATGAAGCATACATGTGAAAGCTTCTAAATCCAAAATACTAGTCTTAGTGGTCGAGTGTATGCCACCTAGTACATAACATCAAATTTCAGATCTTAATATACCCTATTCCCTTTAAATATATTCTTGGTAACACAAAAATAGTATTACTTTATGTCAAAAAGGTTGTCATCTTCATTTTGTCACAAAATTTAAGAAAACACAATTAATACAATGTCAGCTCATATTTTTCAGTGTATTCCTTTTATTCCCTCATCATTTCTTTGAAAATAAAATCATCTTTCTTGTTTTCCTTGCAAACATACAAACTTACAAATTAATATCACATTTTACTACAGAGTTAATGAGAGTAGGACAGGAAACTCAACCTAAAATTGTTTTGACTTTGTGAAAATTGGTCATACTGAGGCAACAATAGCTCTAGACATGATCCATCACAATCCGGACACAAACATATGGGTCCCGCCTATTTTATGTGTGGATTCCACCATTCATGTTGTGTATTGGATGCAAAATAAACTGACTTAAGCAAGAATTTCTCACATCTTAAGTCATCATCAATCTTCTAAAAAATCACCATATTGGAGATAAATAAGGTGTGTAAATAGGTGTTCAAACAACCCACAAATGAAAAATATAAGAAGTTAACATGGTAGCCATCTAGAATAGACAATTAGGACGAAAATGGAAAAAGAAAAGGGATAGGCTAATGATCAAGCAAAGTGTTGGTGTTCATGGGCGAAAAGGAAAAAGTAAAATGAAGAATACATAAAGTAAGGAAAATCCAAGCCAAATTGGCTTAAGCCATTTTGATGGAGACGACCCAAGCTCAATATAAGAACCAATGCCAATATTTGTCGCATGATATCAAAGCAAGCTACAATCCTGACCTAAAAAAAATGGGTAGTGCCGCAACGAGCTAGAACAAGCTAGACCCAGGTGATCCATACCCGTAGAGTCAAAGCCACAAGGCATGCTCTTTAAGTGACAACTACTGGACATAAAAATTTAAGGGCATGTCGTTTAAGTAACAACCCGACCTACAAATTCCCCTTGCAAAGCGTTGGTGTCCCACATCCAAATAAAAAAATTGAGTAAAATGAAGAATATATAAAGAAGCGGAAGCCAAACCAAATTGGCTTAACACATTTTGGTGGAGGCAACCCAAGCTAAATACAATAACAAACCCAAGCTCAATAGTCATCCAACGCTCTCCCTTTCAGAGAGAATTTCACATGAAGCGTTACCAAGTTACAAAGATATCTTTATTTCGAGCAAACACAATCTTATTCTTGAAGGCTCAAGTGAATTAATCAAATAAAAATTCTAAGGCTAATTAGTAAAATAAGAATTTTAAACACTACTCCAAAGATAACTAAATTTGGGGATCTTCCATGATTGATCACAGTTCTTTCTATTGCAATGAATATATTAAAAAAAATAGAAAAGAAACAACTCCGTGAATGGGAATCGATAATGACTGTTAAGTAAAATAGTAATGATTGTTAAGTAAAATAGTCATGATTGAAATGAGATTCTACTAAAATCAAAGAGAACAATTGCAAAGCTTTTCAAGATAAAAATGTAGTAAGAACATGCTTGACATTTAAGGATGGTGTTGCAGACCTTGAGGTAGCATCAGCTGTATGTTAAGTTTGCAAAGTGAGTTCAGGCTGGAAAATATTTCATTCCTGGGACATGTGGTCTCTAATGAAGGCATTCAATCCTAAAAAAGAACAAGGCCCTTGGTACAAGCATCTATATGGAGATATTGTGTCTGATGACTCAAAATATGATAACTACAACTTGAGCCCCAGTCAGAACTCCATTTATCAATCATTGGTGATAGTGCCTTCATAAGTTTTCCATTCATACTAAGAGTTTTGAGACCAAAGGATTCCTTTAGGGTTCCTGAAAAATGGTCGGTGGAGAATGAACAGAGAGTGGACTTTGGATGCTTATGCAGCAGGTATTTCCTACACTCCATTGATTTCAATAATTTTGTGTAGATTATGTCTCCAAGAGGAGATAGGGCAGAGCCATTCTAGGAAGCACCAATCCCAAGAAAATTAAAGCAGTAACTAATTGGCTTTGGCCTACTATAATCACCAAGGTGTGAAATTTTCTAGGCCTAGTAGGTTATTACAGGCGCTTTGTACAAAACTTGTCCAGGATAGTAGCTCCTCTAACATGATTGATTCAAAAGAATGTCCCCTTTTTCTAGTCAGAAGAGTGTAACGAAAGCTTCCAGAAGCTTAAGTACTTTTAACTACAGCTCATGTGTTGATTTTGTCTGTGAGTGGAGAAGGGTATACGGTATACTGTGATGCTTCTAGAATTGGATTGGGGTGTGTTTTGATGCAGCACGGTAAGGTGGTGGCTTATACTTCGACACAGTTAAAGAAGCACGAGTAGAATTACCCCACTTATAATCTGAAAATGGCAATTGTTATCTTTGCACTGAAAATTTAGAGGCACTACCTATATGGTGAAATGTGCGAGATATACATCAATCAAATAAAAAGCTTGAAGTATATCTTTCACCAAAGAGATTTAAATATGAGGAAGAGGAGATGGATGGAGCTTCTAAAGAACTATAATTGCACTATCCAGTATCACCTTAGTAAAGAAAATATGGTGACAGATGCTTTAAGCAGGAAGTCTTCTTGTAGCCTAGCTCATATAACAATAGAGAAGAGACCGATGATACAAGAGTTGCAAGAGCAGATGGATCAAGTTTTGATATTAGATATAACTGCTTCGGATGCACTTTTGGCACATTTTAGAGTACGATCGGATTTAAGGGACAGAATTAGAGTTTTCCAACACAGAGACCCACAATTAATGCGGATTGTGGAAAAAGTGCAATAGGGAGAAGAGTGTAAATTTGGATTTTTTTGGGGATGGTACCCTTATGCAAGGCTCCAGGGCATGTGTGCCCTACACTCTTTCCCTGTGATCGAACATGAAATTTCATTCTGTACTGCAGTTCTTAATCTTGAAAAATATGTAGATGGCATCTAACCCTTTAAGCAAAGAAATTTTGCCCGAACCCTTCAAATGCAATAAACAGAACTGTTACCACCATATAAAAAATACAATCTCATAACTTTCAGCACATATATACAATTAAAATACTATCATATAAATAATCTTGCCCCACAAACCTGTAAGAAAAAGTAAAGTAAGCAAATTAAGTATACCAGCCAGCATAATTTATTATAGCAAGTATGAAACTGCTCAAATCTCATAACTTTCAGCACATATATACAATTAAAATACTATCATATAAATAATCTTGCCCCACAAACCTGTAAGAAAAAGTAAAGTAAGCAAATTAAGTATACCAGCCAGCATAATTTATTATAGCAAGTATGAAACTGCTCAGTAAGCAATACTATGAATCTATCACACACACACACACACACACACACACACACACACACACACACACAAATATATATAACCTGCTTTTATATATAAATTCGGAGCTCTTGTAAATTTGATTAATTACTTTCAGATCACCACTTTTAATCCAATTAAATCAATCAAGCCTAGCAATAATAATTACACGATTCATTCATGTTAATAAGTAATTAAAAAATCCAAAAGAGCGGAAACAAAGAAAAACATAAACCAAATCAAATATATGATTCCCTCCACAGATAAATTTCCAGAGATTTTTTTCAAAAAAAAATCATAAATATAGAATACAACGCACCTTTGTGGAAAACAACCAGAACTATAAACTGTGGAATCAGATCCTCTTATCTCGTAAACGAGCCAATAAAACAACGAAACTTCAAAAAGTCGATGAGTCTTGAAGGAGTTAGGTAAGGAACACTAGGCTTTCTACTTCCCCTATCAGCTCTTTCTAACTCTCGCCTCTCCCGATCACCAGAACGATAATAAAGACAGAATCCAGAAAGTTTTGCAAGCCCAAATTTTGTGGGGAAATTGAAACCCTAATTTCGCAGAAAGTGACAACGGAGTTTAAAAGCATTAAAAGGGCTTGAGGTTTTTCTTTGGACGGCGCTCATTAAGGAAAAAAAAATTAATTTTGGACTGGCTTGACAATGTCGATGGCGTGTTATTTACAATACAAATAGTTGTCCTAGCGATTCGATTAGGGGCAATTTAGTCTTTAGATACACTCGAATTAATTGTTATTATTAAATTTTTTTTTTTTTTTTTGCATTATTACACATAAAATCATAAATAAGCCGTGTCACATTCAATCAACAGTGTACTCAGAGGAGTTGAAAGTAAAGTTTTTTAAAGGAAAGTCACGGCGATTGCTTTCCATTCTCCCTCTATAAAAAACCAGGTTGGGGCGAGAACTTTTCCGTTGGGGAGGGGAACGAAATTTGTTTCCCCACAACTTTTTTTTTTTTTCTCATTTTTATTATTTCAATTAATTATTACACAATATAAATTTATTTATTTATTTAAATATAAATTATAAATTAGACATAATATTAACATTATAATATTAAATTCTTTGTTCTAAAAAAATGTGAAAATCTAAAAAAATATATTTTTCACATTTTTTTAGAATATTCAGGAGAATTTTTTTCTCATTTTTAATTATTATTCAATATAAATTTATTTATTTATTTATTTAAATATAAATTATAAATTTTGAACATAATATTAACATTATAATATTAAATACTTTATTTTAGAGAAAATATATTTTTTACATTTTTTTAGAATACTCAATAAATGAGTTAAAAGAATATATTTTTCAAGTCAAATAAAAAATTAAGTAATTTTATATATAAAAATAAATTAATTTTTATTTAAAAAATAATAATATATTTATTATCAAAACTAATTTAGGAGATTCAGGCGGAGAAGATTTTTTTTTTTTTTTTTTTGCTATCTTCACCTGCACAATATTGATATCAAGACATGGTTGGAAAAAATAGAGCGCATGGTAGATTGAATTATATTCGTAAATAATTGTATTTTTATTTTATGGATTGTAAAATTGAGGTTTTTATAAATTTTATTCTAATTTTTTTAAAAAAATTTTATATAAAATTTTAAAATCTTAAAAAATCTTTGAATATTTTAGAAAATATATTCCCAAACAAAGGGTAATTCTCAAAGAAAGGGTAAGACTCATTAATTAAATTTGTTTTTTAACTAAAAATAAATGCAAATAAAAAAATATGATCTAAACTTGCAATGCCTTAGCTTTAGATTTCCCATTATATTTTAAAATCACAACGAAAATCCCCATTAATAAGCTAATGCATAACACATAATAAATTAAACATCTTGGGCAAATCTTCAAAAATTTAGATTATTTTAAAGAGGACCTGTGCTCCATGTTGAGGCTGCACTGTTAGAAACTGCATGGAGGCATGAACAGATAGCACAAAAGAGAATCACCTAATGATCATGGCCAGAACAAGCTTCAATTCAACCATGAAAAAACTTTGCCCAACACATATTATGGGGCCTAAGCCCCAAGGGAAGGAGGCTAAATGCTTGCGAAGCTCAATTAATCAAGGGATTAAACTTGTCAGAGTCTTCTCCCCATGTCTCAAGATCATGATGGGTGGCAATTACAAAAACAGCTTGCCAGGAATTTCAAGATTGTTAGCTTAACATCCTTGTAGGTTCTCCTTATCAGCATCATGACAAGAGTGTAAAGTCTGTTGCAACAACCAGCAAGATCATTAATTAAATTCAAGAGATTAGCTTCTTAATTAGCATGCAGTTAATTAGTACTTAAAGCATGGACTTACAATTTGAAGTTGGTTAAGATTATCTGCAGTAGGAAGTTCACTGTCTTTGCAAACAAGATTGACTTCTTCCCTGGCCTTTGTTTGCCAATCTTGATGCATTGATAGAAGCATAGTGCCCAAGTCAAGATATTAGTGCAACAACCCTCTCCCATCTACAGTGTAGTCGAGTAAGGCGTGCTACATTAGGTGTCGGAGCACCCTATCCTGTCTTATTGTTTACAATATTAATTTAATGTCCATTTAATTTTATTATCTCACTTGTAAAAAAAAAAATTTTTAATCACATTTCATTTTTATGGAGACCTAGACAGAGTCCCCTCTATTTTATTAGTGCATAGTGGGTTTTATGTTACCTGTTAAAACAATTCATATCCTTTACATCTATTCATCCATCATATTATTCCTCATGCTCATATCAATTTTTAAGAAAATAAAATATTGTATTTCAGTCATATAAAATCAAGTACAATATTTACAATTCATATACAATCCAAAATTATTTACATCATTTAATTATGTACAATAACAAAATGCAAAATCTAATATGTACATGAGCCCTACCAAAACAATTGATGAGGTGACAACCCACACTGAAGCAGATATGATCCAAGTTCGGTCTAAGCACTACTGCTACTGCTGCTCTCAAGTACCTACGCGTGGTAAGAATCAACGCGCTCAGCATATTGCTTAGTGGTGCATAAATTGAAATAAAAATATCGAAATAATTGAAATAATTATCCTACATATAACATTATAAAGAAATATACAATTATATGAATTTACAGTCTTTTACATATTTATAAAGCTTTGGAAGCAATTAAGTTAATCGGGATCTTTTTATTCATGTAATTTATATTCGGTCTTATATACTTTATATTAATGGTTCTCTCATGTACTTATTTGAATTTAAAATTTTATCTGTCATAACTGTGCCCAAGTAACCTATGACAGACTGTAAAGACTGGATACACGGGAGTATACTAGCTAGACATCCGTATGTCCATCCAGTATACAATGGTCACGTCAGGCACAAAGCCAGTGGGCAGGCATAAGCTAGTAATAATGAAAATTGACACTATGGCCATCACGCAGGCATAAAGTCAGTAGAATAATCATCTTAGACATATGTTATCTGTCAATGATTATCCTTGTGGGCAGTACTGCAATATGTAATCCCTAATTGGTATACCAATTGATCTAAGCTATATAAATGAGTCTAGGTGTACTTTGGGCAGAATAATATTATTAAGTATTTATAATTTCATTAATTCATGTTATTTTTATGTTTAACAATTTATTCTAATTCATTTCATCTCATATACTCAATTATTTTATGGACCTTTCTTAAGGTCCAGATTTAGTGTCTTCAATTCATTTAACCAATTGGCCAAGATGTGGCCACTGTTTGGCTATACTTCCTTCATGGAAGTTGTTCCTCTATATCTTGTCTTTGTTTTCCTTTTTGAATCATGTTATTTGAAGTTTTAGAACTCAAGTTATGGTCAAATAACCATAACTAGTTCACTGTCTCTTTCTGGGTCCAAAATTAGGCAGATTCTAGAATCTGCCTTGGTCTAATTAATTGGACATGTTACAGTCATTTTTAGGCCTAATATTCTTCATAAAAGTTATTACCCTATGTCTTATGGTCTCTCATAAATTTTAATTACAATTTTCCAAATTTTGTAGAATTAGTTATGGCCAAATCACTAGCCTAGACTCAGGTACCCTATGGATAGGGTCCAGGTTCAGGTTAGTAAATTTGACCTCCATTTTAGGGTTCTTATGTTCATATTTTGAAGACCATGTCTAAAACAAAATTGGATCCCTGTTTCTTAGGGTTCCAGATCAGTATGGCTCATCCTAATTGGAGTTTTTTAGTGGTAGATATGACTAAATGAGTGTTCTGGGGTCAAATGGTCACTTAGGTAATTTCCAGAATTCAT